>NC_134601.1:127099696-127711320 GCF_037038515.1 Microtus pennsylvanicus | reverse complement strand
TTAGTTTTTTGTTTCTTTGCTGTTTTAGTCAGATATTAGGATAACAACCTCTGCTTGCTTCCTGGTGTCCCATTTGATTGGAGTACTTTTTTTTCAATTCTTTAGTTATAAGATGGTGCTTATCTTTAAAGCTGAGTTTCTGGTAGACAACAGACAGATATGGGATTTTTCTTGTCTTTTTTTTTTTTTTTTTTTTTTTTTTTTTTAGTTTTTCGAGATGGGATTTCTCAGTAGCTATGGAGCCAGTCCTAAAACTTGCTCTCTAGACCAGGGTGGCTGGGACTTTATTTCTTAATCCACTCAGCTAGCCTTTATCTCTTGAATGGGGAGTTGAGACCATTAATATTATTTTTATTTTATACTTTTTTTTTTGGTTTTTCGAGACAAAGTTTCTCTATATAGCTTTGAAGCCTGTCCTGGCACTCACTCTTGTAGACCAGGCTGATTTCGAACCCACTCTCCCTGCCTCTGTCTCCCAAGTGCTGGGATTAAAGGCGTGTACACTACCACCTCCCGGCTATTTTATACATTGTAATTAAAACATTATTATATCCTTTTCTCCCTTCCTTTTTCTCCCTATAAACTTTCTCAAGCATCTCTCTCCAATTCCTTCCTGTAATTCCCTGACTCTCAAATTGATAGCTTCTTCCTCCCCCCCCAATTACTACTGTGTGTGCATGCACGTGGATGTGCATGCACACAAATATGTAAATATAACCTGCTGAGTCTGTTTTGTTGCTTGTATAATATATATGGTTTCAGGGCTGACCACAGTATGGTAGACAATGAATTAGGTGGTTCATCCCTGGGAGAGGCTAACTCCCCCTTTCTCAACATTCATCAGTTGCCTGTAGTTTTGTTATTGAAAATTGTGTGATGAATGAAGTCATTTAATTGGCTTTTGTTTGTTTGGTCAGTTGGTTGGTTTGGGTTGTTGCTATTTGTGGTCTTAGTAGTATTTTGCATTTCAGTAGCTATAGCTTCATTTATTTTCTTTCTATAGTCTCCTCAGTCTTCTGAAGCGTTGTTTACAGTATTGTCTGCAGAGCTGGTTTGGTGGACATGAATGATTTTATCCTGTCTGTATCCTGGAGAGGTTTTCTTTCTCCTTTTATTGTAGCAGATAGTTTTTTTTATTGAGCTCTACATTTTTCTCTGCTCTCCTCCCTGACTCTCCCCACCATCTTCAACCCTCTCCCAAGGTCCCCATGCTCCCAATTTACTCAGGAGATCTTGTCTTTTTCTACTTTCTACTTTCCATGTAGATTATATCTATGTAAGTCTCTCTTAGGGTCCTCATTGTTGTCTAAGTTCTCTGGGGTTGTGATTTGTAGGCTGGCTTTCTTTGCTTTATGTTAAAAACCGCCTATAAGTGAGTACATGTGATAATTGTCTTTCTGTGTCTGGATTACCTCACTCAAAATAATGTTTTCTAGCTCCATCCATTTTCCTGCTAAATTCAAACTGTCGTTAGTTTTTTTCTGCTGTGTAGTACTACATTGTGTAAATGCACCACATTTTCCTTATTTATTCTTCGACTGAGGGGCATTTAGGTAGTTTCCAGGTTCTGGCTATGACAAATTAAAGCTGCTATGAACATAGTTGAGCACATGTCCTTGTGGCACGATTGAGCATCCTTTGGATATATACCCAAAAGTGGTGTTACTGGGTCTTGAGGAAGTTTGTTTCCTAATTTTCTGAGAAATCACCACACTGACATCCAAAGGGGCTGTACCAGCTTGTATTCCCACCAACAATGCAGAAGTGTTCCTTTTTCCCTACAACCTCTCCAGCATAAGTTGTCATCAGTGTTTTTGATCTTGGCCATTCTTACAGATGTAAGATGGAATCTCAGAGTTGTTTTGATTTGCATTTCTCTGATGACTAAGGATGTTGAACATTTCCTTAAGTGTCTTTCAGCCATTTTAGATTCTTCTGTTGAGACTTCTCTGTTTAGGTCTGTACTCCATTTTTTTTATTGGATTATGTGTTTTTTTGGTGTCCAATTTCTTTTTTTTTCTTTTCTTTTCTTTTCTTTTTTTTTTTTTTTTTTTGGTTTTTCGAGACAGGGTTTCTCTGTGGCTTTGGAGCCTGTCCTGGCACTAGCTCTTGTAGACCAGGCTGGTCTCGAACTCACAGAGATCCGCCTGCCTCTGCCTCCCAAGTGCTGGGATTAAAGGCGTGCGCCACCACCGCCCGGCTGGTGTCCAATTTCTTGAGTTTTTTGTATATTGTGGAGATCAGACCTCTGTCTGATGTGGGGTTAGTGAAGATCTTTTTTCATTCTGTAGGCTGTCATTTTTTTTCTTGTTGACCATGTCCTTTGCTTTACAGAAGCTTTTCAGTTTCAGGAGGTGCCGGGCGGTGGTGGCACATGCCTTTAATCCCAGCACTTGGGAGGCAGAGGCAGGCGGATCTCTGTGAGTTCGAGACCAGCCTGGTCTACAAGAGCTAGTGCCAGGACAGGCTCCAAAGACACAGAGAAACCCTGTCTCGAAAAACAAAAACAAAAAAAATCAAAAAAAAACCCATCAGTTTCAGGAGGTCCCATTTATTAATTGATTCTCTCAGTGTCTGTGCTGCTGGGGTTCTATTTAGGAAGTGGTTCCCTGTGCCAATGCATTCAAGTATACTTCCCACTTTCTCTTCTATAAGGTTCAGTGTGGCTGGCTTTATGTTGAGGTCTTTGATCCATTTGGACTTGAGATTTGTGCATGGTGATAGATATAGGTTTATTTTCATTCTTCTACATGTTGATATCCAGTTATGCCAGCACCACTTGTTAAATATGCTTTCTTTATTCTATTTGATATGTTTTTGCTTCCTTGTCAAAAATCAGGTGTTCAAAGGTGTGTGGATTGATATCTGGGTCTTCTATTCAGTTCCATTGGTCCTCCTGTCTGTTCTTATGCCAATACCAGGCTGTTTTCAGTACTTTTAGCTCTGTGGTAGAGTTTGAAGTCAGGGATTGTGATGCCTCCAGAAGTTCTTTTATTGTACAGGATTGTTTTGACTATCCTGGGTTTTTTGCTTTTCCATATGAAGTAGAGTACCATTCTTTCGAGGTCTTTGAAGAGTTTTTCTAGGATTTTGATGGACATTGCATTGAATCTGTAACTGGATCTTGTAGTAGATCTATTTCTATCTCTTTGGGGAACCTCCACATTGCTTTCCACAGTAGTTGTACCAGTTTGCATGCCCATCAGCAGTGAAGAAGTGATGCCCTTTTCAGAAATCTACACCAACACCTGCTGTTAATTTTTTTTTTTTTTTTTTTTTGGTTTTTCGAGACAGGGTTTCTCTGTGGCTTTGGAGCCTGTCCTGGAACTAGCTCTGTAGACCAGGCTGGCCTTGAACTCACAGAGATCCGCCTGCCTCTGCCTCCCGAGTGCTGGGATTAAAGGCGTGTGCCACCACCGCCCGGCCACCTGCTGTTATTTGTTGTCTTGATCTTGGTCATTCTAATTGGGGTAAGATGAAACTTCAAAGTACTTTTAATTTACATTTCTTTGATAGTCAAATATGTTGAACATTTTAAAAAGTTTTTTTCCCCGACCATTTGTGTTTCATCTTTTGAGAATCCTGTTTACTTCCATGACCCATTTTTAATGTGTGTTGTTTTCTTTTGTGGGGGTTGCATATTCTAGATACAAACTCTTTATCAGATATACAGCTGATAAAGACTTTCCTAATTGCTGGGCAATGGTGATGCATGTCTTTAATACCCAGCACTTATGAGGCAGAGGCAGGCAGATCTCTGTGAGTTCGAGGCCAGCTTGGTCTACAGAGAGAGTTCCAGGACAGCCAAGACTACACAGAGAAACCGGTCTCAAAAAAACAACAAAAAAAAAAGACTTTGCTATTCTGTAGGCTGTCTCTTTGTGTGAATGGTGGTATCTTTTGTTACACAGAAGCTTTTAAGTTTCATGTGGTCCTATCTATCAATTGTTGGTCTTAATGTCAATGTTTCCAGCGTGTTGTTCAGAATATCCTTTCTCTTACCTAGAAGTTCAAGCATATTCTCTACTTCCTCCTCCATCAGATTTGTTTGTTGAGTCTTAGGTAGGTCCTTGAATCTCTCAGAGCTTAGTTTGATATTTTTTGAGACAGGTTCTCACTATATAGCCCCAACTGGCCTGGAATTCTCTATGTAGAATAGACTGACCTACAATTGACAAAGATCCTGTTCTGCCTCCTTAGTGCTGAGATTAAAGGTGTGCACTACCATATCCAGCATGGATTTGAGTTCTGTATAGTGTGAGAAATAAGAATCTAGTTTCATTCTTCTATATCCAACTACCCAGTTGGACCAGTGCCAGTTGTTGGAAATGCTATCTTTTCTCAGTGTGTATTTTAGATTCTTTGTTAAAAAAATCATTATTATATTATTTTTATTGATTATGTTTATTACTACAACTCTGTATACAACTTAAAACTAGACATTTAATACTGCAGCACATCTTTTATTGTTGAGGATTATTTTTGTTATTCCCTGCCCCATCTCTTTGTCTCTGTCTCTATGTGTGTGTTTCCATATAGAATTTAAGATTATTTTTTCAGTTTATGTGAGGAATTGCATTGGAATTTTGGTGAGGATTGTGTGGAATCTGTAGAGTGCTTTTGGTAGGATATCCATTTTCACAAAAGCAATCCTATTACAGTACTTTTTGGAGGTCTTTCCATTTTCATTGTCGTCTTCAGTGTATTAAGTTTTTGTTATAAAAATCTGTCTTAGGGTTTCTAACATTGTGATAAAACACAAAAGCAACTTGGATAGGAAAGGATTTATTTTGACTTCCAACCCTCAGGTTGTTGGACCCTAGAGTCCAATCAGCAAGGAGGAGTCACCCCAAGAGACCATCTGTCACACCACAATTGATGTAAAAGAATGAGGATTTTATTAATTTTGTCACGACAGGGTCTTTCAGCATTCGAGAAGCCAGAAAGACCCAGAATGGCTGGTATAAGCTACTTCTAAAGCAAAAAGGGACAAAAGGAAGAGGGTTGTTCTGTAACTATTATGATTGGCTTATTCAAAAGGGCTGTTACCAATAATTGGCTGGAGAGTGGTTGCCAAATCAGATGAGGTAAGAGGGAACATCTGAGGGTCACTTTGCCCCTTTCCCAGGGACTGAGTCAAAACACCAGGAACTGAGTCAACACCTAAGGGTTATCTTGCCTCAATAACTGAGTTCTATTTGGAGAACATTCACAAAGACTCAGGGAGATGATGGAAAGTTCCCAACATTTCAGATCCTTGGTTCCCAGGGAGGGGAGAGCACCACTGCTGAGAGGCCTCAAAATTGGCCTCAGAGTTGTCAGAAATGGCTTTACAGTTATTTTAGAGTTCTACAAGGTCATCTTCTATCACTGAGGGAGTCCAGGGCAAGAACTCAAAGCAAGGCCCTGGAGACAGATACTGAAGAGATCATGAAAGAATGCTGCTTGCTGCCTTGCTCCCATGACTTGTTTAGCCTTCTTTTGTAGTGCCCAGGACCACCAGCCTGGGAGATAGCACTGCCCATAGTGATTTGGGCTCTCCCACATCAATCATCAGTCAAGAAAATGCACTGCGAAGCTTGCCCAAGGGCCAATCTAGTGAGGACCTTTTCTTTTTTTTTTCTTTTTGGTTTTTTCAAGACAGGCTTTCTCTGTAGCTTTGGAGCCTGTCCTGGAACTAGCTCTTGTAGACCAGGCTGGCCTTGAACTCACAGAGATCTGCCTACTTCTGCTTCCCGAGTGTTGGTATTAAAGGCATGTGCAACCACACCACCCAGCTGAAGACACTTTCTCAATTGGGGTTTTCTCTTCCCAAATGACTGTAACTTGTATAAAGGTGGCATAAAACCAGACTAAAGAACAATTAATAAAATCTCAGAGAGAGAAATTGGAGAAGACCAGAAAAGCAAAGCAGCCAACCACTGGCTCTTACCTCTGCTTCAGTCCTAAAACGGCGATCCTGCCTCCAGGAATCTCGAATGAAACTGAACCTGTGAGTTATCTCCTCCTGTTTTATAATCCTCTCTAGGGCTGGGATTAAAGGCCTGCACCACTGGGATTAACGGCATGTACCACCCGGTTTCTGTGACAACTAGTATGGCTACCAGGATTAAAGGTGTGCCTCACCACTGCCTGGTCTTGCCTGGTCTGTAAGGCTGACCAGTCAGGCTGTTTTACTCTCTGATCCTCAGGCAAGCTTTATTTACTAAAATACGAATAGAGTGCCACTACACCAGGTAACACATTCTTTTACTTCCTTAGCTAGATTTATTTTAAGACTTTTGGAAGTTATGGTGATTAAGATTATTTCCCTGATTTTTTTTGTCTGGTTTTGCTTTGCCAGTGCATTTGTCATTTTTCATTTAGAAAGGCCATGCTCTGTGTGTTAATAATGCATTCTGCTTCTTTGCCAAATGCTTTTATCAGATGGTGGAGATTTTTGGTGGTGTCTTTAGGGTATTTTAGTTATAGAAACATGACATCTGCAAGTGAGGATACTTTGAATTCTTTTTTTCCTATTGGGGTCCCCTTGATCTCCTTCATCAGTCCTATAGTCATTGTAAGACATCAAGAACTATATTGAACAGGGGTGGAACGAGTGGAAATATTTGTCTTAGTCCTGATTTGATTGGTTGTTTTTCTCTGTTTAGCATGATGTTGGCTGAGGACTTGTTGTATAATGCCTTTATTATGTTGACACATGTCCCCTGTTTCCCTAGATCCTTACGAACTTTTATCATGAAGGGATGTTGTCAAATGCTGTTTTTTGCATCTGATGAGATGATTGTGTAGTTTCTGTTGATATGGTGGGTTACATTTTGTATATTGAACCATTCTTGTATCTCATGGTGGATAATCTTTTCCATGTGTTGTTTAATTTGGTTAAAAAGAATTTTATTGAAAATTTTTGTACCTGTATTAATCAGAGATATTTACCTATAATTTTCATTTTTTGGAGGATCTTTGTTTGGTTTTGGTATGAGAGTAATGGTGGCTTTATAAAAAGATTTTGGAAATATTTCTTTGTTTTATAATTTTCTGGATAACTTGAGAAGTATTAATAGTCACTGAAGGTCTGTTGGAATTCTACAGTGAGCCAAGTGTGGTGGCACATCTTTAATCCCAGCACTTGGGAGACAGAGGCAGGCAGATCTCTGTGAGTTCGAGGCCAGCCTGGTCTACAAGAGCTAGTTCCAGGACAGGCTCCAAAGCTACAGAGAAACCCTGTCTTGGAAAACCAAAACAAACAAACAAAAACAACAACAACAACAAAACAAGTAGAACGATTGAAGCAGAAGATACAATGTCAAAGGTTAAGTACAGAACGTAAACCCTATGAACAAAAACATGAAAAATTAAAAACACAGGAAAGAAGCATGCAGTAAATGTGAGACACCATGAGAAGACTGACTTTTCAAATTATAGGCAGAGATGAGGGGGAAGAATCCCAGGTCAATGGCATAGACTAGGTCTTCAACAAAGTCATAGAAGAAGGCATCCTCAAATTAAGAAAAAGACATATTCTTTTTTTTATTTGTACAGACACTGGAGAAAAAGACATATTCATACAGATGCAAGAACTACATGAAACATCAAATAGGCAGGAGTAGAAAACATCCTAAGGCACTAAATATTTATAATAAAGGAAAGTTACTAAAATCTGCAAGAGAAAAAAAACACAAATCATAAATGAAGGAAAACCCATCAGAATAGCCCCTGATTTCTCAATGGGAACTCTGAAAGCCAGGAGAGCCTGGAGCATTGCATTACGAATCCCAAAAGACCAGCACAGGCTAGACTAATATTCTCAGCAAAATTATCTTCCATAGTTGAAAAAGAAAGAAAATTTCTTCCATGATATAAACAGCCTAAAAATTTAAATCCATTAGCACAAGCCTAAAGAAAACACAGGAAGTAGTCTTTCAGACTGAAGAGAAGAATTAGCATAGCCAGGAAAATGTAGAAAGAAAACAAAAGAAGTTGTAATTACTGCAACTCAAAGTTCCACTGAGAACACAAAGAGAATACAGACATTGAAAAGATTATCCACCATGACCAGGTGGACCTTATCCCTGAAGTGCAGGGATGGGTCTACATAACAAAAACCAATAAATGTAATAAACCACGTAAATGGACTTAAAGACAAAAATCACACCATCACTTCAATAGATGACAAAATCAAACATGCCTCCATGATAAAAGTCCTAGAGAGACTAGGACCAGAGGGAATACATCTCAATATAATAAGTGCTATCTATGAGAAATTCATAGGCAATATCTTAAATAGTGAAAAGCTTGAAGCAATCCCACTGAAGTCAGAAACAAGACAGGGATATTTGTTACTCAAAGTCTTTTGCAATATTATGTTCAAAGCACTGGATGGAACAAAGCAAGAGAATGAAATTAAAGAGATACAAACAGGAGAGAATAGATAAAACTATATTTATTTATAGATGATATGATATCATACATAAGAGCTCCCCCAAATTCTGTCAGAAAAATTCTAGAAAGAATAAACAAATTCAGCATCTTGACAGGATACAGAATTGCAAAAATAGTTTCTTCTATAGACTACCACTAAATATGCATAGGAAGAGATCATAGACATACTCCCATTCATGATAGTCTCAAAGAAAATAAAATATCTAGGTGAAGGCTTCTACAATGAAAGCTTTAAAACTGAAGAAAGAGAAAGAAGATGCTAAAAAATGGAAAGACATCCATGGTCATGGATTGGGAGAGAAGAATCTTTCTTAGCTGTGTATCTAACGGAGAAATATTATCCAGAATTTTACAAAGAATTCAAAAGCTAAAGATTCAAAAAAACAGACAACCCATTTAAAAATGGGCATGAATATAAATAGAGTTCTCAAAGGAAGAAATAAAAATGGTTAATAAATTTCCCAAAATATGTTCATGGTCCTTAGCAATTAGGGAAATGCAAAGCAAAACAGTTTTGAGATTTCTTCTTCTTTTTTTTAATATTTATTTATTTATTATGTATACAATATTCTTTCTGCGTGTATGCCTTAAGGCCAGAAGAGGGCACCAGACCTCATTACAGATGGTTGTGAGCCACCATGTGGTTGCTGGGAATTGAACTCAGGACCTTTGGAAGAGCAGGCAATGCTCTTAACCTCTGAGCCATCTCTCCAGCCCTGAGATTTCTTCTTATCCTAATCAGAATGGCAAAAATCAATTAAAAAAAAAAAAGCTGGGAGGATTTGGGGGGAAAGAATTTTTTTACTAATTTATCTTTATTTTGTGTGCGTTGGTGTTTTGCCTGCATGTGTATCTGTGTGAGCATGTCAGATCTGCAGACAGTTGTGAGATGCCATGTGGATGCTGGGGATTCAACCGGGGTCCCCAGGAAGAGCAGCCAGTATTCTTAACCACTGAGCCATCTCTCCAGCCCCAAAAGAAATTCTTATTCACTGTCGACAGGATTGCAGACTGGTCCAGTCACTCTGGAAATCAGAGTGGAGACTCTTCAAAAAGCTCCAAAATCAATCTACCCTATGACGCAGCTATATCACCCGTTGTCATACGCCCATAGGACTCTATTCTGTAGATACTTGCTCAGCCATGTTCGTTACTGTACAATTCACAATAACTAAGAAATTGAAACAACCTAAATGTTCTTCAACTGATTAATTAATAATGAAAATATGATACATATACACCATGGAATACTCCAGCTGCAAAGAAAAACAAAATCAGCTGGGCAGTGGTGGCTCACGCCTTTAATCCCAGCACTCGGGAGACAGAGGCAGGCGGATCTCTGTGAGTTTGAGGCCAGCCTGGTTTACAAGAGCAAGTTCCAGGATAGGCTCCAAAACTACTAAGAAACCCTGTCTCAAAAACAAAAACAGAAAGAAAGAAAGAAAGAAAGAAAGAAAGAAAGAAAGAAGGAAGGAAGGAAGGAAGGAAGGAAGGAAGGAAGGAAGGAAGGAAGGAAGGAAAGAAAGAAAGACAGACAGACAGACAGGAAGGAAGGAAGGAAAACAAAATCATGAATTTTTCATGTCAATGAATAGAACCAGAAAAGATCATATTGAATGAGGTAACCCAGACCCAGAACACTGAATGTTCTCCTCACTCGAGGACCCTGGTTTCTAATCAGGGTCTGAGCAATCTGAAGAGGAACTGAGAAAGGAGGGCTTTATCCGGAGCTGGGGGAGTTAAAAACGGAAGAATGAGGGTAAAACAACAGTAAGAATGTCTGAAAAGTCATAAGGAATGATCATGCTATTAATTCTCTACCTAAAATAAGTCGGCATATAAATAAGTATACTTATTTTAAATGAATTTTTCCATCTGGATTGACATGCTGCCATGAAAAAAAACCAACACCAAGCATGAAAAGCCCCTCTTTGAGTTGTTCAGAATTGTCCAAAAGACTCTTTTTTTTTTATAATGTATTTTTTTATTGACAAAAAGAAGAATAAAGAAAAGAAAGAAAAAAAACAAATTTCCACCTCCTCCCAGCCTCCCATTTCCCTCCCCCTCCTCCCATTCTTCTCCCCCTCCTCCCACCCCTCTCCCCTTCCCCCCACTTTTCTCCCCCTCCCTCTCCAGTCCAAAGAGCAGTCAGGGTTCCCTGCCCTGTGGTAAGTCCTAGGTCCTCCCCCCTCCGTCCATATCTAGGAAGGTGAACATCCAAACTGGCTAGGCTCCCACCAAGCCAGCACATTGTGTTGGATCAAAACCGCGTGCCATTGTCCTTGGCGTCTCATCAGCCCTCATTGTTCGTCATGTTCAGAAAGTCCAGTTTTATCCCATGCTTTTTTTTGGTAACAGTCCAGCTGGCCTTGGTGAGCTCCCAGTAGATCAGCTCCACTGTCTCAGTGGGTGGGTGCACTCCTCGTGGTCCCGACATCTTTGCTCATGTTCTCCCTCCTTCTGCTCCTCCTTGGGACCTTGGGAGCTCTATCCAGTGTTCCAGTGTGGGTCTCTGTCTCTATCTCCATCCGTCGCCAGATGAAAGTTCTAGGATGATATGCATGATATTCGTCAGTATTGCTCTAGGATAGGGTCATTTCAGGTTCCCTATCCTCAGCTGCCCAAGGAACTAACTGGGGGCCTCAGCTTGGGCACCTGGGATCCCCTCTAGGGTCAAGTCTCCTGCCCATCCTAAAGTGGGTCCTTTAACTAAGAAATGGGGTTCCGTGCTCCCCTATCCAACCTTCCTTTATCCCGATCCTCCTGTTTCCCCAAGTCCCCCCTCCTTTCCTTCTACCTTTTCTCTCCCCATCTCCCCTTACCCCCATCCCACCCCACCCCCAACATCCCACTTTTCTCCCCGGCAATTTTGTATACTTCCCTTATCCAAGAGGATAACTATATGTTTTTCCTTGGGTTCACCTTCTTACTTAGCTTCTTTAAATTCGCCTATTGTAGACTCCGTGGTCCCTATTTATGGCTAGAAACCAATTATGAGTGAGTACATCCCATGTTCATCTTTTTGGGTCTGGGATACCTCACTCAGGATAGTGTTTTCTATTTCCATCCATTTGCATGCAAAATTCGAGAAGTCATTGTTTTTTACCGCAGCGTAGTACTCTAGTGTGTATATATTCCATACTTTCTTCATCCATTCTTCCATTGAAGGGCATCTAGGTTGTTTCCAGGTTCTGGCTATTACAAATAATACTGCTATGAACATAGTTGAACAAATGATTTTGACATATGATAGAGCATCTCTTGGGTAAATTCCCAAGAGTGGTATTGCTGGGTCGAGGGGTAGGTTGATCCCGAATTTCCTGAGAAACCGAAACACTGACTTCCACAGTGGTTGCACAAGATTGCATTCCCACCAGCAATGGATGAGTGTACCCCTTCCTCCACAGCCTCTCCAGCAAAGGCTATCCTTGGTGTTTTTGACTTTAGCCATTCTGACAGGTGTAAGATGATATCTCAAAGTTGTTTTGATTTGCATTTCCCTGATAGCTAAGGAGGTTGAACATGACCTTAAGTGTCTTTTGGCCATTTGAACTTCTTCTGTTGAGAATTCTCTGTTCAGTTCAGTGCCCCATTTAAACAAAAAACCCAGGATAGCCAAAACAATCCTATACAATAAAGGATTGTCTGGAGGCATTACCATCCCTGACTTCAAACTCTATTACAGAGCTACAGTAATGAAAACAGGGTGGTACTGGCATAAAAACAGAGAAGTCGACCAATGGAATCGTATAGAAGACCCGGATTTAATCCCACAAACCTATGAACACCTCATATTCGATAAAGGAGCTAAAAGTATACAATGGAAGAAAGAAAGCATCTTCAACAAATGGTGCTGGCACAACTGGATGTCAACCTGTAGAAGAATGAAAATAGACCCATATCTATCACCGTGCACAAAACTCAAGTCCAAATGTATTAAAGACCTCAATATCAGCCCGATAACACTGAACCTGATAGAAGAGAAAGTGGGAAATACCTTACAACAGATGGGCACAGGTGATCGCTTCTTAGGTATAACCCCAGAAGCACAGACATTAAGGGCAACATTGAATAAATGGGACCTACTAAAACTGAGAAGCTTCTGTAAAGCAAAGGACACTGTCACTAAGGCACAAAGGCAACCTACTGACTGGGAGAAGATCTTCACCAACCCCACAACAGACAAAGGTCTGATCTCCAAAATATATAGAGAACTCAAGAAACTAGACTTCAAAAGACTCTTAAAATATTATAAACTATTACTATAGCCCTTGCTTGCTCCCCAGAGGTGGAAGGGAAGTCCCTATTGTTGAAGACACCATGCACTTCAGATAGAGGGCCCAGAAACCCCTGATCTGGAAATGAGCTGACTGGCCCCTCCCTGAGAACTACCTTTCATAGTACCAGAAGGTTCCATGCAAACTTCCAAAGGAGGGAAGCAGCCAACAGTTCTACCCAGATACGATGCCTATGTGCCACGATAATCAGCACCATGACGATACCGCTAAGGCTGCCATGGTGTCACATATGCTTTGATGGTAACCAGCAGCTCTCTGATGGGAAGGAAGTCATGCCTGATACGGGAAGCCCAACCAATTAGCTCATGTGAAGTCATGGATCTTGGAGGAGAACCTATAACTCTTCTTTTTTGTTTGTTTGTTTGTTTTTGGTTTTTATTTTACATAGAGATAGGGTCTCTCTGTGTAACCCTGACTAAGCCTGAACTCTCTGCTAAATCAGTCTGACCTGGAACTTGTAGAGTTCACCTGCCTCTGCCTCCTGAGTGCTGGTATTAAAGGTGCTCCAAAGAGAAACCTTGTCGTGAAAAACAAATTTTCGTCCAATGTATTCTGATCATGGTTTCCATTCTCCCAACCTTTCCCCTATGTGCCATGCCCAGTCTCCACACACCCAACTCCACACCCTTTCTTTCTCTTTCTCATTAGAAAACAGACAGGCAAACAACAACAAAACAACCAAACAAGAATTAAAAGGAGGCTGCAGTGGTGGCGTATGCCTCTTTGATCCCAGCACTCAGGAGGCAGAGGCAGGAGGATCTTTGTAAGTTGGAGCCCAGTCTGATCTACAGAGCAAGTTCCAGGACAGCCAAGGCTACACAGAGAAACCCTGTCTCAAAAAACCAACAAAAAATTAAAGAAAAAGAAAATAGAAAGAAAAAGAAAAGCAAAGGAAGGAAAGCAGAAAGATAAAAAGAAGGAATAAGAAACACATGAATATACAAAAATCCATAAAAACACAAAATTGGAAACCATAATATATAAACAAAAGAGAAGTAAGACAAAAGTGGCCAAAAAGGGTGTTAGAGAGATGGTTCAGCAGTTAAGAGCGCTGACTGTTCGTCCAGGACCTGAGTTCAATTCCCAGCAGCCACATGGTGGCTCACAATAATCTGTAATGAGATGTGGTGCCTCTTCTGGCCTGCAGGCACAATGTGGTCAGAACACTGTACACATAATAAATAAAAAATCTTTTTTAAAATGTCCAAGCAAAGCAATATGAGACAAAAAGCATACAAAAAGTATCATTGAGGGAGTTTTATATTGGCCATCTACTTCTGGGCATGGGGCCTACCCTTAAGGATGGTTAACATATGCAGTGAGACTCAACTAGAAAAAAAAACTATTTTTCTTTGCAAGCAGTTATCAATTGGAGCTAGCTTCCTGGTTAAGGTTGGCAGGCCGTTTTCACCTCCCCCTCCTGGGATCTTTTCTGGCTTGAACTGGGGAAGGCCCTGTGCGTACTGTCACAGTCTGCGTGAGTTAATGTGTGCATCAGTCCTGTGTTCTTGGAGTCATCTATCCCATAGAGTTCATACAATCGTTCTGTTTCCTCCTCTGCATAGCTCCCTGAGCCCTGGGGGGAGGGGTTTGATGAAGACACTCATTTAGGACTGGATGTTCCAAAATCTTTCACTCTGAACATTTTCAGTTATGGGTCTCTGTGTTAATTCCCATTTACTGCTAGAGGAAGCTTCTCTGATGATGGCTGAACTAGGTATTGATCTATGGGTGTGGAAGAATGTCATTAGGTGTCACTTTATTGCTAGGCTTCTTCCGCAGAACAACAGTATTTGGTTTTCCTCTAGGCGCATAGTCTATCCAGTCCAAGGTTCTAGGCCACCCGAGCAGTGTCAGGCATGGGTTCCGTCTCAAGATGTGGGCCTTACACCAATAGAGAGTGGCTGATATTTGTGCCTGACATCATGCAGGCAGGTCCCTGTTGTAGACTGCAGGGTTTAGAGCTGGATTGATGGTGTCTCTTCTTTGATAACACAATACCTTCCAGTCTCATGAATACTCATCAGTGGGGGTGAAGGGTCTCAGCAATAGGTCTTACAGTTAGATCAGTTTGTGGACAGCCACCTTGGCATTAGACTGAGGTGTTTGGTGTTTCTACGGGGGTTCCTTTGGTCAATAATTGAACTAGATGCAACTAATTTCTTGAGTAGGAAGTTTGGTGACAACAAAATGTCTTTTAGGTAATTTTTTGGTGATTCTATTTAGATTTCTTTCATATATGTATATATTTTAAGAAACTCTATGGTAGTAGGTTTTCATTTGAACCCTCAAATAGACCTTAGTGTTGAATATCCCTCCCCATATTTCCTTCCTTACCGTCTCTTCTATCCCTATTTTTGTTCACTTAATACCCCCACTCCAGTCTCCTTCCTCTCTCTCCATAACATTCTATTCTATTTCCTCTTCCCTGGGAGAGCCTCCCCTCCCCTCTAGTCCCTTACTTGATAACTAACATCTGTGGTTATATGGATTGTAGCATGCTTATTGTAAGTATAAAAGCTAACATCCACATGTAAGAGAAAACATATAATATTTGACTTTCTGGTGCTGGATTAGCTCACTGAGCAAGGTTTTTTTCCCCAAGCTCTATTTTCCTGTGGATTTCATAATTTCTTTTTCTAACTGAATAATATTCCGGCATATAAATGTATTTTTAGTATCCATTCATCAGTTGCTGAGCGTCTAGGCAGTTTCCAGTTTCTGGCTATTATGACTGAAACAGCAATGAACATGGATGTGCAAGTGCCTCTGCAGGAGGACGTAGAGTCCGCTGAGGAGAAAGGACCAAGAGTGGATCTTGAGGTAGCTCTACCCCCAGCTTCATGAAGAACTGCCACACTGACTGCTTCCCCCCATGGATAGATGCTCCACTCTCCCTGCATCCTCACCAGCATGACCTGCCACCTGTTGGGCTGACTTTAGCCATTCTGACAGGTGGAAGATGAAATCTCAAAGTAGTTTTGATTTGCATTTCCCTGATGACTAAGGATGTTGAACGTTTCTTAGTGTTTTGCAATGATTTATGTTTCATCTTTTGAGAACTCTTTAGTTCTGTGCCCCATTTTTTATTGGGTTATTTGCTTTCTGGATGTCAATTTTTCATCTATATATATTTGAGATATTAGTACTCTATCAGATGTATAATTGGCAAAAAAAAATCTTTTCCCATTTTGTTGCCTGTCACTTTGCCAGAATGATGGTTTCCTTTGCCATGCAGAAACTTTTCAGTTTCATGAGGTGACATTTATTAATTGTTGATCTTAGTGCCTGTGCAATGGTGTTCTGTTCAGGAAAGTCTTTTTCGTTTTATTTTTGTTTTGTTTTTCAAGACAAGGTTTCTCTGTAGCTTTGGAGCCTGTCCCGGAACTAGCTCTTGTAGACCAGGCTGGTCTCGAACTCACAGAGATCCTCCTGCTTCTGCCTCCCAAGTGCTGGGATTAAAGGTGTGCACCACCACCGCCTACACTTTTCTCTTATCAGGTTCAGGGGATCTGGCCTTATGACTAGAACCTTGAGTTATTTGGAATTTAGTTTTATTTAGTGTGTGAGTATGAACCTGTTTGCAGCTATTGTGAGTGCAGGTTTTTTTGGGTATAGTAGTCTGGACTGGCATCTATGGTCTACTGGAGTCTGCAGCACATCTGTCTAGGACCTTCTGGCTTTTAGAGTCTCCGCTGAGAAGTCAGATATTGTTCTAATGGGTCTGCCTTTATATATGTGTGTTATATTCATTATATGTTACATATATACATACATAATATGTGTATATAATATATATTTATCACTTGATCTTTTTCCCTTGATGTTTTTAATATTCTTTGTTTGTTCTGTACATTTAGTATTTTGAGTATTATATGCTCTCTATTTAGTATTCTATATACTTGTACCTTGATAGGTACCACCTTTTTTAGGTTGGAGAAATTTTCTTCTAAGATTTTGTTGAAAATATTTTCTGGGCCTTTAACTGGGGTTCTTCTCGTTCCTCTATTCCTATTATTCTTGGATTTCATCTTTTCATACTGTCTCAGATTTTCTGTATATTTTGTTTCTGAATTCTTTTGATTTAACGTTTTCTTTGGCTGAATTATCCATTTTATTCTACCTGTCTTCAAGACTTGAAATTACCTCTACCATATCTTGTACATAGTAACGGAGGACAGGAAGTATAGTGAAAATCACCTACCTGTGTCCCAGCCCAGTGTGGTCGCTGCAGGTACCTGGGTAGAAAATCTACATTCTAAATATTTATCCTTATGCCTACAGATAAGTATAGGCCTTATCCCTCATCAAAGACCATTACAGAAAACCACAACTAATTAAAATTCAGAGAACAAGCCATTGTGTGGTGATTAGACCTACTGGTGTACCTACAGCACAATTTTTGCACCTAAGCCATAGAAGACAGAGTAGAAAGCTGAAGGACAGGAAGGTTGTGCTGGAAGACACATGTGTATGTAACTCAGATAAACTATACCCACGAAGTTTCATCAACCTGGCTCCCTAAACAAGACTTGAACAAGGATAGCACCATTTTTAGATATGCTAACATGTAAGTGGGAAATCTCATGGGACCTGGCTGTCTAGTTTATGTGAACTTGACACACAAGATGTAGTCATCTGAGAGGAGGGAATTTTAATTGAGAAAATGCCTCTATAAGATCAGGCTGTAGGCCAGCCTGTAAGGCATTTTTTTAATTAGTTAATGATAGGAAAGTGCCTAGCCCATTGTGGGTGGTACCATTCCTGGGCTAGTGGTCCTGGGTTCTATAAGAAAGCAGGCTGAACCAGCCATGGGGAGCAGCACCCCTCCATGGCGTCTGTATCAGCTCCCGCCTCAGGTTCCTGCCCTGATTTCCTCGTCCATGATGGACTATGATTTGAAAGTGAAAGCCAAAGAAGCCCTTTCCTCCCCAACTTGCTTTGATCATGATGTTGCAGCACAGTAATAGCAACTCTAACTAGGACAGGGCCCTAATCCTAGACAAAGAACTACAGGCAACTAAGGAATACTGAGAGTGGGAGAGAGAGTTTTCCCCAGGGCAGAACCCCTCCCGGAATTGGTTATACAACACTAGGGCTCAGCCCAGAAATCATATTATATGGACTGTGCAGGTTGCATTTATATATTTAGGTGTGTGTGTGCATATATATATATATGTGTGTGTGTGTGTATGTCTGTGTATATATATATGTGTGTGTGTATATGTATATATATATATAATTAAAAAGAGGTCATGAGTTTAAGAGAGAGCAAGGGGAAGTATATGGGAGGGGTTGGAGGAAGAAGTAGCGAAATTTTACTTTAATTAAAAATAAAAACTTCCCCCTTAGGACTTCTTCATTGTTCCCCATGGATTTTGGTATGTTATGTTTTCATCTCCATTCCTTTCTAGGGATTTTAATTTTTCTTTCTTGATTTTTTTTGTTGACCCAATTACTGTGCACTCGTATGTTGTTTAGTTTTCATGAGTTTGTGTCCTTTCTGTACTTCCTGTAGCTGTTAATTAACATCCAGCTTTATTTCAGATAAATAAATCTGTAGTCAGATAGAACACAGGATGTTATTTAAATTTCCTAAATTTATTGAAATTTTGTCTGGTATTTTAATGTGTGTTTAAACTTTGGAAAATGTTCCATAAGCTGGTGAGAAGAAAGTATGAAGTGTTTGGGTGGAATGTGCTATAGATATGTTAGGTCCATTTGATTTAGGATGGTATTTCATTCCATAATATCTCTGCTCAGTTTTGTTTGGATGACCTGTCTGTTGGTGAGCCTGGAGTACTGAAGTCATCCATTTTTTGAGGTCAGCCTGTGATTTTAGATCTAATGGTATTTTTTTTTATGAAATTAGTTAACCCTGTGCTTGGTGTATGTATGTTTAGGATTGTAATATTATTACAATAATATCATAATAATACTATTGGTGGATTATTCATTTATGAGTATGAAATGTCTGTCCCTCCTTAACTCTTCTAATTATTAGTTTTTGTTTGAACTCAATTTTGTCAGATTTTGGAATAGCTATGCCTGCTTGTTTCTTAGTTTCATTTTCTTTGGAATACTTTTTTCCATCCATTTACTCTAAGGTGTTATATATTGTTAATGGTGATGTCTGTGTTAATTTTTGTTTTCAGATCAAAGCTTTCTTAGTTTTAGCTTCCTCTGTATAGGTGAATTACTGGACACAAATTCCTTCAATCTATTTTCATTGTAAGAAGTTTTTCTTTCTCCTTTGATTAGGACTGATAGTTTTGCTGGGTATAGTAGTCTGGACTATCATCCATGACCTTTTAGAATCTGTAGAACAGGGCTGGAGAGATGGCTCAGTGGTTAAGAGCATTGCCTGCTCTTCCAAAGGTCCTGAGTTCAATTCCCGGCAACCACATGGTGGCTCACAACCATCTGTAATAAGGTCTTGTGCCCTCTTCTGGCCTTCGGCATACACACAGATAGACTATTGTATACATAACAAATAATAAATAAATATAAAAAAAAGAATTTGTAGAACATCAGTCAATATCCTTCTTTCTTTCAAAGTCTCTATTGAACTGTCAAGTGTAACTCTGATAGGCCTGCCATTGTGACTTGGTCTTTCCCTCTTTCAGGTTTCTGTACCCTTTCTTTGCTTTAAACATTTCATATTTTGATTCTTATGTGACATGGAATGTTTCTTTTCTGGTCTTGTCTGTTGATGTTCCATAGGCCTCTTGCACCTCGATGGGCATCTCTTTTATTAGATTCGGGGAATTTTCTTCTATGATTTTTGTTGAAAATACTTTCTGTGTCTTTCACAGTATCTTTTTATAGTGTACTCTAATTCCTGGATTCTTTTAAATTTAATATTTTCTTTGACTGAGTGATTCAATTTCTCCACCTTGTCTTTGAGATCTGACATTCTCTCTTCCACTTGATCTAGTCTATTGGAAAATGTCCTGGTTGGACTTTTATCAACTTGACACAAGCGACGAGAGAACTTTAATTGAGAAAATGTCTCCCTTAGATTGGCCTATAAGCAAATTCATGAGACATTTTCTGGATTCATGATTGATGTGGGAGGGTCCAACTCACCATGGCAGGTGATCCTGGGTTGTATAAGCAAGCAGAATGAGCAAGTCAGAAGAAACAAGCCAGTAAGCAGCATTCATCCATGTCTCTGTTATAGTTTCTGCCTCCAAGTTCCTGCTTGTGTTCTTGCCCCTGTGACTTCCCTCTGTGACCTGAGAGTTAGAAGGTAAAGTAAAGCCTTTCTTTCCTTACCAAGTTTTTTGTCATAATCTTTATTACCACAATAAAACCTTAACTAAAAATGGTGAATCTTTCCTCTGAGCTTTTATTTTTTATTCCTAAGTTTTTTATTTCAAGTTCTAATTTAGTTTTGCTTTTCTTTGGAGATTCTATTTCTCTATTGAGTTCTATTTTTATATCTTGAAATGTTTTATTATGTCATCCAACTATTCACATATGTTTTCAAGGCCTTCATTCAGACATTTATTTGTATCGTATTCTAAGTCCTTTAATGCATTTATAATTGCTATTTTAAAATCATTGTAACTTGCTTTGGTCAGGGGCTATTATGATGGGGTTGCTAATTTCTGGAGGAGATATATTGTCTTGGTTTTTCATGTGGTTCATGTTTTGGGGATGGGACCTAAGTATTTGGAATTAGGTTACTGGTGGTGTTTCTTAGTTTTATGGATGTCTGGATCTTTGCTTGCTGTTACCCAACTTGTCAGGCTGTGGAACAGCTGAATGGTGTGATGTTTTGTAGTGTGACCACTAATGTTTTAATGTGCAAAATGGGGTGTCAGAAGTGGTCACAGCCCAGCTAGAGAAAGGTGTAATTTCTGATTCCAGAAACAAACCTTGTGCAGGCTTAGAAGTTCCTCACTGTTGATCTTCAGAAGTCTGTGGAAGGCCATAGAAACAGTATTGGAACTAAAAAATAAAGTATAGCAAGTCACAGATCAAATATGAAATTCAACCCATTTTATACAGTATCAATGAGTAAGTCTAAGTGAAACTAAAAAAATTCAATCATGATGGTATAAAATGAATACTTTTAGGGCTGGAAAGATGGCTCAGTGGTTGAGAGCACTGACTGCTCTTCCGTAGGACCTTATAAACTTCTGAGTAAGATGGCAGATTAGAAAACTCATTTGTTACTCAAAGCAAAAAGTTGAGATAATACATAATAATTCCTCTTCTCACAGGAGACTGTATCTGTAAATAAATTTGTAGGGCAGTGGTGGCTCACGCCTTTAATTCCAGCACTTGGGAGGGAGGCAGAGGCTGGAGGATCTCTGTGAGTCTACAAAGTGAGTTCCAGGACAGCCCGGCCTACATGGTCAAAAAAAAAAACATTGTGCCGGGCAATGGTGGCGCACACCTTTAATCCCAGCACTCAGGAGGCAGAGGCAGGCGGATCTCTGTGAGTTCGAGACCAGCCTAGTCTACAGAGCTAGTTCCAGGACAGGCTCCAAAGCTGCATCCTCAGGAACATAGAACAGTACTACTCCACCCAGATAGACGAGATGCCCATGAATGTGGCTGACCTGATCTGAAGCTGGTGCTCATGCGTCAAGGGCCTGGATATGGCTCCTATTGTGAGCTCCTCCTTGGAAACGGGAAGCCTCTATTTAATGGGGTTTAAATGAACTGTCTTCTCACAGCCCCGCAGGAAGACCCTTGGGCGCTGCCATCTTTTCTAACCCACATGTAAATAATCCAATGCTTTGAGCCTTTTACATTAAACATGGAAATTTTCCCATGAAAAAAAAAAAACAAAAAAAAATGTAGCTGAAATCGCCACAGATAAGCAAAAGAGAGTGGCCACAAACTGGTGCTTAGCTGTGCTAAAGTCATGGGAATAGCCAGGGAAATTCAGCCACCTCAGCCCACTCCCACTGCCACTGCAATTAGCTGAAATGACCAAGGGCCGAACACACTGAAGCAAAGATTCAGCACCAGCATGCTGGCTCTGGCTGAGGTCAGTAGGAACCACCAGCAATGGTTTATAGCCTCGGGATCTACTTTGTCACTTGAACAGCTGTGGAAAGAGGAGAGCAGGACCTAAGGCTTAGCTGTCCTGTCTGCAGACATCAGTGGAAGCTATGCCCCTGGAAACTGAAGTGTCACCTCCAGGGCACTTAGTGTGTGACAACAGGGGAACTCAGAAGCTGCAGCAAACATTCAACCAAAATAAGTAATTTGTTTAAACTCCATCAGGACAACTATATAGCCCAAACTTGGCTTTGTAGGTTTAAACTGGAATATTAAAAATACACCTCTAGCTGGGTGGTGACAGCATACGCATTAACCTCAGCACTAGGGAGGCAGAGGCAGGAGCATCTTTGTGAGTTCGAAGCCAGCCTGGTCTACAGAGTGAGTTCCAGCACAGCCAGGACAGAAGAACCTTATTTTGAAAAAAAGAAAGAACCTTTCCCATCAGTGGTTTGCTGCATGAAGCAACACAGGAAGGGAAAGGAATTCAAAATGCATCCCACCAAGAAATGCTGGTTGAGAAGATAATATTTTTATGCATTTTACTTTTATTTTACACTGTCATCTTTCTTTTTTAAGATTTATTTATTTTATGTATGAGTGCTCTATCGACTTTAGGCCAGAAGTGGGCATCAGATCCCACTATAGATGGTTGTGAGCCATCATGTGGTTGCTGGGAATTGAACTCAGGACCTCTAGAAGAGCAGCCAATGCTCTTAATTGCTGAGCCATCTCTCCAGCCCCTACACTGTCATCTTTTGTTAGTATTTTGTTTAATTTTCTAACTTTTAATTATTCTTTTTTAATTGTTTTTTACTACTAATACTACTAATAAATGTGGTTTTTTTTTTGGTTTTTCGAGACAGGGTCTCTCTGTGTTTTTGTTTTTTTTTTAATATTTATTTATTTATTTATTATATATACAACATTCTGTCTGTGTGTATGTCTACAGGCCAGAAGAGGGCACCAGACCCCATTACAGATGGTTGTGAGCCACCATGTGGTTGCCGGGAATTGAACTCAGGACCTTTGGAAGAGCAGGCAATGCTCTTAACCACTGCGCCATCCCCCCAGCCCTCTCTGTGTTTTTGGAGCCTCTCCTAGAACTCACTTTGTAGACCAGGCTGGCCTTGAACTCACAGAGGTCCCCCTGCCTCTGCCTCCTGAGTGCTGAGTGCTGAGTGGGCATGTACCACCACTGCCGGCATACCTTCTAAGTCTTAACTCACATAGATAACTTGCTTTCGTTTTGATATTATTCAGTTAGGTTTTACGACTGGTCTGCATATTTCTGCTCTCATTCCGTTGAGTACTCTCTAATATTCCTATACACAACCCATATAACATTTTTCTTATGCCTACTTAATTTCTTCTTTTCCCCACCCGCTTTTTGTACTTCCATAGATTTAACAACCTTTGAAGTTTTTGAGAGTTATCCCAACTTCTCTTTTCCAGCTACTTTTCCTTCCTCAGCTCTTTCCTCAGTCCACCTAAAGCTGCTAAAGCCTAGTACTCAGTCCTACTTCTTTCCTCTTTTTTTTAACCTTTGTTATAGCACACTATAGCATCCATATTGCTTGCTGTGCAAAGCAAAACAACCGCTAGCTTTGGGGCGTTCAGCTGTGGCCCCTTGCCAAAGGTCATCCCACCTGGGTTTGTTGACTGTCTACACCCCCGGGGTGTAAAGCTCACCTGCGCTTCCCACTGCTTCCTGCCACCTGCTGTGGAAAACTTTGTCTTTCATTCAGTTGCCTCTGGCTTGCCTGTGAGGTGAGTTTACACACACAGCCTTGAGAAGACTGAGTTTACAAACAGGCTTGAAAAGACCGGAGGGGGGGGGACACCCCATTATTGTGCAAAGAAGTCCTCATACCTGCTGGGTAAAGACTTTCTAGGTGCAGCTCTTTTGCTGGAAGGAGCACCCACACTTCTGGAAGTCCCCATGAGTTTACCTACGTTCTGTAAGGAAGCCAAATAAACTTACTGGTTCCCCAGAGTGAACGTCGATGGAATCATGCCTCCTCAGTTTCTTGTTGGGACCTTAGGAGAAGAATGAATTTATCAACACACTTTATACCCAGTTAGTTATTAAAGTTAAAGAGATAGCTTTTAACCTACTTCAATATTTGTATAGTATTGTGATTGCCTCTTCAGCTGATAGTCTTCTCAACTCTCAGAGTAAAGTAGAGGAATGCCCTAGGTATTTGGACTGACAGTTTATTGGTTTTGGGTTGTTTGTTTGTTTTGTTTTCCTGTTTTTTCTTTCTTTTTTTTATTGAGAAAAAAACAATTTCCGCCTCCTCCCAGCCTCCCACTCAGACAGTGTTTCTCTGTAGCTTTGGAGCTTGTCCTGGAACTAGCTCTTTTTTTTTTTTTTTGGTTTTTCGAGACAGTGTTTCTCTGTGGCTTTGGAGCCTGTCCTGGAATTAGCTCTGTAGACCAGGCTGGTCTCGAACTCACAGAGATCCGCCTGCCTCTGCCTCCCGAGTGCTGGGATTAAAGGCGTTCGCCACCTTCACCCGGCCCTGGAACTAGCTCTTGTAAACCAGGCTGGTCTCGAATCCACAGAAATCCACCTGCCTCTGTCTGTCGAGAAACCCTGTCTCGAAAAAACCAAAAAGAAAAAAAATTCAAAAAATGACATAACCCCAGACACACAAGCCCAATACAGAAAACCAATCATGACAAATCAAGGCAGTATGACTGCTCTGGAAA
Source organism: Microtus pennsylvanicus (assembly GCF_037038515.1). Taxonomy (NCBI): domain Eukaryota; kingdom Metazoa; phylum Chordata; class Mammalia; order Rodentia; family Cricetidae; genus Microtus; species Microtus pennsylvanicus. The sequence goes on along the minus strand of NC_134601.1, from coordinate 127,686,844 downwards.
TAGCAATTCCACAGTAATAAATTCAGTGAAAGCGAGCTAGACGAGAGCCCAAAGGATTCTAAGAAAGAAAAGAAATGTTAACAAAATCAAAGAGGATACAAATAATCTCCTAAACGAAACCAAATAGAAAACAAAGAAACAGCTAGATGAAATACAGGGTACAAAAGAGGAAGCCAGCAGAAAGATAGAAATACTGGAAAAAAGAAACCCCACCAAACTTAAGTTTTAGAAATGATAAAGTCATTAATCCAAATAAAAAAGACTCAATAGAAAGCCTCACCAGTATCAAGTGGGTTATAGACTTCCAAGGATGGAAAACAAGATAGATTCAGATGGAGACATAGCTAAAACAAGAACAATTTGACTATAACATTAATGACTATAACATTAAAACATAAAATTTATTGATCATGAGGATACGGAGACAGAGAAGAACTTCAGGCTAATGGCATAAGTAATATACTCAGTGAAAGCATAGCATAAGATGTCCTAAATCTATGAAAAAAATGACTATCTAAATTCAGGAAGTGAGCCGGCATGATGGTCCATCAAGTAAAGATGGTGCCCCGAAGCCTGATACCCTGAGTTACATCTCTAGGACTCATATGGTGGAAGGAGAGAGCCAAATTCTGCAATAACAAATAATCCAGTTCATATCCCAACTAAGCAAATTCCACACCCAGGCCTGTAAGGAACTAAGCCCACTGCTTCTCAAACTGTTTCATAAAACAAAAAGAGAAAGAATGCTACCAAACTTTCAACAAAGTCATTATTACTTTGATACCCAAGTCAACAAAGATGATGCACAATAGATACAAAAAAAATCTCAGTAAAATATTTGCAAACAGAACCCAAGAATGCACCAAAAAGGTCACTCACAATGATCCAAGTTCACTTCATCCCAGAGACACAAGGATGGTTTAACAGATGCCAATCAATAAATGTCAAAAGGTTTTTGGACAATGGCTAACATTCATTTGTGGTTTCTTAAAAACCATAGAATAAACTAGAAATAGTTTGAGTGTAGTAACAGGTATATAATAAAAGCTCAAAGCATTTTCACTAAAACCAGAAACAAAACAATGATGTCTACCTTCTCCACTCTTATTCAATGGGCTTAAAGTTTTCCCTGGAGCAAGAAGCTAGGGGAAGGAAATAAAAGGAATACAAAATAGGAAGGGAAGAAATCAATGTATCCTTATTTGCAAATAATATGATTCTATATGTAAGACACTAAAAAGAGAATTCTTCAAATTTGATAAACACTTTCAGCAAAGTGGCAGGATACAAAACTACCATGTAATGCAAAAATCAGTAGACGACCTATATATTAGTAATAAGCATGCTAAGAACAAACTAGCAAGAAAACATTCTCATCCACCATTTCCTCAAATGGAATAAACCTAACTGAAGAAAAGAACATTTTCTTCAAAGAAAACTTTAACTCTGGAGAAAGAAATTGAAGAAGACTCTAGAGGATGGAAAGGCCTCCCCACACACATGAACTCGCAAAATTAATACTGTGAAAACAGCTAGGCTACCGAAAGCAATCTACAGATTCAATGCAATCCAAATCAAAATTTTCACATTGTTGTGCTTTGCACAAATGAAAAAAAATCCTAAAATTGACATGGTATCACAAAAGACTCCAGATAGCCAAAGTAGTCCTTATCAAAAAGCACAATGGTGGAGAATTACCAGAGGTGATTCCAGCCTGTACCACAGAACCCCAGTAACAAAACAGAATGGGACCTGCCACAAAACAGACACGTAGATCAGTGGAATAGAATAGAGGACCCAAATAGAAGCCTGCATGACCACAGCCATCTGATTTTTCACAAAGATAGGAAGAATACACACTGGAAAAAAGACAGCTTCCAACAAATGGTGCAGGGATAATTGGATAGCCACAAATAGAAGCATAAAACTAGGTCCCTAGCTTTCATCCTGTACAAAAAATCAACACAAAATGGGTCAGATATATTAATGTAAGACCTGAAGCTCTGAGACTATTAAAGGAAAAAGTAAGGAATACAGTACAAGATATATGCAAAGGTAAGGCACTCCTGAGAAGCATCCTGGTTGCTCATATGGAAACAATACCATGAAACTGAAAAATTGATATTGGTGGCTTTAAAATGTTCTTGTTCAGCAAAGGAAGCAAGTAATTGAGTGAAGAGAGCCCACAGAATGGAAGAGAAATAACTGACAGGGGATTAGTAATAGATTATACAAAGAACTAAAGAACAACCTAAATAACAAAAAATCAAGCAACCCAGCCAATAAATAAACTGGTGAAAAGAACAATACATTTTCAAAAGACAGTCCTGGAGCTGGAGAGTTGAAACAGCAGGGAAGAGCAACTGTTGCTCTTCCAGAAGACTCACAACCATCTGTAAGTTCTAGGGGATCTTGCACTGTTTTCTGGCCTCGGTAGGCACAAGGCATGAATGTGGTGCACATATATGCAGATAAAATGCCCATACACATAAGGTATTTTTTTAAAATAAGTAGTACAAACGAACAGTAAACCTCAATGATATGGCAATTGTCTTCTGATTTATTTATTTATTTATTTTGGTTTTTCGAGACAGGGTTTCTCTGTGGCTTTGGAGCCTGTCCTGGAACTAGCTCTGTAGACCAGGCTGGTCTCGAACTCACAGAGATCCGCCTGCCTCTGCCTCCCAAGTGCTGGGGTTAAAGGCGTGCACCACCATCGCCTGGCCTGTCTTCTGATTTATTTAATCATTGAAATCGCTGGGAAAATCCTGAAGGGGTTCCATGGCTCAGGCAACATCACAGACGAGTGGCAGAGAGAATATAAGAGCTGAGATCAAGCCAGGCGATGGTGGTGCACGCCTTTAATCCCAGCACTTGGGAGGCAGAGGCAGGCTGATCTCTGTGAGTTCGAGACCAGCCTGGTCTACAGAGCTAGTTCCAGGATAGGCTCCAAAGCCACAGAGAAACCCTGTCTTGAAAAACAAAAACAAAAACAAAAAAAAAAGAGCTGAGATCAAGAAGATGTGCCCTGAACACATCTGGATGTACCAGAGCCATTAAACTCACGAACTTGTTTTAGCTGTGGTTGGTTATCTGCATAGGATTGGCACAAGACTGGGACTCCCACCATTCATCAAGGCTGGGATGGTCCATGAGGACACACCCTTCCCAGATGGACTATTGATAGTTAAGGTTACTGGGGAAGGGATTTTCATTTTTCTTCAGTGGTGTAGCCATGGATCGGTTGTTCTTGTTTTGTTTTTCGGACACAGGGTCACACTACGTAGCCCTGGCTGTCCTGGAACTCACTGTTAGACCAGACTGGTGTCGAACTCCCAGAGACTCCCCCTCCTAAGTGCTGGGATTAAAGGGGTTACTGGAACACCAGGCTCAGATGGGTTGTCCTTATTGCGCTAAATAACCTACCTACATGAGGCAAGTAACTCACTAAACTCAGTGGGCTACAAAGAAAAAAGACATGGAAGTAGAAGGGCCCTTAGTGAGAAGCATTCCAGTGAAAAGGGAGGAAGATGAAGAGACAGAGATGACCAGATTATATCAATTGTGAAAATGGAAAACCAAATCGACAAACTGATGTTTAGGCACGTAAAGAATGACCTACACAATCTTGAAAGAACAAAATCTGGAGTGGGCAGGGATGTGCACTGGTGGGTTTCGCTTTTGTTCCCCTTTAAATCTATTCAGATTCCCAGCTGATAGGAAGGTGCTTCACATACCAGAAGATCTCTCCTCAATTAACCACTGCTGGAAATGCACCCCACATCTGTCGGTATGCACACGAATCCCTTAAACACTTCTCAATCCAATCTAAGTTGATAATCAAGTTAACATCAAATGGATACTATTTTCATGATTTCACACACACACACACACACACATTCATACACACACATCTTTTATATGACTTCTAGTTTGGGTTCATTAGTTCACATTGTGCTCATTGGCTAGATATACTATAAAAATTTTGTAATACATATTTGCATTATAAATATACCAAATGTGAGAAATATAGCTTTGAATCTCTAAAAACAGATCCATCAAATGCTGGTTTTCTATTGTTTTATTGTTTGAAAATTTTATACATTCATATAATGTGTTTTGATTAACTCTACACCCAATTCCCTCCTCTCTGACTAACCCCCCACCACTTTTCCCTCCCAACTTCATGTGCTCTTTCTGGTTTTTATTGATTGGCAATTTATTTTAGTTTTTAAAAGATTTTTTTAAATTTAATGTGTATGAGTATTTTGGAGATCCGAAATGGGCAATGGATCCCCTTGAACTGGAATGTGACCCAAATGAACTGGTGGTTGTGAGCCACCATGTAGATCCTGGGAACAGACCCCCAGACCCTTGGCAAGAACAAGTACTCTTAACCACAGAGCCATCTCTCTGTCCCTGTGCTTATAAAACACCCAGTGGGTCCACATAGTGCTGCTGGTATGTGCGCAGATCTCAGACCATCCACAGGAGCATGGATAGCCTCCCTGCACTGGTATCCCTGGGGAAAACTGACTCTCCTTTCCTCAGCGGCCACCAACTGCCAAGAGCTCCTCAGATAGGGCTAGAATTTCAGGAACCCTTCCCCAGTCCCTGCTGGGATTTTGCCTCATCGTTTTTTATTTTTTCAATTTAATTTAACTTAGCTTTTATTAACATTTATTGGCTGTACATAGTAATTAGGTTGTGTTTTATTTCTCTCTCTTTCTGTGTGTGTGTGTGTATGTGTGTGTGTGCTGATCAAATCTAATGTCCCTTTCCCTTTACCCCCCCTTATTCATGCTGGTCTCTATTATCAACCACTCTAATGTTCGGTCCACTTTTCTTTTCAGCTTCCAAATTAGAGAACATAGAGAACATAGTGTACTCATCTTTCTGTGGCTGACTTATTTCACTTAAATTATTATCATCCATTTTCATCCATTTCGCTGCAAATGTCAGGATTCTGTTCTTCTCTGTGGATAAATAATGCTCCATTTTATACCACTCTTTTGGTGAGCACCTAGGCTGATTTTGTGTCTTAGCCATTATGAATAACGTTGTAATAATGTCTAGTATGCTGATTTCATTGATTTGGATATATATTCCAAAGTTAGGTAAAATAGATTATATAATAGCTGTATCTTTAGTCTTTTGTGGAAACTCCATACTATTCTCATAATGGTTATGCAGTATTAGTTCACATTCTTTCCAATAGTCTATAAATTCTGTTTTCTCCTCAGTTTTGCCAAAATGTGTGATTAAAAAAAACACTTGCCATTCTAATTCGGATGTAATGTAACATTATATTTGGATTCACATTTCCATGGCTAATGATGTTGAACATTTTTTCATATATTCATTAGCCGTTCATATTTCTTCTTTTGATACGTGTCTGTTCAGACCATTTCCTCCACCCCTTTTTTGATTTTCAAGACAGGGTCTCTCTCTGTAGCCTTGGAATCTGTCCTGGAACTTGCTCTGTAGACCAGGCAGGCTTCAAACTCACAGAGATCCGCCTGCCTCTGCCTCCTGGGTGCTGGGATTAAAGGCGTGCACCACCACAGCCTGGCATCATTTGCCCGTTTTTAATTGGGTAGGGGATTTTGGTTTGGTTTGGTTTTTCTTATCTTCTGAGTCAGGCTCTTACTATGTATCCTATGGTTTAAACTCACAGGCCTCCTGCTTTCACCTTCCAAGTGCTGAGATTCTGGGGTGTGCCATAATACCCACCTAGACTATTTTTTCATTGTTTGTTTGTTTTTGTTTTTCTCGGAATCTATCAAGTTTAGAATATATCCTATCTATTGAATTTATGTCACATGAATTTCTGGCAAATAGTTTCTCTTTACTCAGTTGTTTCCTTTTCTGTGTAGATGTTTTTTCATTTCTATGTAACCTAATTTGTCAATGTTTATTTTCTGTTCTTCTTGGGTGCCATTCAGAAAATATTGCTTGTCCTAATGCACAATGTCCTGAAGTACTTCATGTTTTCTTCTAGCAGTTTCAAATTCTCAGGTAGTTCATTTGTGTCTTTGGTCTGTTTTAAGTTGACTTTGTAGCTCATGATTGACAAGGGTAGTGTTCTGAATGCCAATATGCAGTTTCCTCAGCACAGGTTTGGTTGACGAAGCTGTCTCCTCTTCGATATATGTTTTTGGTAAAGTTACTGAACATCAGTTGACTGTAGATGCATGGGTTTATTGCTAGGATCTCTGCGTCTGTTTTCTGCCACTATCATGGCGTTTTGGTCATTGTGGCTTTGTAGTACTTCATAGCAAGTATACTATTTAGAGTTGCTCCTTTTGCTCAAGATAGTTTGGGCTATGCAGGATATTTTGTACTTCCATATGGCTTTCAAGATTATTTTTTCTATTTTGGTGAAGATTGTTATTGGTATCTTTATGGGATTTTATTGGACTCTTAAAATTCATAATCATGAGAGACCTTTCCATTTTCTGTCTTTTCCAGTTTCTTCTGTAAGTGTTTTGTCATGTTCATTGCATATGAACTCCCTACTTCTTGGCTACACTTATTCTTTTTTTTCTTTTTTCTTTTTGATTAATTGTTTTATTTATTTTACAGCCCGGCCAGTTTCCCCTCCCTTCTGTCCTCCAGTCCCTCCCCTGCCACCCCCATTCCACTCCTGTTCAGAAAAGGGCAAGCCTCCCGTGGATATCAGCAAAACATGGCTTGTCCATGAGACTAAACACTGGGTGGTGGCAGCTGCAGGTGGCTGCAATGCTCGACTTTAATCCCTGCACTCAGGAGGCAGAGGCAGGTGGCTCTCAAGGCCAGCCTGGTCTACAAGAGCTAGTTCCAAGACAGCCAGGGCTACCCAGAGAAACCCTGTCTCAAAAAGCCAAAAAAAAAAAAAAAAAAGACTAAGCATCTCCTCTTGTATTGAGGCTGGATAAGGTAACCCAGTATGAGAAATAGGTTCCCAAAAGCCAGCAAAAGAGTCAGAGGCAGCCCCTGTTCCTGCTGTTAGGAGTCCCACGTGAAAACCAACCTACACAACTGCCACATATATGCAGAGTCCCTAGGTCAGTCCCATGCAGGCTCCCTGGTTGTCGGTTCAGTCTCTGTGAGCCCCTATAAGCCCAGGTTAGTTGACACTGGGAGTTTTCTTGTGATATCCTTGACCCCGACACACTGGCACAGGTCACAATTTCCTGAAAAGAACACCAATAGCACAGACACTAAGATCGACAATGAATACAGGGTACCTCATGAAACTGAAAGGTTTCTGTAAGGCAAAGGACACTGTCAACAGCAGTTCAGCCACAGCCTGGGTTTGGGTCCTGAGATGGAGGGGTAAGGGAAACCTGGGGGCATTAGGGGTCGATGCATGAAGCAATGAACTGTGTGACCACCAGATGAATTTCACACAGGTGATGGGCCAGAATAGCTCCAGCCGCCTTTATTTAGACATGAAAAACAAGCATGTTTTTCCACACTAACAATTTTTTCCCATCCTCCAATATTAACCTCAAGCAAAAATAAATATGTGAAATACACTTTCTCCCAACTTTTACATCAAAGCAACTTTTTTTTTGTTTTGTTTTGTTTTTTCGAGACAGGGTTTCTCTGTGGTTTTGGAGCCTATCCTGGAACTAGCTCTGTAGACCAGGCTGGTCTCGAACTCACAGAGATCCGCCTGCCTCTGCCTCCCGAGTGCTGGGATTAAAGGACATCAAAGCAACTTTAAATCCAAAACAACACTTAATCATTTTGCTAGCTTGGCCAAATACCAAGCTGGGTACATCCTGACTTTACAAGACTAAAAGGTGATTGACATAGGCACACATTTTCAAGAACAACAATCTTGTTCAAAACACATTTACAGAAATAGGGGTGAGCTGTCTCCGACCTTGTCAACCCTGAATTAGAACAACTCTGGGGTCTGAAGTGACAGCTGGCATCCCCAGATAAGAAACCTGAGAAGTATCAGCTCCCAAAAAATTTTAGGGGAAAATATTCGAGAAAAAAATGGGGTTTCTCAATCTACCTCAAGACCCAGCAATACCACTTTTGGGTATATACCCAAAGGATGCTCAATCATATTACAAGGACATGTGCTCAACTATGTTCATAGCATTATTTATCATAGCCAGAACCTGAAAACAACCTAAATGCCCCTCGACCAAAAAATGGATAAGGAAAATGTGGTACATTTACACAATGGAGTACTACGCAGCAGAAAAAATAATGACATCTTGAAATTTGTGGGCAAATGAATTGATCTAGAAAACATCATATTGAGTGAGGTAACCTAGACCCAGAAAGACAAATATCATATGCACTCATGCATAAGTGGTTTTTAGACATAAAGCAAAGAAAAACCAGCCTACAATTCACAATTCCAGAGAACCTAGACAACAAAGACCCTAAGATCCTCTTTGTACATGGATTTAATGTACATGGGATGTAGAAAAAGACAAGACCTCCTGAGTAAATGGGGAGCATGGGGACCATGGGAGAGGGTTGAAGGGGAGGGGAGAGGAGAGGAAGGAAGAGTAGCGGAGAAAAATATATAATTCAGTAAAATGGGATTTATTTTTTATTTTTTAAATTTATTTATTTTTCCATTCAAAAATTTACACTTTCTCTCCTCCTCCCATTTCCCTCCCCCCACTCACCCTCCTCCCTCCCCCTCCCTCCTTAAGAGAGGGCAGGGAACCCTGCCCCATAGGAAGTCCAAGGCCCTCCCCCCCACACACTCATCCAGGCCTAGGAAGCTTTGCATCCAAATAGACTAGGGTCCCAAAAAGCCAGTACGTGCAGTAGAAAAGTCCCAGTACCTTTATCAATGGCTTCTCAGTCAGCCCCCATTGTCAGCCACTTTCAGAGAGTCCAGTTTGATCGCAGGCTCATTCAGTCCTGGTCCAGCTGGATTTGGTGAGCTCCCATTAGAAGAGGCACGCTGTCTCAGTGGGTGGATAAACCCATTGCCGTCCTGACTTCCTTGCTCATCTTCTCCCTCCTTCTCTTCAACTGAACCTTGGGGGTTCTGTCCATTGCTCTGATGAGGGTCTCTGTCTCTATCTCCATCCGTCGCCTGAGAAGATTCTATGGTGATATTCGAGATAATCATCAGTGTGATGGTGGGGCAAGGCCAGTTCAGGCACGATTTTTAAAAAAGAAAAATAAAAAATGGGGTTTCCAGGAATGATCACATCTGTCCCATGCATGACTGACAAAATGACACTAAAACCACCAAGAGAATTGTCAAAATTATGAGAGAGAGAAGAGCATGCAGGCCGTGCTGTTCCGATTGTATTCTGCACCATCCCGAAGTCCTTGCCGAGTGAGACTGTCCCCGTGGGCTTCTGCCTCATCGGGAGACTCTCTGGACAAACACTCCTATATTGGTCTGAAATTAGGCTGCATGGCTTCCAACAACTATCAATAGAACAGAACAACAGCCTACAGAATGGGAAAAGATCTTCACCAGCCCCACATCAGACAGAGGGCTGATCTCCAAAATATACAATGAACTCAAGAAACTAGCCATCAACAAACCAAATAATCCAACTTAAAAATGGGGTATAGCTCTAAACAGAGAATTCTCAACAGAATTTCAAATGGCCAAGACACTCTTAAAGACATGTTCATCCTTAGCCATCAGGGACATGCAAATCAAATGAATCTGAGAGTCCATTTTATACCTGTCAGAATAGTCAAGATCAAAAGCACATTTTTTATTATTGTTGTTGTTGTTGTTATTATTATTATTATTTTGGTTTTTCGAGACAGGGTTTTTCTGTAGCTATGGAGCCTGTCCTGGAACTAGCTCCTGTAGACCAGGGTTGGCCTCAAACTCACAGAGATCCGCCTGCCTCTGCCTCCCGAGTGCTGGGATTAAAGACGTGTGCCACCACCGCCCGCTTGCACATTTATTCTTGAGAATCTTTTTGAGCTGTTCTGAATGAAATTTAATCCATTTAGTCATTTCTTTCACAGTGAATTTGTTATTAATGTATGGAAAAGTGATTTTTTTATTGGCTTTGTAGCTTGTTGTTTTGTTGAATTTTTCAGTGAATAATCTTTTGGTAGAGTTATTGGCGGTTGGGGTCTGGGCTTGGTGTTTCCAGATTATTGCTGTTTTAAAAAAAATGTTTTGAAACAGGGTCTTTCTATTATATAGTTCTGGCGACTGTCCTGGAACTCCCTTTGTAGACCTGGCTGGTCTCTAACTCACAGAGATCCACCTGCCTATGAGTGCTGGGATTAAAAGCTTTTTATCTAGAGAATTTAAATTTAGATAATTTTATTCAGAACAAAGCTATGGTACCAGTTAGAGTGGGAAGCGCCGTCAAGGCCAGGGAAATGAGAGGACTCAAGGACTCAAGCTACAATCTTGGATCTCTTTTTATGGGGCCTAAAGGAAGCAGGGACTACTTACTAAGGGGCACAGTTTGGGTGATTCTCTACTTAGATAGGTAGATAGATAGATGATAGATAGGTAGATAGATAGATAGATAGATAGATAGATAGATAGATAGATAGGGTTATATAATCATTTCTCTACTGTGCATGTCCCTTCCCATAATACATCTGATTTTAATCATATACATGACCAGTTATGCAAAAGAACAAAATTTTGCTTTACTGCTCAATGCTCAATACCAGTTCAGGCCAGATTGGCCCTTATATTCTTCATACTTGGATACATTGAGAATACACTTAAGTAAAAGCTGTTGTAATCTGATTGTTAACAGGGGCAGGGAAATATATACCATTGTTTAATGATTAGAGTACACGTAGCTTGATGCAGGTAGAAGGTCCAAAGTATTCTGAGATTTCTAGGTGCATTATCTAGGAAAGTGTGTGTGTGTGTGTGTGTGTGTGTGTGTGTGTGTGTGTGTGTGTGTGTAGCACCTGCAGGTAAAGAAACTAGGCCACAAAGTGCATTATTACAAGATGGGGGAGTATGCATAATCCCAAATCAAATGGAGACTCCCAAAATAAACTACCTCCTATGCTTTCCTACCTCAGAGTCTATAAGTTTTTCTATAGAGAGAAACATATCATTGGCTAATGGGAATAAATTTTTGTGAATTTTCATCTATGGAATAATGTTGGCCTCATAGAATGCATTCAGAGGCTTCCACTCTACCAGTTTAAGATAATTTAAGAGCAGGCACCAGAGCTTGCGCTCTCTCTCTCTCTCTCTCTCTCTCTCTCTCTCGACAAGGTTTCTCTTTGTAGCTTTGGAGTCTGTCCTGGAACTAGTTCTTGTAGACCAGGCTGGCCTCGAACTCACAGAGATCTGCCTGTGTCTACCTCCCCAGTGCTGGGATTACAGGCGTGTGCCACCACCACCGGCTTTTTTTTTTCAATTGAGCAAATGAGCAGTGAAGCAGTTTCTTGGCTTTCTTGTTTGACATTTTGTTTATATTTTTATGTGTGGGAAGGCGACGTGTGTGTGTGTGTGTGTGTGTGTGTGTGTGTGTGTGTGTGTGTGTGGGTGGTGAATGCTCATATGTGTGCATTCATAGAAGCCAGAGAATGACATCAGGTGCCCTGCTCTATCATTCTCAGCCTTGTTCCTTTGAGATTTTTGCCATCTCGGAACATCTGGAAATATATAGAGATAATTTTGTTTGTCTCAATTAGAACAGAGGTTAGTATTAGCATCTAGTGTGTGGGTAGCAGTAATGCTACTAAAATACCCTACAGTTTACTGGACAGCCACTCATAAAGATGAATAACACTGTCTAAACTGTCAGTAATGTTGATACTCAAAAATCTTGATTTAGAGAGTCTTCATTTTCTTGTTGCTATGACAAAATACCTACCAAGAAACAATTTAAGAGAGAAAAGATTTCTTTGGCTTATAGGTTTTGTTCTGTTTTTAATGATTTATTTTTATTTTATGTGCATTGGTGTTTTGCCTACATGTATATCTGTGAGTGTCAAATCTTGGAATTATAGTCAGTAGTGAGCTACTATGTGGGTGCTGGGAATTGAACCCAGGTCTTCTAGAAGAGCAATCAGTGCTCTTAACCACTGAGCCATCTCTCCAGCCCCTGGGTTTTGTTTTTTAATATTTAATTTTAATATATATTTTAAATTTATAATTTATTTATTTAATTAAGCATTTATGTTAAATATAAGTATTTGTTTTATCAAATATATTTTATATTTTATTATATATTTTCTATATGGGCATATATATTTATATTTTTATTAAAAAGTTATTTTATATTTCCTCTTGCCAGGGTGATCCATGCATCCCTCTTAGGATCCTTCTTGTTACCTAGTTTCTCTAAGGCTATGGATTGTAACCTAGTTATTCTTTGCTTTACATCTAGTGTCCACTTATGAGTGAGGACATACCATGTTTGTCTTTCTGGGTCTGGGTTACCTCGCTTGGGATGATTTTTTTCTAGTTCCATCCATTTGCCTGCAAATTTCATGATGCCATTGTTTCTTACAGCTGAGTAATACTCTATTGTGTTTATGTACCACATTTTCTTGAGGGGCATGTGGGTTGTTTCCAGGCTCTGGCTGTTCTGAATAAAACTGCTATGAATAGAGTTGAGCAAGTGTCCTTGTGGTATGATTGAGAATCCTTTAGCTATGTGCCCAACACACAGGAACTGGCTCTTTTGAACCTGTTCGTTTTGGTGGAAGGCCTAGCTCAGCCTTGATGCAGAGGGGAGGAGCTCTGTCCTGCCTCAACTTGACAAGTCCTGCTTTGATTGACTCCTACGGGAGGCCTTATTCTTTCTGAGGCGAGGATGGGGGCAGGGGATGGTAGGAAGGAGGTGTGGGGGGGGAGGGGAGGAGAGGTGGGAGGGGAAATTGGTTGGTATGTAAAATACATTTTAAAACTTTAATAATAAAAAACTTATTTAACATATTCATGAACTCTGATCCTCGGGAAGAACACCCTGAGCCATTTCCCCATCCATTGGTTTACAGTTCAATAAGAAATGGTGGAGGCCCAAAAAATTTGGTCCTATTTCCACTTTGACCAAGGTCAGAGAGTTGGAATTTACCTCTAGGGTAAAGTGTTTCTACCTCAAGCAAAGGTCCCACCTAGATTTAGGTCAGAGAGTTCTGCTTGCCCAAGGTTATTGTCAACGGGCGTGGCTAATTGCCCGACCTTGTATTTCACGACTAAGAAGTTGGTGTGTTTCTATCTCAAACAAAAGTCTAAGGATCCAACTAAGGTTCCAGTTCCCTTAAGGAGATAAAATTGGATTCCAGCCAGGGAGTGGTTTGCCTACAGACTGTTTTGGTCTAGGGTGTCAGCATGACTTGTTTTGTTCTAGCAACAGACTGTTTAACTTTGGAAGTACACCCGACCTTCAACTGGTCTCACGGCAGTTTTTTAATCTTACTCCTACCTCTTGGGATCGGGTCCAATTTTAAGCAATTGGAAATTAAAAGTGGGCAATTTCAGTATTCACTGGAACTCCCTCCCGGTACCATTCTATGTTTTTCTGTTTTATTATTTTCTCACGCATCTTCATATTCTTTACTAATATTTCTAAATCCCCATGCCTCTACCCTGGCAAGAGGTGTTTTTGTTGCGGCTGGTCCCCAACAGGAGATGCAGTCTGCCATGGCGGGGACAGTAAGGTGACAGGAGAATGAAGCAGCTGCTCATCTGTATCTGCCCAAGAAAGCAGAGTAGGCAGAAAGTGCTGTGAAACCAGGTTATGAAACCTCAAGGCCCTTCTTCAGTGACTCACCTCTGCCAGCAAGCAAGTCTCCACCCCGAAAAGGTTTCAGAACGTTGCAAAAACAGTACCACCACTAAGGGACTTCCAAGAGGACAAACACAAACTTCTGGGTGACAGTTCACTTTCAAGCTGCAGCTAAGATACAGTCTGAAAGGTCAATGAAATGACGAATCTACAGTTTCCTGTGTGGGAAAGGCAATGTGGGGTGTAGACAGCAGAATCTCGGCTGTAAATTAATAAATACTGAAATGAGTTATGAATACACAAGAGATAGTTTTTATTACTGCCCCCATTTTTGCTTCTGCTTGAAAATGTGTGTACTATAACCTTTAAACACAACTATAGTCACTAGGCCCCACTGTTGTTACCCCGTCCGTTTTAGGGCATTTTTTGTTTTGTTTTGTTTTTTTAAGACCAGGTTTCTCCAGAGATACTTGAAGTCCATTCTTGTGGTTGTTATTTTTAGATTATTTTTAAAAAATCTGGTTCACACATGACATCTTTTTGTTCTTTTATTGAAAATAGGTTTTTGGGGGGTATAATATATCCTGAGTACAGTTTCCCTTCCTTCTACTCCTCCCAGTTCCTCCACACCTCTTCTCCCATCTGGACCCACTCCCTTTCCATCTCTCATTAGAAAACAAACAGGCTTCTAAAGGATGATAATAATAAAATAAAATAAGATAAAATAAAAACTAACACATCAGGTTGGACAAGACAAGCCAACAAAAGGAAAAGAACTCAAGAGAAGGCACAAAAATCAGAAACCCAATCATTTGCACACTCAAGAGTCCCATAAAAACGCTGAACTGGGCCGGGTGGTGGTGGCGCACGCCTTTAATCCCAGCACTCTGGAGGCAGAGGCAGGCGGATCTCTGTGAGTTCGAGGCCAGCCTGGTCTACAAGAGCTAGTTCCAGGACAGGCTCCAAAACCACAGAGAAACCCTGTCTTGAAAAACCAAAAAAAAAAAAAAAAAAAAAAAAAAAAACCACTGAACTGGAAGCCATAATGTAAATGTAAGTGCAAAGGACCTGGTACAAACCCATGCAGGTCCTGGGCGTGCTGCCTCAGTCTCTGTGTGTTCTTAAGAGCTTTATCTCTGTGAGTTTGAGGCCAGCCTGGTCTACAAGAGCTAGTTCCAGGACAGGCTCCAAAGCCACAGAGAAACCCTGTCTCGAAAAACCAAAAAAAAAAAAAAAGAGCTTTGCTCACGTTGAGCCAGAGGGACTGGGTTTCTTGGCGTCCTCTGTCCTCTCTGGCTCTTCTTAGGGGCTCCCTGAGTTCAGAGGCCCTGAGAACAGAGGGCAGTGCTCCAAGGTCTCTCCCTCTCTACACAATGCCTGGCTGTGGGTCTCTCTCTGTATTTGCTCTCATCTGCTGCAGGAGGAAGCTTCTCTGATGAGGGCCGAACAAGGCACAGATCTACGAAGTCACTTTGTCACTGCAGGTGGTTTGGGGTTTTTTTGTTTTGTTTTGTTTTTTTTTTAGATCAGCAGTATTTGCCTTTACTGTATGTCCCTGGACTATCTAGTCTCTGGTTGTTGGTCACCCAAGCAGTGTTGGTATAGGTTCCATCTTTTGGACTCCCACAAGCTTTGTGCCCCCATTGCTCTAGCACATTCTGCGGGAAGGACACCACTGTAGATCAGAGAGTTTGTGGCTGCCTTAGTGTTTACGTTTCTCTTTTGGTAGCCTGCAGAGTACTTTCCTGTACCAAAGATGCTGGAACATAGGGAATAAGGCTCTAACTCGTGGCATCTTTTATCTGTATCTTCACATGTTGGAAGGGACATCTGACTCCTTCTACCCCGATCCAGGTGTTGGTGTCCTGGGTAGCCTATGTCGGCCCTTTTGATCTTCCTGCCTTAGTCTTCTCTGACTGGTGGGATTGCAAGTATGCACAGCTATCCCCGGCTTTACACTCTTTTTTTCTTTTCTTACTCTTTTAAGTGGTGCTTGGTATCCGAATCAGGACCTTTCATGTGCTAAGCAAGCGCTCTACCACGCACATATATATCCTTTGGAGGGCCTGGGATATATATACATACCTCAGTTTTTCCAATCCTGTTTTATAAGCGCATTCATCCCATTCAGGAGGTCTCTCCCTAGTCACCCCCAAGACCCTTCCTATACTAAATATACCAAACCTTAGAATTTGGCAATGAAATTGCTGACTCTCGCCAGATATCAAATATGCTAATGCCTTGACTTCAGAGTCCAGCAAATTTCTCTTGTTCATAAACTAGTTTATGGTTTACTGTATAGCCCAAACATACTAAGACATAAAATTGGATTTTGAAAGTTGAGACTGCTACTATAAAAACTGTATTAAAATGTGACCGTGGCTTTGGAACTGTTTAATAAATAGAAGCTGGAAGAGTTGTGCGGTATAAGCTAGAAAATGCCTGGATTGCTGCTGTGAGTGGACTATTTAGAGAGACTGCACAGAAGGCTCAAGAAAAACCCATGAGAAGAACTCTAGACGATGCTGTAATCTTTTTACAGAGCACCTAATCAGGGCTAGGGAGGTGACTCCACCCAAGGATGCAGATGTGAGTGTGGATCCCAGCACTCACGCAAAAGTCGGGCATGGCATCGCCCAGCTGTTACCCCAGGATTGAGGTAGAGGGATTGGGACACCAATCCAGCCACATAACCTTCGAGCTACAGTGTGTCCTGCCTTCAGAGTGTTCTGGGCCCCTAACCTACAGAACTGTCATCAAGGAGACAAGAGAGGCTTCTTCCAGCAACCAATGGGAGCAGATGGACAGTCCCCAGAGCTCTGGAAACCCTGACGAGGACGGGGAGAGACAATCAGAGGAGCCAGAGGGGTCAGGGGCACCAGGAGAACAGCGCCCACAGAATCAGTTGACTCGGAGTCATGGGGCTTGCAGAGAACAGGGAATCTGTAGGGGTCTGACCTAGGTCCTCTGCATATATGTTGTGGCTGAGTAGCTTGATGTTCTTGTGGGATTCCTATCAGTGGGAACAGAGGCAGCAGCTGACTCTTCTGTTGTTGTTGTTTTGGTTTTTGTTTGTTTGCTTGTTTGTTTTTCGAGACAGGGCTTCTCTGTAGATCTGGAGCCTGTCCTGGAACTAGCTCTCTGTAGACCAGGCTGGTCTCGAACTCACAGAGATCCACCTGCCTCTGCCTCCCAAGTGCTGGGATTAAAGGCATGCGCCAGTGGTAGTTGACTCTTTTGCCTACTTTTGGTACCCTTTTCAACCTTGATGTGATGGTATATTTATTAGGCCGTGTCTGGTTGATGTCTCTGCATCAGGGACACCAGGTAGATCTGCTCTTTTCTGAGGAGGGGATTAAGGAGAGATAGGTCTGGGGAGAGGGGAGGTGGGGGAAGAGTTGAGGGAGGGGAGGGAGGGGAAACTGCAATCGGGGTATAATATATGAGAGAAGAATAAAAAATAAAAATGAGGAGAACAATTTATGAAGACACCCCATGTCAACCTCTGGCCCCAACATGCATGTGCACCCATACAAATACATTATATTATATGTGTATAATACATATACATTATATGCATATGTATACAATACACATATACAATGCAGTACACATATAACACACAAATACATAAATAGTTATAAACAGAATGTCGGTATTCATAAGTATAACAGAGGACACTCTGATGAGGTCTCACAAGGGAATTTAAAACATGTAACCATAAATTGTAGGCAATGTATCTTTGTTATTATGTGGGAGAAAACTGGTTGAACTAGGAGCGATCAGGCGAAAAAATAATTCACACAAGTGGAGGCATCAC
Organism: Microtus pennsylvanicus; assembly: GCF_037038515.1. Taxonomy (NCBI): domain Eukaryota; kingdom Metazoa; phylum Chordata; class Mammalia; order Rodentia; family Cricetidae; genus Microtus; species Microtus pennsylvanicus. The sequence continues at coordinate 127,669,360 of NC_134601.1, read as the reverse complement.
AGTAACAACAAAATACTGTACAAAGCCAGAGTGCTCCTAACAGCCCAACAGTGGCGTACAAATACATAAAGCGATGGGAAAGAATAGAGAACCCAGAAATAAACTCGTGCATTTATGGTCAGTTAATTTTGAATAAAGCTGCCAAGAACACACAATAGAAAAGGCCAGTCTTTTTAGTAAATGATGCTGGAAAAACTGGATAGCAACATGCAGAAGAATAAAATTGTACCTTCACCTCCCATCTTATTTAACAAACAAGTCAATGCACTAAATATTTAAATGTAAAACATGAACGTATACAATTATTTCAAGAGAGCGAGCAATATGGCTCAGCCAGCAATACATTTGCTGCCAAGCCTGACAGCCTGCATTATATCCCCACGTAATATGGGTCCTGGTGTTTGCTAAGTTTTTTTCCATGGAATGGGGAAAGAATTGACTGTCTAGGAAAGACAACACACCAAAATGCAGAAAGAATAAAATGAAAAAATAGAAGCTTTCTTGAGGCAGGCTGAGATTGCTTGTTTGATGGTATGGGAGGGGAAACCCGGAGTTAGGAGGTCTGTTGGGGCAGAGGGTGGGGGTTGCTTTGTGTGTAGGGGTGCTCTGAGCTAGGTGTTTTATAAGTCCATCTCATTTTCCTTATCATCTCACTCAGATGTTTGTATGTGAGCAGGCCTTTTCTTCCCTATTGCTGTTTCCATGGGAAAGGAAATACTCATATTGGGCAGTTTCAACAGCGCCGAGACTCTGAAAGGCTATGTGAAGTTTTGGAATTGGACTAATGGCATTTTGTATCATGATGTGACCTGTGGTCCCGGGAGTGGAATGTGGTGCTTTGAATGAGAATATGTCCCATAGACTTGGATGTTTGACTACTTGGCCCTAAGTTGGTGGTGGGTGATGTTTGGTAAGTTTAGGACACATGACCTTGCTGGAGGAAGCCCGTCACTAGGAGTGGGCTGTAAGTGTTCAAAGGCTGCAAGCCCTTTCAAGTTTGTTCTCTCTACATTCTACTTGTGGATTGAGATGCGATCCCTCAGCTCTCAACTTCTGGCTCCAGCTGCTTCTGTCTAGCTGCTACGTAAGCTGTTCAGAGCCAACAGTCCAGTGTTATGGCAGAGCCTCTTCTGTACTGTATACAAGCAAACTGATCCTTTTCTATAAGGTTTAACTTGGGACTTACCAAATCCAGAAGGTCAGACTTCTGCTTAAGTCAAAAGGTCTGCTCTCCGTAACAATTTTAAGGACCAACCACCTGCCACTAAGGTCTGCCACCTGCTGCCATGCCCCCCCCACCATGACAGATGCTTATCCCTCTGGAACCATAAGGCCAAAGAAACCCTTCCTTCTATAAGTTACCTTGGTCATGATGTTTTACCACAGCAACAGAAAATAAACAAATACATGTAGTAAGGTCAGAAGTTAGTTTTACTTCCAGTATAACATAGTTGGATAGAATTTTAAATGATGCTCTCAAGATTTTGAACAAGGTTATGTTATATGAGCCATAGGCCAGATTCCTGTAGATCCCTATGAATGGCTAATTTTTGTTTAGTGAGAGAGAGAGAGTGATTGTGAATGCCCGGTGAGCATTCTCTAACCGTCAGAGTCCCTGTCAGTGGTCACTAGGACTTAGGTTCATTTAGGGAAGTCTAGTTAAAACTTGAAAAGGATAGACATCCCAGTGGGTTTGTTGGAGGACAAGGTTTTAATAGTAATTCCAGCAATCTGTCAGACTTTCTCCTCATGCCTTGGTGTTAGATATGGTGATGAGATATGGCAATCCAAATTTAGGACCAGAAAAGCTGAAGAAGCAGGACTTGGAGTTCTCAAGGTCATTACAGCAGGAAGACGATAATCCAGAGAAGGACAACTGTTTCCAGAAAGACTCCAAATAATGTTAGTTGGCTGGGCAATCTCCAATGAGGGAGGCATGCATGGCGTATAGTCCTACTGACGAGGCTATAGTGAGGAGAGCGTCTAGAGCAAATAGCATTCAGATACAGAGAGATGCTAGCCACATTGGAGGTAGATGGTTATTTCCGCGAGACCAGTCTGCTTTCTCTGGTTCACAGGAGTAGGGGCTGGCTTTGAAAGAGGTATTGTGTATGACTTCCTCAGATGGGGACCACTGCATGGAGTACCATTTCCTGTCCACAGCAGACACCTTGACAGCTGCAGGAATAGATAAAATGACAGGCTAAGGGACATCCAGTGTCTCTTATATGTAGAAAGGAAGAGAGAGAAGTTTCTTTTGGTTTTCAAGTTAAAATGATAGTAGACCCGTCTCTCTTGGGTTCAGGTAGGTATAGTATTGAATTGAGCCAAGGTCATGATGCCCCATATCTAGGCTGCATTTTTTTTATCAAGTAGAAAATCATGCTGGGCATGGTAGCACGCACCTTTAATCTCAGCCCTTGGGAGGCATAGGCAGGATATCTGTGAGTTCGAGGCCAGCCAAGACAGTCAGGGCTGTTACACAGAGAAAATTTGTCTCAAATCTAAAAAAAAAAAAGGAAAGAAAAAAATCATTACTAAGAAATAGTTGTCTTAATAGCTTCTCATATGGATTTAAGCCTAATGTCTAGGGTTTGTGAACCTTAAACTGTTAAAAAGTCAAACCAATCATTTTTATGTGTGTTTTTGAGACAGGGTTTCTCTGTGTAGCCTTGGCTGTCTTGGAATTCTCTTGTAGACCAGGCTGGTCTCGAACTCACAGAGAGCCACCTGCCTCTGCCTCCCAAGTGCTGGGATTAAAGGTGCGTGCCACCACCACCAAGCAGTCAATCGTTTTAATTGTGGGCTATATTTTACTTTTGGGTGTTTGAGACCATACAGGCTGCCAAAGTTGATTGTTTTGTTGTTGCTGTTGTTGTTGTTGTTTTGTACTGCTAAGATGAGTTGAGGATCTGGTCCTCAAGGATCACTCAGGCTTGAGACCTCAGACTCTTTGTTCCAGCGATGTGACTATATGTCAAGGGCCTTGCTTAACTGTGGCCTCCCTTGTGAGCATGGAGGAAAATATTTGGCCCACTCTTTGAAGCCTAGACACTAGTTAAAAGTTCACTGGGTGGACTTTATGGCCTCCCATGAACAAGAGAACATGCGGCTCCCCACAGAGAACATTTTGACAGATGTCCCATAGTCTCCTGGGATCCAGTCGAACTTGAAGGCCAAAGGGGAAGCTATTCTTCATTTTAATCCTTCTGACCACATTAGTGTAGCTTCCATGCATGGCCACTGAACCCCCAGAAGGCCAGTTACAGCAGTCTGGTACTTTTAACTACAGTGTAACATTTAGATAAACTCTGCAACCAGTGTTTTCAACCGCTGAGCCATTTCTCCAGTGCCCGGACATTCTTTTATTTTTATTTTTTTTTTTTGAAATTAGTCCTTGTAACTGTTATGACGAGCAGACCTTTGACTTAAGCAGAAGTCTGTCCTTCTGGACTTGGTAAGTTCCCAGTTAAACCTTACAGAAAAGGATCAACTTGCTTTATAGAGTGCCAAAAAAGATCTGACATAACACCAGACTACTGGTTTTGAGCAGCTTAGGTAGAAAGGTGCAGCATTTCCTCAAATCCATGCTGATAACCTCTCCCAGGGATCACCAAAATCAGCATACCTATAGTGTGGTGTTAGCGTTACTACTGAGAATGCTTTGTAAAACCATCCTCTTCATGATGAACATCCTACTAGCCACTATTAATACAGACACTCTCATAGCATGAGATAAATAATAGTAAGCTATGCTAGAGACAGCTTACCTGTTAGCCGGTCTTTATTTCTTTATGTACATTGATGTTTTTTTGCCAGGGTATCAGGTCACCTGGAACTGGAGTTAGAAACAGTTGTGAGCTGCCATGTGGGTGCTGAGAACTGAACTCAGGTCCTCTGGAAGAGCAATTGGTGCTCTTAGCCGCTGAGCCATCTCTCTAGCCCCCTTGTTAGCTGTTCTTAAGGGCACAAAGCCTTTATACTTCGGTTGTCTTGTTCTCTTTTCTCTCTGTCACAGAGTCAGGGGACCAGTCTGACTCAGGGAAGGGGGCTTTGGAGGACATTTTGAGACAAATATGCCTGGGTCTGAAGTTGGAAGGCCAAATCCCATCTCCAGAGCCAGCATCTCAGTAAGCTTAAGCAACACATGACACTTTACTAAACAATACAATGTGTGCGTATGTATAATGTATATGAATAAATAGTGACTATATAGAGAGGGGTAGGGAGAGAGAGAGAAGACATTAACTAACTGCTGTATGTTGGATAGAAGACTTGCTGTTTGTTGTTGAGTCCAGGGTTGACAGGTTAGACCCAAAGTACCTGCCCTCTTTTTAACCTGTAATTGATTAGATAGATGAGTCTCATCAGAAAGGCCTGTGGGACTGAGAAGAAACAAAATCCTTTTAGAATACTATAAAATTTCCTTTTAGAATACCATAAAAGACAATACTTGATTTGTGTCTCGAAAAAAAAAAAAAAAACAAAAAAAACCCACTTGATTTGAAAGCATTACCCCTGATTTCTTTTTGTTTTGTTTTGTATTTTGGGGTTTTTTTTTTTGTTTTGTTTTGTTTTTTGGTTTTTCGAGACAGGGTTTCTCTGTGGTTTTGGAGCCTGTCTTGGAACTAGCTCTTGTAGACCAGGCTGGCCTCGAACTCCCAGAGATCCGCCTGCCTCTGCCTCCCGAGTGCTGGGATTAAAGGCATGCGCAGCCACCACCTGGCTCTACCCCTGATTTCTTTATGCTTCATAAGGTCCAGGGTATGTGGTGTCTAGACTCACGATCAAACAAGATCAAACTAACAGAGAGACCTTTACCAATGTCTAACTTGAGACCCTCGCTGCTTAGACTTGAGATGACCAACCGCATGGAAGCCAGCGTGCACAATCGGTCTGAGTGTGCCTGAATATGGGCAGACCACCTGAAAAACCTAAAAAGTTCCTACTCTCCTGGAATAAGATCAAGTTGTAGAGGAGATTCACTTTCTCCCTGGCAAGGGGCCTTCTGCTAAGAGTGAGATGTGACCTTTGCTTTCCTTAAATCTGTTCTCTTTGGGTTCCGCTAAAGAGGAGAGTCTGAACATAGGTGGGTCTGAACTCTCCTGCCAACTCCTGCAAGGGCAACGTCCCAGAGGATACTGGGGTCAGGCCTCCTGGGGAAAGGATAGTGCTCTTTCGTCCTTGTGTCTAAGGATCTACTTTTGCTGAGCTCTTGAGAAGGCAGCCCAATGGTAACTTTAGAGGCATGCTGGGGCCACTTTGTCCAATCTGCGACAAGATGGATGAGCAAGGACAGAAATCTTGGGTCTGGCTTGCTCTTTCCCTATTGGCACTTCCCCAGCCTCTTTGGAGGACAGGAGGGAGCAGGGGTGCTTTTCAGTCTGACTTGGGGACAGGCCAGGTGAGCAGTACGATTTCAGCACTTAACTCCTGCCCAGGGCCCAGCCATCTCCCTTTTCCTCATCCAGTGTCTGTTTTCCAGGTCTTTCCTGCCGCAGGGGCTCAGGCCATGGTCCCTACAGTCTTTTGCTTATATTCCCAATACTTCTGGGATTGCCATTACTTTAAACAAAAGATCTGCCATTTGATCCTTTGGAGAAAGGATGCAGGCGAACAGATGCTAATTAGTTGGAAGTTTGCCTTCACCTATCCAGGAAAGGATTTGAAACAGCTCTCTGCTGGCGTTAGAAGGATCTAGTTGGGGTGAAAATGGCCAAGGTTAGCGATGGTGGCACTCACCTTTAATCCCAGCACTTGGGAGGCAGAGGCAGGTGGATCTCTGAGTTTGAGGCCAGCCTGCTCTACAGAGTGAGTTCCAGGACAGCCAGAGCTACACTGAGAAATCCTGTCTTGAAACACAAAAAACAAGAGGAAAAAAACCCAAACAAACAAAACTCAAACAACCCCCCCAAAACAAACAAACAAAAACTGGCCAAGGTCCCCAGGACTTGTTATAATAATATAACATATTGTTATGTTGATAATGTTTTACAAGCAGCGATGCTCCCTAGGCCACGTGGTCTATGAACGAAGCTGGTGAAGAGGGTAGAAGAGAAAAAGAAGCTTGAGACACAAAGAGGATTCACAAAAAGCCAATTCCTACAAGACCTAGAAAGGGGAAGTTTGAGGCTCTGGTCAAACAAGTGACCCATGGTGCACGTTTTATTTCTTTTTTTATTTACTTTTTTTGGTTTTATTTTCAATATTTATTTATTCATCATGTATACAATATTCTGTCTATGTGTATGCCTACAGGCCAGAATAGGGCACCAGACCCCATTACAGATGTTGTGAGCCACCATGTGGTTGCTGGGAATTGAACTCAGGACCTTTGGAAGAGCAGGCAATGCTCTTAACCTCTGAGCCATCTCTCTATCCCCTTACTTTTTGGTTTTTGGTTTTTGAAGACAGGGTTTCTCTGTGTAACAGTCCTAGCTGTCCTGGAACTAGTTCTTATAGACCAGGCTGGTCTCAAACTCACAGAGATCCTCCTGTCTCTGCTTCCCGAGTTCTGGGATTAGATTTTTTTTGGTTTTTCGAGACAGGGTTTCTCTGTGGCTTTGCATCCTGTCCTGGAACTAGCTCTGTAGACCAGGCTGGTCTCGAACTCACAGAGATCTGCCTGCCTCTGCCTCCCAAGTGCTGGGATTAAAGGTGTGCACCACCATCGCCCAGCTGGGATTGGATTTTTATCAATGAAGTTTAACATCTAATTTGGGCTGTACTCACAAGTAACGGGACTACAGGAAGACCAGGCCTAGGCACACCCTTGGCCCCAGGATTTGGTAAGCATGGGTACCTGAGGACTACATTTGGGGGAGGTGTGCCCCTCCCCTTGCAGCCCAGAAATTGTGGGGACAGATCCCCTCCCTAGCCCCCTTCCTTCCCCCCTCTCCCCGGACCTTTCCAGCCATTTTGGAGCAGGTGATAGGAGTGCCTCTGGAGCAGTGCCGTGCCCCTTAGCTTAGGTGTGGTGGGATAAACCCTGTCCCAGGTGCACAGAAATTGAGGCCCCAGAGCAATTTCCTTTTAGCTGTTGTAGTCAAAGCCTTTAGCTCCCCAGAGACTAGCCCCACCCCCATTCTTCCCGGTTCTCAAAGAAAGTAAAGAGGGCCAACTGGGGGATTTGGCAATGCTAATCATGGCTGGGCTTCTACCTGCTACCCTCAACCCACAGTTTTGAAGAGGTCTCCAGCTCATCGGTTGATCACAACTGTTCCAGAGTCCTTCTTAACTTGAAATCAGTGTGGAGTCTTCTCGGATCTCCCTCTGAAGGGTCAGAGAATAAGAATATAAAAATATAGGGGGGAACAGCCCGCCTACACTTCCTGATCAACCTACAGGGCTACACTGCCCGGTACCTCCTCGCTATTCCTATCCCATCCAGCTTACATCCAGATCCCCCCACCCCCTGTTTCTCTCCCCCCTCCCTTCCTTGGTGGCAGAGCGCCTCCCTGCTCGGCCTGCTTGGGCGCTGGGTCCTAACCCAAAGCGCAGGGCAAAGGGGAGCTCGGGGGGCTTCTTTGTCCCCAGAGCCCGCCTGCAGCAAGCAGGGTGGGTCCTTTGTCTGCGAGCGAACCAAGCAGCAAGGAGTTGCGATCAGGGCACCTAGTGAGACATCATTGTGAATGAGTGCTGCGGCACCGGGGAACAGCCCGCCTACACTTCCTGATCAACCTACAGGGCTACACTGCCCGGTACCTCCTCGCTATTCCTATCCCATCCAGCTTACATCCAGATCCCCCTACCCCCTGTCTCCCTCCATCCCTCCCTTCTTGGGGCAGAGCGCCTCCGTGCTCAGCCTGCCTGGGCGCTGGGACTGAACCCGAAGGTGAGTGCAAAGGGGAAGGTGGTAGCTCCTTTGTCTCTATAACCTGCCTGCAGCAAGCAGGGTGGGCCCTTTGTTTGCGAGCTAACCAAGCAGCAAGGAGATCCGAACTGGACTCCAGGAGAAACATCACGGGGGAGTGACATCACTGGGAAGGTACATCAGTTGGCAAGAAGACCTGATCCTGTAAAAGAAAATCCATAGGAGAATATTGGGAGGAAGAGATGGGGAGACGCCAATGCAAGAATTCACCCAACAATCTGAAAAACAACACAAAACCACCAGAAGCCAGCGACCTCACAACAGGAGGACATGAACACCTTAATCAAGAAGAAGGAGAAAAAGCTGACTTCATGACAGGGATTGACACCCTTAAACAGCATATAAAAAAACGCCCTTATAGAAATGGAGGAGAAGTATAACAGAAAGTTAGAGGAATTGAGTAAATCAGTGAATGATACCCTAGGAAAGCAAGGAAAAACAATCAAGCAGATAATGGAAACAGTTCATGATTTGAAAAATGAAATGGAGGCAAAGAAGAAAACACAAACAGAGGGCCGGCTGGACATGGAAAATCTAGGTAAACGAATAGAGACTACAGAAACAAGCATAACCAGCAGAATACAAGAGATAGAAGAAAGAATCTCAGAGTCTGAGGATAACATAGAGAAAATAAACACAGTGATCAAAGAAAACAGCAAGTCCAACAAACTCTCATCACAAAACATTCAGGAAATATGGGACACAATAAAAAGACCAAACCTAAGAATAATTGGAGTAGAAGAAGGAGAAGTGCAGCTCAACGGTCCAGAAAATATACTTAACAAAATTATAGAAGAAAACTTTCCCAACCTGAAGAAGGATGTACCTATGAAGGTTCAAGAGGCATACAGAACCCCAAATAGGCTGGATCAAAAAAAAACATCCCGTCGCCATATAATAATCAAAACACAAAATATACAGAATAAAGAAAGAATATTAAGAGCCGCAAAGGAAAAAGGCCAAGTTACTTATAAAGGTAAACCTATCAGACTTACACCTGACTTCTCTATGGAAACCATGAAAGCCAGAAGGTCCTGGATAGATGTACTGCAAAAACTAAGAGACCATGGATGCAAGCCCAGACTACTATATCCAGCCAAGCTTTCGTTCACCATAAATGGAGAAAACAAAATTTTCCAGGATAAAAACAAATTTAAGCAATACGTAGCCACAAATCCAGCCTTACAGAAAATAATAGAAGGAAAATCACTAACCAAGGAGTCCAACAAAGACCTCAATAACTCAGACATCTAGAGACCATTCACCAGCGCAACTCAAAGAAGGGAAACACACAAACCCTACTACTAAAAAAGTGACCGGAGTTAACAACCACTGGTCATTAATAACACTTAATGTCAATGGGCTCAACTCACCTATAAAAAGGCACAGGCTAAGAGACTGGATACGAAAACAGGATCCAACATTCTGCTGTCTACAAGAAACACACCTCAGCCACAAAGACAGGCACCTACTCAGAGTAAAGGGCTGGGAAAAGGCTTATCAAGCAAATGGACCTAAGAAACAAGCAGGTGTGGCCATACTAATTTCTAACAAAGTTGACTTCAAACTTAAATCAATCAGAAGAGATGGAAAGGGACATTTTATACTCATAACAGGAACAATTCATCAGGAAGAAGTCTCAATCCTGAATATCTATGCCCCTAATATAAAAGCACCCATGTATGTAAAAGAAACATTGCTAAAATTCAAGGCAGCCATCAAACCGCACACACTAATAGTAGGAGACTTCAACACTCCTCTCTCACCAATGGACAGGTCAATCAGACAGAAACCTAACAGAGAAATTAGAGAATTGATGGAGGTAATGAAGCAAATGGACTTAACAGACATCTATAGAATATTCCACCCAAAGAGGAAAGAATATACCTTTTTCTCTGCAGCTCATGGAACCTTCTCGAAAATTGACCACATACTAGGTAACAAAGCTAACTTACACAGCTACAAAAAAATATTACTAACCACCTGTGTCTTATCAGACCACCATGGATTAAAGTTAGAATTCAACAACAATGCTACCCCCAGAAAGCCTACAAACTCATGGAAACTGAACAGTCAACTACTGAACCATACCTGGATTAAGGAAGAAAGAAAGAAAGAAATTAAAGTCTTCCTTGAATTCAATGAAAATAAGGAAACAACATACTCGAACTTATGGGACACTATGAAATCAGTCCTAAGAGGAAAGTTCATAGCACTAAGTGCCCACTTAAAGAAAACAGAGAAAGCACATATTGGAGACTTAACAGCCCACCTGAAAGCTCTAGAAAAAAAAAGAAGCAGACTCACCTAGGAGGAGTAGAAGACTGGAAATAATCAAACTGAGGGCTGAAATCAACAAAATAGAAACACAGAAAACAATCCAAAGAATCAATGAATCAAGAAGCTGGTTCCTGGAGAAAATCAACAAGATTGACAAACCCCTATCCAAACTAGTCAAACGGCAGAGAGAAAATTTGCAAATTAATAAGATCAGAAATGAAAAGGGGGACATAACCACAAACACAGAGGAAATTCAGAGAGTCATTAGATCTTACTACAAAAGCTTGTATGCCACTAAACTGGAAAATGTAAAAGAAATGGACGCTTTTTTAGATAAATACGATTTACCAAAATTAAATCAGGACCAGGTGAACAATCTAAACAGACCTGTCAGTCGCGAAGAACTAGAAGTTGTTATCAAAAACCTCCCTACCAAAAAAAGCCCAGGGCCAGATGGGTTTCAATGCGGAATTCTATCAGAACTTCCAAGAAGACCTAATACCTATACTCCTTAATGTATTCCACAATATAGAAACAGAAGGGTCATTACCAAATTCCTTTTATGAAGCTACAGTTACTCTGATACCAAAACCACACAAAGACTCAACCAGGAAAGAGAATTACAGGCCGATCTCACTCATGAATATCGACGCAAAAATCCTCAACAAAATACTGGCAAACCGAATCCAAGAACACATCCGAAAAATTATCCATTATGATCAAGTAGGCTTCATTCCTGAGATGCAGGGCTGGTTCAACATACGAAAATCTATCAATGTAATCCATCATATAAATAAACTGAAAGAAAAAAAACCATATGATCATTTCATTAGATGCTGAAAAAGCATTTGACAAAATTCAACATCCATTTATGTTAAAAGTCTTGGAGAGATTAGGGATACAAGGGTCATACCTAAATATAATAAAAGCTATATACAGCAAGCCGACAGCTAACATCAAATTAAACGGAGAGAAACTCAAAGCCATCCCGCTTAACTCAGGAACACGACAAGGCTGCCCACTTTCGCCATACCTCTTCAATATAGTGCTGGAAGTTCTAGCAATAGCAATAAGACAGCATAATGGGATCAAGGGGATTCGAATTGGAAAGGAAGAAGTTAAACTTTCGTTATTCGCAGATGATATGATAGTGTACATAAGCGACCCCCAAAATTCCACCAAAGAACTTTTACAGCTGATAAACAGCTTTAGTAATGTGGCAGGATACAAGATCAACTCCAAAAAATCAGTAGCCCTCCTATACTCAAAGGATATGGAAGCAGAGAGGGAAATCAGAGAAGCTTCTCCATTCACGATAGCCACAAACAGCATAAAATATCTTGGGGTAAATCTAACCAAGGAAGTGAAAGATCTATTTGACAAGAACTTTAAGGCATTGAAGAAAGAAATTGAAGAGGATACCAAAAAATGGATGGACATCCCTTGCTCTTGGATTGGGAGGATCAACATAGTAAAAATGGCAATTCTACCAAAGGCAATTTATAGATTCAATGCAATCCCCATCAAGATCCCATCAAAATTCTTCACAGATCTGGAGAGGACAATAATCAACTTTATATGGAAAAACAAAAAACCCAGGATAGCCAAAACAATCCTATACAATAAAGGATCTTCTGGAGGCATTACCATCCCTGACTTCAATTCTATTACCGAGCTACAGTAATGAAAACAGGGTGGTACTGGCATAAAAACAGAGAAGTCGACCAATGGAATCGTATAGAAGACCCGGACTTTATCCCACAAACCTATGAACACCTCATTTTCGATAAAGGAGCTAAAAGTATACATTGGAAGAAAGAAAGCATCTTCAACAAATGGTGCTGGCACAACTGGATGTCAACCTGTAGAAGAATGAAAATAGACCCATATCTATCACCGTGCACAAAACTCAAGTCCAAATGGATTAAAGACCTCAATATCAGCCCGAAAACACTGAATCTGATAGAAGAGAAAGTGGGCAATACCCTACAACAGATGGGCACAGGCGATCGCTTCTTAGGTATAACCCCAGAAGCACAGACATTAAGGGCAACATTGAATAAATGGGACCTACTAAAACTGAGAAGCTTCTGTAAAGCAAAGGACACTGTCACTAAGACACAAAGGCAACCTACTGACTGGGAGAAGATCTTCACCAACCCCGCAACAGACAAAGGTCTGATCTCCAAAATATATAGAGAACTCAAGAAACTAGACTTTAAAATGCTAATTAACCCAATTAAAAAATGGGGCGCTGAACTGAACAGAGAATTCTCAACAGAAGAAGTTCAAATGGCCAAAAGACACTTAAGGTCATGCTCAACCTCCTTAGCGATCAGGGAAATGCAAATCAAAACAACTTTGAGATATCATCTTACACCTGTAAGATTGGCTAAAGTCAAAAACACCAAGAATAGCCTTTGCTGGAGAGGCTGTGGAGGAATGGGTACCCTCATCCATTGCTGGTGGGAATGCAATCTTGTGCAACCACTATGGAAGTCAGTGTTTCGGTTTCTCAGGAAATTCGGGATCAACCTACCCCTGGACCCAGCAATACCACTCTTGGGAATTTACCCAAGAGATGTTCTATCACATGTCAAAAACATTTGTTCAACTATGTTCATAGCAGTATTATTTGTAATAGCCAGAACCTGGAAACAACCTAGATGCCCTTCAATGGAAGAATGGATGAAGAAAGTATGGAATATATACACACTAGAGTACTACGCTGCGGTAAAAAACAATGACTTCTCGAATTTTGCATGCAAATGGATGGAAATAGAAAACACTATCCTGAGTGAGGTATCCCAGACCCAAAAAGATGAACATGGGATGTACTCACTCATAATTGGTTTCTAGCCATAAATAGGGCTCACGGAGTCTACAATAGGCGAATCTAAAGAAGCTAAGTAAGAAGGTGAACCCAAGGAAAAACATATAGTTATCCTCTTGGATAAGGGAAGTAGACAAAATTGCCGGGGAGAAAAGTGGGATCTTGGGGGTGGGGTGGGATGAGGGTTAGGGGAGATGGGGAGAGAAAAGGTAGAAGGGAAGGAGGGGGGACTTGGGGAAACAGGAGGATCGGGATAAAGGAAGGTTGGATAGGGGAGCACGGAACCACAATTCTTAGTTAAGGGACCCACTTTAGGGTGGGCAGGAGACTTGACTCTAGAGGGGCTCCCAGGTGCCCAAGCTGAGGTCCCCAGTTAGTTCCCTGGGCAGCTGAGGATAGGGAACCTGAAATGACCCTACCCTAGAGCAATACTGACGAATATATTGCATATCATCCTAGAACTTACATCTGGCGATGGATGGAGATAGAGACAGAGACCCACACTGGAGCACTGGACTGAGCTCCCAAGGTCCCAATGAGGAGCAGAAAGAGTGAGAACAAGAGCAAAGAAGTCGGGACCACGAGGGGTGTGCCCACCCACTGAGACAGTGGAGATGATCTACTGGGAGCTCACCAAGGCCAGCTGGACTGTTACCAGAAAAAGCATGGGATAAAACTGGACTCTCGGAACATGGCGAACAATGAGGGCTGATGAGACGCCAAGGACATTGGCACGCGGTTTTGATCCTACGCAATGTGCTGGCTTGGTGGGAGCCTAGCCAGTCTGGATGTTCACCTTCCTAGATATGGATGGAGGGGGGAGGACCTAGGACTTACCACAGGGCAGGGAACCCTGACAGCTCTTTGGACTGGAAAGGGAGGGGGAGAGGAGTGGGGGGAAGGGGAGAGGGGTGGGAGGAGGGGAAGAAGAGTGGGAGGAGGGGGAGAAGAGTGGGAGGAGGGGGAGGGAAATGGGAGGCTGGTGGGAGGAGGTGGAAATTTGTTTTTTTTCTTTTCTTTATCCTCCTTTTATCAATAAAAAAAGGAAAAAAAGAATATAAAAATATAGATTCCAAAAATAAAAATGTAGAAATAAAAAATATAAAGTTATAAGTCTAGGAGAATAAGAACAGACTGTCAGCAGCTTTCTCAGCAGCTTCAGGATTAACTATTAACAGTGGGTTATTTCGCTTCACAACCCATAGCTCTATTTACAAGGCCAAAGCATCTCTCTGCAAACTGAGAGCTAGCCTACGGATATGAGCTGAGTCACCTTTTAGGAGATAGATACATGACCTCTGGGTTGTGCATTATCCCTGTATGTGAAACTGGCAGCATCAAAGGGGAGAGCACGGGGCTTCAGTAAACACCACCTGGAAGTACCAAAGAGGACAATAGATTAAGTACAAACACTAGTTTAACTGAGAAACTCTGTTAATGGAGATTGTAAAGTAAGGCAATCTGTATCTGAGTTTTACCTTGAGATTGTAAAAATTCCTTTGTTTAGACCTAATGCTTGGTGCCCCTACTATAAAAGGTGGGTTCAGTAACTGGTCTTTGGCCACAAGCCTAACAAAATCCATCTCTGGCTGTGGTCTCAGCTAGCTGATAAGCTTTTTGTGCACCATGGAGATTTTTTTTTCCTGGATTCTGGTTTCTGGGATAAAGTTTGCTTCTGGTTTATTAGATTTTGGTGGTCTGTCCCCATCTTTGCGCAACTGTAGTAATATGAACGGCGGCGGGGCTGCATTCCCAAAACCCCAGCCGTCTGCCCGGCTAGCTTATGCCCCGAAATAATTACACAGACACTGTATTCATTTAAACACTGCTTTGGCCCATTTCTAATCATCTGTGTAGCGTCCCTAGGTGCGCTTACCGGGAAGATTCTAGCCTAAGTCCATCCTGGGTCGGAGCTTCAGAGCTTCATCGCGTGTGTCTGCCCAGGAGCCGGGAGCATGGTGGACGTCTGCCCCCGAGAGGAGAGCTGTGGAGTCTGACCTCACTTCCTCTTCCTCCCAGCGTTTGGTTCTGTTTACTCCACCCACCTAAGGGTGGGCCTATCAAATGGGCCTAGCAGTTTCTTTATTCTTAGCCAATGAAATCAACAGATTGATATATGACACTCCCACATCACTTCCCCTTTTTCTGTTTAAACAAAAAAAGCGAAGGCTTTAACCTTAACATAGCAAAATTACATATAACAGTTATCAAGTAAAAGTTACATCAGAAACATTTATACATATAACAAAATTGACCGTAAATCTCTATCAATAAAGCAAAATCTATACTAATGCAAATTATTCATGTCTATATTATATCCCCCTTTAAATGTAAAAGAACGTTTATAAACTATATTTGGGAACATGGGCGCAGTTTTTTCTCTCCAAACTGCTTCCTGCTGAATGGGGGCGTCGTTAATTAGGTCTTTCATGGTATAACCTGTGTGCTAGTTTCATCTCAGTTGGCAGTTGAGCGAAGCAATTTTCTGAGGGCGTTCACAGGAACCTTTCGGGAGGTCGTGGTCTATCATACCAAATCGGGATAGAAGAAATCCAAAGGGTCTGGTCCTCTGTGAAAACAAAAGAAGAATCTCTTTTCCAAAGTATCATATCCTTAGATCCAAATTCTGAAATCATACCCTCATGATATCCGTTCTGGTTCCACTGGGCAGCCCATATAATGAAATGTCTCTCTGTACTTAGCTCCTTCACAGTCAAAAATTTTAAAGAAAACACAATGTACATAATCCAGACTCTCTGTGAATTTTCCATCTTTACGTGGCTTATTTTTCTTTATTTCTTTTAATCTCTTAACTATCTGTACTCTGTCTCTTTAAAGACTTTACCTTTTTTTTTTAACCATTAACTTTATTCTCTATATTATTTTTCTTTTCTCTCCCAAGCCAACGTACATTC
This sequence comes from Microtus pennsylvanicus, assembly GCF_037038515.1. Lineage (NCBI taxonomy): Eukaryota > Metazoa > Chordata > Mammalia > Rodentia > Cricetidae > Microtus > Microtus pennsylvanicus. Next base: position 127,653,459 of record NC_134601.1, on the reverse strand, counting down.
ATCCAACAGTGTGACTCGTTTAGTGGTCTGAATCTGTCCTATTGTGAATCTGCAAACTTTTACTATCCAGGAGCACTTTTGATTTGCGCCTTTAAATCACTAGGCGCTTAGGAATCTAAGCTGTGACATTCCTAGGTTAACTTTTTGCTTTTTGAGCGTTAATCTTTGACCTGTAGACCAGGCTGTCTTTGAACTCTCAGAGATCCGCCTGTCTCTGCCTCCCAGGCATTGGGATTAAAGGTGTTTGCTACTATACCTTGAACTCACAGAGATCTGTTTGTCTCTGCCTTTTAGGCACTGGGATTAAAGGTGTGTGCTACCACACCTTGAAGTCACAGAGGTCTATCTCCCCCTGCCTCCCAAGTGTTGGGATTAAAGGTGTGTACTAAGACACACGACAACTCTCTTCCTTTTTTTGTTTATTGCTTTAAGAACTTCAACTTCTAGTCTGCATATATTTTTAACACACTTTAAACCATTCAGAAATTCTCTCTGTCTTTGAATCTCTCTTTACTGTGTATCTCTCTTTTTCTGACCACAAGAGTCTTTAATTTACCAAGCAATATCAGTAGGACTAAAGGCGTGGCTTTGCCAGCTAGATCCAGTCCATTCCTTAGCTTTCCAGCCTCATGGCGGATATACAGGCTGCAGCCATGTTTATAGCCACACCTCTATTGCATTTCAAGGTCCCTGCCAGCCAGCAAGCTACAACAGACAACACTCAAGTCCTCTCTCGGTAGCCGGCCCTCCTGCCTCAAACAGTCAGAGTTTGCCCTGGCAGGATGGCCCAGAAAGCTGGCATTTTTAAACGGCACAGCTTTTTTCCTGCTACGGCTGAAAACCGAAAAGCATGCATTCAGCTTTTCATCAACACCGTTTAAGTGTTTCGTGGCAGGACCTCTTAATGAGCTCTAGGGATTTGCAGCTGAAGCTGAGTCAGGAAAATTTCAAAATGGAGGACGTACCATTTTGTGCTAGCTCTGGGGCCGCCAGGTAGGAGCGGCACTCAGCACTTTAATTCTGAGACTGAGCGTGCAGCACAGAAATTCTTTTCATCCAAGTTACATCCAAATCTGACACGCAGAGCACTGTGCAGTCTGAAAACACGTCTCTGTATGGCGGTAGGAATCCGCCATGCTCTTCCGCCTGCCTAAGCCTGATTCTGCCTTCTTCCCAGGAGCAGGCGGGGAGCTCTGAGTCATCCTCACGGTCTCAAAGAACTCTCCTTCCAATCCCAAGCGGGAACACAACATAAAGCCAGAGTTTGCACTGGCGGCACAGCCCCAGGAAGCCACGCTTTGAAATGACACAGCGTTTTTTCTGCTGCTGTTGCTGAATCAGGAAATCTCTCTACAGCACACCACCAACAAACAGCAAAAATCTGTGTTAAACTCTCTCTCCCTTATTTTTAAGCCTTCTCAGGTTTTTTTAAGTGGGTTTAGTTAGCCACACGTCTGGGCGTCATTTGTAGTAATATGAACGGCGGCGGGGCTGCATTCCCAAAACCCCAGCCGTCTGCCCGGCTAGCTTATGCCCCGAAATAATTACACAGACACTGTATTCATTTAAACACTGCTTTGGCCCATTTCTAATCATCTGTGTAGCGCCCCTAGGTGCGCTTACCGGGAAGATTCTAGCCTAAGTCCATCCTGGGTCGGAGCTTCAGAGCTTCATCGCGTGTGTCTGCCCAGGAGCCGGGAGCATGGTGGACGTCTGCCCCCGAGAGGAGAGCTGTGGAGTCTGACCTCACTTCCTCTTCCTCCCAGCGTTTGGTTCTGTTTACTCCACCCACCTAAGGGTGGGCCTATCAAATGGGCCTAGCAGTTTCTTTATTCTTAGCCAATGAAATCAACAGATTGATATATGACACTCCCACATCACGCAACCCCCCTGGACCCAACACCCCGAGACATCTGAGAACTGTGGCCAGAATCCTGGTGTTAGCTGGGTTGCTCCATGGGACAGGAAGAGAACTGACTGTCCAGGAAAGGCGGCAGACTGAAAAGCAGAGAGAAAGAAACCATTTTCAAATGCTTTATTGAGGCAGGCTGACTGCTAAGAAGGGAAACCCAGAGAGAGGTGGGAATCTCCAGGGAGTGGGGTCCTCTAGATTTGGCATTTTAGAAGATTCCTGGGTCCTCCCTTTTTCTTATCTTCTCACTCAGATGGCTGCCCCTGAGTGGGCCTTTTCCTCTTGGCCACCTCCAAGAAAGGAGGTAGTTCTTTCTCTCAGGAGGCCTGGCTGTGCTTCCTCTATCTATCTATATCCATCCAATTTTCCCTCACCCACAGTTGCATGGCGAAAGAAGAGAATTGACTCCCTCAAGTTGCCCTTTGACCTCCACATGCACCACACTGTGGAATTTTTATGTGCACACACACACATACACACAATAAATAAATGTAGAAATAATTAAATCACTGCAAGAAAACTTAAAAGAGAAAGTGCTGTGTCATTGCTTAAACAATGATATTTGAAATGCAGGTAACAAAGACAAAGACAAAAATAGACAAGTGGGATTGCATCAAACTGAAAAGAATCTTCACAGCCAAAGGAGAAAATAACCTTTATAAAATAAAACAACTGACAGAAATGGTAGGAAACATTGCAAGCACTCAAACATTTCCGGATAAAATGGCTGGTTAAAAGCTACGTCCAGCCGGGGCAGTGGTGGGAATCTCCAGGGAGTGGGGTCCTCTAGGTTTGGCATTTTTGGCACAGCTTTAATCCTAGCACTCTGAGCTCAAGGCCAGCCTGGTCTACTAGAGCTAGTTCCAGGACAGGCTCCAAAACCACAGAGAAACCCTGTCTCAAGAAAAAAAAAAGAGCTATATCCATGTGACTAGCTGATGGAAATTGGAGGAACAATGGTAGTAGGAAGATTTTACCATTTCACAAGCTACTTCTCTCTACTCCAAGTTCCACTTGCTTATTGCCCAGCGAACTGTCCCCTGGAACTAGACTGGCAGCTACTACAGCCAGCTTTAAGGACCTTCTCCAGTAAATGTACAAAAGCTGGGTCAACAGGGATCACGTAGAAGGGGACCCCAGGGACCATCATCCCGGGGACTGTCCTTGGCACCCCAGATGGCAGGAATGATGCGCAAGCTCCAAATGGTGCTCCAAATGGTGCGGCTGCCTGGCCTGATTCCCGCAAAGGTGGCTGTGCTGAAGATACTCCCGGATGCCCCCCATCTTTGAGAAAAAAGTATGCTCTCTCCATGAGTGAACCTCACACAGATGGGGCTCTAGGAATCACCAAGGGGAGAGTTGGATGGATGAAAACATCAACATGGAGTCTATTCTGGAGCGGGGCACAGAGGGCGGAGAGTAACTCAGGCTCTCCCAGAGGCAAGGCAAAACTCCAGTATGGAGGCCAGCTGCTTTCATTATCTTCATCAAGCCTTCCTTCCCTCCCACGGCTGTTCCTTATTTATGTAATACCCAACGTCACCGCAGCAGATCAGCCCAGTCTCACGGCCTGTGCCTTATATTGTTTTCTTTCTTTTTCTTTTGCCTCTCTCTAAGAATACAGGCTACCCTGATTTATAGTCTCTGTGGCTCGGCCTCCTCAGAGAAGATACTGTTCTAGGTTATTCCTCTCTTAGAAACTTACCTCTGTGTGTAGATGATATGTATACACGTATGTTCTTCTCCTGGAGATTTCCAGAGTCCTACCTATGTGGCATTCACTCGTGGAGATAGCGTGTTTTGTCTTGTTTTGTTTGCTGGGATGTGGGAATAGTGGAGAGGACAGATTGAGCATCAGTGCCACCATCTGCCTTGTTTGAGACAGGCTCTCTTTGCTGTTACTGTTGTCCACAGCTGTGCACACCAGGAGCGTGGACTCACAAGCTTCTGGGGAGTCCCCTGTCCCTGTCACACATCTCCTCTCTTCTAGATGGTATGTGTGTCCTATAGATTTGAACCCAGGTCCTCATATTTGCACAGCAAGCACTTTACCCAGCAAGCTGACTCTCCAGCCCTCCAGTCTCCATCACCCTCCCATATTTCCTTTCTCCTTGCTTTACTTCCTAGCTAGCAGCCCAACACCTACCAATCTCTAGTTCCGCCATGGGTTCTTTTCTGTTTCTGCCCACTCACAACAATGATATATTAGTACACATGATTAGTAGTGTCCTTTAACTCACTAAATCAATGGGTACTAAGGAGGAAGGAGTATTTTGTTATCAACTGCTACACTAATATCATAGAGAATTTACTGCCAGATGGTGAATGTTGTTGAAGACAATACTTATCTCTCAGGGAGAGGACAGGTATAGAGTGTGGTGACCTGAACACCAATATTCCAGAAGAAAATGTAACGTCAGTCCTAATAAAACCTTGTCTCTCCTGAAAAACCAGATATACCTCACTAAAAAGAAGAAATACACCTGAATTAAAATACCAATAAATTAACCAATGCTATAAACTCAGAAGTCTAAGTCTCAGTGCAAAAAAATTAATATGAAAAACCAAGGCAACATGTCTCCTCCAAAAACTAATTATTGAGACGCGGCGGAGACACCGCTCACAGATGCAGTGGATGCGGGATAGTGCAAGCAAGAAACAGTGAAGCCCACACTGAGAGCAGATCGCCCCACTACAATTAAATTAAATAGGTTTTTTGGGGCCTGGCCTACAGAGTGGTAGGCCTTTTATTGGCCAGGTCCACAGGCAACAGGGAGCCTGGTCCTGTCCCTGAAGACCCTCCTGAGTGGGGAGAGTGTTCTTGGCCCACGCGGGACACAGGAAACAGAGCAGGGGGCATTCCCCAACCCCCTTGAACACCCCCCCCCCGTTTAGCCTGTTTGTGCGCTGGGTCGGGAGCTCGGGACAGAGGGCAGCGGGAGTTTCTCTGTTTGGGTGGTTGGCATGCAGAGTGGCAGGCCTTTTGTTGACGAGGTCCCTGGCGAACAGGGAGCCTGGTCCTGTTCCTGAAGACCCTTCTGAGTGGTGAGAGGGATCTTGGCCCGGGGCGGGAGCCAGGAAACTGAGCGAGGGCATTGTGTAAGCAGGGCCCCTGGCCAGCAGGGAAACCTGTTCCTGTTTTAAAAGACCCATTAGATAGCATCGATAGGAGGAGATGGGCAGGCACCAAGGCAAGAATTCACCCAACAATCTGAAAAACAACATGAAAACACCAGAACCCAATGATCTTACAACAGAAGGACTTGAACACCCTAACACAGAAGAGCAAAAACTAATTATTAAATCCCAATGAACAATTATAAATATGTTCAAATGATTCAAAGGAATGAATGAACTCCAAGAGAACACAAACATCTGAATAAAATAAGAGAATCAATACAGAAAATGAGAACTCAATAAAGAGAAAGAAATACTGAAGAAAAACCAAACTGAAAGAAAAATTTATTGTCAAATAAAAAGTTAAGTGGAAAGCCTCATAAATAGAATGGATTATCAGACCACAGAATATCAGAACTTGAAGAAAAGACAGAGGGATTTGATCATTCAATAAAAGAAAATGATAAATTTTAAAAAATGAAAAAACTCAGCCTGGTCTACAGAGCTAGTTCCAGGACAGGCTCCAAAGCCACAGAGAAACCCTGTCTCGAAAAAAAAAAAAAAAAAAAAAAAAAAAATGAAAAAACTGATATTTCTCAAAAGAGAACATAAAAATGGCCAGTGAACATTGACCAGAGACAGTCAGAGCTCAGAAGGGCATCCAGCCACTCTGTGCCTTGTTGGGGAAAAATATCTAAATATGACCAAAGGAGCCAGGCCATGGTGGCGCACGCCTATAATCCCAGCACTCAGGAGGCAGAGGCAGGCAGATTTCTGTAAGTTCGAGGCCAGCCTGGGCTACAGAGCTAGTTCCAGGACAGGCTCCAAAGCCACAGAGAAACCCTGTCTCAAAAAAAAAACAAAAACAAAAACAAAAAAAAACAAAAACAGCCGGGTGATGGTGGTGCACGCCTTTAATCCCAGCACTCGGGAGGCAGAGGCAGGCGGATCTCTGTGAGTTCGAGACCAGCCTGGTCTACAGAGCTAGTTCCAGGACAGGCTCCAAAGCCACAGAGAAACCCTGTCTCAAAAAAAAAAAACAAAAAACAAAAAAAAACAAAAAAACAAAAAAACAAACAAAAAAATATGACCAAAGGACACTTACTTCAAATACAGTAGAAAGCTAGTGTAATCATAAGAGCATGAGACTGGCATTAAAATACATAAACCAACGAGACAGAAGAGAGAAGTCAAAAATAAACCCATGCCAAGAAGACACAATGGGAAATGGAAATTAGACTAAGCGAAGAGGCCAAGTTTTCTATGCAAACTTTCCAAGAGAAACAAGAAACACCAAGATGCTCCAGCCAGCTTCTCCCAGCTTCTGTGTGATCAAAGAAGTAGAAGATCCTGTTCTTTGAGGAGAAAGGAAAAATGTGAAGGCATGGCAAAATCAGACAAGGTTCATTGTGAAAGAAAATAAAAAAAGTACAAGGATCCCAATGCACCCAAGAGGCCTTTGTGAGATGAAACATCAACTCGCCACGACTTGGACTCACTTGGTGAAACACTCTCTGTTGCCTTTATTGAGTTGTCCTGTGGACCCGTCTATGGGAGGGAATGTCTTGGTTGTTAATTGATGTAGAAAGACCCACCCTGAATGTGGGTGGCTCCAGTTCATGAGCTGGACCTGGACCCCTGCAGAGGAAGAAAGGCAGCTGAGCACAATCAGCAGGCTGGCAGGCAAGCAAAGCCGTATTCGTTTTCTCTCTGCTCTTGGCTACCGATGTCATGTGGCTAGCTGTTTGAATTCCCGACTTGACTTCCCTGAAATGAGGGATAGTGACCTGGAATTTTGAGCCATATCAACCTATTCTTCCCCCGGTGTCATTTGTTTGTTTTTGGAAGGCTATTAGTCATAGTAACAGAAATGAGTCTAGAACAGGCCTTCTTTAGCTTCTTTTACTGTTCTGAACATTACCCCAAATCAAAGGAGAACTCCCCAATTCTTCTTTGGTGCTATTGTTCTCCCAAGTTCTTCTTTGGTGCTATTATGAAGAGACCTGGAAAGACATGTAAGAATGCCCCTGAACGTGGCTGGGGAGATGGCTCAGTGGTTGAAAGCACTGACTGTTCTTCCAGAGGACCTGCGTTCAATTCCCAGCACCACATGGCAGCTTGCAACTGTGTGTAATTCCAGTTCCAGGGTATCTAACATCCTTACACAGACATACATGCAGGCACAACACCAATGCACATAAAATAAATAAATAAAGTTTTTTTTTTTAAAAAAGAAACCTACTGCACATGGCAAGAGCCTTACTAAGAGAAGGCTACCAAGCTGAAGGAAAACCCCAGAAAGGATACTGTTGTCTACTACTAAAAAGCCAGGTGGAGGTGGCACATGCCTTTAATCCCAACACTAGGGAGGCAGAGGCAGGAGGACCTCTGTGAGTTCGAGGCCAGCCTGGTCTACAGAGCGAGTTCCAGGACTGGCTTCATAGCTACTGAGAAACCCTGTCTTGAAAAACCAAAAAAGAAAAAAGAAAGAAAATCTGAAGCATCAAGGTTAAGGAGAGTAAGGACAAGCAAAGGAGAGGAGGATAACACAGAAGCTAAGAAGAAGTAGAAAAAGGATGCTGATGCTGAATAAATTGGTTCTAGTGCAACTTTTTTCTTGTTTTTACAGCATTTAATATCTCATAGTCACTCATTTTAAAGAAAATAACTTGAAATGTAAGTATTGTAAGACTCAATTTTCCTTGAACAGTGTCCCTATTTCTTTAGTTAATTAACACGCTATCGATTTCCTGTTCTTGGCTTGGTACAATATGGAGGAGGGATTCAACTGACATGAAAAGTTAGAGCAAGCTGTTCATGCACAGCACTGACTAGTTACGTACGGACAGGGTGTCGGTTCCTTCAACCTCAGCTGCCACTGCTAACTGAAGAGCACTCTGAAACTGCAAAAAATCAATTGTTTTGTTGGCATTCTGAATACTTCTAAGAAAATATAATTTTTATTAACATTGTTTTATTTTAAGTAGCCAACATAGCTGGGAAAGTTATCACCATTACCAATCATCAGGGAAATGTAAATTAAAGTCCCAATCAGTTACCACTCTTATGCTTGTTAGAACGGTTATTATCAAAAACACTAGACACGTCTCAGTGAGTATATGATGAAAAGGGAACCCTTGCACACTGTTGGTGAGAATGTGCGCTAGTTGAGTCACTACAGAATAGAGCATAGAAGTTTCTCAAAGTTAAAGACAGAATTGCCATATGATCCAATTAGCCCATAACTGGATATTGTAATATTACTCAACAACTAACAAATAGAATCAACCTAAATGTTCAACAGACGAATGGAGCGAGGAGAAAGTGGTGCATATACACATATATGTTAAAGGTTAAGAAAGAATGAAATCCTACTATCAATGGCATCACAGAGGAGTCTAGGGGACAGTATGCTAAGTGAGATAAGGCAGGCACAGAAAAGCAAGAACTATACAGTTTCAAACAGATATAATGCCTAAAAATGTTGAGCTCATAGAAGAGGAGAATTGAATAGAGGTTACTAGAGATTAGAGAGAGCAGAGAGAAAGGCACGTGGGAAGAAGTTCTCAGAGAATACATAGATGGAAGGCTGAAGAGATGGCTCAGTGGTTAAGAGCACTGCCTACTCTTCCAAAGGTCCTGAGTTCAATTCCCAGCAACCACATGGTGGCTCACAACCATCTGTAATGAGATCTGTGCTCTCTTCTGGCCTGCAGGCAGAGTACTGAGAATACTGTATACATAATAAATAAATCTTAAAAAAAAAAGAATATATAGATGGAAGCAATCAATTCAAAATACGCATTGAAGAGCAGGGTGGCTGTAGTTAACGGGGTCACAATGCAGTTTTACATGTAGTGCGGGAGGCATAGCTTCTCTGTGTATCCCAAAGGCCCACACTCATCCTATCTTATTTCTCAGTGTTGAGATTAGAAGCACATGCCACCAGCTGTCACTAATACGCTGTATGCTTGAAAAAGCAGCGAGTGGGGCTTGTAATGTTAAATGAGTTAGTGCATTTGTTAATTAGCTCAAGTTAGTCATTCCACAATGTAAATATGTACCTGGGAACATCGAGTTGCATGATAAATACATGTAATGTTTTCTTTTCAATTAAAACAGTGTTCATCATGATTTTTGACAATGCAGTGCTATTCAGTCTTTAGGAAGACAATTCCACCATTTGCAACAGCATGGGTAGACTTAGAGGGCATTGTACTTAATGAGATAAACAAGGAGCAGAAAGGCAAATGATGCACGATCGCACTTACAAGTGGAACCTAGAAAAGTAAAGGGTAGGATGGTGGCTGCCAAGAAGTGGAAAAAAAGGACAGGATAGGGGAAGATGTCAGTCAAAGGGTAGAAAGGGTTGTTTTAAGTTCTATTAGGAAGAGAAGGGGTTTGAGATTTATTGAACGACATTGTGATCACAGTTAATAAATGTTGTATATTTAAAAACAGCTGGGATATATATTTATCTGCTCCCGTGCCCACCCTTCCTTTATTCTAACCATCCCATTCCCCCAAGCTCCTCCAATCCTCCCCTTCACGTTTCTCACCCCAATTCCCCTTAGCCCCATGCCACCTCACCCCCAAGTTCCCAGGTTTTGCCCGGCAATCTTGTCTACTTCCCATATCCAGGCGGATGACTATATGTTTTTCTTTGGGTTCACCTTTTTATTTAGCTTCTCTAGGATCACAAATTATATGCTCAATGTCCTTTATTTATGGCTAGAAACCAATTATGAGTGAGTACATCCCATGTTCATCTTTTTGGGTCTGGGACACCTCACTCAGGATAGTGTTTTCTATTTCCATCCATTTGCATGAAAAATAAATAAATAAAAACAGCTGGGAGGATAGGTCTGAAATGCTCTTGTAACCGCACGCAGTTTGCTTTGCTACCACTTGAAGAAAATGAATAGGGAAGCAGAGCAGAAAGAGAGAGATTTCCTAGCAGTAGTCCAGCATGTGGGGAGATACCAGGCTCTTGCCTTCTGACTACCATCTTATCCCTTGCCTCAAGGGAAAGTCTTTGATAGGATTTTTATTGAGGGAGGGTCTCTCCATATAACCCAGGATGGCCTCAGACTCCCTCGCCTTCTGTCTCACCCTCCGGACTGTTGAGGTTTCAGGAGTGAGCCACAACACCCAGCTTCTAATATGGTCTTCGAGGAAGGGATGCCCGTCCCAGACAGGTATGCGTCTCAGTTGTCCAGCGTTTCAAAATGTGGTCTCTCATGGAATGGGGGCTGTGGAAGTTGTACATCATCATTACAAGTTCAGAAGAGCTCCAGTCCAGTGGATCTAAAACATCTGTCTGTGATCAAAGTTGCAGTGTTGAATGCAGCTGTTGTGATCAATGTCTCTGGCAAGAACTCTGGCAGTTGAGACCTTCTCCAGTATAACTTGTGAACAATGAAATTGTGTATTTAGCTGAAGCTATACCTTTAATTTTTCAACATGTATTTTTGCGTGTGTGTGTCAGGGGTGCTGGTGACCTCCACATGCATACTGTACGTGTGTGCCTTTGCATGAGTGTGAGTGTCAGAGGACAGCCTGGGGGAACCAGTTCTCTCCTTCTACCATGTGAGTCCCAGGGATCAAATCGGCTGTTAGGGCTTGGCAGGAAGTGGTTTTACCCATTGAGCCATGTCACAGTCATGAGCCTAAGATTACTTTTAGAAACTGACAAATAACAAAATGTCCATAGCAATAATACAATGCTTTAATATATGTCTGCTTTATGGAATAACTAGATGGAGTACTTAGCATATGCTTTACCTGGGTTGGAGGCATATCTCAGTGGCGGTAAAGCATTTTCTTTACATAGTCAGGGCTCTGAGTCTGATCACAGCACTGTAAGAAAGAAAACAGTAACCACACAACAAGAGCCCCCTGAAAGAAAGTCTATATGCATTAGTTAACATATATAGCTTTTATAGCGAAAAAGCTTTAAAAATATAGTCGTTTAGTAATCTCCAAGTAGGCTGGTAGTGGTGGATCTCTGTGAGTTCAAAGCCAGCCTGGTCTATAGAGTGAGTTCCAGGATAGCCAGGGCTACACAGGGAAACCTAGTTTCCAAACAAAACCAAAAACCCTCAGTTCTGTGCAGCTGTGGCAGTAATTCACTCCACAAGTAGTCTTCTTCTTCTTCTTTTTTTTCTTTTTGGCTTTTCGAAACAGGGTTTCTCTGTGGTTTTGGAGCCTGTCCTGGAACTAGCTCTTGTAGACCAGGCTGGTCTCGAACTCACAGAGATCCACCTGCCTCTGCCTCCCAAGTGCTGGGATTAAAGGTGTGCGCCACCACCGCTCGGCTTCTTCTTTTTTTTTTTTTATTGGGTTTTCAAGACAGGGTTTCTCTCTGTAGCTTTGGAGCCTGCCCTGGAACTAGCTCTTGTTGACAAGGCTGGCCTCGAACTCACAGAGATCCACCTGTCTTTGCCTCCCAAGCGCTGGGATTAAAGGTGTGCACCACCGCCACCCGGCAGTATTCTTATTTTTCTATGCTTTCCATCCATCCACTTGTCTCATAATGGTTTTGCCTTGACTTGTATATGGCCCAGTTAGGGATTAGGACTCAGTTTCCTACAAGGCGTTCTTTAGTACATTCTGCAGCCACACTGCATAGACAACTCTCGCTCCTACATCTTTTCCTCTTTCTCTCATCCTTCCTCCACTCTCTTTTTAATCTTTTCATTATAGTCCTCTGTGGTGGTTTGAAGAGACTGGCCCCAGAGGTTTTATATATTTGAATACTTGGTCATCAGGGAGTGGCGCTACCTGAGTAGGTGTGTTCTCGTTAGAGGAAGTGTGTCACTGTGGATGGGCTTTGAGGTTTCCAAAGCCCAAGTGAGGCCCAGCATCTCACCTTCTTACTGCTGCCTGCCAATCCAGATGTAGAATTCTCAACACACCTCCATGCTATCCACCATGAAGACAAAGCACTAATCCTCCCAAACTGTAAGGCAGCCCTAAGTAAATGCTTCTTCGTAAGAGTTGCCATGGTCACAGTGTCTCTTCACAGCAGTAGAACACTGACTAAGATGCCTTCTATAGTTTTAACACTATCTAAAATCTGTGGGCCCTAACAGTACCCGAACTTTCCATTCCATTTTTTTCTTTGCAAAATGGATGTAATATTTAACCCTTATTCTTACCATTTTTCTTCCCCATCCCCTCCTAATATTATTAACAAAAACTTAACCTTGGTTGTTTATCCTTCAAGTTACTGAAATCAAAAAGGAGCCACTGCTATTGATTGGTTAGTATGACAGCTGCATAGAGGGGTAACACCAAGGAGCTGTTGCTCTCTCTTAGAATGATGGAAAGTTTATAGCGGGCATCTTGAACTCCTATTTTGAGGAACTGTTTTTAAAGATTTTATATATATATGTGTGTGTGTGTGTATATGTATATATATACATATACATAATGATATATAATATATAGTTGTCATTAAGAGGAGGACAACATCACTGAGTTGAAATTTTCTGGGAAGTGTTTCCTCAAGGTCCGCACACAGAAACTGTGCTCCAGAAGTGGCCAAGATTGTACCTCCTATTTTCAGCTGTAACCTAGTGACCGAAGAGTTACCCAGATGGTACTGGTTTTGAAGAGGCCGTGGAGAGCAGCTGAGGTTTATGCCACACATGCGGCACAGCTGGAGCCCCTGAAGAGAGCCCAGGAGAGGCTATCGGTGAAAGGGCAGCCTACTCGCAACAAAAGAGATGTCTGTATTGTAGGATGGCCACCAAGGACAGCGGTACACATTGAGTGGAGCCAGACTGATCCTGGAAGACAAGTGGTGTGCGATGCCGAGGGCAGAGCCAGAGAAGTGGCCCTTTGGAGGGTTGTAATTTAGAAAAAGCAGAGTGAGAGGGAAAGATGCCAAGTGACAGGTAGAGGGTTTTTTTAAATTGGGGGAAAGTGAATGGGAAAAGGGGGGAGGTAAGAGAGGAGACTGAGCCTCTCAGGACAGGAGTAGCTAGAGAGAAGAGAGAGAAGCAGAGAGAGGGAACATAACGAATAGCCCAGTGTGAATGTGCACAGGTGTGCTCTTAGTGACTGTAGTTGAGGACGACTATCCCAAGGTCAGGCGAGTACAGATGCCTCGATACTAACGTGGAGGAGCCCAGAAGGCTGTGAGTGCATCCCAGATATTCACACTGGGCTATTTACACAGTTGGAGTTTGGTTTTGCTCTGAATTCATTGTGACTATGCCCTAGTTTTTCCTTCTTGAAGTAAAAAGCATTTAATTTTATTTATTTTTGATTTTATAGGAACCCACAATTGAGAGACTTTGGATTTTAAGAGGCACTGACTATTTTAAAGAGACTGAATTTTTAAGTGTTTGAATTTTTAAAAATTGGGGGGCTTTTTAAATTTTGGGTGTTAATATATGTTGATAATAATGATAATAATGAGTGATCTTGGAGAAGAAAGGAAAGGTTCTGGCTACACGATGATGTGTTTGTGCATCAAGTTGCCAAGGGGTCACCTGTGCTGGCTAGTTTTATGTCAACGTGATACCAGCAGAGCTATCTGAGTACAGATTCTCAACTGAGAAAATGCTTCCACAAAGCTGAGCAGTAGGCAAGCCTAGAGGACTTTTTCTTAATTGGTGATAGATGAGAAGGGCCTAGTCCATTGTGGGTGGTGCCATTCTTAGGCTGGTGGTCCTGGGTTCTATAAAAAAATCGGCCGGGTGGTGGTGGCGCACGCCTTTAATCCCAGCACTTGGGAGGCAGAGGCAGGAGGATCTCTGTGAGTTTGAGGCAAGCCTGGTCTACAAGAGCTAGTTCCAGGACAGGCTCCAAAGCCACAGAGAAACCCTGTCTCGAAAAACAAAAAAACCAACAACAACAAAAATCAAGCCATGAAGAACAAGTCAGTTACCAGCACTCCTCGAGGGCCTTTGCATCAGCTCCTGACTTCAGGTTCCTGCCCTGCTTGAGTTCCTGTCCTGACTTCCTTTGATGAACAGTGATGTGGAAGTATAAGCCAAATCAACCTTTTCCTCTCCAAGCTGCTTTGGTTATGGTGTTTCAGAACAGCAATAGTAACACTACCTAATAGAAGGGGATAACCCACTTAGTTCAATTAGTGCTGCCCAAATGTTCACGGTTGTGGGGCCATCCACTGGAGCGTGGGAAACACACCCGCAAAGAAGAATGATTCTCCCTCCCACCAGCAGCTATTAGCTGCTAATGACTGAGGAACTATTTTCTGAACTACAAACTATTCTACCACATCCAAGTCCAATCTGAACACTGCAAATACTTTGACTGGAAGAATATAGCTGATAAAAAATAAACCCAGCAAAGGAATGGCAGCAGATGCATAAACCTCAGTAGGGTAGCATAAGGCGCACACATTCCAAGACAACAGAACTCCCCGAAAGTTCCTAATTCCACCGTAATGGCATCTAGTGAGAGTGAGTTACACAGAAGCCCTGACAGAGAATTCAAAAGGGTAGGTATGTTTACTGAAAGCAAAGAAGAAAATATGCTCTTGCTTGAGAACATACACAGCTAGATGAAGGGGGCACTGCAGGATATCAAAGAACACAACACAAACTGAAGAATAAGATGTTCTGAAATTCTGGGAATGAAAAGCATGATGAGTCAAGAACAAAGCTCTGCCTTAGGTATCACCAGCAGAATGGATCAAGGAAAGGTCAGAATATTGAGCCTGAAGACAAGCTGGATGAACTAGAACAGAACAGTCTAATAAGCAAAAGATGAATCAATAAGGAAGGAACACACTGGAACTCCAAGATAACTGTCCCACTCTGCAAAGACCAAGTCTGCAGACAATAGGCATGGAAAAAGAAGAGCCTAACTCTAAAGGCATAGAGAAATGTTTTCAAGAGAATCATGGCAGAGTCTATTTTTGTGAAGTGAATAACACAGAAACTCACAACTTGTCAATCTGCAGAGGATAAGTGCCATTGAAGTGCTCAGCCACAGTGGGACATCTACAGCAATCCCCACTAAGGTTCAGGGACCATCTCAAGAGAGGAGCAGGAAGATTGTAACAGCCAGTAGTTGGGGAATACAGGATCAAAACAGTCTCTTGTGGACATGATGGGCCATTGTACTCAGGAGCTCCCAGCAGCTGTTGTTACCTGCACAAGTCCTGTGCAGTAGCAAACCGGTTAACAGTCTAGCTGGGATGAGGGAGAGACTCGTGAGCCTCTATTCTTAAGGGAGAGCTATTGACAGTTGATGGCTTCTGGCAGATGAAAAGGTAGTTTCCTTTAAGAGTGTGGTTCTTGATAGGTCAACTACACTTCAGTGGATGGCATCATACCCAGGACTGTATGGGCAGAAGGAATTGGGCTTGATGAGCTATTATTATTACTGTTGTTGTTATTATTATTTTGGTTTTCAAGAAAGGGTTTCTCTGTGTAACAGCTCTGACTGTCCTAGAACTCACTCTATAGACCAGGCTGGCCTTGAAATCACAGAGATCCACCTGGCTCTGCCTCCTGAGTGTTGGGGTTAAAGGCATGCGCCACCATTGCCTGGCTGAGTTATTATTATTATTATTATTTTGGTTTTTCGAGACAGGGCTTCTCTGTGTAACAGCCCTAGCTGTCCTGGAACTAACTCTTGTAGACCAGGCTGGCGTCGAACTCACAGAGATCCACCAGCCTCTGCCTCCCGAGTGCTGGGATTAAAGGCGTGCGCCACCACCGCCCAGCTGAGTTAATATTTTTTAAAAGGAAGACATGAACTGGAGGATATAAAGAGATAGGGTTTGGATCTGGGTGGAGTCAGGAGAAGTAGAGAGCGAATATAATCAAAATACATTACATATACACTATGGGATGCTATTGAGTTGTAAATAAAAATGAAATCATGAAGTTTGTAGGTAAATGGATAGAACTAGAAAAGATTGCATTGAGTGAGGTAACCCAGAATCAGAAACACAAATGTCATATGTTCCCCTTCATCTGAGATTCCCAGTTCTAAATCATCAGATGTGAATACACAGCTTGGAGTAACTGCAAAACCCAGGAAATCAAACTTAAATTAGAAGTAAATTGTAGGGGTTTAGGAAGCAATGGGGAGAGGGGATAGCAGGATACTAGTGGTCTATTCAGAGAAAAAAGAAATGGGGAGCTCTAGTTTGGGGGAGGGGATAGAGACAAAGAGAAGTGGAAAATAGCAGTAAGGATGCCTGAAAAAGTCATCAGGAATCACACTATTAACTATCAATCACTCCCCAAACCTTATAATACATGTAAATCTGTGTGGCTTAAATACAGTTTTCTCATATGGGCTCATATGCTCCCTCCAAGAGTCAAAGACTGTCTTGTCTAAAACTCCAACACCAGGCATGAGAAGCCCTCTTTTGAGCTGTTGGTCAGGGCTGTTCAAGAGTTTCCCAGCCAGGCGGTGGTGGCACACGCCTTTAATCCCAGCACTTCGGGAGGCAGAGGCAGGCGGATCTCTGTGAGTTCGAGACCAGCCTGGTCTACAGAGCTAGTTCCAGGACAGGCTCCAAAGCCACAGAGAAACCCTGTCTCGAAAAACCAAAAAAAAAAAAAAAAAAGAGTTTCCCAAAACATGAAGAGGATTCTGCAGCCTGCAGTGGAAATAAAATAGCTATTGCTATTGTTCTTGGTTGCCCCTGCAGAGGTCCCTGTTGCTGAAGACACCGAACACTCCAGGTACTGGACCCTGTTGTATGACAAGACTTTTCTTGAGGAGATGTAACACACACCTCTTCTCACCCCAGTTAGGAGTCCATGACAGACCAAACTACAGATGCCACCAAAGTTCTTAGTTTTATTTGGGTTGCTTACAGGCATATGGGTGAGCGTCACTGCTCTAGAGCCACTGGGACCTGGGAGAATGGGGATAATAAATGAGGCGGACTAAAGTCTCACGCAATAGCCCACTTTATTCAGAGCATCAGACAATTACACTCTGAGGGTTAAGAAGAATCACGTGAGTAAAGTCCTCAAGGGTTCAAGCTTTACACAATCACAAAGACAAGCTGCATGTAGCAAAAAATGTTTCTCCATAGAAGCATACAGAAGGTAGTTTAGACATTTAATTGAATAACAACAGCAAGCAATAACGAGTAATCAGAAGTAAACTCACTCCTATCTGCTACACCTGAGGGGAGCATGAAACCACAGTGCAAGAACAATTCCGTGTTTGGGAGAAGTTGCAGTCACAAGACTCTCGTCTTGGAGTGTCCTCATGAGCATTCACGATTCTCCTCACAGGACTTCACTCCTGGACCATCTTCTGACAGGCGATAGGTTACTTACAGGATCAGAAATGACTCAAAGACAGCTGCATCACCAAAGTGCTTCCCAACACAGGTGACAACTCACAAAAGCTGGGAACCTGGAGCAAGTACACTGCATAGCCTGAAGGCAGTTCAACAGGAAGAGTGTCCCTTCAGCGAATCAGGCTTCTGCTTCTTCCGGGCAGCTGGTTTAGCCTCACAGTCTTTTTTTTTGTTTTTTTTTTTATTTTCAAGACAGGGCTTCTCTGTAGCTTTTGGTTCCTGTCCTGGAACTAGCTCTTGTAGACCAGTCTGGCCTCGAACTCACAGAGATCCACCTGTCTCTGCCTCCCGAGTGCTGGGATTAAAGGCGTGCGCCACCACCGCCCAGCTAGCCTCACGGTCTTTATCATTTACTCTGGAAAGGAAGGTCCTAGTGAATCTAGTCAGTTTTCAGGAACTTCTGAAGCTATTTCAAGTTGTTGACTTTCTGATTTCAGGAACTTATTTGTAGGGTGGGATGTTCTAATCACCAGGAAAATGCCACACAACAGACCCTGAACTGAAACCCAACTGACCTGAAAGTGTCTCCCCACCACCACCATCCCAGGACTTACTTTTATGGTATCCAAATGGGACAAGCAAGCTTCCATGTGAGGGAAGCAGCCAATAGTCCTACCTAGATATGCGGCCTATGAACCACAACGACTAACACTGAACCATGACCTAAGGGTACAGTCAGGACACAACGCCTCGGCAGTAACCAACAGCTCTCTAGTTGAACGGAAAATCTGCTCATCAAAAGAGAAATCATGTCTGGGTCTTGAAACCTAGACAGATACCAGGGCTACTGAACTTCTTGAAAGAGAACCTTTACTAAACCAGTATCACCCCTAACTGCATTCGAACTATTTGTCCTTATACCCACAGGGAAGTGCAGTCCTCACGCCTCAGCAAGGAACCGTCTCTTTGCAGCATAGACTATCGTAGAAAACTCACAGACAACTAAAATGCAGAGCTTTGGAGGTCAGTCCCAATGGATGTGGCTACAAAACAAATCCTGCACTTAAGGCTCAGGGAACGTAAAGGAAGGGAGTGTGGAAAGATTGTAAGAGCCAGAGGATCCTGGTTTGCTCCAAGCGAGTTTCACCTAGGAATGTCCAAATCTGAACTCAAAGTTCTTTCAGCACGACCGCCTAAACATGAGTTAAATGAGGAGAACAGCAATAGACATCCTAGCGTAGATTGGGGAAAGCCCACGAGGCCTCAACCCTACTACACAGAAACTACAGGCAGCTGAGGAATGCTGTAGGAGAAATAGTCTTCCCCAGGGAAGAGCACAGCAATCGGTTAGCCACTCACAAATGGTCAGCCCTGAAATCATACATACAAGGAGCTTTATACACACTGAGCAATCTATACTTAGAAATAGATGTATATGCATATATATGTGTGTGTGTAGGTAATAGCAATAAAAAGTAGGGCAGGAATTTGAAAGAGAGCAACGAGTGGTATATGGGAGAGTTTGGCAGGAGGAAGGAGTAGGAATAAACGATGTAATTATAATCTCAAAAAAGTACAAGAAATAATTTGTAAAAACATTGAATTTCACAAACAATAATAATAATGTTATATTAACAAAAGAATCATAACAAAATTTCCCAGAGTTAGGAAAAGAGATGTCAATCCATATATAAGAGGTAATTAGGATGCCAAACAGACAAGCCTAGAAAAGAGCCACTTCTCGTCATAGTTTAAGATGCTAAGTAGACAGAACAAAGATACTGAAAACAGCACAAGAGGAACACTCATCACATATAAAGCAGGCACATCAGAACAACAGCCGATTACTCAGCTGAAAACCTTAAAAGCCAGAAGGCCTTGGGTTCTGAAAGACAACAACCGGCAATGAAAATTACTATTCCGAACAAAGCTATCTGTCCTCGTTATAGTTTAAATGGAAACTAAATTTGTAACCACTAAACCAGCTTTACAGGAAGAGGAAAACATCTACCCACAAGGCCACAGGAAAGGGCCCTTTGTGGTTCAATAGGAAATTTTAAATCCTTACATTTCTCTGAAGAATCATATTAGAATTTTGATTAGGACAACATCGGATCACGGATTGCTTCTGGCAGAATGACGGTTTTCCCATGAGTTAATCCTGACGGTGAGCATACGCACGCTTTCCATTTTCTAGCATGGTTCTCCACTGCTGCAGGCTTTCATTGGAGAGCTCGCTCTTTCACTGTCTTGCTAGGTTTATTCCCAGGGCGAGTGTGTCTATCTGTCTGTCTACTGTGAATGTCACTTCCTCGATTTCTTTTTCAGTCTGTTTGTCATTGGTATACAGAAAAGCCATGTATTTGTATATGACTTTTGAGTTGTACCACTTTGCAGGAATGGTTTGTCAGATCTAG
Source organism: Microtus pennsylvanicus (assembly GCF_037038515.1). Taxonomy (NCBI): domain Eukaryota; kingdom Metazoa; phylum Chordata; class Mammalia; order Rodentia; family Cricetidae; genus Microtus; species Microtus pennsylvanicus. The sequence goes on along the minus strand of NC_134601.1, from coordinate 127,633,760 downwards.
AAGTTTTCTAGCAGAATCTGTAGGGTCTCAGAGAATTATAACATCTGCAAATGAGAATGCGTTGACTTCCTCCTCTTCTATTTATATCCCTTTGTAATTTCTTCTCTTTCTAATTGCTCTAGCTACAATTTTAAACACGATATCAAATAGAATACTAGCTTGTTTAGTAGAGTTTAGAAGCATTCCTTCTTTTCACTTGTTCCTGATCTTGATGGAAATGCTTTGAGGTTTTCTCCATTTAACAAGATGTTGTCTACTAATTTGTCATGTAAAGCCTTTAATGAGAAATGTTCCCTCTGTCTTTAGTGTTCTGGGGTCTTAAGTTTTTTTAAGATTCATTTAATTTATTTTATAGAGATAAACGTCTTGCCAGTGTGCCTGTATGTTTACCATACGCATGCTTAGAACCCACAGAGGTCAGAAGAGAGCACAAAAGCCCCTGACATTTTGTGAGATACCATATAGGTTCTGGAAAGTGAACCCAGGTTCTCTGCCAAAGCAACAGGTGCTTTTAACTACTGTTTGGGATTTTTATCAAGAAGGTCTGTTGGATTTTGTCAAAGGAATTTCCTCTGTTTATTAAGATAATCATGAGATTTCTCTTTCAGTCCAGTTATGTGATTAATTAAAATATATATATATATAAATATATTTAAAGCCATTTTGCATTCAGTTAATTATATATATATATACATTTAAAGCCATTTCTTTATGAAGCAAATTTGATCATGATGAATGATGTTTTTGATGTGTTCTTGAATTCAGCTTTCAAGTATTTTTTATTCGTTTGAAACAGGGTCTCACTATATAGCCATGGCTGGTATGGAAATCACTGTAGACCAGGCTGACCTCTATGCTCAAAGATCCACCTGCCTCTGCCTCCTGAAAGCTAGGATTAATGGCATTTAACACTATGACCAAAGCATTTGTTTTTGAGACAGGATCTCACTAAATTGTCTAGACTGGCTTTGAACTCTCGATCTCTCTGTCTCAGAATCCAGAGTAGCTGGGGTTACAGACATGTGTCCCTGCAACCAGATGTATTCTAGCTTCTTGGGAATCTTACAGGTTTGAGTTTGAATTCCACCTCTAACAGCCATATATCTGTGAACTTCAGTTCTTACCTCTATAACATACACAATGTCTCAGGCAGCATATAGTCTTAGGTGGGACAATAGCTTCCGCCTAATAGAAGTTTGGGGAAGATTTTCATAGATATTGCATATAAAGCATCCAGCACCGGCTTGTCAGACAGCAGGTGTCAAAAATAGGAGTGATCATTTCTTAATAGGGGCGAGTGGGAAATAAGATTGGAAAGATTTGAATCAGGTTTTCATAGGACCTGGAATGCCAGTCTTATTCTTGTGACACTGAGGAACCTTGGCAGGCTTGTCAGCAGGAGAGTAAATTGATCCTAAAAAAAATTGTGGCATTGTTCCCTTAGTCTGGTCTGGGAAAGGAACTAGAAGCCTTTGGCCCAGGAGCTCTTGGGTTAAAATCTTTGCCTGCATCTGAGTTATTTGTAACCCGTTGTCATGGCAACAAGTTGGCAAGCGAGCAGGTGCTGCAAGCTCCTGACAGTGGGGCGGGGAGGGCAGTGGAAGAAGACAGAAGATTTGGAAAGGGGTTCATCTGTGACCAGTGTCTCACTTTCCTCTGATTTGCTCAAAGCTTTTCAGCTGCAGATGAGGGTGAGCTTCCTCTAGGGAGAATTATTGGACGTTAGGGCCTTTCCTCCCCAATCTCCTGATATTTCAGATGTGAAAATAGGCCGAGAGAGGTCCAGCAGCTGGCTCAAGGCCACAAAGCAAGTCAGGGACAGAGAGAGTAGTAGCCACACACACCCCCAGCCCCTTTATAAAAGCACTCCATATCATGGAACTGAAGCACCTGCAGTAAGCCCTTGAGAACAATTCATCCACTATCCCCCCACAACACAACACACACACACCTATCTTTTTGTTGTTCTTTTTCAAACAGGAAACTAGGACCCAGAGTGGTTTACATCTGACTGGACAACACACAGCACTTCTGAGATTGAGACTGGTGATCTCTTAGACCTCTATGCTGACTGCCAACATAGAGCCTCCCATGGTAATATTGGTTCATCGGCTTTGGACTTTGACGGCCTTCAAAGGCATTGTGTGTTCTGGTCACATATCCCCTTCCCCATAGCCTCTTCAATTGAACGCAGGGATGTCAGGATTAGCCACTTTTCTCATTGCTATGGCAAAATACCCATCAGAAGCAACTTAAGGTGAGAGGGCTTATTGTGGCTCACAGGCTGAGGGTACAGTCCATCATGGCAGGAAAGGCATGGCGGCAAAGCAGGAGGTGCTGGGTCTCATTGCAGCCACAGTCATGATCCAGGAGAGATGAATGCTGAGATCCCTCCCTTTTCATTCAGTCTGGAACCCCAGCCCATAGGACAGTATCCTACATTCAGGATGCATCTTCCCCTTCTCAGTTACTCCTCTCTGGAAAAGCCCTCACAGATAAACCCAGAGGTGTGTCTCCTAGGTGATTCCAAATCCAGTCAAGTGTGCAATGGTTTTGGTTTGAGGTTTTTTGAGACAGTAGCTCATGCTTTAGCTCAAGCTGATCTGAAATTTATCATGTAGCTCAGGCTGACCTCTAACTCATGGCAACCTTCTTGCTTCAACCCTCCAAGTGTTGGAATTCAAGGCCCAAGCCACCATGCCTACCTTCAAAAGTGTTTTTGCTTAAGCACCAAAATTAGAGGCCCCTCTACCAAGTAGCAAACCTTGATAGAATTAACTATGTTAAAGTATTACCTAAATAGAATATGAAAGGCAGGTACATCTGGTTATCTCCAGAAGTCATATTCATTCCTACCTTAAGTATTACCTAAATAGAATATGAAAGGCAGGTACATCTGGTTACCTCCAGAAGTCAGATTCATCCCTACCTTAAGCACATGGTACCAGACTGAGGTGCCACCAAAGTCAATGTGAAAATCTGTATAGCTATCTCGCACACTCATGAGGCAGTACTTCTGTACATTGGGTCTCTCAAACACACTTTCCTCTGGCCACAAGTTCTCCACCCATGACAACTTGCGAACAATCTTGGGTGTTTCCACAAGGTTTGAGAGCCTAGTAAAGAAGGTGAAAAGACATGTAAACTGACTGAAAATTGAAAGTTTAAGCCTGAATAAAATATCCTGGCCAGATAAGACAAATAAAAAAATCATTTTCTCTACAGAACCCAAAGGTATATGCAAATTTATTCCTGTAAATTTGATCAGTAGTCTTTTTTAAATTTATTTATTTTTATTTTATGTGCATTAGTGTTTGCCTGCATGTATGTCTGTGTGAGGGTTTCAGAGCCCCTGGAACTAGAGTTACAGTTGTGAGCTGCCATGTGGGTGCTGGGAATTGAACCTGGGTCCTCCAGAAGAGCAGTCACTGTTCTTAACCCCTGAGCCATCTCTCCAGCCCCCTTATTTTATTATTTTCATCTTTTGTTTTTGTTTTGATTTTATTTATATTTAATTTCTCTTTTTAAAATTTATTTATTTAGGGCTGGGGAAATGGCTCAGAGGTCCTTTAGTAGATTAGTAGTATCTGCTTATTCCCTAGGTCCCTGGGCTATCTGGTCTCAGCTTCTTGACCATCTAAGCAGTGTCAGGAATGGGCTCCATCTCATGGAGTGGGCCTTAAGCTGGTCAGATATTGGCTGGTGACTCCCACAAGCTTTGTGCCACCATTGTCCTAGCATATCTTGCAGGCAGGACACCATTGTAGATAAAGGGTTTGTGGCAGGCTTGGTGTGGATTTCTCCTTTGGTTGCATGCAAAGTACCTTCCTGTACCAAAGACACTAGCATGTATGGCTGAAGTCCCTATGTAGGTACCTGTTAGACTTCTCCATGTTCAATGAGTTATGTAGGTACTGGCTTCATCAATGGGGCCTTGCCTTAAGTTTATGGAGAACAACCTGTAGCCTTGGCAACAGCCTGGTTGTTTGGGGGTTCCCAAGGGACCTATTTGGCCAGCAACTCAGTAAGATGTGACCCATTCCTAGTCCTGGAAGCTGCATTTAGTGAGAAGCGATGGTCAGTTGGGGCTCTGTGTCTCTCACTTTTTGAGAGACAGAGAGAGATCATTTAGATCACCTTCATATATGTAGATACTTTAGGAAGCTTCTAGTGCATTAGGTTTTCTACTACCCCTCAAATGCCCCTTAATTTTAGCTGCCTCACCCTGCATTTCTTCTGTTGTCCCCTTCTTCCCTTCCCTAATCCACTCAATCCTCCCATTCTAGTCTCCCTCCCGATCCATCCATCCATAATTCTCTATTCTAATTCCCTTTACTGGGGAGATCTATCCTTTCCCCCAGTCCCTTACTCTATACCTAACATTTGTGGTTCCATGGACTGTAGCTTGGTTATCTTTGTCTTAACAGCTAATATCCACATATAATCAAATATCATCACATTTCTCTTTCTGGGTCTCACTGACCTCACTCAGGATGTTTTTTTTCTAGTTCCATCCATTTATCTTTGAATTTCAAGCTTTAATTTTTTAAAAGCTTAATAATACTACATTGTGCAAATTGCTACATTTTCTTTATCCATTCTTTTGTGAAGGGCCATCTAGATTGTCTCTAATTTCTGCCTATTCTGAAGAGAACAGCAATCAACAGGGTTGAGTAAGTGCCTCTGTAGCAGGATGAAGTGTCCTTTGGGTATGTGTCGAACAGTGGTATAGCTGGATCTTGCGATAGATTAATTCCATCTTACTGAAGAACTATCACACTGATTTCCATAATGACTGTTCAAGATTGCACTCCCACCAGCAATGGATGAGTGTCCCCTTATTACACATCCTCGCCAGCATGAGCTGTCACTGTGTTATTGATCTTAGTCATTCTGAGAGATGTAAGAAATTTTAAAGTATTTTGATTTACATCTCCCTGATGACTAAGGAGGCTGAACATTTCCTTAGATGCTTCTCAGCCATTTAAGTTTTCTTTTTTTTTTTTTTTGAGAATTCTCTGTTCAGATCTATATCCCATTTTTAATTAGTATATTTATTTTATTTTTGCTTATTTTTATTAGAAAATAGATTCTTTTCCATTATAATACAATCCCCAACCTCAGCTCCTCCTAGTTTTCCCCTCACCTCATTTTTCTCCCAGATCCACTCCCCCTCCTTTTCCTCTTTAGAGAAGAGCAGGGCTCCAAGAGATTGACAGCCAAACAGGGAAAAACAAGATCTAATAAGAGAAGTGGAAAGTCTTCATATGAGTGCTGAACAAGGCACCCAATGGGAGGGAAAGAGTCCCAAGAGCAGGCAAAACAGTTGCAACACCCCCACTCCCACAAAAACACTAGCCTAACAGCCATAGCATATACACAGAGGACCTGGCCAGAGCCATGCAGGCCCCACGCTGGCCATTTCAGTCCCTGTGAGCCCATGCGAGTGAGCCCTGGTTAGTTGATTCTTTGGGCCATGTTCTCCTGGTGCCCTCCATCTTCTCTGACTCCTACAATCTTTCCTCCCCCTCTTTTATGGGGCTTCCCAAGCTCCAAGGGGAGGGACCTGATGGAGAGCTCCACTTTAGACTCTATGCATGCCTGGCTGTGGGTCTCTGCAGCCGCTCCCATTGACTGCCATATAATAAAATAAAATAAAATAAAATAAAATAAAATAAAATAAAATAAAGCCTGGTGGTGACTGGACTTGGCACTAACCTGAGTATAGCAGATATCATTTCATTGATTTTTTTTTGCCAGTTGTGTTTGGTTCTACCTTAGGTCTCTGGGCTATCTAGTCTCCGTTTCCTGGCCATCCATGCATGCAGTGTAGGGTATGGGCTCCCTTTCTTGGCACGGGACTCAATTTAAGCCAAACGTTGTTTGGCCACTCCCACAAGTTCTGTGCCCCACCCCCACCCCGTTGCCCCAGCACAACTTGCCTGCGGTCTATAAGTGGAAGATTGTGTGGCTGGGTTGGTGTCTAGGTTTCTCTTTCTGTGGCTGAAGCATACCTTCCCACACCAAGTTGACTAGAGCATGTGGGTGAAGGCGCCAAGCCCACCCCAGCTCAACCTCTCCAAGTGAAATGAGCTGTAGGGAAGCTGTTCTCAGCAATGGGGCCCTGCTGCCAGTTCTCAGAGAGTGACCTTCTGTCCTAGCAGCAATGTGGCTTGTTTAGGAATCTGCATGGGACCCTCTCAGCCAACCACTCAACCAAATATAACCTAGTCTGAAGACGATTAATAAAAACTCAGGGTCAGAAACTGGGGTTCAACCTGAAGATCCAAAAAGTAAAACGGCCAGCCACTGGCTCTTACCTCGACCTCAGTCTGAAATGGCGATCCTTCCTCCTGGAATCTCAGAAGTCTGCATCCGGGAGCTGTCTCATCCAGTCTTATATTCCTCTCTAGGGATCAAAGGTGTGCACCACTCGGTTTCTATGGCAACTAGGGTGTCTGGTGCCTACTGCGATTAAAGGTGCATGTTACCATAACTTGGTCTGTAAGGCTGACCAGTGGGCCTGTTTGACTCTCAGATCTTCAGGCAGGCTTTAGTTATTAAAATACACGTGAAATGCCACACCACTGGTCCCACCCTGGAAGCCTTGCCTGGGATACAAACGGCCAGTTGAGACTCCATATTCTCCATTACCAGGAGTCCTTACTAAGGTCACTCTCCTAGGTTCTAGGAAGTTTTCGCACTGCCCCGCACTGCTGCCCAATTTCAGCTGTCTCTGCCTCTACTATTTCCCTGACATGATTCTCCCACTTCTGTCCCCATCCACCTCCAGGCCACCAGCAGAATCTATTCTATTTCCCATTTGCAGAGAGATCCCTATTCCCACCCCCATAGCCCTCATGTTGACCTAACCTCTCTGGGTCTAGGCATTATACCTTGATTATAGTTTACTTAACAGGTAATATCTACTTATAAGTGAATACATACCGTATTTGTCTTTCTGGGTCTGGGTTACCTCACTCAGGATGATTTTTTTCCTAGTCGCATCCATTTGCCTGCAAATTTCATGGTGTCATTTTTGAAAATGCTGAGTAATATTCCATGGGGTAAATGAACCACGTTTTCTTTATCCGTTCTTCAGTTGAGGCCAGCATAGATTGTTTCCAGTTTCTGGCTATTATGAATAAAGCTGCAATTATCATAGTTGAGCAAGTGATAAAATAGAGCATCCTTTGGGTGTATGCCCGAGAGTGTTATAACCAGGTGTCCATGTAGATTGAGTCCCAATTTTCTGAAGAACTGCCATATTGATTTCCATAGTGACTGTACAAATTTTCACTCCAATCAGCAATGGAAGAATGTTCCCCTTGTTTCATATCCTCCCTAGTACGAGCTGCCACTTGTGCTATTGATCTTAGCCATTTTGACATGTGTAAGATAGAATCTCAAAGTAGTTTTGATGTGCATCTCACTGAGGGCTAAGGATGTTGAACGTTTCTTTGTTCCTCAGTCATTTCAGGTTCCTCTTTTAAGAAGTCCCTGTTTAGATCTGTACCCCATGTTTTGGTTGGATTATTTGGATTTTTTATATCTAGCTTCTTGAGTTCCTTATATATTTTGGAAATTAGTTCTCAATTGGATATAGAATTTGTAAAGCAAAACAACAAAAAACCCTTGCAGTTCCATAGGCTACCATTCCTTTGCCTTGCAGAAGCTTTCCAGTTTCATGAGGTCTGTTCTCAAAGAACCAGCTCTGTGGCTCACTGGTTCTTTGCATTATTTTTGTTTGATTCTGTTTTATTGATTTCAGCCTTCAGTTTGATTATTTCTTTTGGGTGTAATTCTTTTTGCTCTAGGGCTTTCAGGTATGCTGTCAAATTGCTGGGATGGAATTTCCGTTTTATGTGGGCACTTAGTGCTATGCACTAAGTGTTATGAACTCTTAGAAAGCATTCACCGTGTCCCATAAGTATGCATATGTTTGTGCATTCATTTTCATTCAATTCTAGAAAATCTTTAATTTCCTTATTTCTTTCTTGCCTCATTTTTCATTTGGGAGTGACTGATTCCGCGTTTCCATGGGAGTGTAAAGCTTTGTGTTGGTTCTGTTGCTGCTGATATCCAGCTTTAATTCGTGACGGTCTGATGGGATGCAGGGAGCTCTTTCCGTTTTCTTGTATCCATTGAGACTTGAGATTTGTGTCCAAGAATGTGGTCAATTTTGGAGAAAGTCCATGAGATTCAGAAAAGAAAGTGTATTCTTTTTTGTTTGGGTGAAATGTATAAATATCTGTTATGTCCATTTGATTGATGACTTCAGTTAGCTCCAGCATTTTTCTGTCTAGTTTTGGTCAGAATGACCTGTCCATTGGGAAGAGTGGAGTGTTGCAGTCTCCTGCTATCAGTGGATATGGGATTTAAGCTGTAATAGTGTTTCTTTTACACAAGTGGGTGCCCTTACTTTGGGGGCATAGATGTTAGGAATTGAAAGGTCATTTTGGCGGATTTTTCTTTTGATGAGTATATAGTGTCCTTCCCTTTTATCCTTTGATTAGTTTTAGTTTGAAGTCGATTTTGTCAGATATTAAAATGGCTACACTAGCTTCTTTCTCAGATCCATTTGCCCGGAATATCTATTCCTAGCCGTGTACCCTGAGGTAACATCTATGCTTGATGCTGAGGTGGGTTTCTTGCATACAGCACAAGAATAATCCTGTTTTTGCATCCATTCTATTAGTTTGTCTCTTTATTGATACATTTTTATTGATATTTATTGAGCTCTACATTTTTCTCTGCTCCCCTCCCTGCATCTTCCCTCCCCCTTTCTTTTTTTTGATTATTAATTTTATTTTTTTATTGAAAAAATTTCTGCCTCCTCCCTGCCTCCCATTCCCTCCCCCTTTCAACCCTCCCCCAAGGTCCCCATGCTCCCAATTTACTCAGGAAATCTTGTCTTTCTCTACTTTCTACTTCCCATGTAGATTATATCTAGGTAAGTCTCTCTTAGTGTCCTCATTGTTGTCTAAGTTCTCTGGGATTGTGGTTTGTAGGCTGGTTTTCTTTGCTTTATGTTTTAAAACCACCTATGAGTGAGTGCATGTGATAATTGTCTTTCTGTGTCTGGGTTACCTCACTCAAAATAATGTTTTCTAGCTCCATCCATTTTCCTGCAAAATTCAAGCTGCCGTTATTTTTTTCTGCTGTGTAGTACTCCATTGTGTAAATGTACCACATTTGGTCAAGGGGCATTTAGGTTGTTTCCAAGTTCTGGCTATGACAACCAATGCTGTTGTGAACATAGTTGAGAACATGTCCTTGTGGCATGATTGTATACATCCTTTGGATATATACCCAAAAGTGGTATTACTGGCTTTTAAGGAAGGTTGTTTCCTAATTTTCTGAGAAATCGCCACACTGACATCCAAAGGGGCTGTACCAACTTGCATTCCCACCAGCAATGCAGAAGTGTTCCCTTTTCCTCACATCCTCTCCAGCATACGGTGTCTTCAGTGTTTCTGATCTTGGCCATTCTACAGGTGTAAGATGGAATCTCAGTGTTGTTTTGATTTGCATTTCTCTGATGACTAAGGATGTTGAACATTTCCTTAAGTGCTTTCAGCCATTTTAGATTCCTCTGTTGAGAGTTCTCTGTTTAGGTCTGTACTCCATTTTTTTATTGGATTATGTGTTCTTTTGATGTCCAATTTCTTGAGTTCTTTGTATATTTTGGAGATCAGACCTCTCTGATGTGCGGTTAGTGAAGATCTTTTCCCATTATGTAGGCTGTCATTTTGTCTTGTTGACCATGTCCTTTGCTTTACAGAAGCTTTTCAGTTTCAGGAGGTCCCATTTATTAATTGTTTCTCTCAGTGTTTGTGCTGCTGGGGTTATATTTAGGAAGTGGTTCCCTGTGCCAGTGTGTTCAAGTGTATTTCCCACTTTCTCTTCTATAAGGTTCAGTGTGGCTGGCTTTATGTTGAGGCCCATTTGGACTTGAGTTTTGTGCATGGTGATAGATATGGGTCTATTTTCATTCGTCTACATGTTAATATCCAGTCATGCCAGCACCACTTGTTAAATATGCTTTCTTTTTCCATTTGATATTTTTTTTTTTGCTTCCTTGTCAAAAAAGCAAGTGTTCAAAGATGTGTGGATCAATATCCGGGTCTTCTATTCAGTTCCATTAGTCCTCCTGTCTGTTCTTATGCCAATACCAGGCTGTTTTCAGTACTGTAGCTCTGTAGTAGAGTTTGAAGTCAGGGATTGTGATGCCCCCAGAAGTTCTTTTATTGTACAGGATTGTTTTGCCTATCCTGGGTTTTTTGCTTTTTCAAATGAAGTTGAATACCATTCTTTCGAGGTCTTTGAAGAATTTTGCTGGTATTTTGATGGGCATTGTATTGAATCTGTTAGTCTGACTTTTATTAGGGAATTGAGACTTCCCTTCTTTTGATTTTGCTGGTGTGAGATTATTTATTTCCTGTGTTTTGTGGATGTAGTTAACCTCCTTAGGTTGGTGTTTTCTTCCTAGCACCTTCTGTAGGGATTGATTTGTAGACAAATTTTGCTTAAATTTGATTTTATCATGGAATGTCTTGTTTTGTCCATCTATGATGATTGAAAGTTTTGGTGGTGGGCAGTGGTGGTGCACGCCTTTAATCCCAGCATTCGGGAGGCAGAAGCAGGTGGATCTCTGTGAGTTCGAGGCCAGCCTGGTCTACAAGAGTTTTGGTGGGTATAGTAGTCTGGGCAGCATCTGTGGTCTCTTAGAGTTTGCAACACATCTGTCCAAGCCCTTCTGGCTTTTAGACTCGCTGTTGAGAAGTCAGTGTAATTTTAATAGGCCTACTTTTATAGATTACTTGGCCTTTTCCCCTTGTAGATTTTAATATTCTTTCTTTGTTTTGTATGTTTAGTGTTTTGCTTATTATATACCAAGGGGACTTTCTTTTCTAACACAATCTATGTGGTGTTCTGTATGCCTCTTGTACCTTGAGAGGCATCTATCTCCTTTAGGTTAGGGAAATTTTCTTCTACAGTTTTGTTGAAAACAATTTCTGAGCTGGCAGATAGATCTCTGTGAGTTCGAGGCCAGCCTGGTTTTCAGAGCTAGTTTTCTAGGACAGTCAAAGCTACACAGAGAAACCCTGTCTCAAAAAAAATTTTTTTTAAAGTAAAACTCACAAAATACATTTGAATAATTATCTTCATGCGTAGTAGAATGGGAATAGAGTGTGAGAATTCTGGGAATAAAATAAACACAAATTAGGAGACATGAATTAACTAATCCAAGGAATACCTTACTACTAAGCACAGAAGCTTCAAGTAACAAATTAAAGTCCTGTTTCCCCCAAATAATACATGTCACTAATGAATATTTGGGAAAGAGGAATGATGTCAGCAAGGCAGTTGTGACACTCTTCGTTGTCTTGACTGGATTTAAGTTTACCTGTGAAACCTGCTTCTTGACATGTCCTCGAGGGCATTTCTAAGGAGATTTGCCTGTGTATGTGGGTGGACATGAACTGTAGTCTTGGACTGAATGAAAAGGAGGAAGCTGAGCACTGAAATTCCTCCTCTCTCTTCTGCTCTCCTCCTTCCTGAACATAGAACACAGATCACTTACGCTCCTAATCCTGTGTCTTTCCTGCCACAATAGACTGAGTTCTCTGCAAACCGTGAGCCAAAATAAATCCTCTCTCTCTTACGTTCATTCTGTAAGGCACTTGATCTTGGCAACCAGAAAAACCATGGGTACAGGAGTAGAACAGGAGCTTTTCATTATTTCCATGTAAGAACCTCGATTTTGATAACTATACATAGATGAGTATATCTCTGGGGAAGTCTAAAAGTCTACAAAGATGTTGTGCTATACAACTGGGCCAGAAAAATCTAAGTATAGATGTGTTCAGAGGCTAAGAAAAGTGACATTGTCTAATTAATCTCACCCCTTACCTATTGTACACTAGCTTAGAACAAGAGGCCTTTTGTTTTGTTTCTTTCTTTGTGACAGGATTTCACTGTGTGACAGTGCTGGCCATCTCAGGACGCCACCTGTAAACCAGGCTGGTCTTGAACTCACAGAGATTTACCTGCCTCTGCCTTTTATTCCCTCCAGAGACTCAGTTACTGAAAGCCCTGTGAAGAAATACTAATCTCTGACCCGTGACAGACAAAGTGGTTTTTTGTATGCAGGGAATCTCTCCAACCACAAAATTCTGGTTGAGGAGAATTTTTATCATAAAAATTCTTCTCAGGGGTGGGACACATACCTTAGATACACTGACACACCTTGCTTAGATTACTGAAGCCAGCAGCCCTGCCCCACGTGTGAAAACTGATCCAAATGACAATCCAAGGAGAGGGGAAAAGGCATATCTTCCCAACTAGAAAGAAATGCCTGTGAACATAATAAATTTTCTTTCATCTTATTGTTCATTTTAATTTTATTTATTACTTATATTTTTGGACTTTGAATGTTGTGTTTGAACCTGTATCTCAGCAGAAAAGGTTTTTGTGACTGTTCTTTTGTTTCTCTACGATATTTTTGTTTGCTGTTTCTGATATTTCTAACCCATATGCTTTTCTCCTCATTCTTATTCCGTCTTTTCTGCATTCTCTCCTCATTTCACTACTTAAATTCCCATAGCCTCAGCTTAAAAAAATATCAATAAACTTTCCCTGCACTGCCTCTCTAGGGCTGCTGCCTCTGAGTCTTCTCATGAGAGCCAAGTGCGCAGGTGTCTCCTGGAGCACATCACTAGAACCCCTGTAAACATCACGTTCTCTTGCTCCTTCGTTTGCCTTCACCTCTGGATAACAATAAGAAACATGAAATTAAATGAAGATAATTCATCAATAGGACCCAAAAATAAACAAATAAGAAGAACAAGAAAAGAAGGTTTAAAAAAAACTGGAGGGATTCTCTATCCCAACAGATGTGCAAAACACAACACACAACAAAACTATGAGACGTCGACCCACTATAACATCTTGACATGCAGCCGGGCGATGGTGACGCACACCTTTAATCCCAGCACTTGGGAGGCAGAGGCAGGCAGATCTCTGTGAGTTCAAGACCATCCTGGTCTACAGAGCTAGTTCCAGGACAGGCTCCAAAACCACAGAGAAACCCTGTCTCGAAAAACAAAAAAAACCACCATCTTGACATGCTCACAACACCTAAAATGCCAGAAACCAAAAATAATAGAGTGCCAGAAAGATATTTGAGTCCTACTTTAAAAAATTATCAATGATTTGTGGAACAGATGCCTCAGAACTGAAGAGCACTTGCTGCTCTTCCAGAGAACCCAGGTTTGATTCCCAGCACCCATGTCAGGTGCTCACAATTGCCTGTGACTCCCAGATCCAGGGGATCTGATGTTCTTTTCTGGCCTCTTCAGGCACCTACACTCTTGCACATAGCCACACAGGAAACATATTTAAAATAAAATAAATCAGCCGGGCGATAGTGGCGCGCGCCTTTAATCCCAGCCCTCGGGAGGCAGAGGCAGGTGGATCTCTGTGAGTTCGAGACCAGCCTGGTCTACAGAGCTAGTTCCAGGACAGGCTCCAAAGCCACAGAGAAACCCTGTCTCGAAAAACCAACAACAAAAAATAAATAAATAAAATAAAATAAATCTTTTAAAAAATCAATGACTGAATAGAAGATACAAACAAGCAGATGAATGAAGTAAGGAAATCAATTCAAGAGGAGAGAATACAGGGAGATAATTAACACAAAAGCCTTTAGAAAAAGTAATGCCAGCACTTGGAGGACTAATTCTTAGTACCCTCCAGTACTGTGAAAGCTAGCCAGCAGGTATGGGCAGAGTTTCTCTGTGTCCCAGCAGTTGCATCCAAATAACCACACAGAAACTTATTGTTAATTATAAATGCTCAGCCAAGGCCAGGCAGTGGTGATACATGCCTTTAGTCCCACCACTCAGGAGGTGGAAGCAAGCAGATCTCTCTGAGTTCGAGGCCAGCCTGGTCTACAAGAGCTAGTTCCAGGACAGGATCCAAAGCTACAGAGAAACCCTGTCTCTAAAAACAAAATAAAAATAAATGCTCAGCCAATAGCTCAGGCTTATTACTAGCTAACTCTTTTCAAGTAGGAGATTCCATAAAATGTTTTTTGTAAAACCTTAATTTTGGTTGACTTGTCCCTCACCACTCCCTCTCCCCCATTGCCTACCTCCATCTCCTCTCAAACCTTTAAAGCCCCCTAAACTGGTTGGTTTTTTTGTCAACTTGACACATTTGGGAAGAGTAAACCTTTAGAGAGAAGATGATTCCATAAGATTGGTCTTATAAAGAAGTCTATGGGGCATTTTCTTGCATAGTGGCTGATGTGGGAGGGTCCAACCCACTGTGGGCCAGACTGCCAAAGGGCAAGTGGCCTTGGGAGGTATCATAAAGGTAGCTAAGAAAGCAAAGCTTCTGCATTCCTGGCTTCAGCTTCAGTTTCTGCCTCTAAGTCCCTGCTGGAGTTCCTGCCCTGACTTCCCCCAAGGACAAACTGTGAGGTGGAAGTGTAAGCCAAGTAACCCTCTCCTTCCCAAGTTGCTTTTGGGTACGGTCTTCACCACAGCAATAAAAATCAAGGTAAGACATTCCCTGAATTCCCACTTGTACTTTAATATCACGTGTTCTACTATCTCCATCCTTCATGAAGGATTCTTCCTCTCCCCCATCTCACGGGCCCTTTCTATCAGACCTCCATAGCCAAATATAAAACTCCAAAATTTTGAAGCTACAATCCACATATTGCATTTGTCTTTCTGGATCTGGGTTATCTCACTTAACATAATATTTTCTAGTTCCATTCATTTTCCTGACATTTTCATTTTTCATTTTAAAGTAGAGATAAACAAAGATATGCAAATATTTTTTGGTAGGATATGGATCCTTTTGGGTATATTCTCAGAAGTGGTTAGTGGGGTCATGTTTTACTTAACTCTTTGAGAAACCTCTACACTGATTTCATCAATATTGGCTGTATCAGTTTGCACTCCTACCAACAATGGATAAATGGTTGTCCCCATTTGTTTTTATTTGATTTCTTGATATTCAAATTGGAATGAGGTAGAATTTTAATTACTTTCAATTTGCATTTCCTTGATCACTAATGATGTAGAACACTTTAAAAAATGTGTTAGCAGCCTTTAATCCCAGCACTCGGGAGGCAGAGGCAGGCAGATCTCTGTGAGTTCGAGACCAGCCTGGTCTACAAGAGCTAGTTCCAGGACAGGCTTCAAAGCCACAGAGAAACCCTGTCTCGAAAAACCAAAAAGAAATGTGTTAGCCATTCATATTTCTACTTTTGAGGATTCTCTTCAGTTTCTTAGCCCATATTTTGATGGTTCTTTTCTTTTTTAGAATATTTATTTATTTTATGTGTATGAGTGCTGTATCTGCATAAATGCCAGAAGAGAACATCAGGTCCCACTATAGATGGTTTTGAGCCACCATGTAGGTGCTAGGAATTGAACTCAAGACCTCTGGAAGAGCAGTGTGTGCTCTTTGTTTTTTTTTTTTCTTTTTTCTTTTTTTTTGTTTTTTTTCGAGACAGGGTTTCTCTGTGGCTTTGGAGCCTGTCCTGGAACTAGCTCTTGTAGACCAGGCTGGTCTCGAACTCACAGAGATCCGCCTGCCTCTGCCTCCCGAGTGCTGGGATTAAAGGTGTGCGCCACCATCGCCCGGCCCAGTGTGTGCTCTTTGCTGCGGAGTCATCTCTCTAGGGCTGTTTTTAGAGTTTTCCCTTTGTTTGTTTGTTTTTCTTTTCTGTTGACTGAGGTTTCTTTCCTGCACAGTTCCCACTGTCATTAAGTCCCAAAGAAATCACACAGAGGTTTATATTATTAAATAAACTGATTGGCCTAGTATCTCAGGCTTCTTATTAACTCTATAACTTATATTAGCCCATAATTCTTGT
Source organism: Microtus pennsylvanicus (assembly GCF_037038515.1). Lineage (NCBI taxonomy): Eukaryota > Metazoa > Chordata > Mammalia > Rodentia > Cricetidae > Microtus > Microtus pennsylvanicus. Next base: position 127,617,862 of record NC_134601.1, on the reverse strand, counting down.
CTGTGGTAGCCATATGGCTTGGTACCTGTTTTGGCAAGGCAGTCACATCTTGCTTGCTCTGTGTCTAGCTTCCTCTCTGTGTCTGGGTAGGTAACAACTGCAGACTGAAACTTCCCTTTTCCCAGAATTCTTGTTGCCCTGCCTCTACTTCCTACCTGGTAGTCCTGCCTATACTTCCTGCCTGGTTACTGGCCAATCAGCATTTATTTAAAATACAAGTGATAGGGTACAGACCATTGTCCCACGGCACTTTTCTTTTCTTCTTCTTCTTCTTCTTCTTCTTCTTCTTCTTCTTCTTCTTCTTCTTCTTCTTCTTCTTCTTCTTCTTCTTCTTCTTCTTCTTCTTTTTTAGAGACAGAGTTTTTCTGTATAGCCCTGGCTGTCCTGAAATTTGCTCTGTAGATCAAACTGGCCTCAAAATCAGAGAGATCTACCTGTCTCTGCCTCTTGAGTGCTGGTATTAAAGGCATGTACCACCACTCTGCTGAGTTGTTTTCTTTTTTTTTTCTTGGTTTTTCGAGACAGGGTTTCTCTGTGGCTTTGGAGCCTGTCCTGGAACTCCCTTTGTAGACCAGGCTGGCCTCGAACTCACAGAGATCCACCTGCCTCTGCCTCCCGAGTACTGGGATTGATTAAAGGTGTGCGCCACCACCGCCCGGCTGAGTTGTTTTCTTGTTGCTCAGTTTCTTGAGTACTTTTATATTCCAGATACTAATCTCTGTTGGATGTATAGCTCGCAAGGATTTTCTCCATTCTCTTCATTTTATTGCTGGTTTCCTATGGAGTCTCTCAGGAAGTCCTTACATATGCCTTGAAGTGTTCTCCATAGTTTTCCCTTTAAGCCATTTCAAAGTTTCCAGTCCTGTGTTAATATTATCGATTTATTTGTGCTGAACTTTGTGCAAAGTGAGGGATAAGGGTCTAATTTTATTCTTCTATGTGTGGACATCCAGTTTTCACACCATCGTGTGTTGAAGATGTTGTCTTTTCTTCAATGTATAGTTTTTGGCCTTATCAAAAAATTCGTGGCTGTAAATGCATGGCCTTATATTGATCCATATCAATGCTCCTTCTTAATAAACTGATAAGTTTGTTTTGTTATATTGCCTTGTCTTCTACCTGAGGTTTCATCTTGCCTTATCAGAATGTTTCTACATACTAGCTTTAGATGTATGTTATGTGGTAAGTTCATAGGATAAAGTCCTTCACCAAAGTGTTTTGCTCGGTTTGATTCATAAGTAAGAGTTCGGATAAATTTAGCCCAAATTCCTTTAAATTCATATGTTTTAAATAAGTTCATATAAGGTACGTTCAAAATGCCTGAGATATTTAGAATTTACCTTTGATATAATTTTGGAAATGGTAGGAATCATAACAATCTTAGCTTTAGAAACATGCAAATGAGGATGATGAAAACATCTTGTTGTTCATGTGTTGGTTATGACTGTTTGCTTACCCACAGCTCTTATGTTACTTAAAACAAGTTTTATGTTTGAAAATATTCCAGTTTTCTACTACTCTAATAAAACATCAATCATAATTCATTATAATTTGGGTTTTTTTTTGTTTGTTTGGTTTTTTGTTTGTTAGTTTTTGCTTTGTTTTCAAGATAGGCTTTCTCTGTGTAAGAATCCTGGCTGTTCTGGAACTCACTTTGTAGACAAGCCTGACCTTGAACTCACAGAAATCTGCCTGCCTTTGCCTCCCGGGTGCTAGGATTAAAAGTATGCACCATCACTGCCAGGCTTATAATTTGGATTTTTAAAAATACAAATTTCAGAGACCTATTTTAAATCTTTTAAAAAGGCAGTATGGGGGCTGGAGAGATGGCTCAGAGGTTAAGAGCACTGCCTGCTCTTCCAAAGGTCCTGAGTTCAATTCCCAGCAACCACATGGTGGCTCACAACCATCTGTAATGAGGTCTGGTGCCCTCTTCTGGCTTGCAGGCATACACGCAGAATAATGTATACATAAGAAATAAATAAATAAATATTTAAAAAAAATAAAAAAATAAAAAGGCAGTATGTTTGGGGGAAATATCCCTTTTTTAATTAAAAACTTCTATAAACAAAACAATAGAGCTTTTTCCTTCTAGGAAAAGGGGGGAGATATTAACTAAATCCAATAAATTAGATTAGTCATATGCTAAAAGTTTGGCAACTGTAAGGTTTAATCTGAAATTATTTCACCCTGATTTTTGCTTATTTTTTCCAATTACTAATATATTATTATAGAACTCTTGCATGGTCATTATTTCAAGATATAAGTTTGCTTATTTTTTGTCATTTTATTAGTCCATTGAGAATTTTATATGATGTATTTTGATCATATTCACTGTTGCCCCAATTCCTCCCAGATCTATCACTTACTTCCTAACTCACCCAACTGTGTCTTCTTTTAAAAACAAAATCTATCATGTCCAACTTGGGCTGCCCATATACTCTTTTTTGAAATGTTTTATTAGATGTATTTATTATTCCTTGTGTATGAGTGTTTTGCCTCCATGTATGTTCCTGCACCATGTTTTGTTTGGTGCCCACTGAGGACAGAAGAGGGCAGTAGATCCTCTAGAACTGTAGTTAGCAGTTGGTTGTGAGCTGCAGTGTAGGTGTTGGGAAGCCAACTCAGGTGCCCTGCAAGAGCAGTAGTGCTCTTAACCTCTGAGCTAACTCTTCAGGTCTCCCTCCCCATATCCTCTTCATTGTGTGCCCTTTACCAGGGGCTGCATCCTTAAAGAAAATTGACTCTCCTCCCAGAAGCTATCAACTGCCAATAGCTCCTTATCTATGTGTGGGAGTTTCTACCTCTATTTTCATGCTGGAATTTTGTCAGACTTAAGTTTGTACAGTTCTTACGCATGTTGTCTCAACGACTGTGAGTTCACATATGCGACTGTGCAGTTATATCCAGGAAACACTGTTTCCTTTCAGTCACCTAATGCCTCTGGCTCTTAGGCTCATTCCACTTCTCCACAGTGATCCTTGAACCTTAGGAGGAAGGGATGTGGTGATGTCTCACTCAATGGGCAAACATTCCCTGATCACTTGTTCTCTGCACCTTGATCAATTGTGTATTTATGTTAATCATTGACTACAAGAAGAAATTTCTTTGATGAGGGTTAACATATGCACTAATTTATGGTTTAATGTTATATCAGTAGGAATCAGTTTAATAGTATGCTCATTTATCAGCGTAATAGCAGTAGGTTCTCTTCTATGGCATATGACCTGTCTAGCCACAGGTTCTTGGCCCCAGTAACAGTGGCAGGTATAAATATCAATTCGTGGAACAGGCCTTAAATATAGTCAGAAAGTAGTTTGTTACAGCCTTAAATCTGGACCATTATGGCACCAGTGGGCATGTCTTTCCAGAATGGTCATTTCTGTAGCTCAAAAGTTTCACATTTGGGTAAGACTGGTGATTCCTTTCTACTCACGAGTGTATAAGCACCTTCCAGCACTAAGAAAACTAGTCAATAGAAATGTAGCTTCCAGTTGGGTGCCATCTTGATTTCTTCATGTTCTATGGTTCAAGTATATGATGGTTTACCTTGTTGTCAAATTCAGGAATGTGACCAACTCCATTGGCAATAGCCTGTAACATTTGGAAAACTATAGGACTTCATTGGCTAACAACTCCAAAACAAATAGCCCATTCCTGGCACTAAGCTTTTGATTTGTTATCCTTTAGATAACTTTTGATAGGGTAATTATCAACCCCCTAAAGGGTGACTCCATTTAAACTCTTTTTCTTTTTTTTTTTTTGTGGTTTTTCGAGACAGGGTTTCTCTGTGGTTTTGGAGTAAACTCTTTTTCATATGTGTGCATATAAATATTTTCAGAAGATCGTACAGTATTAGGTTTTCATATGACTTTTTTCAAGATGTTTTTAATGTTAGTTATCCCTCCCTGTCTACCTTCTTCTACTCTGCCCCCAATAGCCCTCCACATTTGACACTAATAATAATTTCATTATTCCCTTTTACTCTTTGTCTTAGTGTTTTATTGCTGTAATGAGATACCATGACCACAACATTTAACTGGGGATGGCTTGCAGTTTAGAGGTTTAGTCCATTATTATCATAGCAAGAAATATGGCGACTCAATCCCAGAGAACTTAGACAACCATGAGGACCCTAAGAGAGACTTACATAGATCTAATCTACATGGGAAGTAGAAAGTAGAAAAAGACAAGATCTCCTGAGTAAATTGGGAGCATGGGAACCTTGGGGGAGGGCTGAAAGGGGGAGGGGAAATGCAGGGAGGGGAACAGAGAAAAATGTAGAGCTCAATAAATATCAATACAATAAAAAAGTATGGTGGCATGGAGATAACTATGGTGCTGGAGAGGTAGCTGAGAGTTCTACATCTGGGTCAGCAGGCAGCAGAAAGAACAAATGAGCCACTCGGCCTGGCTTGAACTTCTGAAACCTCAAAGTTGACCCCCAGTGACACACATCTTCCAATAAGGCCCCACCTACTCCAACAAGGCCATGCCTTCTAACTGTGCCACTCCCTATGAGCCTATGGGGGTCATCTGCATTTTATACCCCTTCCTTAAAGTCCTATCCTATGACCCCTGTCTTAAAGTTTTAATTGCTGTGAAGAGACACCTTGACCACAGCAGCTCATATAAATGAGAACATTTAATTGGGGTGGTCTGCTTCCATTTTCAACAGTTCAGTTCATCATCATCATGGTGGGGAGTGTGGTGGTGTGCAGGCAGACATGGTGCTGGAGCTGAGAACGCTACATCTTGCAGGCGACAGCAAGTCGACTGAGACACTGGGTGGCATCCTGAGTATAGGAAACCTCAAAACCCACCTCCACCGTGACACACTTCCCCAACAAGGCCATACCCACCTCAACAAAGCCACACTTATAAATAGTGCCAGTATCTATGAGATTATGGGGGCCAATTACATTCAAACTACCACAGCCCCTTACCAATTTCCTAAATTATATGGGTATGCCAAACAAAACGCACATGTCAGAAGATTCAAATCTAACGTCTACAAGTGAGAGCAAACATGCAACATTTGTCTTTTCAGGTCTGGGTGACCTCACTCAGGATGGTTGTTTCCAGCTCCATTTGTTTACCTGTGATTTTTTTTAAACTGTAAATTTTATAATTTCATTAATCTTAACAGCTGAATACTATTCTAATATGTAAATATACCACATGTTAATTAGCTATCCATCAGTTGATGAACATTTAGGATGTTTTCATTTCCTAGCTATTGTGAATAGGACAGAATGAACATGGATAAAGAGATATCTCTATAGTAAGATACAGCCCAAGAGTGATTTGTCTATATCTTGTGACAGATATTTCTAGCTTTTTGAAGAACCTCCACACTGATTCCATAGTGATCACACAAGCTTGCATTCCCACCAGCAGTGAATAAGTGTTCCAACTTCCAAACATCGATGCTAGCACATTCTATCATTTGGATTTTGTATTTTACCCATTCTTCCTGGGGTAAGATAAAATCTCAAAGTAGTTTGGATTTGCATTTTCCTGATGACTAGGAATGTTGAACATTTAAAAAATATGTTTCTCAGCTATTTGCATTTTATCTTTTGAGAACTATCCTTTTAGTTTCAAGCCACATCTTTGTTTTTCCCCTTGATGTTTAGCTTTTCAGTTCTTTGTATATTCAAAGCACTAATCCTCTGTCATATGTATATAGCTGGTAAAGATGTTTTCCCATTCTGTAGGCTAACTCTTCACTCAAATGATAATGCTCTTTCTGGTAGAGAAACTGTTTTGTTTCATGAGGGCCCATTTGTTAATTGTTGATCTTTGTGTTTGTTTTCATGATGGGTTTCTCTGTGTAGTACTGGTTGTCTTGGAACTCACTCTGTAGACCAGGCTGGCCCGCAACTCAAAGAGATCCACCTGCCTCTGCCTCCGGAGTGCTGGGTGTAAGGCATGAGTTAGCACTACCTGGCTAATTGCTGCACTATGGGGATCCTGTTCCTGCTGAAGTGAGTTCAAGAATATTCCCTACATTATCCTCTATCAGATTCAGGGTCCTGGGTTTTATGGAAGGTCTTCTATCCACTTGGAGCTGAGTTCTCTGCAGGATGAGGCTGTTTCTATCACAGTCATGCCGTAGTTTAACTTTAACCCTGAGATGGCGAGACCTCCAACAGGGTTTGGATTGTTCAGGATAATTTGCCCTTTTGTGTTTCCATATAATTTAAGATTAATTTTTCAGTTTCTGTGAAGAATTGCCTTCAACTTTTGATGAGGATTGCACTGAATCTATAGATTGCTTTTGGAAGGATGGCTATTTTCACAATATTAATTCTATGGCATGGGAGATCTTTAATCTTAATCTTATTCGATTTCCTTTTAAGCATTTTAAAGTTTCCATTGTGTAAGTCTTTCACATCTTTGGCTAGATTTATTCCTAGATACTTTACTTTTGGGGATATTGTGAATGCAATTGTTTCCCTGAATTTTTTTCCTGTATGCTTGTCACCTGTGTATAGGAAGGGTACTGATTTTTGTGTTCTGCTACTTTGATTAATATACCTATCAGCTGTAGATTTCTGGTGGAGTCATTAGGGGTCTTTTATAAATAGAAACATATTATCTATAAATAAAAATACTTTGCAAATAATTTTTGAGACAGCCTTTCTCTGTGTAACAACCCTGGATGTTTTGAAACTATGTAGCCCAGGCTGGCCTCGAACTCACAGAGATCTGCTACCTCTGCCTCACAAATTCTGGGATTAAAGGCATAAACCACCACCCTCCAGCTTGAATATGCATTTTAAAGTATGTCAATATGAATCTCTGAATTTTCTCAGTGTCTGTTGAAATGTTTCTCTTTTGTCTCCAGTTTGATTAATTTGGATTCTCTTTTTGGTTAATTTGGGACAGGTTTGTTAATCTTGTTAAACTTTTAAAGAACCAGCTTTCTGTTTCATAGATTATTTGTATTGTTTTTTTTATATTTCAATAAGTTTGGTTTTGATTATCTGTTTGGTATGGGAGTTGCTTCTTTCTGTCTATGTGTTGTTTTTATTTGTTAGTGAATAAAGAAACTGCTTTGGCCTATACCAAGACAGAACTTAGCTAGGTGAGGAAAACTAAACCAAATGCTGGGAGAAAGAAGGCGGAGAAGCCATGTAGTCCTGCCAGAGACAGATGCCAGAACTTTACCAGAGGATGAGAATTTGTGGAATCCTTCCAGACTAATGTGGTTTGATGGACCAGGATCCCCTGAAAGGTCACCAGGACACCCCAAAAAATATTCACCCAACAAAAAGCAGGAAGCAATTTGGAGAGAACTATGCCCAAATTCCCAAATATTATTTGTAAATGTTTACATTTAAAGGGGGATGTGCTATAGAGATGGATATTTTGCATTGGTATGGCTCTTGGTTTATTGATACAAATTTAAGATCAATTTTGTTATATATTTCTGCTCTTGATTAAGGTATTGTGTTTATGAATCTCATTTAAAAATATAATGTATAATTAAGGAATATGGGTTAATAGATAATCATTTATAATAGTCAAGCCTATAGTCATGTTAGTTAGGTTTTCTAGATATATAGAGTTATATTTTAGTTAGATAGATAATCTTCAAACCTTTCATAGACCTTCAGAATATGGCATTTAAAATGTTTTAGGAACTTGGGACTTTTCTTGACTGTGAGACAGATTTGCTCCTGACAGCACCAATTAATTCAAAAGGAAGATGGGCATTGAGGCTCCTTATGGAGTTTGCTAGCCATCTGGGCAAGAAACTGTGCTTGCCTGGACTGCTTGATGGTATGCTGTATTAATTTGACATGCAGGACCCACAGAAAAATGACTGCTGATGCTGCCTAGAGAAGGTGAGACAGTCCTTTGGGGTTCCTATTTCATGAAAGAGTCTGCCAGACATTCTGCAGGACACAGAAAAAAGTGACTGACAAACTGTCAATACAGAGCCAGGCGGTGGTGGCGCATGCCTTTAATCCCAGCACTTGGGAGGCAGAGGCAGGCGGATCTCTGTGAGTTCGAGACCAGCCTGGTCTACAAGAGCTAGTTCCAGGACAGGCTCCAAAACCACAGAGAAACTCTCTTGAAAAACCAAAAAAAAAAAAAAAAAAGAACAATGGTCCACTACATTTGGTGACATTATACTGACTTGACAAAATGATCAGGAGGCAGCAACCACCTTAGATTTGTTAGTAATGCTTATGTACATCAGAGGATGGGAAATAAACCCAGTCAAAATTCAAGGGCCTTCTACCTCAGTGAAATTCTTAGGAAACCGCTGGTGTGGGGCATGTAGAGATATTCCAAGGTAAAGGGTAAGTTATTGCACCTGGCCCCTCCCACCACCAAGAAAGAAGCACAACACTTACTGGGCCTATAGATTCTGGAGGCAGCACATTCCTCACTAGGGTGTGTTACTCCAGCCCATATGTCAAGTGACTCATAAAGCTGCTAGCTTTGCGTGGGACTCGGAACGAGAGAAGGCTCTTCAACAGGTCCAGGCTGCTCTACCACTTGGACCATATGACCTAGCAAACCTGATGGTATTTTAGGTATTGGTGGCAGATAGGGATGCTGTTTGGAGCTTTTGGCAGGCCCCTATAGATGAATCACAAAAGAGACCTTTGGGATTTGGGGGCAAGGCTCTTCTACCATCTTCTGCAGACAACTATTCTCCCTTTGAGAGTAAACATTTGACAGTGGACCACCAAGTTATCATTCAACCTGAGCTGCCCATCATGAGCTGGGCATTTCTTGATCCACCAAGTCATACAGCAGCAATGCGTTATCAAATGACAGTGGTATGTATGTGATTGGGCCTGAGCAGGTCCTGAAGGCACAAACAAGTCACATGAAGAATCACAAAAGGAAGTTTCCTAAATGCCTCTGGTTTCTCCTCCTGTTACCATGGCTTCTGTTCCCAAACTTGCCCCTGATGGGGTGTGCCTTATGATCAGTTGACCGAGGAGGAGAAGACTAGGGCTCTGCATACCATGCAGGCAGCACCCAGAAGTAGACAGCTGCAGCATTACAACCCCTTTCTGGGGTGACCCTGAAAGCCATAGGTGAAGGTACATCATTATGGGAAAATGCTGAGCGGTACACATGGTTGTACATTTTGTTTGGAAGAAGAAATTGCTACATGTATGATTGTTCACCAAGTCATGGCTGTAGCCCATGGATTGCCTGGGTGGTCAGGGGCTCGGAAAGAATGTGATTGGAAAGTTGGTGGGTGAGAAAGATAGCAGGGGTAGAAGAATGTGGCTAGATCACTCTAAATGGCAAAGGATGTGGAGGTACTTGTGTCCGAGAGGTGACTTCAGCAGAGGAGTTCAGTAATCAGTCAGCCTCCTTCCCCAGCCATCCCTGTCATCGCCCAATGGGCTCATGAGCAAAGTGACCATGGCGGCAGACATGGAGGTTATGCATGGGCTCAACAACACGGACTTCTGCTCACTAAGCCTGTCCTGGCTACAGCTGTTGCTGAATGTCTGATCTGCCAGCAACAGAGACCAACATTAAGCCCCCAAGGTGGCACCATTCCCAGGAGTGACCAGTCAGCAGCCTGATGGAAGGCTGGCTACTTTGGACACTTCCTTTATGGAAAGAGCAACAGTTTCACCTCCCTGGTTATGGATTTGCCTTTCCTGGTGCTTTTGCCAAAATTACCATCCACGAACTTGCAAAATGCCTTACTCGCCATCACAGTATTCCACACAGAATTACTTCTGATGAAGAACTCACCTGCCAGCCGATGAAGTGTTACAGTGGGCCAATGTTCATAAAATCTTCTGGTCTTACTATCGTCCCCACCAGCTGACTTGATCGGAATGATGGAATGTCCTTTGGAAGGCACAGCTACAGTACCAATTAGGTGGCAGAGGCCTGGAGGGCTATGGCAGGCAGTGTATGCTTTGAATCGGCATCCAATATATGGTATGGTATGGTATGGTATGGTATGGTATGGTATGGTATGGTATGGTATGGCTTCTCCCATAGTGAGGATTCATGGGTCCAGGAATCAAGGGGTAGAAATGGGAATGATTTCATTCACTATCATCCCTAGGGACCAACTAGAAAAATCTTTGATTCTTGTTCCTGTGTCTTTAAGTTCTGTTAGCCTACAAGTATTAGTTCCAGATGGGGTTGGGGGATGGGGGAGTAAGGAGAATTCCTGTTAGGAGACACAGCGAACATTCCACTGACTCAGACATCCCCCACCCCGCTGGCCAGTTTGGGCTTCTGATGCCCTTAAGAAAGAAATGACAGTGTTAAGAGGGGTGATTGAACCACACTACCAGGGGGAAATTAGACCACTTCTCCACAATAGAGGTAAGAAAGATTATGTATATCTGGGGTGCAGGAGAGGTTTTAGGGTGTCTCGTGGTGTTACCATGCCCTGTGATTAAAGTCAACGGAAAACAATCCACCCTAATCAAAGCAGGATGACAAAGGACACAGAGCCTTCAGGAATGAAGGTATGGGTCACTCGTAAAGGAAAAGAACCAAGAACTCCTGAGGTGCTTGCTAAGGGTGGAGGAAGTACAGAATGGGGGTAGAGGAAGGTAACTCTAAATAGCAGCTAAAGACACGTGACCAGTTGTAGAAGTGAGGATTATGATTAGCATGAGTGTTTCTGTGCTGTTTTGTTAAGAATGTGTTTGTACATATATTAAGTAGATGTTTGTGTTTCCTTTCCTCTATTTCTTTACCACCTGTATAATATATCTGAGATAATATCAATGGTCATCATATTAAGTTTTGATATGCTAAAAGAACATTGTCAGCCGGGCGGTGGTGGCGCACGCCTTTAATCCCAGCACTCGGGAGGCAGAGGCAGGCGGATCTCTGTGAGTTCGAGGCCAGCCTGGTCTACAAGAGCTAGTGCCAGGACAGGCTCTAAAGCCACAGAGAAACCCTGTCTTGAAAAAAACCAAAAAGAAAAAAAAGAACATTGTCATCCATTCTAAAATATATAGTGCATGTGTGGTTGTACATGAGGAATTCTATCATGCTAGGCAGAGTTATGACCTGTTATTGTTATTTTTGGAAATACAGCATGATATAAGATGTGATTGTATATCAAGCTGACAATGAGTTGACTTGTGATGACTAACTTTGGTTGTCAGCTAGACTACACTTGGAATCAACCAAAACCCAAGAAACTAGGCATGCTTGTGAAAGAATTTCTTGATTGGATCATTTGCAGTTCGAAGATGTACCCCACATCTGTACCACACCTTCTAGTGTCAGCCCACACTAAAGGGCATGGAAGAGGGGGGAAGCTTTTGCTTTTTGCCTGCTTGCCCTCGATTTTGCTGGCAAGTTCATCTGTCTTGCTGCTGAGGCGTTCTTTCCCTAGTATTAATATCTACTTCTTCAAGATTGTGACCCAGGCTGACTCAGCTCTGGGAATTCTCTCCTATTCCAGCACCAGATTGGGGCTACTGAGACATCCAGCCTTGTGAACTTAAAGAACTGGCAAATTCCTGGTCTTTCCTCTGCGACACAGCCATTGGTGGACAAACTGGACCACAGCCTGTAAGCCTCTCTACTAAATCCCACATACATGCCTGTTACACTCTCTAACAGTTCTGGAGAGAGCCCTGACTAATACATGTACTTTCTACAGTTTCTGTTGCTGTTAGCATCCAACTTTAATCCATCGTTGTCAGATAGAACATAGGGTGTGATTTCAAGTTTCTTTTATTTATTGAGACTTGCTTTTGTGTCCTAATGTGTGGTTGATCTTGGGGAAAGTTCCATGGGATGCTGAAAAGAACATGTATTATTTAGAGTTTGAATGTGATGTCCATTTGATTTCAGATGTCATTTAACGCCAAAGTTTCTCGGTTTGGTGGCTTTTCTTTTCTGGATTACATGAATATTGATGAGATTGAGGTCTTGAAATTGCCGCTACCACTGTGTTTATACCAATCTGTTATTGTAGATCTAAAAGTATTTCTTTATGAAATTGAGAGCTTCTGCGTTTGGTGTGTATAGACTTAGAATTGTAATGTACTGTTGATGGATTTTTCTGTTAATGAGTATGAACTATTCCTCTTTATTTTACCTGTCTGGTGTAGGTTTTAAGTCTGTTTAGTCAGAAATTGTAAAGCACAATGCCACGTCTGCTTTTCGCACTATTTGCTACAATACGCACCTGTACTATGTGACGGTTCGCGAGTCTCAGGCAAGGGCCTGGAGATTTAAACACACACGCACACAGACAGAGACACAGGGAAACGAGTCATCGTTGATACAAGAATGCCAACTTTATTGTGTTCAGGGGCAGCTTATGTGGTGCTCTGGCCGCACCCCAGCTCTCGGGATCTTTTAGCTGCAGCCACCAGAAATCACTCCCCTGTCTCGTGCACAGAGCAGCTGCAAGCATAGGAAAACAAGTTGTTTACAGGAAATTCAGGGTCTGGGGGGTCCACAGTCCCCACAAGAAATTAGAATAATTCGCTGAGTGGTCGTGGCACATACCTTTAATCCCAGCACTTAGGGAGGCAGAGGCAGATGAATTTCCATGAGTTCGAGGCCAGCCTGGTCTACAGAGTGAGTTCCAGGAGAGCCAGAGCTGAATGGAGAAACCCTATCCCCTGTCTTGAAAAATAAAAAAAAGAAAAAAGAAAGAAAAAAGGAAATAAATTAGAATAGTTATGCCTGTTTATTTATCTCCCTTTACTTGAAATTCCTTTTATCCTACAATGGTTGATGGTGAAGGTGTTTCTTGGAGGCAGCAAAAGATGGATGTTGTTTTCTGTTTTTATTTATATTCTTTCATTTTTTTCGAGACAGGATTTCTCTTAGCTTTGGAGCCTGTCCTGGAACTTGCACTGAAGACCAGGCTGGTCTCGAACTCACAGAGATCTGCCTGCGTTCTGAGTGCTGGGATTTAAGGTGTGTGCCACCAACCCCTGGCTTTATTTATATTTTTTTAAAAGATTTATTTATTTATTATGTATACAGTATTGTGTCTGCCTGCAGGCCACCATGTGGTTGCTGGGAATTGAACTCAGGACCTTTGGAAGAGCAGGCAATGCTCTTAACCGCTGAGCCATCTCTCCAGCCCCTTATTTATATTCTTAAATTCAAATATATGTACATCGTTGATTGTTTGTATTATTTTCTTTGTTTCTATTTCATTAATTTCTACTTTGGTTTTTATTATTTCTACTGTCTACTTGATTTTATTTGAGTTTGTTATTGTTTTTCAAAATTCTTGAGAGTAAGTCACCTATTTGTGCTTTCTGAATTTGTTTGCTTGTATATTTTTTCATCACTACAAGTCCAATGCACTAGCCATTGCGCCACAGAGCCACCTGTATATTTCTGGTTTTGAGACAGTGTCTCACTGTGAAGATCTGGCTGACCTGAAACTCTATATGTAAATCAGGATTGCCTTGAACTCACAAAGATCTACCTACCTCTACTTCTTGTGTTCTGTAATTAAAGACATGCCACCATACCCAGCTTTCTATCTGACTTTTATTTTTGTTTTTATTTTATTTTTTTTTATTTGGAGACAGGGCTTTCTCTCAGTAACAGCTCTGGCTGCCCTGGAGCTCACTCTGTAGAACAGGCTGACCTCAAACTCAGAGATTTCTTTGCCTTTGCCTCCCAAATGCAGGGATTAGAGACATGCGCCACTACTGCCCGGCTTCTATTTGATTTGGTAATATAGATAATTACAACTCCAAATTTTCCCCTTAGGACTGCCTTTAATGTGTCCCTGGGGTTTTGTTGCATTATGTTGTGATTTTCATTTAATTCCAGGAATTTAAGATTTTATTTCTTTTTTTTTTTTTAAGTTTTTCGAGACGGGGTTTCTCTGTAGCTTTGGGGCCTGTCCTGGCAATAGCTCTTGTAGACCAGGCTGGCCTCGAACTCGCAGAGATCCGCTTGCCTCTGCCTCCCGAGTGCTGGGATTAAAGGCATGCACTACCACCATGAGATTTTATTTCTAACCAGGCAGTTTAATCCCAGCTCCTGGGAGACTGAGGCAGGTGGAGCTCAGTGAGTTCGAGGTCTCTAAGAGCTTGCTCCTTCTAGGTTGTAAAGGAGATTTGACCCTAGGAGTGGCTGTTTACCAGACGCTTGACCTAGGGTGTGGTTGCTGCACGTCCTGCCTAAACAACGGAATACTTAACTCAGGATGTAATTACTTAATATAATGAAGATGTAATTGCTGTTTGTTCTTTGTGTCTTGGTAGAGCAGTCTTTTGCCTTCTTCCCCCCCCTCCCCCCGCCCTTTTGGATGGGGTATATAAAGCATGTGGAAAGTAAACTCGGGTAAACTCGGGCAGATTCAGTATTCCCTGGGTTGCCCTCCTGACTCTATTATGTCTCTGTATTTCTTTTGTATCTCTGTTTATTCTGCCTAACATTTCTAGTTTTTTGTTGTTTTGGTTTTTTGAGACAGGGTTTCTCTGTAGCTTTGGAGCCTGTCCAAAAACTAGTTTTTGTAGAGCAGGTCATGAATTTGAGAGGGAATAGTAAGTGAAGGAAGACATGACTATATTTTAATTAAAATAAAAAATAGCCAGGCAGGCCGTGGTGGTGCGCGCCTTTAATCCCTGCATTTGGGAGGCAGAGGCAGGTTGATCTCTGTGAGTTCGAGGCCAGCCTGGTCTACAAGAGCTAGTTCCAGAACAGGCTCCAAAGCTACAGAGAAACCTGTCTTGAAAAACCAAAAAAAAAAAGAATTAAAAGGCTAAAATTTACAAAAAGAACAAAGAAAATTAAAGAATGGAAATATAACATGGAAAAATTTATCAAACAAAGACCCGGTTGAGAGGATTGAAAAAAAAATCAAAACTGGTCATCTGAAAGGACAGGGTGTACAGTCTTTTCACATAATTGATCAAGAGAGAAGACACATGGGTTGGAGCAATGGTCCAGTGCATAAGAGCACTTGCTGTTATTCCAGAAGTCCCAAGTTCAATTCTCTGCAGCCATGTTAGGCAGCTCACAAGTACCTATAACTCCAGTTCCAAGGGATTTGAAAGCCTGTTATGACACCTAAAGGCATACACACAGTCTTGCCAGACACACGTGTACATACACGGAAGTAAAAATCAAATCTCTCCCAGTGTTGCTGGTGGCACACCTTTAATCCCAGCCCTAGGGGGGGGGCAGAGTTCAAGGCCAGCCTGATCCACGAAGAATCTTCCGGAATGTGGGCTGTTCCGCAGAGAAACCTCCTATCAAAATGCCAAAACAAAACAAACAAACAAACAACAGCAAACAGCAAACAAACAGTAACAATCAAGTGTCCTTGGTTGACAAATGGAAAAGAAAACAGGGTACACACAATGGAATTCGAATCAGCTGTAAAAAAAAAAATGAAGGAAAATATCCTGAGTGAGGTAACACAGATCCAGAGAGACAAAAACCAAGTGTTCTCTCTTACTTGTAGGTTCTAGCTCCAAGCCTTTAGATATGAACACATAACACAAAGTAGCCAAAGAAGCCAGGAAAAGCAGGGCGGTGGTGGTGCATGCCTTTAATACCAGCACTTGGGAGGCAGAGGCAGGCGGATCTCTGTGAGTTCCAGACCAGCCTGGTCTAAAAGAGCTAGTTCCAGGACAGGCTCCAAAGCCACAAAGAAACCTTGTCTCGAAAAACCAAAAAAAAAAAAAAAAGAAGCCAGGAAAGAAGGGGAGGATAATGAACCCTAGAAAATTGGATAGTGGAAGACAGGTGCTATGTTTTTCTTTTCTTTTTTTTTTGGAGACAGGGTTTCTCTGTGGTTTTGGAGGCTGTCCTGGAACTAGCTCTTGTAGACCAGGCTGGCCTGGAACTCACAGAGATCCGCCTGCCTCTGCCTCCCAAGTGCTGGGATTAAAGGCGTGCGCCACCACTGCCAGGCCTAAGACAGGTGCTATGAAGTTGGTAATGAGAATAACGGGGGGATTGTAACTGAGTAGGAGTAAAGAAGGGTAATGGAAAAAAGAGAAATAAATAACACCAAAGATACTTGATAAAGTCACAGGGAAACATATTTTTTTTGAGCTTACTTAAAATGTGTGTAATATATACATATATAAACTATACTTACATATATAGTTTAAGTGAAGTTAAGCCACACAGGGAATAATGCTCCCTGCAAGAGCCATTGACCAAACAAAAAAAAAAACTCAAAAAACAAAAACAAAGAAATAGCAAAAATATTATAATTATCCATAAATTATTCAGCATATAATTTAATTTTGTAATTTTGATGACAGTCTATTTGGTTTTTGTTTTGTTTTTTCAAGACAGGGTTTTTCTTTTCTTTTTTTTTTTAAATATTTATTTATTTAGTATACAGTATTCTGTCTGCTTGTATGCCTGCAGGCCAGAAGAGGGCGCCAGACCTCATTACAGATGGTTGTGAGCCACCTTGTGGTCGCTCGGAATTGAACTCAGGACCTTTGGAAGAGCAGGCAATGCTCTTAACCACTGAGCCATCTCTCCAGCCCAAGACAGGGTTTTTCTGTGTATTTCTGGCTATTCTAAAACTTGCTTTGTAAACCAGGGTGGCCTCGAACTCACAGAGATCCACCTGCCTCTGCTTCCCTGAGTGCTAGGATTAAAGGAGTGGGCCACCACCGCCCAGTTTGATAATTTATAATAAGCATATTCATGTTCTGTATTTGGGTGCCTACTCTATAATCCAGTCTCAGCAATATAATTTTAATAACAACATCACTATTGATTTTTGATAAAATTGGCCTAAAGGCCTATCATTTCAGTTGTTAGGGGTTTAATATCCTGACATACCACAGTCTTTGTCTCAAAATGTAGGTGTGGGAGCTTCTCTCTGACACCAGGAGATATTTAGAGTTACTTGAAAGTGGCACTTCAGGTATTATGTCTAATGGTTGGCACACATTAACCACATAATGTAGTCAAAGTTTTGAAGCAGACAGCGCATTGGTTCCAATTGTGGAGCAGGAGGGTTGTCTAGAAGGTATACATGCAGGACGATTGTTCTCTCCTGCCTTAAGACATGGCTCCTATGACAAGTTTCAAGACACGAGTAAGAGCCGGGCGGTGGTGGCGCATGCCTTTAATCCCAGCACTTGGGAGGCAGAGGCAGGCGGATCTCTGTGAGTTCGAGACCAGCCTGGTCTACTGAGCTAATTCCAGGACAGGCTCCAAAGCCACAGAGAAACCCTGTCTCAAAAAAAAAAACAAAACAAAACAAGACACGAGTAAGGTAATGTGCCCATTGAGGAACAAGATGAACTTGAAAGTTCACCTTCTTTTGTGCTTCTAACTTTAGTGCTCTGGTCCAAATTAATGTTTCCCATGTCACTACTCATGATGCATTAGCCTGGCAGTTCTCAGGTCACTGAACAGACAGTGTGCTACTATATTCAGTAGTTAGTCTCCATTTCCTTGAGGAACCAATGAATGCTCTTACTGTTTTTTTTCAGTCTTTTCATGTATTCAAGGGCTTCTTCCTACAATGCGTATGTCACAATTTGAGCTCTTTTTTTTATTGTTCCATGACATTTATTGAGCTCTACATTTTTCTCTGCTCCCCTCCCTGCATCTCCCCTCGCCCCTTCAATCCTCCCCCAAGGTCCCCATGCTCCCAATTTACTCAGAAGATCTTGTCTTTTTATACTTTCTACTTCCCATGTAGATTAGATCTATGTAAGTCTCTCTTAGTGTCCTCATTGTTGTCTAAGTTCTCTGGGATTGTGGTTTGTAGAGTGGCTATCTTTGCTTTATGTTTAAAAACCACCTATGAGTGAGTATATGTGATAATTGTCTTTCTGTGTCTGCGTTACCTCACTCAAAATGATGTTTTCTAGCTCCATCCATTTTCCTGCAAAAATCAAGATGTCGTTATTTTTTCTGCTGTATAGTACTCCGTTGTGTAAATATACCACATTTTTTTTTTATCCATTCTTCGGTCGAGGGGCATTTAGGTTGTTTCCAGGTTCTGGGTATGACAAACAAAGCTGCTATGAACATACTTGAGCACATGTTCTTGTGGCACGATTGAGCATCATTTGGATATATACCCCAAAGTGGTATTACTGGGTCTTGAGGAAGGTTGTTTCCTAATTTTCTGAGAAATCACCACACTGACATCCAAAGAGGTTATACCAGCTTGCATTCCCACCAGCAATGCAGAAGTGTTCCCTTTTCCCCACAACCTCTCCAGCATAAGTTGTCATCAGTGTTTTTGATCTTGGCCAATCTAATCTCAGAGTTGTTTCGATTTGAACTTGAGTTTTGTGCATGGTGATAGGTATGGGTCTATTTTCATTCGTCTATATGTTGATATCCAGTTATGCCAGCATCACTTGTTAAATATGCTTTCTTTTTTTCCATTTGATATTTTTACTTCTTTCTCAACTATCAGGTGTTCAAAGATGTGTGGATTGATATCTGGGTCTTCTATTCTGTTCCATTGGTCCTCCTGTCTGTTCTTATGCCAGTACCAGGCTATTTTCAGTACTGTAGCTCTGTAGTAGAGTTTGAAATCAGGAATTGTGATGTCTCCAGAAGTTCTTTTATTGACCAGAATTGTTTTGGTTATCCTGGGTTTTTTGCTTTTCCAATTGAAGTTCAGTACCGTTTTTTCAAGGTTTTTAAAGAATTTTGCTGGTATTTTGATAGACATTGCATTGAATCTGTAGATTGCTTTTGGTAAGATTGCCATTTTTTTTTGATTTTTAGAGACAGGGTTTCTCTGTGGTTTTGGAGCTTGTCCTGGAACTAGCTCTTGTAGACCAGGCTGGTCTCGAACTCACAGAGATCCGCCTGCCTCTGCCTCCCAAGTGCTGGGATTAAAGGCGTGCGCCACCACTGCCCGGCAAGATTGCCATTTTTATTATATTAATTCTGCCTACTCAAGAGCATGGGAGGTCTTTCCACTTTCTCGTGTCTTCTTCAATTTCTTTCTTCAAAGATTTAAAGTTTTTGTCATACAAGTCTTCCACTTGTTTGGTTAGAGTTACCCCCAAGATATTTTATGCTATTTGTGGCTATTGTGAAGGATGTTGATTCTCTGATGTCTTCCTCAGCCCTTTTATCTTCTGTGTACAGGAGGGCTACTGGTTTTTTGTTTGTTTGGTTTTTTTTTTAGTTAATCTTGTATCCTGCTACATTGCTGAAAGTGTCTATGAGTTGTAGAAGTTCCTTGGTAGAATTTTTGGAATCACTTATGTAAACTATGATATCATCAGCAAACAGTGAGAGTTTGACTTCTTTTTTCCCAATTTGTATCCCTTTGGTGTCTTATTGCTCTAGCTAGGACCTCAAGTACTATATTGAATAGATATGGAGAAAGTGGACAACCTTGTCTTGTTACTGATTTCAGTAGAATCGCTGGGAGTTTCACTCCATTTAGTTTGATGTTGGCTCTTGGCTTGCTGCATATTGCCTTAATTATGTTTAGGTATGTTCCTTGTATCCCTTCTCTCTCCAAAACCTTTATCATGAAGTGATGTTGTATTTTGTCAAATTCTTTTTCGGCATCTACTGAGATGATCATGTGGTTTTTATTTTTCAGCTTGTTTATATGGTGGATTACACTGACAGATTTTCGCATGTTGAACCATCCCTGCATCTGTGGGATGAAGCCAACTTGGTCATAGTGGATGATGATTCTGATGTGTTCTTAAATTTGAACAATTTGAACTCTTACAATCTACACTATGTATATATATATACACACACACACAAACTCGAAAGAGATTGGTCATTTTTTAGAAATGGAAAAAAGTGGGTAGATCTCTGTGAGTTCAAGGTCAGCCTGGTCTACAGAGCTAGTTCCAGGACAGGCTCCAAAGCTACAGAGAAACCCTGTCTCGAAAAACAAAAACAAAAGTGCGCACACACAAGAGAGAGAGAAGAGAAGTGGAAGAAAAATTCCTGTATCCTTTTGGGATAATATCAGTGTCAAATGGTATCATCAAAGGCATAGGAGGCTTTTCTTCTTCTTTGTCCTCCTCCTCTTCCTCCTCCTCTCTTTTTGCCTGATTTTCTCTGCTGAGAGCATTCTGGATGCAAAGTAACTTCACCCGTGGCAGCATAAAGGAAGTCTCTTACTGTACATGTCTTTTTATTACTGAGAAAAATCTTTCCCAGAAGTGCCCCAGGAGACTTCTCAGTCTCAGGACTAAAGCACATACATACTCATGCCTAAACTAACCACTAGCAAGGAGAATGAGTCTTTCAGTGCTTCTGATTGACTATTTAAAATTCCACCATCACCCCAATATAAGCCGGAGATAGGACCTTTTCCTAAACACCTGATTACAACAGAACCAAAGCAGCAGGGAAGAAAATGGGCCAGTTGATTAGAGCAGACAGTCAGCATCATGTGCTGCGAATCCTGCTTCAATGTGTAATGTCAGGGTGGGTTCAAAGTTGATCTTGCTACAGTTGAAATCTGGGTAGCAACTCTTTCCAAATACAGTCACATTCTAAAACACTAGAAGTGGGCTTTTTTTTGGGGGGTCTTTGCTTTTTTGTTTTGTTTGTTTTTTTGAGAGTTTTTTTTTTGAGAAAGGTTTTCCTCTGTGTAACAGCCCTGGGTATCCTGGAACTCACTCTGTAGACCAGGCTGGCCTCAGACTCACAGAGATCCACCTGCCTCTGCCTCCCTGAGTGCTGGGATGAAAGTTGTGCACCACCACTGCCCAGCTAGAGGTGAAGCTTTAATAATATAAAGCCTGGACAGGCAATAGTCAACAGAAGAAATCATAGTTCATCTAATGCTTCTCAAACTCTCTTTTAAAAATCTTAAGCTATTAAGTTTAATAGCCAAACTAATGGTACTGGACAATGTATGTCTCTGCATCAGGGAGAGATGGGAATTCCTCAAGGCAGATCTTGTTCTCCCTCCTTAACACCATCCTCCCAATACTGATCCTGGCTCTCTTTTTTTTCCTTATTTGTTTGTGTTTATTTTTTGAGATGGGGGTCTATTAAATAGCACTGACCATCCTTGAATTCAGTAAGCAGAGGAGGCTGGCCTTGAGATCCACCACCCTCTGCTGGAATCAAAGGCCTGCACCACCACACCCAGCTACTGTCTGTTTTAGGATCAACATTGAGTAATTCTGTTTTGTCTCCAGAAAGTTCTGAAGAGGCTCATAATAGGACATTAGTTAAACAAAATCTAGATTTCTTTCTATATCTTAGGCTACAGAGCTTATTTCTGTTCTTTTCCCGTCCCAAATTATGTTTAGCCACGTTGTCCAAAGTTGTAGTCTGATCAAACTATAGCACAAAACTGTCTCAAGTAATATATGCTTGTCCAGAACTTGAGCTATGTGAGATCTCTCTCTCCACTTGTGGTGTTTTTAGAAGAAATTTGATTTCCAAATCCTTTCCTTCTCCTTCTCAGGTGAGTCTCAGCTACAAGTGTCTTTCTCTGAGATGTAGAGAGAAACTTCATCCTGAGTTGTTGTCTACTGGAATGAATTGGTATTTCTGCACGACAGTAAAATTCTCATATGTCCCAATGTTTAATAGATGTAAAAGTAAACTGGGCCCTCGCAACTTTGTAAATTGTAGAAAAAAAAAGCCGGGCGGTGGTGGTGCACGCCTTTAATCCCAGCACTCGGGAGGCAGAGGCGGATAGATCTCCGTGAGTTCAAGGCCAGCCTGGTCTACAAGAGCTAGTTTCAGGACAGACTCCGAAGGCACAGAGAAACCCTGTCTCGAAAAAAAAAAAAAGTAAACTGGGCCCATAGTATTTTTCCAGGACGAATGCCCCATGTATAAAATTTAGAAAAAAAAATGAGACAAAGGGGCAGCCAACCAATTGAACTAAGTAGAACATTCCACAGAAAACTCATTTTGATATACTTGGTAAATCAGAATCCTTAAAAGTGGTGTTTGGACTAGACCAAAAGAGATGTTAAAGAACATAAAAACCGTATGAACTGTTGTTATGCCCAGATCAGGGAGTTCCCCAAAACCAACTGGGAGACTCAAACCTGTGTGTAAAGGCAAAGAGCCTTTATTCTTACACAAGTTTGCAAACTCAGACTCTCCTGTGTCCAACAACATTTTGGAGTTGTTGGAGGGCCCTGAGCTCATTTGGGGTTGGGCTTTTATAGTAGCAAAGATAGAGGTGAGGGACTTCTAAGGTTCAGGAGCCCTGATTGGCTGACATTTGTCTAGGGGTGTCCTGGTTAAAAACAACGGGTGTGTGCTGGCAGGTGATTCGATCTACAATGGTTGGAACGTTAGGAATTTCATTTGGATGGTCTGTTCCTGGGTGGTGCCAGTTTATGGCTTTTCCTGGAACCTGGTGTGGCCTGCCATGACAACTGTGCAGCCTAGGGGCCCCGTGTGTGGTCAGACTGCCCTGGGCCCCACACTGTATGGTGTGGATTGAGCACTGATTTGGATTAAACTAGGAAGGGCATTTTTAGGTCATTCTGGAAAATATGAATAGAAGGGAGGTGTTAGATAAATTGAAAATGTACTGAACTGGAAAAATGCAGGGCGCTGACTTAAAGAAAAGGATGAAGAACAATATTGTAGCAGGTTTTCCACTTGGTAGAAAAATAAAAACATGTGTTTGTTAATCCCACCATCGAGAATAAGCTCACTGCCACAGTTTAAAGCCAAATTTGAAGCAAGTTTTAATTAAATACTAGCCTGGTGAATGGGCTGTGGCCAGGTCCATACCCAGGTTCCAGGGAAATGACCCAGAATCACAGTTTGCAGGGGCTAAAGACAGAAAACCCATAATTCATTGCATTTCCATCAGGTCCCATCCGGGACAAGCAGGCACCCTGACCTGTACCTCCAGCCTGTGAACCTTTGGTCCCGCCCACAAGTGATCAAGGCCATCTGGTGCAGAAGGGGTCAAACAAACTTGTTTAGGGGAGTGAAAAACACTTGGCTTGTTATCTCCCATAAACAACAGCCTCCAGCTTTTCAGGAACTGTTTGTCTTTGGGTAGGGGCTTCAGATCAGAGGCATTTTTGTTTCATGGATCTCTTAGGCATAGTAATTAAAACTTAAAATGTAACTTTGGCTCTTGCACAGAGAAGCCAGATATGGTGGCTCAGCCTTGAGAAGGTTGAGATTGGAGTACTGGAATGAAGTCAAGGCTGACTTGGGTTGCACCATAACATTCAGGTCAGTCTGAGATAGAGAGACCAGAGGATAAACCAGACCACTTCAGAATTTAGGTAGACAGGGTTTGTTCTTGCCAGCATTTTCTTTTTCTTTTTTCTTTTATCTTCTTCCTTCCTTCCTTCTTTTTTTGTTTTTTGAGACATGGGTTTCTTTGTGTAGCCCCAGCCATCCTGGAGCTAATTTAGACCAGGATGGCCTCAAACTCACAGAGATCCATCCGCCTCTGCCTCCTGAGTGCTGAGATTAAAGGCGTGCGCAACCATCACCGGGCTAAACACCATTTCTATTAACATTCTTTTTTTTTTTGGTTTTTCGAGACAGGGTTTCTCTGTGGCTTTGGAGCCTGTCCTGGAACTAGCTCTGTAGACCAGGCTGGTCTCGAACTCACAGAGATCCGCCTGCCTCTGCCTCCCAAGTGCTGGGATTAAAGGCGTGCGCCACCACCGCCCGGCTTCCATTGACATTCTTGTCTATAATTTTTTTTTTGTTTGTTATTCAAGACAGGGATTCTCTGTAGCTTTGGAGCCGGTCCTGGAACTATCTCTTTTAGACCAGACTGGCCTCAAACTCAAAAAGATCTGCCTGCCTCTGCCTTCTGATAGCTGGGATTAAAGGTATGCGCCACCCCCACCCAGCTGAGGAGCATTCTTCGTAAGGACTAACGAACACAAAGGAGCCTGAGTTGCCAGAACTATTCCCTATGAATTCACAGCTTAATGAACAAAAAGATATGAGACTTAGACGGTTTAACGGCTTAATAATATTCCATTGTGTAAATGGACCTCGTTTTCATGATCCCTTCATCAGATGAGGAACATCTAGGGTGTTTCCATTTCCTAGCAATTGTGAATAGTGCAGCAATAAACATGTATGAGCAGGTATCTCGAGCCAGACAAAATCCCAATATGGACAGGGAAAGTGGGCTTGAAGTCCCACTCTAAACTAAGGAACTATTGGCAATGGATAACTGCTGGGAGAAAAAGAACCAGTTTTCCTTAATGTTTTCGCCCCTAGTGGGTTGATTGTCCTCCAGAGTGTATAGGTAGCACAAATTGAACTCAATGGATCATAAAAAGAGGACACAGTTCTGTGGCATGGAAATAGGGGATGGATCTGAGAAGTGTAGTGGATAGGGTGAATATGATCAAATTACGTTGTAGAAAATTATTATTTTTTTTCGAGACAGGGTTTCTCTGTAGCTTTTGAGCCTGTCCTGGAACTAGCTCTTGTAGACCAGGCTAGTCTTGAACTCCCAGAGATCCGCCTGTCCCTGCCTCCCAAGTGCTGGGATTAAAGGTGTGTGCCACCACCGCCTGGCACACTGTAGAAAATTCTAAAAAAAAAAAAAGGAAATAGTAATAAAAATAAAGCTTCTATTAAAAGACAGATGAGGAATAATTAGGGAAATAATATGCATGTGGTCTCAATATTAGTAGATTAACATGTTATTCCTAGAATATTGCTATGCGTGTCTTAGGTACAATGAAGGTCCCGTAATCCTTTCCAGATGCACATTTAAGTATTTAGGGATGATAGAGTCAATTCACTTTCAGATGCTGCAAAAAAGTAATAGTGTGATAGTACAGATTTGGTCTTTCTTTCCACTTCCCAGCAGGCAATTCCTAAAGCTTTGGAATCTCTGGTGACAGTGTCTTTTGTCTGCTAGCGAGTTGTCCAGTGGCTAGAAGTGCCTAGGTGCCTTCAGGAGAGACTGTTAGTCACTAGGAATACCAAGATATTATTATAGCATTGAAACTTCACTTCCACCCCTCAACCTCCCTTCGAAAACAGAGGAACTCAAGGTTAAGTTGATCACCAATAGTCAATGATGTTTTCAGTCATGCCTACGTAATGAAGCCGTGGTTAAAGTCCCAGAGGACAGAGTTTCATTCCGGATAGCTGAACACCAGGAGGTTCCCAAAGAGTGGCATATCCAGAAAGGTCATGAAGGTTCTCTGCCCAGTCTCAAATATTTTGAATCAAGCATCTC
Source organism: Microtus pennsylvanicus (assembly GCF_037038515.1). NCBI lineage: Eukaryota > Metazoa > Chordata > Mammalia > Rodentia > Cricetidae > Microtus > Microtus pennsylvanicus. The sequence goes on along the minus strand of NC_134601.1, from coordinate 127,592,754 downwards.
TTCATGCGTATCTTTTGCAACATCCTTTCTAGTAGATGAGGAAGCATAAGTGTTTCCCTAGATCCTGTGACCCACTTGAACAAACTGAGATGAGTGGAGAAACCCTGACTTATAGTTGACTCATAAGAGACACTGATAAAACAGCCCGGGGCTAGGGGCTGCCATCTAAAAGGAAGAGGCACTAAGTCCTCAATCCAAGGGATCTTTTCAGATAGACAATGCCAAAATTGAACGGGGAAAAGAGCCAGCTAATATCTATTATCTTCTGTTACAGAAGTGCTTGCTAGTGGAAAGAAATCCTCACCTCTTAGAGTCACAGAAGTCAATTGGTTATAGTGTGAGAGCGAGAGACAATCATCTTTTTCTACAAAGGCGGGTCTAGCAAATGGGACATGATGGTAGCAGTTGTTAAAACCAAGTGTTGACATAATGATATTTATATTGTATTCATTTGAACTTCTCGATGTGCTTGAGATTTTTCACAATAAAAAGTTAGGGACAGCCGGGTGGTGGTGGCACACGCCTTTAATCCCAGCACTCAGGAGACAGAGGCAGGCGGATCTCTGTGAGTTCCAGGCCAGCCTGGTCTACAAGAGCTAGTTCCAGGGCAGGCTCCAAAGCTACAGAGAAATCCTGTCTCGAAAAATCAAAAAAAAAAAGTTAGGAACATTTTATACTAGGTTTGTATGTATTTAACTTGGTCTGAGGACTCGTTTCGGTAAATGATCAAATACCTTGTTGAGCTAGAATTTCAACTACATTTTTAATATTTTAATCTGTTAGTTTCATCTACTTGTCTTATCTTACATGTGCAAAGCTAGAATCGTTAACGTGTAGTTGTAGTTTCTTTTTATTTTTTGGAGCAAGAAGGAGGGTAGATTTGGAGATAGGCTTTCTCTGTGAAGTCCTGGCTGTCCTGGAACTCACTGTGTAAGAACAGGCTGGCCTCAAACTCACTCTGTAAGAACAGGCTGGCCTGCCTCTTGGGATTCAAGGCATGCCCCACCACTGCCCTATTAGGTCAGTGAGCCTCTAATTCGTGATCCTAGAGAAGCTAAATAAGAAGGGGAACCCAAAGAAAAACATATAGTTATCCTCCTGGATATTGGAAGTAGACTAGATTGCCAGGCAAAAATTGGGATATTGGGAATGGGGGTGGGGTGGAGGTAAGGGGAGATGGGGAGAGAAAAGTGAGGAGGAGAGGATGGGGAGACCCTGGGGGAATGGGATGGTTGGGATGGAGGAAGGGTGGATATGGAAGCAGGGAAGAGGATATCTTAATTAAAGGAGCCATTTTAGGGTTGGCAAGAACCTTGACTCTAGAGGGGTTCCCAGGTATCCATGGAGATGTCACCAGCTTGTTCCTTGGGCAGCAGAGGAGAGGGTGCCTGAACTGGCCTTCTCCCATAGCCACACTGATGAATATCTTGCATATCACCATAGAAGCTTCATCTGGCAATGGATGGAGACAGAGACCCACATTGGAGCGCTGGACTGAGCTCCCAAGGCCCAAATGAGGAGTTGAAGGAGGGAGAACATGAGCAAGGAAGTCAGGACTGTGAGGGGTGCACCCACCCACTGAGACGGTGGGGCTGATCTAATGGGAGCTCACCAAGGCCAGCTGGACTGGAACTGAACGAGCACGTGATCAAACTGGATTCTCTGAATGTGGCTGACAATGAGGGCTGACTGAGAAGCCAAGGACAATGGCACTGGGTTTTGATCCTACTGCATGTACTGGCTTTGAGGGAGCCTAGTCTGTTTAGATATGCACCTTCCTGGACCTGGATAGAGGGGGGAGGATCTTGGACTTCCCACAGGGCAGGGAACCCTGACTGCTCTTTGAACTGGAGGGGGAAGGGGAGGGGAGTGCGAGAGGGAGAGGCAAATGGGAGGTGGGGAGGAGGCGGAAATTTTTAATAATAATAATAAAAAGATTTATTTATTTATACAGTGTTATGCTTGTACACCAGATCTTATTATAGATGGTTGTGAGCCACCATGTGATTGCTGGGAATTGAACTCAGGACCTCTGGAAGAGCAGCCATGCCAACATCTGAGCTCTCTCTCTAGCCCCAGTTATAGTTTCTTATACTAGCAATCCAAATATAGTGACTTAAATAAAACATACTCATTTCCTCATGTGTAACCAAAGAAGGGAGTGTAAGCCACGTGAGGTCCATTCACTCTCCTTCCCAAGCCAGAATGTTAGCGATAAAACGGCTCACCTTTTTTTTTTTTCCGAGACAGGGTTTCTCTGTGGTTTTGGAGCCTGTCCTGGAACTAGTTCTGTAGACCAGGCTGGCCTCGAACTCACAGAGATCCACCTGCCTCTGCCTCCCAAGTGCTGGGATTAAAGGCATGTGTCACCACCGCCCAGCAATGGCTCATCTTTTTAGTTCTCATGATGAAGTGATGAAGATCACCCTCTCATAGTGAGGTCCACCCCAAAGTTGTACATTATTTCCAGTCACGTCACGTTGCCTAATATTTAGTGACACCTGGCTAGAGTGAGAAATGAGAAATGTAATCATCATGTGGATGTGTTTGTATATTCCTTTTAAAAGATATAATTCCATAGTAAGCTTAATAAGCAGGTGGTTCTACTATGGAATTATATCCCAATAAACCCAGCATAAGATAAAATATTATAAATTGAAAATGCATTTAACACACCTTACCTCCCCAATTACATAGCTTAGCCTATAATAGTACTATTCAGCATATTTAGCTGACAGATGGGCAAATTCATCTCACACACAGGTGACATTCTAATAGAGTTGATTAAGTCGTGTAATATATTGATCTGTAAGTGAGGTGAAAAACAGGACAGTTCTGTGGACCTTCACTGTTAACATCCTCACCTGCAAGTAGACTGGGCCTGGAAAATGTATCAGTTTCTCTCCCTTCTGATGAGACTTAAGAACAGCAAATGGAAGCGGGCAGGGCTATTAGCACTTGCTGACAGACCAGGCATGTTGTTCTTCAGGAAGATAACCAGTTTTGAGTGCGTAGCTTGACCGTGAACAAGAACATCCTGTGTCTTCTGCCAGCTCTTGCGAAGCAATTCCAGTTGACCTCTGCTTGCTACTGCTAGGAGGGGAAACGCCTCCGTCATTTCTCCTTGTGCACCTTCTTAGGCTTTGAAAGATAACTCTTTTCTTTGCCTCACAGTGATATTTCTTTGTTTGTTTTTGGCTTTGGTTTTTGGTTTTTTTTTTGTTTTTTAGTTTTTCGAGACAGGGTTTCTCTGTAGCTTTGAGGTTTTTGGTTTTTCGAGACAGGGTTTCTCTGCGTAGCTCAAATCAGAGGCCTAAAAGAAGTACACATATAACCAGGCCATAATGGCGCACGCCTTTAATCCCAGCACTCGGGAGGCAGAGGCAGGCAGATCTCTGTGAGTTCGAGGCCAGCCTGGTCTACAAGAGCTAGTTCCAGGACAGGCTCCAAAGCCACAGAGAAAGCCTGTCTCGAAAAACCAAAAAGAAAAAAAAAGATATAGTTTGATGCAATTGACTATCTCCTTCCAGCACATGAGTTCCAGGGCTCTGACTCAGGAATCTGAGTCAGGAACAGCGGTCGGCACCTTTACCTACAAGCCTAGATTGTAGGTAAATACCTAGATGCACAGAAAGATTCATTCTTTTTAGCCTTTAAGACAGTTGAAATAATCAACCGTGCTGCCGGGTGGTGGTGGCGCGTGCCTTTAATCCCAGCACTCGGGAGGCAGAGGTGGGTGGATCTCTGTGAGTTCAAGGCCAGCTTGGTCTACAAGAGCTAGTGCCAGGACAGGCTCCAAAGCTACGGAGAAACCCTGTCTCGAAAAACCAAAAAAGAAAAAGAAAATAATCAACCATGAAAAACCCTCATGCATCCACAACATTCATTCCTGGCTTGCCCTTTCATTCTGGCTAACTTTCTCGAGAGAAAACACCTTCCATGACTAAAAAAAAAAATTGTGTGCATGAAAATGTTTATGTGTATGCTAAAAGATTTGTAAAGAATTACAAAAGAATAATTATCTCCCTATCCTCACCAAGAGCAGGAGACACAATTGGACCTTTTATAGATATGATGGAATGAGAAAACAAAAAATAAAATATTCAAAAAATGCTGACAAGTATCAGTTGTCTTACCCAGTGATCATATGGCCAACCGGAACCTGTCCACAATGAGAAAAGACTGGCATACCACATCAATTTGAAAATCAAATCAAAATTAAAAAATTCGGGAGTAGCTGGAAGATAAAGTATGTGCGTGCCTGTTGTGTACAAGGCCCCGGGTTCAATCTTTAGTCTCCCCCTCCCCCAAATTTGAAATTCAAGTATGGTTCCAACTGAGTATATTGCTTTTGTATCATACGTTTGAGCAAACCTAAATCAAGCTATCATAAGTCTAGGACTATGTGTGCTTTGAAAGAAGGTGAGAAGGGATATTGGAGGATAATTAGCAGTGTCTGGCCTGACAGCTACTATTTTTTGAATCGCAAGGTAGTCATTTCCCTCCTTCCCCCCTTCCGCCTTCCTTGATTGTTTCTCCAATCCCTTGAGAATTGATCCTAGGGCCTTGTACATGTTAAACATGCATTTTATCAATGAAATACTCTCCTAATCCTATCTTTTAATTTTTTTTTTTTTGGTTTTGCTTTCAGTCCCAGACATTCAATTCCCTGGCAAACCCTTCTATATCTTGGTAGATCAACCTTAGTGAAATTTACATAACCAACACATTCTGGTTCTTGAAAATCCACCCATTGCTCAACATTCTTGTTGACTTTCACCTAGGCAATGCTGGATGATTCCACCAATAGATACTTTCCTACTAAATCAGTAATAATTCCTCAATTCCAGGCTTAATGCAATCTTTCACTGGCTTGCCTGACCCCTCCAAATAGGTCTCATCTTTCCTCTTTCTTACAAATGTCCTGAGTATGTGCTCATGAAAACATACTATACTTGCTTTCTAGTCCGTAATTGGATTGCCTTGACACTTGTGTAAGATGTATGTTATAATTTGCAATTAGCTTCTTAGTCTTCTCTTAAGTGTCTTCAAATTTTATGTACCTACCGACGACAGTGATGTGTAGTAATTTCCTGTTACTGTTAGAACAAAGCACTACAAATCTCGAAGTTTAAATATGAATGTGCTTTCTCACTTTGCTTTAGAGCCAGAAGATTGGCTTGGCTTGAATGATTTCCACTGTCAAGATATCAGCCACCCCACCTGGGCTCATATTAGGAACCTCTAGGAGAATTCACTTCAGAGTTTATTTGGATTGTTGTCCAAACCCAGTTCTTCTGTTGGTAAGACTGAGGTCTGTTTCAGTGTTGGCTGGCTGGCAGGTGAGGACCACAGTTAGCCCCTAGAAGCAGACTCTCTTCCATCTTTGTTCAGGGATGTTCCCTACATTTCATGTTTAGCATCTCTCTGACCTCTCTTCTGCCCTATCTCTTATTCTGTAGCCCTTTTCTTTTTCTTTCTCGTTACTTTTAAGGGCTCATGCTAAGTGAAATTGGGGCTACCTGGATAATCCAACATCATTTCCCTATCTTGCCATCCATGCCCTTCATAACCCCTGAGAAGTTGCTTTAGTCATAGAATTATTTCTGTAGTGTTCACAGCTTCTCGGGATTAGATTATGAACACCGTGAGGGGAATGTTTTGCCTACAATGTGTTTTCTTTAGTCCCACTAGTCCTTGGTCCGTCCCATTGAGAGCCAGACAACCCCTAAGAACTATTAACAAATAGGCTAACTCCCTGTTTTGAGGTGAAACTTTAAGAGCCTTCAGATCTTGAGCATATATTACTTACCCTTTAAATCTGTTCAGCTTTTCTTCAAGAGCACATTTTCCTACGAAGACCCCTCTGGTTCTCTTCAGCAGTATACCAGGAATGGTCCCCCCCCCATTTCCCCACTATTTCTCTGGCACTAAGAACAAAGCTTTGTTTCAACTTTTCTAACATCATAGGAACTTCAAATGTATACCAAATTAGGGAGGATAATATAATTCACTCCTATGAATAGTGTAACGAACCAATCACCCAGTTTCAATGAGGCTTGGCTAATTATCGACATTTTGCTAAGGTTCATTCATCTATTCATGGCTTTTTATTTGGAGAATCTTAAAGTGAGCTCCAGGTATCATCTCATTGTGTTTACAAAGAAATCATCACGAAGCATTGTTTTCAAAAATCTCTGTACCTTCTTGATTTTATGAGCAAACCACTTTCCTAGAGAAGGCAGTTTTTGAATTTTTAAAATTTAGACGTTGTAATTTTAATAATTTTACAATATGTTTCTCTACCTCATTCCAAAAAAATACATCCTTTATATGATAAGTACTCTAATTTTACTATCTGTACTTTAATAAAAACCACCTGCCTTTTTTTTCTTTTTGGCTATTCAAGATAGAGTTTTTCTGCATAACCCTTGCTGTCCTGAACTCTGTAGACCAGGCTGACCTAGAATTTACAGAAATTCTTCTACCTCTGCCTCCAGAGGACAAAGAGCATGAGTCACCGCTACCAGGCTTTCACCTCCCTTCTTTTAAGCCCACAGTCTGAGTCTTTAACATTACAAAGCACTATTATGGTTTTTTTTTTTTTTTTTTTGGTTTTTCGAGACAGGGTTTCTCTGTGGCTTTGGAGCCTGTCCTGGAACTAGCTCTGTAGACCAGGCTGGTCTCGAACTCGCAGAGATCCATCTGCCTCTGCCTCTTGAGTGTCGGGATTAAAGGCGTGTGCCACCATCGCCCGGCTGATTATTATGTTTTATGTAGTTAAGAAATCTAGAACCTGGCACACCATGCAGAGATAGTGGCAGGGGATGATTTTAGGAGCCTGTGGATTTGCCACAGAGATTCAGAAAAACAGTTCCTTCATAGTTATTGAATTCCTTCCTTCCTTCCTTCCTTCCTTCCTTCCTTCCTTCCTTCCTTCCTTCCTTCCTTCTTTTCTCCCTCCTTCCCTTTTATTCCTTCCTTTTGTTCTTTCTTCAGCAATGGACTGGCAGCTGCGCAGTAGTGGTGCATGCCTTTAATCCAGCGGACCTCTATGAGTTCAATGCCAGCCTGGTCTATGGAGCAAGTTCCATAATAGCCAAGGCTACATAGAAAAGAAAACCTTGCCTCGAAAAAACAAAAACAAAAGAAAACAAAAAAGGGTTGACTGGACTAGGGTTGTAGCTCAGTGTACAAGGCCCTGAGTGAGCTCTATCCCTAGCGTAGAAAAAGGGGTGCTCTAATTCAGAACGAGGTAGAGAAGCAGCAGTGAGAGAACCCCACCTAGGAAGACAATCTCACTCTTTACTGTTCTGCGTGTCATATGGAATTTGACTATTTTTTTTTCAGTTCTAAGTTCCATCTTGTAATCCTGTCTGAGAAAAGGGGGAATGTAGGGGTTGGGAATGGGGTGAAACTGTCCTCAGATGGCAAAAAGGCCTGGTTAGTGGTTAGTAAACTCTGCTTTGAGGTGAGCATTCATTCACCAAGACTAAAACATTCTTTCCCCATAAACTAAGCCCTGCCTCAATCACTACCTGTCACATGGACATAGCTGCTTTTAGACACCAGCCACTGTGTAAGTAAAAAAAAAACCCTATGTTTTTATCCAGGTTCAGTAGTGCAGTAGGGCCTGAGAGAGAAGATCACTTGAAGGCAGGAGTTTGAGGTCACCTCAGGCAACAGAGAAACAAACCCCTGTTTCAAATGTTAAAAATCAGTTCTGTGCCTGTGGATACAGACATCACATAACCTGCTATAAACTTCCTCATAGATATGCACAGATAATACCTTTATGATAAATATTCCTTTTTGTTTGTTTGTATTTTTGTTTGTAGAGACAGGGTTTCTCTGAGGTTTTGGAGCCTGTCCTGGAACTAGCTCTTGTAGACCAGGCTGGTCTCGAACTCACAGAGGTCCGCCTGCCTCTGCCTCCCTAGTGCTGGGATTAAAGGCGTGTGCCACCACTGCCCGGCCTTGTTTGTTTGTTTTTAAGACAGGGTTTCTCTGTGGCTTTGGTGCCCTTCCTGGAACTAGCTCTTGTAGACCAGGCTGACCTTGAACTAACAGAGATCTGCCCACCTCTGCCCCCCAAATGCTGGGATTAAAGGCATGAGCCACCACCTCTCAGATAATAATCCTCTTTTTTTTAATATTTATTGAGCTCTACATTTTTTTTCTGCTCTTCTCCCTGCCTCTCCTTAACCCCTTCAATCCTCCCCCAAAGTCCCCACGCTCCCAATTTACTCAGGAGATCTTGTCTTTTTATACTTTCTACTTCCCATGTAGATTAGATGTATGCATGTCTCTCTTAGTGTCCTCATTGTTGTCTAAGTTCTCTGGGATTGTGGTTTGTAGGCTGGATTTCTTTGCTTTATGTTTAAAAACCACCTATGAGTGAGTACATGTGATAATTGTCTTCTAGGTCTGGGTTACCTCACTCAAAATAATGTGAAATAGCGCATCCATTTTCCTGCAAAATTCAAGATGTCGTTATTTTTTCTGCTGTGTAGTACTCCATTGTGTAAATGTACCACATTTTCCTTATCCATTCTTTGGTCAAGGGGCAGTTAGGTTGTTTCCAGGTTCTGGGTATGACAAACAAAGCTGCTATGAACATACTTGAGCACATGTCCTTGTGGCACGATTGAGCATCCTTTGTATATATACCCAAAAGTGGTACTGGTAGCTTACAATGGTCTGTAATTCCAGTTACAGGGGACCCAACACCTTCATGCAAACATACATGCAGGCAAAACACCAATGCACATAAAATAAAAATAAATTTAGAAAGAAAGAAAGGAAAGAAAGAAAGAGAAAGAGAGAGAGAGAGAGAGAGAGAGAGAGAGAGAGAGAGAGAGAGAGAGAGAAAAGAAAAGAAAAGAAAAGAAAAGAAAAGAAAAGAAAAGAAAAGAAAGGAACATGACTGGTCCCAGGTTTTGGCACCAGATGCATGAAAACAGAAGTAAAAAGGCAAAGGAAACATGATTGCTCCTAGGTATGGTGGAGAAGGTTTACTTCAGATGTGGGAGAGCCAGCTAGCCAGTAGCTGGGACATCCAGGAGAGTCCAGGGTGAACTTGACCCTGAAATGAGGAGGAGGGGGGAGTGCAGAAGGGGGGGGGGGGACACGACACAGGTGTGGCAGCCAGGAGCCCCCAAGGCACAAAGAAAGCTGATAACCAAAATGGTTGGCTTATATAGGGAAGGGCAGTTCAGCCCCTAGGCTGCAGAGTCCAGGGTAGGGGGTGGGTTTGCCAGCCAGGAGAGCCTTAAAACTGGTTAGGACTGAGGCCTGCAGGGAGAACCTGGAGGCAAAGTTCACTTTGATATGTTAAATATGTTAATAGGCACCTCAGTCTTTCATCCTTGTTTGAAACCTGGCGAGACAGCTCACTCCCAAGTTGTCCTCTGGTCTCTTTGTACAAGCACCATGCCCTGTGCACCCCCTCACACTTCCTTTTTCTCTGTCTGTCTGTCTTTCTCTCTGTTTCTCTCTATCTCTCTGTCTGTTTCTCTCTCTCTCTCTCTCTCACACACACACAGACACACACATACAAATATAAAAAAGGAAAAATGCCAATCATCAGATTCATTCTCAATGTTTTTCCACTCAAACACTGTGGGGTCTCTCTGTTGTAATCTGCTGCCACCTAAGTGCCCTGTCCCTTTAAGAGTTTAAGACGCAGCCAGTTGGTGGTGGCCTTCAACCCCACCCCTTGGGAGGCAGAGGCAGGCTGCAAGCTGTGAGTTCAAGGACAGCCTGGTCTACAAGAGCTACTTCAGGGCAGGCTCTAAAACTACAGAGAAACTCTATCTCGAAAAAAAACAAAAAAAAAAAAAAACAACAAAAAAGAGGCAAGCCCCGCCCACTCCCAATCCACCTCCCCACACCCCCCTCACCCCCACAAGCAGATATTTAGCCTCCTCTCCAGCCCTTGTTCCCTCTCTGTCTGCCTTTCTGGAGAGGCACCAAGGCCTCGCTCCCTTCTCACCCACTTTCCCCCTTTCCTCCTCCTTTTCCCACTAAATAAACTCTATACCCCAGCTCTCTCTGCATGGCATATCTGTCTGTCTCTCTCACCCACAAGGGTACCCTCTGAGGTGGCCCGCTGCTGCCCCTCATGGGACTGGCCTCGGGTCACTCACCTCTTTATAAATAACACTTTTTATAGGTTATGCAACCACCACACTCTTCCCTCGAATCTAGAACCAACTGAGAACTAGACACAGAAGTTACAGAGGAATGATGTATTTGACCAGACTGGTTGAGAGAATATGCTGGTGACCTGCAGCCCAAATGTAGAGTTTTCCAGCCTTTGAAGGGATTGATGGTCTATGCAGAGACTGTCACTCTGCCAGGCAGATAGGATAGTCGTCACCTTTAGGCCCGATCTCATAGACTGATAACAGGGAGAGCCGAAAGGAGAGTATGGGCTTGCTTTAAGCAAGAGAGCACAACAGGAGCGGAGCCACAAGCTCTAGGCTGCAGCTTTGGATTTCACAAATCAAGTTGCCCTGAGAAGGTAGGATGAGAACGCCCCTAGGGTAAGGCTACTAGAAGCTCTCTCCCTATACTTCTGAAATGGTCAGTGTTTTCTCAGTGAGCAGGTGGGAACACAAAACCGTGACATCACTGAACTGATGGAGGTTGCTAAAGAAATGAAATAAAGGAAGGATGCCTTCCTCATTAGGCCAGGGCTGTCCCCAGCTGATGACCTTACATTTTCATTGCACGGCCAAGACCCAGCACTGCGTCCTCCAGTGCCCTGAAAAATCAGCGGGCCATCTTAAGAGTCCTGCTTGATTACTCTGAACATCTACCTCAAAGGAAGAAAGCTTTTTAGCTAATTTAAGCTCGCTTCCACTTACCGTTTTTGTTTTTCTTGGCCCCCATAGTAGAGGACAAAAGGATGGGAGGTATAAACAGATCTTGCACACTGGTGGTCTACTGAAGAGATCCAATCTATAGATCTGCTGGAATTGGGCCATAATGTTTTTTTTGAAAATATTTTTAAATTGTCAGCAAATAAAAATTGGTAAAGTCCATATAAAACCACAGATTTTTATGGTTTCTCTAGAAAAGTTCAGAGATTCGGGCTATGCGAATGTACCCTTCTGGGGGACAGAGTCAGCTGGATAGAGTAGACAGGGCTTCTTTTAGGAAAGAGAATAGTCCCCTACTCGGGCTTTTATGTAACATGCTAGGCCCCTGCTTCCATTTGAGTTTTCGGTCTCTGAGTGTGACTGGCACTAGAGAATATTTGTGATTTAAAAGAAATGCAAATAAGGCATTTATGTGAGCGTTTAGTCCTGTCAGATCAAGTACCTGGCGATGTGGAGAGTGTCAAGGAGGTATATGCCAGGAGTCTGAACATTTGTGGGGGTGAAGAAAGACAAGGACACATGTGTCTGGGTAACAATGGTGAAGCAATTGTTATGAAAAGCGGGAGAAAACAAGCTGCAGTGCAGAAGCGGGTGGACTGCAGGAGTTAATTACAGCCAAGTGTTGCTAGGGTAACTCAGACTCCCCCGGATAGCCCGAGAGGCCTCTGGCTTTTCATTGCTAAAGCAACTGATTTAGATGTCAGAGCTTTGAGATCAGGAAGGAGGATGAAGAAAACAATAAGGTGGTAAAAGCTTTATCTTGGTTTGGATCTCATGGTTCCAGAACCATCCCACGCAGAGCTAATGGTGCCCACTTGAAATACCTCTGCAATTGGGAACCATTATGTTTCAGTCCTTAGGGCAGTGTTTTTCAAGCAGGTCACAAAGTACAGATGAGCTATTGCTGGGTTTTTTTTTCTTTGTTTTTCGAGACAAGGTTTCTCTGCAGCTTTAATGCCTGCCCTGGAACTAGCTCTTGCAGACCAGGCTGGCCTCAAACTCAGAGATCCAACTGCCTCTGCCCCCCAAGTGCTGGGATTAAAGGCTTGAGCCACCACTGCCTGGCTCAGATGTGCTATGAAACTAATTTATTGACATGATATCAATTATCTTTTTTTTTTTTTTTGGTTTTTCGAGACAGGGTTTCTCTGTGGCTTTGGAGCCTGTCCTGGAACTAGCTCTTGTAGACCAGGCTGGTCTCGAACTCACAGAGATCCGCCTGCCTCTGCCTCCCGAGTGCTGGGATTAAAGGCATGCGCCACCACCGCCCGGCGATATCAATTATCTTAAATGAACAGAAAAGAATGAAAAAAATAAAAAGAGCTAAAACTGTTTAAGGCTGAGATACCAAATAAGTTAGGCAATCATAAACCATTTTAATGAGGTTCATTTACATAGTAAAGATAAGTGCTTTTCTATGGAACTACTGGCTTCAGATACATGTATATGTGTACATGTACAAATATGTGTACTAAGTTATGCCGTTCCTTTTATTGCTTGCAAAGTTTAAATCCCCGGGTAGTAATGCTGCCGCCAATGGTAATAAGCCAAATCAGGCCGAATTAGTAAATACAGGTTCAATCTGGGCAGAGCAAAGCAACTCCTGGGTGACCCTTGGGAAGGCAGGGTTGGAATCACATGGCAAATATGGCTCTCCCATATCTTATAGAACCTATAGGTGTGATCTTGAGCAGTCTCAGGGAAGGACTGACTTTTGGCGGGCCTTTCTCAAGGGCGGGGCTTGGAATGGGAGGAGTGAGACCAAAGTGTGGAATGGGGCCCTTAGCTAGAGATCCCCAACGTTGTGAATTAAGGTTAAAAAAATTGGAGCAATTTGAGTGTGCCTAACTTCATCTCCTGGTTTGCTACGAGATACTTTATTTTCTTTGAGGATATTGTGAGTGGGAGTGTGTCCACGATCTCCTTTTCTGCTTGTTGTTGATGTACGGAAAGATGGTTGATTTTTTTGTAAGTTGCTTTTGTATCCTGCCACTTTGCTGAAATTGTTCATTTGTGGATATTTTTAATATCATATCGTCTGCAACTAGGGATAATTGGGCTTCTTTTCCCGTCTACATCCTTTTGACTTCTGTAGGCTGAGGCTGCTCATTTATTTCCTGGCCACCCAGACCCGAAATAATCAGATGGAAACTGTGTTAATTACAACACTGCTTAGCCTATTATCTTATGCATATTCCTGGTTAACTCTTATATCTTAGATTAACCCGTTTCTATTAATCTGTGTATCGTCACATGGTTGTGGCCTATCGGTAAGGTTCCGTCCAGCATCTCTGACTCTGCCTTCTTTCCTCCTCTATCTTCTAGGGATTCTTGCCTTGCTCTTTTCTGCTAAGCCACCGGGTGAAACAGCTTTATTTATTAACCAATAAAAGCAACACATATACAGAAGAACTTCCCACATCACACCTCTCTCTCTCTCTCTCTCTCTCTCTCTCTCTCTCTCTCTCTCTCTCTCTCTCTCTCTGCTTTTTTCGAGACAGGGTTTCTCTGTAGCTTTGGAGTCTGTTCTGGAACTCACTCTGTAGACCAGGCTGGCCTCGAACTCACAGAGATCCACCTGCCTCTGCCTCCTCAGTGTGCTACCATCTCCTGGCAATTGACTTCCTTCTCTTGTCTTATTGTTCTAGCTAGTGCTTCAAGCACATTATTGAAAAGGAGTGGAATAATGGATATCTCTGTCTTGTTCCAAATTTCAGTGGAACTGCTTCAAGTTACTCTTATTTAGCATCCTAGCATGACTAGGATTTTTCATGTATCGCTTTTATTATGTTGAGCTATGCTTCCTCCAATCATACTCTGCCTAGAATTTTTATCATGAAGATATTATTGTCGAAGGCCTTTTCTGCATCTATTGGGATGATCATAGGATTTCTGTCTTTAAGTCAACTTATGTGATTTATAACATTTATTGACTTGCATATGGTGAACCATCCCTGCATCTCTAGGATATATCCAACTCAATTGTGGTGGGCCAACTCAAATGCATTAGGTTTGCAAGTATTTTTTTCATTTTCTTTTTTTTTGTTTTTTTTCGAGACAGGTTTGCAAGTTTTTTTGTTTTTGTTTTTGTTTTTTTTGATTTTCGAGACAGGGTTTCTCCGTAGCTTTTGGTTCCTGTCCTGGAACTAGCTCTCGTAGACCAGGCAGGCCTCGAACTCACAGAGATCCGCCTGCCTCTGCCTCCTGAGTGCTGGGATTAAAGGCGTCCGCCACCACCGCCCGGCTGCAAGTATTTTTTAATGGCTTTTTGTACCTATGCTCATCTAGATATTAGCCAGCAATTTCAGGGGCATGATAGGTTCAAGGCAGGGGTTCTCTGTGTAGCTCTAGCTACCCTGGAACTTGCTTTTTAGACCAGGTTGGCCTAGAACTCAGAGATTCCACCTGCCTTTGCCTCTGAGTTCTGGGATTAAAGGTGTGCGCCACCACACTGGGCTGTTTTTTTTTCCCCCGTGGGGAGGAGGCAATTTTCTTTTCTGTTCTTCTTACATCTTTAACTGGTTTTAGTACTAGAGTAATACTGGCTTCATAAGCATGCCTTCTGTTTATATTTTAAAACATGTTTTAAGAAGAATTAGTTATAAATCTTTGAAAGTCTGATAGAATTCTACCACAAATCTGTGTGGTCCTGGGCTTTTTTTCAGGCAGAAGTATTTTTATTAGTGTTTCAAAGTTCTTATTTGTTATGGATCTGTTGATTTCTTCTTGGATTAACTTTTATGGATAGGATGAATCAAGAAATTTGTTCATTTCTTTTAGATTTTCTAACTTAATGGACTACAGGTTTTTGAAGTGTCCCTTACGATAACATTCTGAGTTTATTTGTTGTTACTTGTAATGTTGCCCTGTTTAGTTCAGATTATGTCAATAGGTCATCTCTTTCTTTTGGTTAGTTGGGCCAAGGTTCTTCCAATGTTATTATTTATCATCTCGGAAAACCAGTTCTTCGATTTCTTGATTCTTTGTATTGTTTGCCTTCTTTCTATTTGATTAATTTTTTTACTGGATTTTCTTATTTCTTGTGGTCTCTTTGATTTGGTTTTGGTTTGTTCTTGTTTTTCTAAATTCTTGTGTGTGTGTGTGTGTGTGTGTGTGTGTGTGTGTGTGTGTAGTTTTCAAGACAGGATTTCTCTGTGTAGCAGTCCTAGCTCTCTTGTCACCTGCTTTGTAGACCAGGCTGGCCTTGAACTCACAGAGATCAGAGATCGACCTGCCTCAGCTTCTCAAGTGCTGAGGTTAAAGGCCTGTGCCACCACCTCCTGGCTGTTTTCCCAAATTCTTGATTTGCACCATTTATTCGAGCTCTTTCTGACTTTTCGTTGCAATTATTCCAAATTTTCTGAATTAGTTAAGATTTATTATTTGTTTCTGCATGTAGTATATTTTAGAGAAGCTTCTGTGTGCTGCTGAGTAGAAAGTGTATTCTTTATTGTTTGGGTGGAACATTTTATAGCTATCTGGTAAGTATATTTGATATATGATATCATTTAATTCTGGTGTTTATTGTTTTGTCCAAATGACCTGTCTTTTAGAGAAAGTGGAGTGTTGAAATTACCTACTATTATTGAGTTGGAGTTAGTGAGTTTTTGAATTCCAGTAGTATGCCTTTTGTTGAAGTGTATATGCCAGAGTTTGGTGCATATATGCTTAGGATGATAATGTCTTCTTGGTTAACTGGTCTCCTGATTAAAATGAAGTGTCCATTTAAACAACAACAACAACAACAAAAACCTCTTCTGATTTGTTTTAGTTTTTTGTTTTTTGCTTATTTGTTTCTTTGCTGTTTTGGTCAGATATTAGGATAACAACCTCTGCTTGCTTCCTGGTGTCCCATTTGATTGGAGTACTTTTTTTTTCAATTCTTTGATTATAAGGTGGTGCTTATCTTTAAAGCTGAGTTTCTGGTAGACAACAGACAGATATAGGATTTTTCTTTTCTTGTCTTTCTTTGGGGGGGGGGTTCTCTGTAGCTTTGGAGCCTGTCCTGGAACAGGGAACTAGCTCTTGTAAACCAGGTTGTCCTGGAACTCATAGAGATCTGCCTGCCTCTTCCTGCCAAGTGCATGTGCCACCACGGCCCACAGTAGCTATAGCTTCATTTATTTTCTTTCTATAGTCTCCTCAGTCTTCTGAAGCGTTGTTTCCAGTATTGTCTGCGGAGCTGGTTTGATGGACATGAATTATTTTATCCTGTCTGTATCCTAGAGAGGTTTATTTTCTCCTTTTAGTGTAGCAGATAGTTTTGAAGGGTAGAGTAGCTGAGTTTTAGGCTACTGTAGTCTTTTAGAACTTGGAGTGCATTGCTCTAGATTCTTCTGACTTTTAAAGTTTTCATTGAGGAATCAGTTCTTATTATGGCTGGTTTTCCTCTGTATATGAATTTCAGCTTTTCTCTTCCATATTTCAGCATGTCTTTTTTTTTTTTTTTTTGGTACCTGGAGGGACAGCCGTGGGTGCTGGGAACCGAACTCTTATATTTTTGGTTGTGAGCCTACCCTTTAACGGCTGAGCCATCCCTCCAGGCCAGCATGTCTTTTCTTAATTTGGGGATGTTTTCTAATATAATCTGTTGGAGATCTGGTCTATTCCATTGCCTTTGGGATTTTTGATCTCTAGCTATAATTACAATATTTAGTCTTGCTATGGCACCCCACGTTTCTTGCATATTCCTTTCATATTCTTCACTTACGTTGTCTAATTCACCTGCTTAACCTTCAAGATCTAGTAATCTATTTTCTATCTGATCCATTCGACTTGTAATACTTTTCCTGGAATTTTCTAGTTGGGTTACAGAGTTTTTCAATTCTATCTTCATTTTAGCTTGAGATCTCTTCAATATTTCTATGTTGTTACTAAATTTACTTTTCAATTTTTTTGTTGTCTTCGTCGTGATCATTTCATTTAGCCATATGTTTGTGTTTTCTTGGGCATCATCAGGCATTTATTGTTATTGCCTTTAAGTTTACTGAGCTGTTTCTTCACGTCTTCTTATTTTTTTTTTGTTTTTCGAGACAGGGTTTCTCTGTGGCTTTGGAGCCTGTCCTGGAACTAGCTCTGTAGACCAGGCAGGTCTCGAACTCACAGAGATCCGCCTGCCTCTGCCTCCCGAGTGCTGGGATTAAAGGCGTGCGCCACCACCGCCCGGCTCTTCACGTCTTCTTTAAACCCCTTGGATTCTTTGATGAAATTTATGGTTGCTCTTTAAAATTCTGTGTCCTGGGATTCTTCTAGGTAACTGTCATTGTAGAACATTTCTATAGGACTGCTGGGTTTGTGGAGATATACTGTCTGAATCTTCCATATTTTGTGGTTTTGTGATGAGACTGGGCAAAAATGATGGACTTCTTTTATTGATTATGTGTAATATTCTAGACCCTCTCAAGCTAGAAGAGTATATATACTGTGCACCCAAAGCAAGCCCTGAAGGTTGGGGATGATACAGGGAAGTGAAGTTCCAGTGGCTTTCCTGAGGTTCCAGTGTCTCTCCAGGCTTGGTCCATGCCCAGATATGGGTCCTGGGCTAGATCTGCAGTTAGGTATGGTGCAGAAGAGGTAGGATCCATGGGACTTAGCAGAATGGACTAGCACACTGGGTTTGCAACTAGGATGGAGCCTTTATCTTTAATATAGTTTGAACTATAATCCACTAACAAGATGTACCTATCTACTTTGAGTATTTGGACGGTTCTTTCACGGACGTATAGCAGGTTTTAGCATAAATGTTTTGTATATATCTTTCATTAGTTTTTCATCCAAGCTTTAAAATTTTTTTTGAATTTTAAAAATTTATTTATTTATTTATTTATTAAAGATTTCTGCCTCCTCCCCGCCACCACCTCCCATTTTCCTTTCCGTCCCCCAATCAAGTCCCCCTCCCTCGTCAGCCCGAAGAGCAATCAGGGTTCCCTGCCATGTGGGAAGTCCAAGGACCACCCACCTCCATCCAGGTCTAGAAAGGTGAGCATCCAAACTGCCTAGACTCCCACAAAGCCAGTACGTGCAGTAGGATCAAAAACCCATTGCCAGCCGGGCGATGGTGGTGCACGCCTTTAATCCCAGCACTCGGGAGGCAGAGGCAGGCGGATCTCTGTGAGTTCGAGACCAGCCTGGTCTACAAAGCTAGTTCCAGGACAGGCTCCAAAGCCACAGAGAAACCCTGTCTCAAAAAACCAAAATAAATAAATAAATAAAAATAAAAATAAATAAATAAAAAAAAAACCCATTGCCGCCGGGCGGTGGTGGCGCACGCCTTTAATCCCAGCACTCGGGAGGCAGAGGCAGGCGGATCTCTGTGAGTTCGAGACCAGCCTGGTCTACAGAGCTAGTTCCAGGACAGGCTCCAAAGCCACAGAGAAACTCTGTCTCGAAAAAAAAAAAAAAGAAACCCTGTTTTGAAAAACCAAAAAAAAAAAAAAAAAGAAAGAAAGAAAGAAAGAAAAAAAAAACCAAAACAAAACCATTGCCATTGTTCTTGAGTTCTCAGTAGTCCTCATTGTCTGCTATGTTCAGCTAGTCCGGATTTATCCCATGCTTTTTCAGACCCAGGCCAGCTGGCCTTGGTGAGTTCCCAATAGAACATCCCCATTGTCTCAGTGTGTGGGTGCACCCCTCGCGGACCTGAGTTCCTTGCTCGTGCTCTTTCTCCTTCTGCTCCTGATTTGGACCTTGAGATTTCTGTCCGGTGCTCCAATGTGGGTCTCTGTCTCTGTCTCCTTTCATCGCCTGATGGTTATTATTCAGGAGGATGCCTATATGTTTTTCTTTGGGTTCACCTTCTTATTTAGCTTCTCTAGGATCACGAATTATAGGCCCAATGTCCTTTATTTATGGCTAGAAACCAAATATGAGTGAGTACATCCCATGTTCCTCTTTTTGGGTCTGGCTTACCTCACACAGGATAGTGTTTTCTATTTCCATCTATTTGCATGCAAAATTCAAGAAGTCCTTGTTTTTTACTGCTGAGTAGTACTCTAATATGTATATATTCCATACTTTCTTCATTCTTCCATTGAAGGGCATCTAGGTTGTTTCCAGGCTCTGGCTATTACAAACAATGCTGCTATGAACATAGTTGAGCATATACTTTTGTTGTATGATAGGGCATCTCTTGGGTATATTCCCAAGAGTGGTATTGCGGGGTCCAGGAGTAGGTTGATCCCGAATTTCCTGAGAAACCGAAACACTGCTTTCCAAAGTGGTTGCACAAGTTTGCATTCCCACCAGCAATGGATGAGTGTACCCCTTTCTCCACAACCTCTCCAGCAAAGGCTATCATTGGTGTTTTTGATTTTAGCCATTCTGACAGGTGTAAGATGGTATCTTAAAGTTGTCTTGATTTGCATTTCCCTGATCGCTAAGGAAGTTGAGCATGACCTTAAGTGTCTTTTGGCCATTTGAACTTCTTCTGTTGAGAATTCTCTGTTCAGCTCAGTGCCCCATTTTATAATTGGGTTGATTAGCCTCTTACGGTCTAGTTTCTTGAGTTTTTTATATATTTTGGAGATCAGACCTTTGTCAGTTGCGGGGTTGGTGAAGATCTTCTCCCAGTCAGTGGGTTGCCTTTTTGTCTTAGTGACAGTGTCCTTTGCTTTACAGAACCAAGCTTTAAAATTTTTAAGTTGTGATGAGTTGTTAGTATACACTGGGCATGGTGGTGCACACCTTTAATCTTAACACTTAGGAGGCAAGAGACAGGCGGATCTCTGTGAGTTCGAGACCAGCCTGGTATACAGAGCGAGTTCCAGGACAGGCTCCAAAGCCACAGAGAAACCCTGTCTCGAAAAACCAAAAAAAAAAAATTGAAAAAAAAAACACTTAGGAGGCAGAGGCAGAAGGGTCTTGGTGACCTCTAGGCCAGCTTGGTCTACAGAGTGAGTTCCAGGACAACCAGAGGTATATAGTAAGACCCTGTCTTAAAAACAAAACAAAACATAACACAGCAAAAATTCTGAGTATAGAGAAGTTTGGTTTCTGTGTGTTGCTATTATATTCTCCAACCTTTCCAAATTTACTAGAGATGTGTGTGTGTATTTGTGTGTGTGTGTGTGACATTTAAGATTTCCCATGTAAAGACAATTTGTGAATAAGGATAATCTTTCTCTTTGCTCCTCTCTTTTCTCTTTTTAACTGCCAACTTTGAATAAAACCTGACAGTAGGTGATAAGCAAAGTTGTACTAGATCACCGGTAGAATTGTCAAGGTTCTTAGGTGACACTTTCTAACAAAGTGATTAAATATCCTTAGAAGACTAGGGGTATAACTCTCTGAGAAAACGCTTGCCTAGCATGCATAAGGCCTTGAGTTTGATTCAAACACTGAATTTTACAGAGATTCATCATGTGCTATGAAAAATATCAAAATTTTAAGTATTAAATATTACAAAACTACTGAGTACTGTACGCCAGAGACTGTTCCATTATACTTGAAAAATCATTTAGAGACAGAGATGTAATTCAGATGTAAAGTACTTATATAGAGCATGTGTTAGAGGTTATATTCCTCTATCTACAATGTAAAAAAAATTAAAGGGTATAAGAAATCAATATATGTGTGAGTCATATACACACACATATAGCATTATCTCCCCCTTTTGACTTAAAAAAGCTATAATATATATGTGTGTGAGAGTGTGTAGGTAGAGAAAGATCTGGAAAAACATATAATATACTATTAACAGTTGTTAAATCTATTTGAATAATTCATAGTTTTATTTGGTATTCTATAATCAGTGAAGGAATAGATATACATATATCAAAAGTGACAGTATAAATATTTAAAAAGACAAAAACCGTTTTAAAATGTTTATTTATTTATTTATTTATTTATTTATTTATTTATTTATTATGTATACAATATTCTATCTGTGTGTATGTCTAAAGGCCAGAAGAGGGCACCAGACCTCATTACAGATGGTTGTGAGCCACCATGTGGTTGCTGGGAATTGAACTCAGGACCTTTGGAAGAGCAGGCAATGCTCTTAACCACTGAGCCATCTCTCCAGCCCACAAAAACCGTTTTAAACATTTAATGAGTTACTGCTAAAGGCTAATATCTACCAAGGATATCTCGTTGTGAGCATATAGAACAGAGAATATTGATTAAAAATTGTATACAAATAAAATAGTTGGAAAACTCATACTTCTAACATAAGCATTAGTTATATTGTAATATCCCTTAGACATAAAATATAAATCATTTTTTTGCTATTAGCTCTCTCTTTTTTGGGTGTGTGTGTGTTTTTGTTTTTCAAGACAGGGTTTTCTCTGTAGCTTTGGAACCTGTCCTGGAATTAGCTCTCGTAGACCAGGCTGGCCTTGAACTCACAGAGATCTGTCCGCCTTTGCCTCCCGAGTGCTGGGATTAAAGGCGTGCGCCACCACCACCGGGCATGTTTGATTTTATTATAATTTATTTGGTTTTGTTTTATTGTTTCTTATAAGTCTATGCTTCTCTAATGAGACAGAAAGGGAGCAGATCTGGATGAGAGGGGAGGTGAGGAGAAACTTGGAGGAGTAGAGGGAAGGGAAACACAATCAGGATATATATACACATATATATATGTATATATATATATATAGTGAGAAAAGAATCTATTTTCAATAAAAAGGGAAAATATCTCATTTTAAATATAATTAAAATTTAAAACAAACAAAAATGCCAATATTTTGACTTTTGGTTTTTGGGTGCTTCTAAAAGAGAGAGAGACAAAGAGGGGGAAGGAGAGGGAGAGAGGGAGAGAGACAGGCTCCAAAACCACAGAGAAACCTTGTCTCAAAAAAACCAAATAAATAAATAAATAAATAAAACCATCTCAGTCCATCAGTCAGTCAAAAATAAAATAAAATCAAACAAAAACTATCACATCAAAGTTGGACAAGACCCATCAACAGAAGGAAAAGCGCCCAAGAGAAGGCACAAGAATCAAAGACCCACTTATTCATACATCCAGAAGTTCCACAGAAACACTAAGCCTGTTTCTGGCCAAGTTTTTTTTTTTTTTTTGGCTTTTCGAGACAGGGTTTCTCTGTCCCAGCACTTGGGAGGCAGAGGCAGGCGGATCTCTGGAGACCAGCCTGGTCTACAAGAGATAGTTCCAAAACCACAGAGAAACCCTGTCTCAAAAATCAAAAAAAAAAAAGAATGTAAATGTTTTAACCCATTTGAAAGATTTTGCTTGGAGAAGAAATCACTGGGGCTCTGTGTATATAGAGCTGCCTGTGTGTGTTTTTCTCTGGGTTAATCCATGAAGGTAGTCAGATGGCATTGTGTCTATGGTCCAAAGGGACCCAGCTACTGCTCAGTCAGCGGCAGAATTGGCATCAACCATGTGGTGCGGTTTTTGCAAGTATCTTAAGTGCAGACGTTACAGGGTCATAGAGGTATCCATCCATTCATATTCTCCACCCAGAAGGCCTGGAGGCCAAGCAATGTGTGGCAGGGTCAGGATCTTTGCAGGCAGCCCCTGAGAGGACTATGTGGGAAGCAGAGAGTGAAGCCAAACAGAGAATGAAGACCCCAGGAACTTCAAGATGCCAAGTCTGTAGTCTTTGTACTAAGGACAGCTGCAAGCAGGGAGCAAAACCAATTCAAGAGTACAGCCATGTAGGCTGCAAATGGCAAGGTGTAAGTGCAAGGCTGCCAAAGCTTGCTGGAGCTTGTTTTTGTTTTTCAAGACAGGGTTTTTCTGTGTAACAGCCCTGGCTGTCCTGGAACTAGCTCTGTAAACCAGAGCTGGCCTCAGAAGCACAGAGATCCACCTGCCTCTGCTTCCCAAGTGCTGCTGGGATTAAAGGAATGTGCCAACACTGCCTGGCTAGTTGGAGCTGTTTCTTCTTCTTCTTCTTCTTCTTCTTCTTCTTCTTCTTCTTCTTCTTCTTCTTCTTCTTCTTCTTCTTCTTCTTCTTCTTCTTCTTCTTCTTCTTCTTCTTCTTCTTCTTCCTCCTCCTCCTCCTCCTCCTCCTCCTCCCTCCTCCTCCTCCTCCCTCCTCCTCCTCCTCCCTCCTCCTCCTCCTCCTCCTCCTCCTCCTCCTCCTCCTCCTCCTTCTTCTTCTTCTTCTTCTTCTTCTTCTTCTTCTTTTCCTCCTCCTCCTCCTCCTCCTCCTCCTCCTCCTCCTACTCCTCCTTCTCCTCCTCCTCCTCCTCCTCCTCCGTCATCGTCTCAAGGCAGGGTTTCCCTGTGTAACAGTCCTAGCTGTCATGAAACTAGCTCTTGTAGACTAGGCTGGCCTCGAACTCACAGGAATTCACCTGCTTCTGCCTCCTGAGTGCTGGGATTAAAGGCGTGCACCACCACCACCCAGCCTAGTTGGAGCTTTGTATCATGACCCCAGATACCAAACATGCATCTGTAGGATTTAATGTTTTTCTTATTGGCATTCAGTCTCTTCCCACTTTGTTTTTTTAAAATTTTATTTATTTATTATGTATACAACATTCTGCCTCCTTGTATGCCCACACACCAGACGAGGGCACCAGATCTCATTACAGATGGTTGTGAGCCATCATGTGGTTGCTGGGAATTGAACTCAGGACCTCTGGAAGAGCAGCCAGTGCTCTTACCCTCTGAGCCATCTCTCTAGCCCCTTCTTCCCACTTTGGATTGGAAATGTATATTATGTACATTGTTTCTTGAAATTTGTAATTTATAGGTTTTTTAAATTTTATTTTATTGTATTTGATAGCTAAGAATTTGCCTTGAGTCTCAGAAGAAGTCTTTGAACTTGGGTTTTTGAACAATATTAAGATTGTTAAGACTATATAGGAACTTTTAGAGAAGAACTGAATGCACTTTCATTATAAAAGGAACATGTTACTTTGTGGGGGTTTAGGAGTGGAATTTATATCTCAAGAGATGTGTTTGTGTTTCACATCGAACAGGGCTGCGCTTGTGATACTTCTGATTTTTACCTTTTTTAGACTGAGAAGTGCCTAGGAGATTAATAAAGTACATTTCTTTTGGTATCTGTGAGGGAACTGCCAGAAGGGATTAAACTAATGGGAAAGACCTGTCCTGAAATTGTGTTGCTTTATTCTCTAGGCTTGGCACATGAATGGACAAGCATTCTAGAACAGTCTCTCCCTCTTCCTTCCCCCTTTCCCTCTCTCCCACCCCACCTCTCTCATTTTATAGCCTTCTCTGCCATCATGAGCCTCCCTGTCTCTAGTTAATTCTCCCTGGAAACATGCTCCCAGACTCACACAGATGTAAGCTTTCCTCATTTTCTAGGTGCTTCTCAATTCAATCAAGCTGACAATTGAGATTAAGCATGACATCTGGAGAGAGTGTTTTAGAATAATGAATTCACTTGTATTTAGAAAAGCGTTTTTGCAAAAAAAAAAAAAACACGGGCAGTGGTGGCACACACCTTTAATTCCAGCATTTGGGAGGCAGAGGCAGGTGCATGTCTGTGAGTTCGAGGCCATCCTAGGCTACAGAGCTATTTCCAGGACAGCCAAAGCTGTTACATAGAGAAACCCTGCCTTGAAAAACCAAAAATAAAAGAAAAAACCCTAGATTAAATACACACGGAAGGAAAAAATGTTTCATGCTGCCATAAAAATGTTATAGACAGGAAGCCGGGTGGTGTGGTGCACACCCTTAATCCTAATACTCGGGAGGCAGAGGCAGGTGGATCTCTGTGAATTTGATGCTGACCTGGTCTACTCTGAGAGTTCCAGGACAGATTCCAAAGCTACAGAGAAACCCAGTCTCTAAAACAAGCAAGAAAGCAAGCAAACAAACAAACAAAAGTGTTACAGACGAGAGTGAGCTGGTTTACCGAGCGAGCTCCACTACTGAAGCAGCTTCTGGTGATGTGCTGGGAACAGGCTCCCAACACAACTGCCAGTGTCTGTGAGCTCACAGGAGGAAGTGATGGCATAACAATCTGACCTACAGTGGGATTTAGGAACTAGAATAGGTGAAATCTGAGAGGAACCTGGGATGGTAGTCACCCCGGAAGACCACTCAATCCTGGCAGGAAGAGGGAAATAGGTCATTGACATTGAGAAATCGCTACTGATCAAAAACTTTGAGGTGAGAGGATAGGTAGGTCTAAGCAACAGAAAACGAGGATTGGAACTTTTTGAACTTTTATTGAATGTGTGAGCAAACCAAGCAAAAATCATTCGGTGTCAAAACTCTCTACTGGATCTCCAATGATTAAACAGTCAAGTTTTTCTCTAACCACCATGAACCGACTTGGAAGGATTTGGTGCTGAATAATATTTAGAGATACTTGAAAAAGAAGGGAATTTTCTGGAAGGGAACCATAGGAATGAATAATAGCTGTATTTGGATTTTTCTCAGTCACCTATATGCTACCCCCAACTGCAGTCTATTTATGGATGAATTCGGGAAGAGCCCATTCAGTGTCTGGACCACGATGTTGTGGAATATACTTTTGGTACACTGTCATGATGTGGTGCTCTCATTGGTTTAATAAAGAGCTAAATTAAAGACCAATAGCTAGGTATGAAAAAGTTAGATGGTACTTGTGAACAGGGAGAGGGCTTGCTGGGATAAGGAAGGGCAGAATCTTGAGACATGGAGAATCTTGAGACATGGGGAGAAGCAAGATGAACATGCCATGCTGAGAAAATGTACCAAGCCATGTGGTAGAACATAGATAAAAAATATGGGTTAATTTAAGTTGTAAGAGTTAGTTATTAATAAGCCTAAGCTATTGGCTGAGCATTTATAAATAACTACACAGAGACTTAATAATAATAATAAGTCTCTGTGTGGTTATTTGGGATCCAACTGGTGGGACAGACCTGACTTGTGGGAGAGAATATTCCACCATAAATGTTTGTGACAAAGCCTGAGAAACAGTCATCTTCCAGCAACAAGCTCTCAGAGATTAAAAGGAGGTGCTGGTATGGTGGATGGTCCAGAGATCTCGGGTAGAACTAAACACGACTGGGGAAAAAGTGTCAATGTAATGATGCCTAACGATATTCTGCTATACTCACAGATTGGTGCATAGCCCAGTTGTCATCAGAGAGGCTTCATCCAGCAACTGATGCAAACAGATGCAGACCCACAGCCAAACATTAGCCTGAGCATGGGGAATCCTGCAGAAGAGGGGGAGAAAGGATTTTAGGAGCCAGAGGGGTCAAGAACATCACAAGAAAACCTACAGAATCAGCTAACTTGGGGTTAAAGGGGCTCGTAGAGACTGAACCAACAACCAGGGAGCCTGCATGGGACTGACCTAGGTACTCTTCATATATATTATAGGTCTGTAGCTTGGTCCTCTTGTGGGACTCCTAACAGTGGGAACAGGGACTGTCCCTGACTCTTTAACTAGCTTTTGGGACTCCATTCCTCATACTGGGTCACTTTACCCACCCTTAATACATGGGGAGGTGCTTAGTCTTACTGCAACTTGATATGCCATGTTTTGTTGATATACATGGGAAACCTGCCCTTTCCTGAACAGAAACAGGAGGAGTGGATTGTCGGGTGAGAACAGAGTGTGTGGGGGGGACAAGGAGGAAAGGAGGGAGGGAAAACTTCAGCCAGGATGTAAACTTAAGAAGTAAAGAAATAAAAAAGTGAGTTCGAGGCCAGCCTGGTCTACAGAGCTAGTTCCAGGACAGGCTCCAAAGCCACAGAGAAACCCTGACTTGAAAAACCAAATAAATAAATAAAAAAGAAACTTAAGTGGATACAGGGGTAGTGGGGAAGTGGGGGAGGGAATGGAAGGAGAAGAGGGAGGGGAAACTGCGGCTGGGATGTAAAATATAAATAAAGTTAATTTAAAACAAAAGGTGGTGCTGGGGCAGCAAGGTCTCCTTGTTTATATCTTAGACCATGAAAGACACTTGATCTCACTATGCATCACTTACCTGTTACTCACTGGTGAGCTTTTGGTGTCCACATACAGGTGGCTATGTTGTATCAGCTGGATTTTGGTGGTTTTCCAGTGCAATCCACTCAGAGCATTAAGATGCTGGACATATTCTCCCATCTCACCAATGAGGATATCCAATAGTACAAGGAGGATTACAACCACAGGGTCGAGTGGAATAATAAACAACCTACTGTCTCTCGAGAGTATCTGCAGCAAAGAAGTAACGAGCAAGCTGTTTGGCAAGATCCACTGGATCAGTGTGCCATTCCTCAAGGAGGTGTGCCAATGATGAACAATAACAAGCATTACTTGGAACTCTAAGGCAACCATATTGTCAATGGTGATAAGCAGAAGTCCTGTCTAATAGAAGAGATGGGGGTGTGGGTGTCTCAGTCCCTTCAGGCTTGAGAACCCAATATTCTGCACTATCAATGACTGCGGACCCCAGTAAGATTTTAGACTGCAAATGGAACAAGTTCTCCTGCTCCTGCCCTATCCGTATGCCCTCTCCCTTAAGGAAGTTCTTGAGAGTTATGGGATTCTATAAGACAAGGAGCTGACCCAGAGGGACAGAGGTCTATTGAGAACACAGAAGCCAATCAAGATTTCAGAAGACACAAGTTGTTTGGGCCTGAATGGCTGGCAGCTGAAGGAGAGAAGCTTATGGCGATTCATCCTGAAGGTGGCTGCTATTGGAAATGAAAGGCCCTTTCACCACTACTCAGATGCTGATAGAAGATTTTGGAATTTCCTTTTTTTAATATATAGGCTATCATTTCCTAGGTTCTGTAAACAAATAAAGGCACTTCTGTGGAAGGCAGAAAAAAAATCTAGAAATTTTATAGACAAATATTCAATATTATGACAAATATTCACTAAGTCATTAATAATTTACTGTATTATAGTTTTCTTTAGAACTATATATATTAGATGTAATATGTAGAAAAATGTTAAGTGAGCATAAAATAAGAACAATTATGTCCTCTCTGAGTGGTGAGTCCAATTTATTTATTTTATTTTACTTTATTTGCAAATTTAGTTATTCTCCCTCTCATTCTTTGTTTCTTTCTCTCTCTCCCTCCTTCCCTCTCCCCTCTCTCCTTCTTTCTTTCTGTCTTCCTGTGCTGGGGCTCAAACTCAAGGCTTCACACATTCAAGGCAAGCATTTTTCCAGCCGTCTATATACCCAGTCCTTCCCTTCCCTCCTTTTACATTTCTTTTTCATTTTCGTTTATTTTTTTTTTAATTTTTATGTGCATTGGTGTTTTGCCAGCATGTATGTTTGCATTGGGGTGTCAGGTCCCCTGGACCTGGAATTATAGACAGTTGTGAGCTACCATGTGGGTGCTGGAAATTGAACCCCATGTCTCTGGAAGAACAGGCAGTTCCAGGTTATGGATTCTTAACCATGAATCCATTTCCCCAGCTCCACGAGTCCAATTTTTACTGTTTTCTTCATGCTTTCATATATACTGTTAATATTTCTTTTTTTTCTTTTTTTCCTTTTTTTGGTTTTTCGAGACAGGGTTTCTCTGTAGCTTTGGAGCCTGTCCTGGGACTCCCTTTGTAGACCAGGCTGGCCTCGAACTCACAGAGATCTGCCTGCCTCTGCCTCCCAAGTGCTGGGATTAAAGGCGTGCGCCACCACCGCCCGGCTTATACTGTTAATATTTCTACAATAAGAAAAGTCAAAATGTATGTGGGGGATGGTACTTGTTGAAATTAATATTGGAGGGAATGAAGGTAGCAAAAGAACTAGCTGCAGACTTACATGTAAACTAAGGCTATTGTACATAGGGGATTTTAGAATTAGAGGTGTGGAATTGGATTTGGGGGTTAGGAAACTAACAGTAGAAAGGCAGGGGTTATAATAAGAATGGGCACCGTGGGTTATTAGAGTTGAAGCAGATGCTGTAAGAGACCAGATTCTACAATGAAGGTGCTTATTGAATGGGTGGGCGAGGGCATAGAAATATTCTAAACAAACTGGAATTTTCTTAAATTTCAGGTGAGGCTGCATGTTGAAACTGTTCTGGAGAGGTTTTCTGTTTTGGGGAGGAGCAAGTTTCTGAGTCTAGCTACTTCTTTTCAACAAACATCACCATTAGAAAAGTCTTAGAAATACACATTTCGTTATAGTGAAGTTTCAATTAGTAGTGCTATCCCCCTTTTCTCTTTTCTGTAAGTATTTTTAGGTATTTTTTTATATGCAAAGGCAGTGGGGGCTCAGTTTTTGGCAGTGGCTTTCTTCAACGCAAGAAAGATTGTGCTCAGCAGCTCTTTCTTTTGGCATAAATGTATCCCCACACTTTCCTTGGTGAATTTATGGCCCCCTTTGTCCTTGGAGATTTCAAGTCTGTTCATTGTATGCTGTTTTATCCGGCAAAGCTATACACCTCTCTGATCAGTTACTGCTCATAATTGATGTGATTTTCTTGATTATCTTGCAGCCCTTTTTGAAGCCAAGGTGAGGGATGAATGGTATAGAACCATGGCTAGTCCTTTCCAATGTCTGCTTTTTGCTTTAATAATAATTAAGACTTAACATAGGGTATTAGTTAAATAATTCGCCTTATAATGGAATAACACTCACTTACTAAATACATCTTTGTTTTTTTTTTTTTTTTGGTTTTTCGAGACAGGGTTTCTCTGTGGTTTTGGAGCCTGTCCTGGAACTAGCTCTGTAGACCAGGCTGGTCTCGAACTCACAGAGATCCGCCTGCCTCTGCCTCCCGAGTGCTGGGATTAAAGGCGTGCGCCACCATCACCCGGCCTAAATACATCTTTGTTAAGAACATACAACAAGACAACCTAAGAGAGCTGTCTGTGCATCTTAGGTTGTACAGAAAACTTACTGTGTAACTATACACATGGACGGAGGTAATGGTTTCCTTCAGCAGATTCCCAATTCAAGCCACGGCCCACTGTTCTGCAATGTCGGAATTAATGTCTCAAGGGTTTTTCCACTAGTGCCTTTTCTTTTTCTTTTTTTTCAAGGCAGGGTTTCTCTGTGTAGCCCTGGCCATCCTAGAACTCACATTGTAGACCTGGCTGGCTTCCA
Source organism: Microtus pennsylvanicus (assembly GCF_037038515.1). Classification (NCBI taxonomy): domain Eukaryota; kingdom Metazoa; phylum Chordata; class Mammalia; order Rodentia; family Cricetidae; genus Microtus; species Microtus pennsylvanicus. Next base: position 127,562,929 of record NC_134601.1, on the reverse strand, counting down.
ATTCAGGGTTCACCTGTGTCTGCCTCCTGAGTGCTGGGATTAAAGATGCGGGCTATCACCACCTGGTTCACTTTTGTTCTAAACATCATTGATACATTTGTTAAAATTCGAACCTTATTGAAACATTCTGAGTTGCAAATCAATGCTCCCCCCAAATCCCTTCGCTTTCCAATTTCATGCTATATCCCAGAGATTAGAGGTTAATAGGATCATCTCCTTCCAGGTCATTTTTACAAATGTAGATCCTCTGCAGAGCACTCCAGCCACAGTGCCACCTCACATAGTATAAGGAAGAAATGTTTGAGGGATCGCTGTGCCTAAAGTGTTTTGTGGATTTGCACTGTAGTTCTCTTCTTCCCTTTCTCTGGTCCCCCACAATGTGTCCCATCTTGCCCTCTTACCCATCCTTCCCCATTCCTTAATTTTTAAAATGTAAATCGAGTTTTATCCGCTTCATGGATTTCCATTGTACAAGAATCAAATCCCAGTTCATTAGTGATCCTATCTATAGTTGCCTTTATTGGGCCATGAGTAGTGCCCGGCAAGGTGACCAGAATACATCACCAAGGGATCAGGAGAGCCCTCTCAAGGGACAGAGGCGGAGCTAATCGCGTGGTAGGTGGAGCCTTAAATCCAGTGTGAGCTGAGCCGCAGGGGGAGGCTTTTTAAACCGAAGGCGAGGGAGGGGGTTGGGGGGGAACAGTATTGCTGCTGGTCGCAGACCCTGCACGCAGTTGCAGGCCCCGCCGCCGAGCCACTGCGGCTGAGGTGAGCGTCGTACCCCCCTCCCCGCTTCCCGGGCCTGGGGGACGGGCCATCTTAGACTCCTCGAGGTAGGGGGCAGTTCCCACGGGACCCGGCTCCGAGTCTCGGAGGGGGCAGCCTTAGGGAGCCTTCGGGAAAGACTGCTAAAGGGGCCACAGCAACCTTCCCTGAACCCCTCCTCCTTTCCCCTCCCCCCCCCCAGTCCTCAGCGGCCTCCACCAGAGAGCTTTCTGCATCTTTGGGGACAGCAGGACAGCGGGGAAGCAGCGAACAGTGCGCAAGAGAGCGGCCAGCAGTGGGGATGCAAGGTACCGGCTTTAGCCTTGGTCAAGTGCCCTTAGAGGGGGAGTAAAGGCCAGGTCTTCAGTTTTTCTTTTAAGGATTGGAGGAAGGCGGCCTCAGAGGAAAAGGAAGGTGAGGGGCGAGCAGGCAGGCTTCATGGTTAGTACTAGGAGCGCGCGCGCGTGTCCTGATGTGTATGTATATGTATGGTGCTGGACACACATTCATTTTGTCTCATTGCTTTGATTTTTTTTTAAAACAATGTGTCTTACAGCTCTCTTATCAGGGGATCCGAATTTGTCCCATTTTTATACCTACCGTTGCGTTGCATGCCTGGACTATAGTTATTTAACCATATCCTGATTGTTGTACACCAGCTTGTTTTCTTTGGGGGGGAGAGGGGACTATTGCAAGTAATGCAGTAATGAATGGGTTTGTGTATGTTTCTTGCTTGTATGAGGGTATTTCTGTAGGAGAAATTCTTTGAGGAGTAATTACTGAATCAAAAAGTACGCATTTTGAATTTTGATAGATTTGTCTAAATTCCCTTACCCAAAGGCCATAATAATTTACACTACCCAATGTAGTGCGAGATTGCTTATTTTTCCATAGTTTTGCCAACATAAATTGTTACTGATCTTTATATTTTTCCAGTTAGAGTAAAAAATCACATGTCGTTGCTTTCATTTGCATTTTACTGATTATTACTATATTTGAGGATGTTTTCATTTTTCTAATTGCAAAAGTGAATAGTCAAATATGACGTCTTCCAGTATATAAGCAATGAACATTTTGAAATACTAAAAAGTCCCACTCTAAATACCAAGAAAAATAAAAAATATCTGGAAGTAAACTGTAAAACTTTGAGGACTACAGTAGAAGAGCGTTTGCATAAATGGAGAATATTATGCTTCTGAATAGGAAGGCTCAATTTTGTAGTGATGTCCATTTTTCTATATTGATTTATGCAATTGATGCAATTCCAATAAATAGACAAAGTTTTTGGAACTTAACAATCCTAAAGTTCGTGATGGGAGGATGGCTAAGAATAATCGAGAAAATGTTTTTAAAAATAACTAGATATGGGGGATACTTTTACTATTAAACTGTACTCTGAAGGTAGCATGTTTAAATTAGAATAGACAGAACAATGCATTAGAATGGAAAAGCCCACAAACGGGCCAGACTGGATCCCAAGATTTATTGGAGAAACACTGTTGGTTAGACATGGAAAAACTGCCATATTAAAATCTTCACACACCTACTTCCCCACCCCAAGCTTGAATTTGCTTTTGAGGGCAGACTCCTTTGTTTGAAGAAAACCACTTTATTGGGTCTTTCTGGTTATGCTAAGGTAAAGCTCCGGTAGTTAAATCTGGTGACTTTGGAGGTAGAACTAATAATACGAACCTTTACTTAGATTAAGATGGATTCAGGTTAGCCTGCAGTGCGGCGACGGAAGAAATATGGATATTAGAGGTCTTTTAAATTTTTCCCCCATGAGCAAAAACTGTTGTGTCATTGTTTCCATTTGCATTTGTGTGTTTATTGTGATACGGAACATCTTTTCTGTATTAGTAAGGCTAGCACGTCATTCCTCGAGGCAGGTAACAATGGGGACCCATTTCTTCGCTTCCAGAATGGAGTTTGGCTAATTGGTACAGCCCTGCGGGAAGCGTGAGAATAAACAGGTTGACTTTAAATTTTCCTCAAGCACTAGGCAGGCTCTAGACACCTAAATCGGGGGCGGGGGCAGTTTTTAAGACATGGCCGAGATTTGGCGCTGAGCTGTGTCATCGCGAGGTTTGGTTGCGAGCTCCGCAGTGGGTCGGAAACCTCGTGGTAAGCGAGATCCCTAAAGGACGAGAGCTTCCTCCCTTTCCCCGAAAAACTCCCAGTCATTTTCACGAAGCTCCGCCTTTCTCCTTTTTAGGATCCTGCAGCCGTTCTCGCGATATCTCGTTTCCTAAAGGCGAGGCGCGAGTGGCATTCTGCAGTGAATTACGAAGGTCTCGCCGATTCTGAACGTAATATCGCGATAGTTCGCACAGCGCATGCGGGAGCCGGCGGCGGCATATTGGCTCCGCCCCTTAGTGCTCCGTGAGGTTGTGCGTCATTTGCTTTTCGCTTCGCGTGGGGTGAGAGCGGAGCTGTAGCGATTTCGGCTTGGGTGTTAAGGGGAGGCTTGGGACGGGCTGGGCTCAGTTTTCCCCGGTCCGGTGGAGGTTCTCCTGGGATCACGCGGAGGCGGCCGAGAGTGGCTGCTGAGTGCAGGAGCTGCGGAGGCGCGAGCAGCGTCTTCTGATGGTGCTGTTCTTAGCCGGTGAGTTCTCGCGGGAGCAGGGTTACGTCCTCGTGGGGTTCGCTGGCGGTGGCGGAGATACCTTGGGGGTGGGGGGGCAGTGACTAGGGTCGGTCCGCCTGTTAAGATGGCGGCGGAGGCTGATGTCTGTCTTGCTAGTACATGGTACTAAGGGGTTAGCTATCCGCGTTTGTGACGCTTCGCAGGTGCCAGCCATTAAGGAAATGACGAATGGCGAAACGTCGCGGTGCCGGTAAATCTTGCCTGAGATGAAGACCACCCTATTTCTTACCGGCTAAGGCGACACCATTTCCACCGGCCTTAGCCGCGTGTGGGCCTGCCTTTGCCCCACCAATCGCTCTCCGCCTCCGTTTTCGTCGTCGCAGTGGGCGGGTTGGAAAGTGTGGGAGGGAGTCGGTAGTCATTGGGTAGTGGGCTGGGGATTAGATGAAAAGGTGAGAGAGGGGACACACCGAGGACTGCTCTCTGCATCATTTTTGCGTGCTTGCTTTTTCGCAGCCCTTGCGACGACCCTTATGAAACCCCTAGTTTTTCCTGAGCTGAGGTGGGCTCCGCTTCCCCAGCTCCCACGGCTTTTGAATTAAGGTTGAAGGGTCAGTCTGTAGACTGACTAGTGTATTCCTTCCCCTCCCCAAATTCTATCTCCCTGTTAAATCTCTCAGCTTCGTAGATATCGGGATGCATTATTAAGGGGGGGGGGTGTAAAATTTTTCCCTGTCACTCTTCCCCAGTCCTAATTTAGAGCCTCGCCTGAATCATCTAGTCTACCCCATCTCCTTCCATGGTGCTTGCGCAGACATTAATAGAGCCTGTCTGGTTCCCTGCATTTACTCCGTCTTTGTGTATGGAGCCATAGAAACCTTCCATTTTCTTAGGTCCTTTGGCTTGTTTATCCTTGACGCGGGGACAGGGTACTGATTTCTTCCACTTCGAATGTTTTGAGACCATTCCTGGGCAGAACAATAAGCAGGTCAGTGGTTGGATAATTGCAGTCTTAGTGGCCTTCTCAATCGCTCCCCCACTCCATCAAACTTTGCCATTCCTCCCAACCCCTTCTTCTTTACAAACCCTGGGACCCGCCCCCTTTCCCTCTTCTGTAGTCTGTTGGATTGTGGCTGTTTTTTTCTGGATTACTACTAGCCACCATTTAAGTACTTCTCATTGCTTCCGCCTTAAACTTCTCACAACCACTCTTCCTCCCACCCCCAGGTACAGAATCCCCTAGTGAGGTATCATACCTCCAATGCGTTTTCTTTCCATCACGTGTTTTACAACTTAAACAGTCATGCTTCTTTTAAATTTACTTCCTTTCCCTTCACATCACCTCTATTATAAACAATTAATTCCCTATCATGTGTTTCCTTTGTAGATAACGTGATTTGAATTACTTCTTTTAGCACCAGTGTTGCATAGATTGAGGAGATGGCAACATTCCCCATTCATGGGAAGCAGTCTGGTGTAGAAAATAGCATTTGCTTCCAGTTCACATTGAACTCATGACCTTGATCTTTTCAGATTTCTGTTCATCTATATAATGACAATAGTAATGCTTACCTTAAAGGGTTGAAGTGTCTGGTTCATAGGAAAACAAATTGCGGTGCCTTTTTAATGTGAGAATATATTGGTAGTTGTTTTTATGTTATGTACTGCCTTTATAGCCTGGGAAAGAGTAAGATTTTTTCATTTGTTATTTGTTCAGTTGTTAATTTTTGTTTAGAAATAATACCTATCAACTTGTATCTGCTTTGTATTTTTTTCTCCCCATGAACCACTTTGTATGACCAATGGCTCATGATAATTGAATGTGTTCCCACTTTTTGAAGTTTCTACTTAGTGCAAAATCATTCTCTTGAAATGACCACCAGCTATGTTTCTGTCACGGACCACACCCAGGTGTTCTACCTTTTGGAAGGGAGTGCCTCATCCCTTGCCTGCTCGTTTCTGCCACTCCTTCAAAGACAATCTGTTCTGTCCTTCACCCCACAAAAGTAATGAAGTTTCGTGCCATGCTATTTTGCAGTGTTAAAGAGAACTTCTCTTAGGGAGGTTTTTTTTTTTTTGTATTCCTCTACCTCATTAAGCTCCTGAGGTCAGTATGGAGGTGTCTTTTTAAGCATGATAATTAATACCTATATGCAAGACACTAGGAAGGTCGATCTAACTAAATACCAGTATTTTCCCCCAAAAGGCAATCACAACTGGCTCTTTGATAACTACCTTCTGTTGTGCTTTTGCCATTTTATATTTTCTAACACATTTGACTTGCAATTACTTTTCCTTACTGTTAATGTTTTTATTAGACTAATAGTAGAATGGTTTTTTTAAACTAACTGTGTTGGTTGGGTGATGGGGTTGAAGTAGGAATATGGTGGCAAGTACACTACCACTGAAATTTTACAGTGGGTAACCCATCTGATAATTAACTATATGTGGATTTCAGTTTTGAGCTTCAGGGTTTGTTTGAGTTGGAGGTACTCTAAATGAATTTCCTCTTTCATTGGAAGACAGGTCACTTTGAGATTCTTGTCCTGGTGCCTTTTACAATGGGTTAAGCAATAATTACCAATTAACTCTGTTTGACTCTCGTCCTTCAGCGTTATAATAAATAAATCTGGGGATGATGATCTAGGCATGACCTAAAAGGTTTAATTTATTCTAGGTAGATCTCTGAGAAGAGAGGAAGGAGTGGCACTACCAAATAAAAACTTTGTCTAAGATTCAGTGACAAAGTTCAACCTTGAATTCCCAGGATGTTTATCGTTTGTCTCCCACTATGGCCAAAAAGCACTTATGAAGGTGAAAAATAATTTTAATGTGTACAGCATTTTCCTTAGTATTCATTTGTTAAACATGCTATCATTTTGTTTGGGTTGAGAACAGTTTTCAGGGGTATTGTCTAAGTGTCATTAGAAACACTGTATAGCTATTGGTTTCTGAGTTCTTTAGTTACTCTTCAAAGCAGGTCCTAAAAATGCAAATTGGTGTTCAAGGGCTGTTGCTTCAGAAATACCTGATTGTGTTTAAATTTTGATATAATAATTAACCTCCCAATTCTAATATACTTTTTTCCTCTGACCTTTTTATTTTGTAGGTCCTCCAGTAGCCTGACTTGAGTGGTTTTAGTGCTTCAGAGGAACAAACCAGTAGACCATAATTTGGTCAGGAAGTTTCAGGAAGCTGTTGGAGCAGTGTTGGGATTTCCCATCAGGATGACTATGATTGGCTGTGATTTTAGGTTAGTTTTTTTAGATCTTTGTGGATGGCATTTGTATTTTACATCTTGAAATGGAGATGGGGTCGGGATTTCCATTTTGTGGTTGTGTTGCTTTGGTTCCATTGTGGATCAGATGTCATTTTTTTTAATTTTAGTGGATGGAGATCATAACTAAATTAAAGGGAACTGTTTAAATGCATATAGTCAGTACATAATTTTTAAATTAATTGATAAAAATTTGAAACATAGCAAACCAAGTAGTATGACATTCCCTTCCCCAGGTACTTTTAACATTTGTCACCTTTCAGTCTTTCTAGTTTTACCCTTTGGCATCCCCCTTCCCATGGAATTACTTTGAAATAAACCCCTCTTGTCATGTTTTTTATCTATGTAAATACTTTATAGATAGCTGAGAAAATTCTTGACAGTATAACCACAAAATCATTTTCACAATCGAAGAAATTGAGTTTTAAAAGTAGAAATAGGCTATTTTTAAAATTTCCCTGATACTTTGTTTTCTTTATAGTTTGTTTGACGCTGGACCCAGAGAAAATTGTATTTACTAAACAGTTTGTGTAGACTTAAAATATATTTTAAACTTCAGGCAATGCCTCTTATTTTTTTCTTTTTCCAATTTATTCTTTAAATTGTGTTATATTATCCTCACATTTGAGAATTAAAGCCCATAGCAATGTGTATTACATTCTTATTAAAGACCCTAGAGAACCTATTATAATCAAACAACGGTAGTAATCGCTTATATTCTAGCTGACTTTGAGACTGCTGGCTTGGTCAGTGTACTAAAATAGCTATTCGTGGGTTCCTTTTTCTGTGGCAGTTTGATTTTAGTTTCACGTCCTGGTCCCGCTTACTGTTATCCCTATGAAATATAGGCCTTCTGGAAGAACAAGCTGATGTTTTCTAGATAGTGACCTGATAATGTGTTTGGGGTTTTTTATGTGTATTTGCAATGTTTTTTAGATAGTTTGGTTGTTTTTATGCTCTATTATAATGTTCTTTTTATTTTAGTGTTACCTTAGCTTCTCTGACCCAGAATTTAGCTGTTAAGAACTGGTTGGCTGTTAAACACAGTTCTTGAAATTATAATATTAAAAGTTTTTGGGAACTTTGTTACTTACAGATTTTACACTCAATTATAGTATAATTGTCCTAGGGTTGTACTTATTTCACTTGGAAATAGTTCCCCCAACATCAGTTGCTGTAAATTGTTTGCTTCCTCCCCCTGCCCCCTTCATTTTTTTTTTAAACTTTTACAGTGTTATCCATTCTGGGGTCTGTACTATGTTCTTTCTATGATCAAAACCAGAAAATGAGATTTGAAACTAAAGCCTCCAACCAGCCTTTAACTAGACACAAATGTGGGCAGAGCACAAGGGTGCTTGTGCCAGTCATTAAAATGGTAAGAATTGCAAGTTAAAGAGGCGGAAAATGGAAAAGTCTTATGAATGAAAAATTTAAAAGTATTTGAATGTGATTATGAATCACCAGCCAGAGGTCAGGTGTTTCCACTCTTTGTTCATTATTGGAGGAATAAGTCCTTATTTGAAAATTGATTAAATATTAAATAAGGGATTTCTTGGGAATTCCAACAAGTTCATGCTTTCAACAGAAAACATTTTGAGTATGTTGGATATAATGACTAAATATTTACATTTCAGTTTCTGTAATTTAAACAAAACCACTTAGGCCCAAACCCCAGTTTGTGAAACTAGGATAACTGGTACAGAATTGTGCACAGTGGGCATTCCGATATTTGAATCACTCCCTTAAAACTGGAAGTTCACAATGGAAACAGTGTTGGGTTTTTAATTCTCCTTTGTTGTGTGTTTTTAACCACCAGTTCAAAGTATCATTGAAATGCCAAACTTGGTTGTTTGAAAATATTTGCCCGGGCTGGAGAGATGGCTCAGTGGATAAGAGCACTGGCTGCTCTTCCAGAGGTCATGAGTTCAATTCCCAGCAACCACATGGTGGCTCACAACCATCTGTAATGAGATCTGGCGCCCTCTTGTGGCATGTGCGCATACATGGAGGCAGAATGTTGTATACATAATAAATAGATCTTTAAAAAAAGTTTTAAAAAAAATAAAAAAGAAAAGAAAATATTTGCCCTTCACATTCCACATTGCTTCCCATGGAATAAGGTTAAGTTGTTAATTCGGTTGTGTATCTGTGACCATGTTAGGTTGCTCTGCAGTGATCTCATGGGTAGGTAGACACGAGGCAGACAGTTCACAAGTGTTTGTGCTCTTAGGATTTCTTATATTGTTTTTTTGACCTCTTTCTTCAATGACGGGTTACCAAATGTTTATATATGATAATGTCTGGGATAATTCAGCTCTTAAGATTCTCTGGAAGTCTCTTAGTTGATGTGTCATAGAGGTTGAGTTGGTAAAACTTGATGTGCTTGTTGACCATCTTGGTTTTCTGGTTATAGAAATGCTTTGAATGAAGGAGTGGCTCTCTTGAGTAAAATAAGTTTGCTTGAGGTGTTAACTTGATAATTTTCAACTTTGAGTTTCCTTAAAAAGTTTTTTCATTAGTTGTCTTTTAAAATCATAATGGTGACATAGAAATGATTTCATGAAATTTGTTTGGCTTTTATGAAGTACCACCAAGGGGCTGGAGAGATGGTTGAGTAGTTAAAAAAAAAAACTGCTCTTCCAGAGAACCCAGGTTCAATTCCCAGCATCCACATAGTAGCTCTGTAGCTTTTATACCTGGGGACCTGACACCCATGGCAACCATGGCACCAATGAACAAAATAAAAATGAAGTACCACCAAATGGAAATTGTACAGTAGATCTGATTCAGTTGATTGAACTCAATATATATGTTAAAAAATTTTTTCAACTTAGAGACTTTGTTCATATCTTAAGTGTTGAAAGAAAGCAGTTGTTGAAAGCAAGTAGTTTTTTTTCTTTTAAATAGTGGTAAATAAAGAGGGCTAAAGGTAAAAAGTAGAGGGAGGACTTAAATAGTTATGTTTTATTTTTTTTATTTTTTATTTTTTTGGTTTTTCGAGGCAGCGTTTCTATGTGGTTTTGGAGCCTGTCCTGGAACTAGCTCTTGTAGACCAGTCTGGTCTCGAACTCAGAGATCCGCCTGCCTCTGCCTCCAGAGTACTGGAATTAAAGGTGTGCGCCACCACCGCCCGGCAAAATAAATCTTAAAAAGTTAAAAAGTTGCTAATCACAGATGAACTGCTATGGATTTATGTATCACCCTTAGCACAACTCAGGTTTTAAATCTTTATAATTAGAAATATTGGGTGGGTGCTTATATTTGGAACAGCTTTTAAAGGTAACTTATGGTTGTTAATTTGCTAAATTTATTTGCCTATTTTTTATTGGCATATTCTGGTCTTTGCTGGTGTTTTTCCAACTAATGTAATTAATTTCCAATTCAAATTAGCTTTGAATGCTTATGCTCAGGTGATTCTCTTGCTTTAGCCATGAGTAGCTGAACTAAGTAAGATATGTGCCACTGCTGGAAGCTCTCCTTCCATTGCCAATTGAGTTCTTACTGGTGGAAAGACTTCTGTATAACCATTAAGAAGATTCCCTCAGTCCAAGTTCTGACCCTGTTTCTTACCTACTGTATCATACTGTATAAATTAACCTCTTTGTGCTGAAGTGTAGTTGTTCTATAAAGTGTTACCTATTATCATTTAGGATTTTGGGTAAGTTGAATTGGGTTAATGCATGCATCATGCTTAAAACAGTGATTCTGAAGCCAGTGAATCTGAAACAGTGATTCGAGCACGCCTTTAATCTCAGTACTTGGGAGGTACAGGCAGGTGGATCTCTGAGTTTGAGGACAGCCTGGTTTTATCCTTTATTTTAGATTTATTTATTTTTTTATTATGTATACAACATTCTGCCTCGATGTATGCCCGCATGCCAGAGGAGGGCGCCAGATCTCAGTACAGATGGTTGTGAGCCACCATTGGTTAGTTTCTTTGCCCTTTAAGTGAGAGCAATAATATCCATGCAACAAATGTTTTTTGAGGACATACTCATTGCTGCCACATAGTGGAGATACAAAGATAAGCAACAGGGTGTTGGCAAGATGGTTCAACAGGTTAAAGGCGATTGCCACGATGCCTGAGTTCTATCTTAGGGACCCACGTGGTGGAAGGAGAGAACAAGTTCTTGGAATTTGTCCTCTGACTTTGACATCATGGCATACTCATACCTATACACCTATGTAAACCACACAATAAATAAAAATGTAGTTTATAAAGACAAGCATTAGGAATGGAAAACTGGGAGGGAGATGTATAAATCACTGAAAAGCTATTATGAATTATGATGAATGAACAGAATGTTAGAACCGTTTATAGGGGAGCATTGGAGAATACCACACAGAATATTGGTTAGGATAAAGTAAGTATCTTAGTTATTTTTCTATTATTATGAAGAGACACCATGGCTAAGGCAACTTGCTGAAGAAAGACTTAATTGTGGCTTACAGTTGCAGAGGGTTATAGTCCATGACCATCATGACAAAGAGCAGGCAAGCAGGTATTCATGGTGCAAGAGCAGGAGCTGAGAACTTATATCTTGAGCTGGGCAAGCAGGTATTAATGGCACAAAAGAACTTATATCTTTTTTGACAATTACAAGGCTGAAGAAAGCTAACTGGGAATGACGTGGGATTTTAAGAATCAAAGCACACCCCTAGTGACACACTTCCTCCAACAAGGGTACACCTAATCCTTTCCCTAATAGTTTCCACCATTTGAGGATCAAGCAAGCGTTCAAATACATGAACCAATGGTGGCTATCCTTATTCAAACCACCACAGCAATATATATGTATCAAAATGGGTTGTGAACTCAAAAATACTTCGGATGCATTTCTGTGATTCTGGATTTTATGACCACCTTAAGGATAGTGATATTTTCTTGAAATAAAGTACCCTGAACATAATGCCTTTCTTTAATTCTAGTCCTTTTTCTAGTATCTGAGCCAATTTTAGGAAAATCAAGAAAATGTACAATCCTTCCACAAAACACTATCACCATGCTTTTTGGTGTGTTCCCATCATAATTATAAGGTTAATATTTAAAGGATAAGAAAATAGTCTTATTAGAATATTAAAGACAGACTTTTCTTAGAATAGGAAACTAAAAATGTCCAGTAACAAGAAATACACACTAAAATGAGATTATTTTTAGATTCTCATAATAATTTGATACTATCAAAGCCTAGCAAAAAATTTAAGGTAGAACATAGTCTTAAAACAGTGTCCCTAAGTGGTATGAATACAAACTTCACTATTATGTAATGTTAAGTTTATATAGCATTTAAAGTTTTTTAAAACCATTTACTAAGAATGCATTGGGAATGGCCCTTTTTGCTAAATTTATAGTAACTTTTGTTTGTTTTTTTTTTTGCAGTTTCTTTCTTTTAAATTTTTTTAACGTTTATTTATTATGTATACAATATCCTGTCTGTGTGTATGCCTGCAGGCCAGAAAAGGGCACCAGACTCCATCACAGATGATTGTGAGCCACCATGTGGTTGCTGGGAATTGAACTCAGGACCTTTGGAAGAGCAGGCAATGCTCTTAACCACTGAGCCATCTCTCCAGCCCAGTAACTTTTGTTTGAAACCACTTTTTGTTTTGATTTTTTTTGAAATAGTTCCTCTCTACATAGCCTTTGTTGTCCTGTAACTCACTGTGTAGACCAGGCTGACTATGAACCCCAAAGCGTGGGCCACCATACCCAGATCTGTTACTGATGTGTTACTGATTTAACATCATAGTGATTAAAAAATAGAGATAAGTGCTCAATGTTCCTGAAATTCTACCACTCAGTTCAATGCTAATTTGGTTTATAGTATATCTTTTAAAAATTTTCTTTAAACCATGTATCCTAAATAAACGTGTTAGGGTGTGTGTTGTGTGTGTGTGTGGGGGGGGGCTTTTGGGAAACTTTTTATTTTATTGATATTTATTGAGCTCTACATTTTTCTCTGCTCTCTTCCCTGCATCTCCCCCCTCTGCCTTCAATCCTCCCCCAGAGTCCCCATGCTCCCAATTTACTCATGAGATCTTGTCTTTTTCTACTTTCTACTTCCCATGTAGGTTAGATCTATGTAAGTCTCTCTTAGTGTCTGCATTGTTGTCTAAGTTCTCTGGGATTATGGTTTGTAGGCTGGCTTTCTTTGCTTTATGTTTAAAAACCACCTGTGAGTGAGTACATGTGATAATTGTCTTCTGGGTCTGGGTTACCTCACTCAAAGTAATGTTATCTAGCTCCATCCATTTTCCTGCAAAATTCAAGCTGTCGTTATTTTTTTCTGCTGTATAGTACTCCATTGTGTAAATGTACCACAATTTCCTTATCCATTCTTCGATTAAGGGACATTTAGGTTGTTTCCAGGTTCTGCATATGACAAACAATGCTGCTATGAACATAGTTGAGCAAATGTCCTGTGGCACAATTGAGCATCCTTTGGATATATACCCAAAAGTGGTATTACTGAGTCTTGAGGAAAGTTGTTTACTTATTTTCTGAGAAATCGCCACACTGACATCCAAAGAGGTTGTACCAGCTTGTATTCCCACCAGCAATGCAGAAGTGTTCCCTTTTCCCCACAACCTCTCCAGCAGAAGAAGTCATCAGAGTTTTTGATCTTGGCCATTCTTACAGGTGTAAGATGGAATCTCAGAGTTGTTTTGATTTGCATTTCTCTGATGACTAAGAATGTGGAACATTTCCTTAATTGTCTTTAAGCCATTTTAGGTTCCTCTGTTGAGAGTTCTCTGTTTAGGTCTATACTCCATTTTTTTTAACTGGGTTATGTAATCTTCTGGTGTTCAATTTCTTGAGTTTTTTGTATATTTTAGAGATCAGACCTCTGTCTGATGTGGGGTTAGTGAAGATCTTTTCCCATTTTGACCATGTCCTTGGCTTTACAGAAGCTTTTCAGTTTCAGGAGGTTCCATTTATTAATTGTTTCTCTCAGTGTCTGTGCTGCTGGGGTTCTATTTAGGAAGTGGTTCCCTGTACCAGTGTGTTCAAGGTTCAGTGTAGCTGGCTTTATATTGATTCATTTGGACTTGAGTTTTGTGCATGGTGATAGATATGGGTCTATTTTCATTCTTCTACATGTTGATATCCAGTCATGCCAGCACTACTTTTACCTAATTTAAATATTTTTATTTTTTTAAATATATATTATTATACATACAATATTCTGTCTGTGTGTGTGGCTGCTGGCCAGAAGAGGGCACCAAACTTCATTACAGATGGCTGTGAGCCACCATGTGGTTGCTGGGAATTGAACTCAGGACCTTTGGTAGAGCAGGCAATGCTCTTAACCTCTGAGCCATCTCTCCAGCCCCCTCTAAAGTATTTTAAATGGGTGAATTACATTCTGATGAGTGCATGATTCCTCTTTTCTTGTGCTCACACCTTTATGTTACAGTTTTCATTATCTTAATGCTTACCAGTACACAGTAGACATTTGGTAAATAAGCGTTGAATGAAATAAAAAAGGATAGAAACATCATAGTAGACAAATGTTTATGGATTTATTTAAGTTTTCAGAACTAGAATGCAAAAATTTAAGCCAGGCAATGATGGTGCATTCCTTTAATCCCCCAGCACTTGGTAGGCAGAGTTTCAGGCCAGCCTGCTCTACAGGATGAGTTCCAAAACAGCTGGGGCTACACAGAGAAACCGTCTGAATCCTTCACCCCCAAATAGTTAAGGTTTTTGATACTTCTAGCTAGATTCCCCTTTAGAAAGACCATCTTACCTTACTTTAAAAAAAAAAAACTATGCTATGGTTAGCATATGATTCAGAATTATTTACATTACTGTAGCATATTTTGGTAAGCCTTAATAAACTTGTAAGAGCATAAACTTGGATATAGCTAGTGTCTTAAGGTTCCTGTTGCGGTGAAGAGACAGCACGACCACAGCAGCTCTATGGAAAACATTTAATCTGCTGGTTTACAGTTAATTCTATTATCATCATCATGGTGGGTCATGGCAGTGTACAGACAGACATGGTGCTGGAGAGGGTGCTGAGAATTCTGTGTCTTGATCTGAAGGCAAAAGGAAGTGAACTGAGACAGTAGGCATGACCTGAACATTAAATGAGACCTCAAAGCCTGTCTCTACAGTGACACACCAGCAAGACCATACCTACGTCAAAGCCATACATCCTAACAGTGACACTCCCTATCATTTTATGGGGGCCAATTACATTCAAACTACTGCTGCTAGTATTGATGCTATGCAAATGGCTCTCCATACTTTTATCAGTTGGTATATTTTTACCAGGGGCATTGTGGTTTTCACCCATTCTGGAGTCCCGGTTTTGCCCTTCAAATTCTCTTGTATAGTTTGCTACCAGCTTTTGAAAGAAAAATTCAAGCTAAGGTTTAGTTTAGTACTATTGTCATGTGAGGCTCTGGATTCAGTCCTCAGCCTTGTGTTTTAAAGTATAGTAATAGAGGTTTCAATTGACAACCTCTTATGCCAAGCATTTTAAATTATTTTTGCTTTTAAAAAGTAAAGACTAATTTTGTGGCCAGTACAGATCTCTACCTCTAGAAGACAGTTATAGTCATGTGTTCTCTAACAGGATTGTTTCTGTTTGTGGTTTGTTTTGAGAAGATACCTCATGTAGCCCCGAAACTCACTGTGTATATAAGAACTCATTCTGTATTGGAAGATACTAAATTTCTGATTTTTTAGTGCTGCAATTTCAGGCATTTGTCCCCAGACCTGGCTTTGGAACATAGTAAATGAAATGGCTAATGTGTTTTTGCTACTGGTAGAGATCAGTGATGAATTGCAGATACAGAAAATTTGTATTGCCTAATAATATTGAAAGTTTGTATTAGTGAATAGTAATAGTTGCAAGTGCCATTTTAAGATGTTTGCTAAATAATGAAATTTGGTACAGGAATCTTACTGTCTATAGCAGGCTTATTTTATGGGCCCACATTTTGGGTAGTAAATTGGCCATAGTTGTATAGTGATAGAGTTGGGCACCAAGTTAACCAGTCTAGTATTGAGCCCAGTATACTGTAAGTTTCTTTTAAGCAACTTGTTTCTATTTGTTTTTGCTTTTTTGTTTTTGTTTTTTTTTTTTTTGAGAGTTCACAGAGATCCGCCTACCTCTGCCTGTGCTGGGATTAAAGGCATGTACCACCATTGCCCAGCACCACGTACCATCTATGAAAGTGCAGAATGAATGCTCCCATTGGAGGAAATTTTAATAAAAAGAAACTTAAGAAAAAGGCAGGACTCCAAAGAAAGTCCAATTAAATTCCAGTATGAGTTCAATTTGGAGTGCTCCCCTCCCCTTTGTAACTTAATTGACTCTGGGGGTTTCACATCATGGACCCCAATTCTGTTCATCTCATCCTGCCCTCATCCCTGCCACGTCCCCCATAAGGAAATAAAGTAAGCAAGTGAACAAATGGAAAAGAAAAACAAAAAAAACCCAAAAACAACAGAAAAATCTCTTTGCTTCTCCTTTCCTGCTTCTCTAATACCTCTTTATTTGTCCTCGTAGCAATGGAGGCTTCAGTGTGCCTCTTTGTCCCATCAGTTTTACTGGCAAATGTCTATTGCAATGAGTCAATAGTCTTGTGCAAGACCTCTGGTTTCTGGCACACCATCACCACTGGGTCCTCACCAGAACCTCTATGGGTGATCCTGTGGCTACCATGAGTCTTGGAGATCTTGCAGGTATTGTTCCACAGGACCAGTCCTTTCACCAGTTCAGTTCCTAGATGGGGTAGATGCTCGTCTAGGGTGGGTCAACTCCAAGGGCCTGGCTGTGGGCCTGAATAGTAGCCAAGTTGGTCAAACTGGGCCCCTGGGGCCACCCACCTTGAACAAGTGGGTGGAGTTAGCTCCCCTACATGTATGCCCTCAGGGTTGGTTCACTCTGGTCTGTGTAGAGGGGTGGGGACCATCTTCTCCAGCGTGCAGGGACCAAACAAAAACACTCTTGCTGTAGTGTCCAGGGAGAGGCATGGCCAGTTCTCCTAGGGCCAGTGAAGGGTCTGGCTGGCTCATCATGGCCTTCTGATTTCATCTGACATGGTTTCTAGGACCTTCTGAGGTGACACAGGCCATAGACAACTACACAGATCCCAGCTGTAGCTGGACCATGGTGCCAGACATGACCCTTGGCAGCAGCTTCAGCTTGGTAGACATCCTGGCTCAGGATGGAGGGACTGGTCACTCAGGTGGGAATGGTTGTGGCCCTTACCTTGGGCCTCTGTATGATCTTTGGTGGCAATGCAGGACCCGGACTTCAGCACAGACCCCATTCGTAGTAGAACCATGGACCCCACATGGTCCTCAGCAGTGTCTGGATGTAATCATTTGCCCCAGGGGCAGTATGGCCCTTGATCTGGATCTGTATTGTCTACACGGCCTTAAATCGTAATTGGTGGGTAGGACATCAGTACAGACTCTGGCTGCAGCAGGTCTATGGACCCTGATATGTTTACCTCAGCTGCAGGCAAACAGCACTATCACTTTGTGTAGCAGCACAGGGCACTCAGATCTGGATGCATCCTGACCCTTGGACACCACCCTGGACTCAGGTGGCTGATCTGACCCGGGGCATCCTCCGGGCCCTTGCTGTTATAGGGCCATGGACCTAGACATGGACCTCGGTGACATGGCAGCACAGTCCATCTATATCTGTATGCCCCTGCTGTGGTGTGGCTCACAGACTTCAACACAGACCCTGTCTGCAGCTGGGCCACATGACCTCAGGTATCTGCTCGGCCTGATCAACATCTTAGCTCCTAGTGTTAGTCTGGCAATTCAGATCAGGATGGTTCTGCTAGGAGATCAACAAGGCCACAGGTTACGATCCAGACCCCAGGCTTCATGTGGCCTTTCATGGCCTATTTGGAGCCTTTAAAAAACTTTCAGTTCTTTGAGAATTTCATACAATGTAATTGAAAATATTCATTGTCCTCTTAAGGGTTATCCTAATTTAGCATTTCTTTAAGGTGTTGTTGTTTTGGTGTTAGGAGTTGTTTTTATTTTAACAGTCTTATCCTAGTCCAGGCTGACCTGGAACTGTAGGCCAGGCTAGCCTCAGACTTGTGCCAGTCCAGCTACCTTAGCGTCCCTAATGTTTGAATTACTGGTGTAAGCCAGTACAGCTACTCTCTGTTTTCACACATATATGTGGGTGCTATATACCAGTAAATGGGAATGAATTCTCTACTCATAAACCTTTTGAATTAATATTTTTCCGAACTAGGAATGTAGCTCAGTAGTGGAGAACTTATTTAGCTCCAAAAAAGAGAATGAAGCTTTCTAAGCCCATTTTTAAAAATCTTTTCAACTGTTTTAAGTTGTGTTTTAAATCTAAGAAAAAAGGCATATATCAGATGAACTTTTGCTTTTACAGGGTTTGGGATCTTTTGTATTTCTTTTGAGAAGTTTTTGTTCATTCGCCCATTTATCGATTTTTTTTTGTTCTTTCTAGATTATGGGTATTAATCCCTGTCAGATGATTAGCAAGCAGAGTTTTCCCTTTCTTTGGTTTGTTTATTTACTCTAATAGTTCCCTTTGCTATGTAGTAGCTGTTTAATTTCATGTGATTCCTATTTGTCAGTACTAAACCCGGAGTTGTAATGGCATTTCAATTGTTTTTTGTTTCTTTTTAAATCAAGACCAGGTAAGCATTTTTTTTTTAAATTTATAAATCGATTGGCCCATTAGCTCAGGCTTCTTAACTCTTATAACTTATATTAGCCCATTATTCTTGTCTGTGTTAGCCATGTGGCTCGGCACCTTATTCGGCAAGGCAGTCACATCTTCTGTGGCTGGGTCAGGACTGCAGACTCAATTGTATTTTAATAAATAAAGCTTGCCTGAAGATCAGAAAGTAAAGGAGCCCCACTGGTCATTCTTACAGTCTAGGTAATGGTAACACACACCTTTAATCCCGGTAGTCACACTAGTTGCCATAGAAACCGGACGGTGCATGCCTTTAATCCCAGTGGTGCACCTTTAATCCCAGAACTAGAGAGAATTACAAAATGAGGGGAAACAGCTCTCAGGAACAGCCACATTCTGAGATTCCTGGAGGCAGGATCACTATTTTTAACTGAGGTAGAGATAAGAGCCAATGACTAGCTGTTTTGCCTTTTGGAACTTCAGGTTGAATTCCAGTTTGTCTTTCTGAGTTTTTATTAATTGTGCTTCAGAAGTATTGGCTGACTCCATTTTTAATTGATTACACTGTGTTTAAAACTACTATAATCCAGTTGCACTATAATTGAGTTGGTCCTGAATCAGAGGGTTGTACCAATTGAATTTCTTGGTTTCACATTTATATGTGTAAAAGTAAATGTAAGTGTGAATGGTGGGGTGGGGGTGTTTTGCCTGCAAGTATGTTTGGCATGTTCGTGCCTGGGGCCTGTGGAGACAAGAAAAGACATTGGATCCTCTGATGATGAGCCACTATGTGGATGCTGAGACTGAACTTGCATCTGGAAGAGAAGCCAGTGATGTTCCTAACCACTGAGCCTTCTTTCTGATTCCAGCGTGTTAATACTTAGTTTTATTTTGGTGCTGGGAGATCCTTAATGGTACAGTACTTGCCTTAGCAAGTGCAAGGTTCTGAATTCAATCCTCATTACTCCCCATGCCTTCTCTGAAGAATTTGATACAGCTTTTATTAGTGAACTAATTTGATCCACATACCAAACTTGTAAAGTTGAGATTGTTTTCATCAAAAGAGTTTATAGTCTTAAAGTTAACTGTTATGCGAAATTCTCTGAAATGGTACAGTAAGTTGAATCTTTGTTTCAGCATATTCCAAGTTCATATGAACCCATGCAAAATAGTTGAGGTCCAATTAAAGAGTAAGTCTTTTTTTTTTTTTTTTTTTTTTTGGTTTTTCGAGACAGGGTTTCTCTGTGGCTTTGAAGCCTGTCCTGGACCTAGCTCTTGTAGACCAGGCTGGTCTCGAACTCACAGAGATCCGCCTGCCTCTGCCTCCCGAGTGCTGGGATTAAAGGCGTGCGCCACCACCGCCTGGCTGATTTAAGTTTTATTACTTGGTAAGCTACTTAACTTTTGGAGGAATAATGGATGCTTAATTTGAGAATAAGAGTGAGGCCTCTCAATCTTATTGTTATCAAAATAGGTTTTAAATTGGTTAATATCAGCACATAAGTTTACTGATTTGGAGATAAATACATAACTTAACAGTTAATGATATCCTTCATATGCAGTTGGTAGAAAGGTTGAAAAGGACCAGACAAGTTTTCTTTTCTTTTGATGATGTCTTCATACTAGTTTTTATTTATAGAATATTTGGCATAAGATTATTGCTCCTGAATTGATCTTGTTCAGAAAGAAATAGAACAAATAACACTATGTCTTACTCTTTGCCATACATAATTTTATGTAGTCTTTTACTAATCTTACAGAGAGGTTACTGTGGCTCAGGTATATCTAAGACCATATACTTCCCAAGAAAGGACAGAGCTTTTAAAGTAGTATTTTACAGACAAGCCTTTCTAGTATGTATGGTGTTGTGTTTTTTATTGTATTTTTATTCCCATCCAGGAGTGTTCCTTCACTTCTTACTTTAAAAAAGAAAACACATAGAATCAGATAAATAAATCACATAGGACTCTTTCTCCTTCCATATAGGTAAAATTTTCATCAGAATATGTTGACAAATAAAACCTAGCTTTTTATAAATATATTTAACAGCCATGCTTGTGCTTTTTAGATATTTTTTTCTTGAGCGAACATTTACCATGTCTGTGCTTTTTTAATATTTTTTTTCTTGAGCGAACATACAGACCTAGAGGATTTTTTTTTTGCCAGAAATGTAGAATCCCCCCATAAATAGGAAGCTGATTTTTAGGGATGTTTTCCTGTAAACCCAGAGACATGGGAAAATTGGAACTGAAATAATGCAAAAGACAGAATTCTTTTTCTTTGATATCCTGTATTTATTTTACATCACTAGCCTATGATATGGCTAGGGTTCATAAATGAAAGGGATGTACAAGTGAAAGTGTGTCTCTGTGTCTGTCTGTGTTTGTGTGTGTGTGTATACTGCTTTGTGCAAATTTACTCTCTGAAAAATCTAGTTCTTTCCTCCCCTTTTGTGGTGCTGACGGTCAGCGCCTTTGTGCATACTAGGTAAATGCTCTCATTTGCTACATCCTCTCTAATTATTTTGAAAGGCATGGTTATACAGACTGAGCAGAGTATATTTATGTATTTAGGTGTGCATATATAAATTAATGAAAAAGATCATGAATTTGGAAGAGAGCAAGGAAGGGTGTATGGGAGGACTTGGGAGGGAAGGGGAAATATGTAATAATCTCATTTTATAGTAAATGTAATAAGACTTTAAAAGACAATAATGTTTATGATTACATTGCTTTTGTTAATTGTGTTATCAGTTTTTCTTGGTGCTTTTGTATACTAACTAACATAAGTTGTTTTTATGTTACTGTTGCCTCTAATCTTTTTAAAAATTGTTTATATTTCTTTTGATTTTATTTTTTTTTAAAGACAGGATTCCTCTGTGTATCTTTAGAGCCTGAGCTGGAACTCACTCTGTAGACCAGGCTGGCCTTCAACTCACAAAGATCCATATGCCTCTGCCTCCTGAGTGCTGGGATTAAAAGCATGTACCACCACTGTTCAGTTAAAATTGTTTACATTTAAATACATCTAATAGTGCCCATGTCAGTGGTCTGCATGCATTATTTTCATAACTGTTGAGTGGAGAAAACGAAGCTTAAAATAATCTTTTAATATTGTGATAGTTTCTATCCTGGTGACAAGGATGCAAAGACAAGGGTTGTACAGATCCAATCATATACAACTTGTGAGGCAGTGTCAGGTAAAATGGTATGTGGTTTGAGGCTATAACTGGAAAAAGTTTAAAGGGTTCATTTTTACTCTGGGAAAGGTGTCTCAGCCTCATAGAGATGAGGCAGTATTTAAACTGAGCTCTAAGGAATATGCAGGGAGGGAGGGAGTCAATTTATCAAATGTCTTGAGTACTAAGGAGGAGACTTTGTGCTTTTTATCAAGGCCAAAGCATGAGAGAAATATATAATGTCATGTTACTGGTAAGAGATATACAGGCCCTGGATACTGCTTTAGTTCTTACTTTCAGACATCTCGACCACAGTTCCCCCCCATCTCTCTCAGCTCTCCTATCCCCCCTCCCCTAAATTTATTCCATTTCCCTTCAGAAAAAGAGCAGGTCTTCCATGGTTATCAATTGAACATGGCATATAAGACTAGGCACAAACGCTCATATCGAGGCTGGATGAGGCATGCCTTTAGGGGGAAGAGGGACCCCCCCCATGCATTGTTAGTCCCAAAAGAGCACCAAACTACTGATCTGGCCTCCAAGTTTTGACAGTCATAAGCTGTGAAGAAGAGTTTTCCTCCAGTGTATGTTTTCAACTCCTTTGGGCAAATACCAAGGGATGCAAATGCTAAGTCCCATCTTATGAGTATGTTTAATTTTAGTTTTGTAAAAGCCATTTCCATTTGAGCTATTGTGGTTTGAAAGAAAATGTTCCCCAAAGGGAAGGTATGGCCTTGTTGGAGGTAGTGTGTCACTATGGGGGAAGGTTTTGAAGTCTCTTGCTCAATCTTCCCTCAGTCTGTCACTCAACTTCCTGTTACCTGCAAGATGTAGGAAACTCAGCTGTTCCCCAGCACCATGCCTGCCTATGTACCACTATGCTTACCACCCATGCTCCCCAGTCCATTATGATCATATTCTGAACCTCTGAAACTGTAAGCTAGCCACCCCATTTAAATGTTTACTTTATAAGAGTTGCCTTGCTCATGGTGTCTCTTTGCAGCTACAAAAACCTTAACTAAGACAACTGACTTCCAGGCAATCTATGGTAGTTCTTACTCTGCATCCTTACCATCACTTGATGTCAGTGCTGGGTTTGTTCATTGTAATTAAAGCATAGTGAAATCTCATTGCTGATTATTAGAACCTTTTGGCTGTGTAGAATCTTTTCATTAGATTATTTTCTGTCTGTATATCCTTTCTGGTGGAGGTATCTGTTAAAAGTTTCATTTATTTAATTTTCTTTATGTATTCTGTGTAATTGTACTCTAATATGTCTTTCTCCATCTTCTGGTACTTGGGATTGAACCAACCATTTTACCTGTGAGTCATGCCCCAGCTACCTTGATAACTTTATTTAGCAAATATTTTCTTCAGTCTATCTTGTTTTTTTTTCCTATTTAAAAGAGACTGTAGGGGCTGGAGAGATGGCTCAGAGGTTAAGAGCACTGACTGCTCTTTCAGAGGTCTTGAGTTCAATTCCCAGCAACCACATGGTGACTCACAGCCATCTGTAGTGAGATCCGGTGCCCTCTTCTGGCCAGCAAGCATACATACATACATATAGACATTGTATACATAATAAATAAATCTTTAAAAAAAATAAGAGTATAGCTTAAAATTTTTGCTTTATTAAGTGATACCTTTGGTTATAATCGGAAGCAGTATCGGTATTTTTACTGTTATCTTGTAGGAGAAATATTATTTTACAGTTTGTAGGTAGGTCTGTGATCCATTTTGAATTGACTTTTCTGAAGAGTGTATTGGTCTAAAGTTTTGTTCTGGTTTGTCTTATGTTTTTAAGACGCAGGGTCTTGCCTCACTCTGCAGTTACAGGTATATACCACCACACCCAACTTGCTCTGGATTTTTTTTTTTTATATATATGGGTAACTAGCTATTCCAGCATCTTTTCTTTAGACATCTCCATCCATATATTGCCTTTGCTTCTTTGTCAACGATATGTTGACCAAATTTATATAGGGCTATTTTAGGGCTCCATTTTCTGTTCCGTTGATTTGTTTATTGACTAATACTATACTTTATTACTATGGCTTTATGATGAATCTTGAAATAGTGTTGTGTTGGGTACTGAGTCTTTGGTATCTCCATATAAACTTTAAATTCAGTTTGTTAGTATTCACAATGTAACTTGAGATTTGAGTTGGGATTGCATTAAATATATAGGCTCAGTTAGGAAGAAATGACATCTTTGTTTTGTTTTGTGAGACAGGGTTCCTCTGTAGCTTTGGAGCCTGTCCTGGAACTTGCTCTGTAGACCAGGCTGGCCTCAAACTCACAGAGATCCACCTGCCTCTGTCTCAAGAATACTGGGATTATTAAAGACATGCGCCACCACCACCTGGCTCAGAAATGACATATCAAGATTTTTCTATATTGAGTTTTTCTATTCACAAACCTGAACACTCTCCATTTATTTTGCTCTGGTTTGGTTTCCTTCATTAATTATCTGTAGTTTCCCTCATAGATGAACTAATTATTAATATCTTTTTAGATGCTGATATAAATGGTATTTATTTCAGAACAATTTGTTTATGATTTCATATATGAAAGTAATTAGATTTTTTGTATTCTGGTATTCTGGAACCTTGGTCTAAATCACTTAACAGTTTCAGGAGGGATTTTGTTTGTTTTTCTTTGTGACAGTTGTCTCTTGATTTTTTTTTTTACATAGGTTATATGATAAGGCATCACTCTTCCCAATCTGTGTATCTTTTGCTTATTTCCTTTAATTTGGGCCTCCCTTAATATTATACATTCAACAACCATCCATTTCCTGAAAACTTTGTTTTAATTTTTTCTTAGCACCGAATAGTTCATTTTATATATGTATCAGATTTTCATTATCCATCTGTTTATGGACATCTGAGTTGGTTCCAGTTTTTTCTTATAGTAAATAGAGCAGCAATAAGTAAGCAAGGACGGACAAATATCTCTATGGTAGGATATGGAGTTCTAGGTATTTGTCCAAGAGTGGAATATCTTGGTCATATGGTAGTTCTAATTTTTTAATTTTTGAAGTACCTCCACACTTATTGTATTAATTTGCACTCTCACCAGCAATGAATAATTGGATTATTGTTCTGTGTCTTTTTGTTTTCTGGTTCTTGGGAGTGAATAAGGGCCTATTTTTCTGTTTTTCTTTCCTTGAATGTTAGATTTTTTTGATAGATAAGCTCCTTGAGTGCAGGAAGGGTATGTCAAAGCAGTTTTTTACATTTCCTTGATGACTGGAATGTTGAACACTTTAAAATAGTGTTTCTTTTGAAACTGTCAACTCAGATGTTGTTCAAAAGTTATATTTCTTTAGTATTTAATTTGTGCAATTCTTTGTAAATCTGGATATAAACCTCTTGTCTGAAGAATAACTTTGAAAGATGTTTTCTCCCATTCTGGGGCTTTAGGTGTGCTAGCATGATAGTTTTGTTTGCTGTGTAGAAACTTTGTAATTACAAGTTGCATTTGTTAATACTTGAACTCTGCTCTTGAAATTCTGTTTAGAAATTTTTTGCCCCAGTGTCTGGATGGGTGTTCCTTACGTTTCTGTTGAACAGTATGGGAGTTTTGGGGTTTGAATTAAGGTCTTTGATTGATTTCTAACTGATTAATGTACAAGGTGAAAGACAGGAATCTAATTTAATGGATTCATTTTTGTGTATGGTCTTTCCTTATTTTTTTACCTACTCATTATTATTTCTTGCCTTTTCCTTGCTTTGGGATGGACTTGTTACTGTTTTTGAGAGCTTTGATATGCTCCATGCTTCACTTTTTAATGTGAGCAGTATAAACTTTTTCTCTTAGGACTGCCTTGGCTGTGCTCCAGAGGGGGAGGTTCTAAGTACGTTGTTCTCATTTTCATTTCTCTCTCTTAGAATTCTTAAATTTCCTCTCTTGATTCCTGGATGACTCACTGTTACCTCAAAAAATGTATTATTTAGTCCCAATTTTTTTTGTAATTTTCTTTTATTGAACTCTTTTTATTCCATTATGATCTGATAAGACACAAGGTACTAGCCTGATTTCTTTTTATTTTGTATTTGTTGAGACATTTTGTTATGGTATGATCAGTTTTGGAAGTTTCATGTACTCCTGAGAAAAATGCTTATTTTTTGTCTTCTAGAATATTCTGTATGTGTCTGTTAAGTCAGGTTGATCCCCTCTAAAGTTCTTTGCCTATTTTTTTTTAACTTTAGAAAATATAAATGGGTAATATATTGAAGTCCCTCACTATTACTGTGCCAGGACCTATGTATTTTTTTAATGCCTTTTGACGTTTGTTTTATGGAATTTGGGAACTCCAATATGTTACATAAAAATATATCTTTTGGTGAGTTGTTCCCTTTTATTAATATATAGTGTCTGTAATTTTGGTTGGATTTTTACATCTGGTTTATGGTTTCCCATTTTCTTGATGGTTTGATACATGTCTTTGCTACCTAGTTTGGAGACAACATATTACTTCTTGTCTTAATTCAGTCCATACGTTTATATCTTCTTAGTAATGAGTTGAGACTTATTTATATTTAAGGTTATTATAGGGGTAGGTATTTGCTATTTTTTCAAATTTTTTTAGATGATGTTCTGTTTTACTGGATTATTGATGATAATTCTTTTTCTTTTTAATAATTTAAATTTATGTGCATTGGTGTGAAGGTGTCAGATCCCCTGAAATTGCAGTTACAGACAGTTGTGAACTGCTATGCTGGGAATTGAACCCAGGTCCTGGAAGAGCAGTCAGTGCTCTTAACTGCTGAGCCACTTCTCTAGCCCTGGTATTCATTCACTTTTCTCTCATTGAAGTTTTGGAAATTTGCTGATTTGTTGTATTATACATGGTTATTTCTTTGTCAAGTCTACTTAGTTCATCTATTTCTTTCATAATTTGTGTGTTCTCAAAGGAGGCTTTTGTTCTTTCCCTCGAATAGTATTCCATTAAGAATATTATGTAGTGCTAGTTGGATGGTTATTAGTTGGCATAATTTGTGCTTGTCTTGAAGTGTTTTTATTCATCAGTTTTGAAAGATACCTTTGCTGGATATAGCATTTTTGGATCACAGTTATTTACCTTCAGAGCTAGAAATACTTCAGTTTGTGCTTCTGGCTTTTGTGGTTGTTATTAATGAAATAAGTCAGAAGTATTTCAGATACTTCTGCCTTTGTAATTTGATATTTTTCTCATGTGACTTTTAGTATTGTTTCTTTGCTTTGTATTTTTTACATCCTGACTGTGATGTGTGTCATGGAATATTTCTTCTGGTCATGTCGATAAGGAATTTTATGTCTTATATAGATGTCTGTTTTATTCTTTTAAGTTTGGAAAGTTTGCTTCTATAATGTCAGTAAATAGTGTCTGTTTCATTTGATTTTATCTCTTTTCCTTCTCTACATCATAAATTCTCAAATTTGACCTTTTGACTGGTGTCCCATGCTTTTTGGGCATATCATTCATGTTCTCTAATTTCTCTCTCTCTCTCTCTCTCTCTCTCTCTCTCTCTCTCTCTCTCTCTCTCTCTCTCTCTCTCTCTCACACACACACACACACACACACACACACACACACACTTTTTTGTATTGTTGTTTCTACTTTGTTTTCTACCCCAGAAGTTTGTTCTTCTGCATGGTCTTACCTGTTCGTGAAGGTATCTGTTGTGGCTTTTATTTGATTGATCATCTTCATTTTAACTAGTTTGTTTTGTTCTTTTTTTTTTAGTGTTTTGATTTTCTTGCTAAATTTTCCCTCTGTATTATTATATATTAAGACTTTCTTGCAGTTTCCACTGTTTCATTCGCTTGTTAAGGTCTTAGAAAAATTTCCTTAACTTGTGCATCTGTTTGGAACTTCTATATATAATCACTGTTTTTATGTTATTTCATTTTTTTGTTTTTTAAAGTAAGACTGAAGTCTATCTAAGACTTTTGCCTCTACAGTTTTGGATTCCCTTGTAGGGGAGTTGTTAGTTGGTTGTATCATAGTCTTTGTTTTGCCCATCTGTTTGAGTTGGCTGGTCTTTCAGTTTTGACTGTTCCTTCTGAGTGTCTTTGGATATTTTGTATTCTGTGATTTGTCTTAGAGATACGTCTGCGTGAAGTTAAGCTATGGAGACTGGTATTGATTGTCACCAGATTGGAGTCATTGAAGTAGGTGATCCTGTTACAGTTACTCCCAAGGGTCTTGACTGGGATTTGACTAGGAATAATGGTATTCTGCCAAATTAGGAGATTTGACATTTCTACCATGTTAAATCTTCTCTGCAGCTTTTGGAGCCTGTCCTGGAACTCACTCTGTAGACCAGGCTGGCCTTGAACTCACAGAGATCTGCCTCCTCTTTCCTGAGTACTGGGATTAAAGATGGGTGCTACCTTGCTAAATCTCGATGATGTGAGTGCACACGCACACAGATGTGCTTGCCAGTGCTTGTATATGTGGAAGCAGAGTTCCGCTTTGAGGACCTTCCTTTGTTGTTTCCTCCCATATTTTTAAAGACTGAGTCTTTATAGTTACAGACTGGCACTGTCGTGTTTGACTTTGGTTCTGGGGAATTTAAGTCCTCATGCTTTTATCATCAAACTGTCTGCCCAGCCCCTCTGGGCAGATGTAGGATTTTTTAAAAATGTACATAATGCTTTTTCTGTATTTTCTGATCGGTATGCCTGTTGCTTTCTTTTGTGTGCTGCCCTATTAAGAGCTAGAACTTCCAACATTGTCTTTGAATAAAAAGTGATGAGAACATTTTGCTCTTGTTCCTCATTCTAAAGGGAAAGCATGCATCAGTTATTTGCATTGTATAATGTTGGGGCTGCTTGCCTGTAGCAGAAGCAGTTTAATTGCTTCCCTGCAAAGAGCTGCCATCTCTAATAATGCAATCTGGTTTTAGCTGTAAAACTTTCATAAGAAAAGAAAAAAACAAGTAAAATGCACAGATTGTTCAGTTTATAAGTTTCTGTTCTGTTTATTGTCAGTAACTAGTTGGGCTCATTTTAGGTATTTTGATGTTGTTGGTAGGCGTCATCTTGTTCATTTGTATTGGATGCTGAGGTAATTTTTAAAGGGAATTTGTAATTACACGTTCTAAATATTAATTGTAGAGGAATGTTGCTTAGTATTCATATATGGTCTGAGCCAAAATATTGTGTGATAAACACTTGAAATGATAATGTGTGTCAAGTGACATTACCTTGTAAATATTTAAATACTATGTGCCCATCATTAGAACGAAATAAAATACTTTGCAGCAGTCTGAGTATTTATTTTACCAACTCTTCCTGAATACGCATTGATTGAATAGATGTAAACAAAGCAGACAAATAGGCCAGAAGCTACCTAGAATATGTGTCGTCTTCATGCTTGGTTACTTTATATTTTTAGACCAGGTCTGTCTAAAGAGCCTGGAATCTACCTCTACTACTATGCATGTATCCTTTTTAATAGTAGGAGAATGTTGATTTCTTGCTATGCCTAGTTCAGTGTATCTTTAAGGACTTGTCTGTTAGTAAATATCACAGGGATTACATGAGTCTGATCAGGCTGTTACCTACTTTGGGTTTTCCAAGTTATACGGTCTTAAGTAAAGTGATAAATGGTCAGGACATTTCTAGAAGATGTCTTACATGTTGTTTCCTAGTTAAAGTCTTTGTTCTTAAGACACAATTTATCTTAGTTCTAAAAGGCATATTGCCAAAACCACCAGAAATAATCCTGTGGTTAGCCATGAATTAATGTGGAGGGGGTAAGAAAGGTTTTATTACGGCTTGTACATCCACACCACACAGTCCAAGAAGTCAGGGCAGGAACCCAAACAGGAACCTCTAGTCTTGAACTGAACCAGAGGCCATGGAGGAACACTGTTTTACTGGCTTGCTCCTAGTACCTTGACTCAGACATTTTTCGTACACACCCCAGGAACACCCGCCCAGGATGTCACTACTCACAGTGGGCTGGGACTTCCCATATCAATCATCTATCAAGAAAATGCCCTACAGACTAAGGCAGTCAGATGGAGACATTATAAATTAACATTTTTGATACATTTCCTTTCTTAGAGTGTTTTTTATAGACATAGACTTATATTTTGTTGTTTGTTTTTGAGATAGCATTCTGTTGCCCAACCTAGCCTTGAATTCCCATTGATCCCTTCTGATTCAACATGGGATTACAGGTATGAACCATCATTCCTGACATAGTAGATTCAAATTCCATGTTATAACCTTTCTATTTAATCATGAGCTTCTCTGTTATGTAATTGCCTGCAGTATTTTTAGTGGTGATATAGTCCATTTAAAAACCAATCCTGGAGCTGGAAAAAATAACAGTTAAGATCACTTATTTCCAGCATCCACATGGTGGTTCACAACCATCCTTAATTCTGGTTTCAGGGGATCTGATGACTTTTTCTGGTCTCCTTGAGCCCCATGTCTGCTTGCAGTGTGCATACATACATGTAAAGAAAACACATAAAACATTTAGATTTTAAGATTTAAAACAGTCCTTTTTGGGGACTTTATGATTTTTTTACTATTAAACATACTCATGCAGTATAGATTATTGAAGTTAAAATGTTTGTGTACATCCCTAAAACTTAAGCTGAATTTTCAGAAGTGTAATTCCTTTTTTTTCAAAACTAGAGTCTTCTAGTGAGTATTTTCATTCTGAGATATCAAAAAACATGCCATATTTAACTGTCAAAAGTTTTGAAATTCTTATAAAAGAAGAGGAAAACAGCTATTTTGTTTTATGTACTTATGTAACAGGGATTGTGAACCATTTGTATCAAAAGTTATTCTTTACCCATTTCTATTTCATAGTTATATATATATAGTTATACCCATGAGTTAACATAACTTCAGTGTTTTTACACTAGGTATCTTGCATACACTTTGTCCAATATTTTGTATGTTTAATAATATTCAACTCTAGGTTATCTTCAACTTTATCTTCTCACTACTTTTGGGGGTTTTCTTTTCAGATCTTAAGCAGAAAATTGAAAACATGAAAGTAGACAGGACTAAACTGAAAAAGACACCTACTGAGGCTGTGAGTATCCAAGTTTGCTTTGCTTGTTTTCTTCATTTCAGGAAAAAAATGTTGTGACCAGTGCAGCCATTCTGATCTTCCAACTAAATATGTTCAGTTTATAGAAAGTGTTACTACAGCAACTTGTAAGGCTAGGAGAAACAGCTCTGTTGTAGAGTGCTTGCTTAACATGCATGAGGCCTTGGGTATTCACTATGAATACAACAAAAGAAAATAAAAGTCCTATCTTGCCTTTTGAACTTCTGTTTTTATTTAAATTTAGTAGCTTTGTGGAAAAGGAATATTGAACAATACTTTGTGGGCCCCTGAAATGGATTCTCAGGTCACAATAAGAAAAAAGACAGTATGACAATGGAAAAAGCAAATGTAGAAACTAAGTTTTACTGTTGCTGTTAGAACTCAAGGTTTTTTCCCTTTGGTTTTGAAAACAAAAATGGTAAGTTTGACTTTTGTTAGTCTTTTATCTTTTATTTTGTTCTTTGACATTGGAATATCAGTTGGTTTTTATTAAATGTTGTATATTGAACATATTGATTTTCTTACTGTACAGATGTTTTCATTTGATTTTGTTTTTGATGTGTTTTGGCATCTAAATTATGATGACTATATCATTTGAATAGAAAAGTGAATAGAAAAGATTTCAAGGAATTAAGTTTTTAAAAATGAAACAGTTCCATCAGTGTAAGAATCTACTAATTGAAAATTAAGACAATCTAGAATACAGAAGAACTTAATAGAGAGATTATATATTGCGGGAAAGAACAGTATTAGTCAATAAAATGTGCCAAGACAATTTTTGATTTGGATGGGATGGTGTGGGCACTGTTTACTGAAGTAAATTGTAGATAAGTCGTCAAAATCAGATATTTTTAAAAGAAATTATAGGAGAAGTAGAACATACAGGTGAATGTTTACCTTGTCTTAGGTGGGGATTGCCCTTCCAAGCATTAAAGCAAAGGACAAAAAAACCAAAATGGAAATGTAAAATACCATATCCAAAATAAAAGGACACATGACAATAGCCATTCTAACAGGTATGAGGTAATATCTCATTATGATTTTGATTTGCATTTCCCTGATTATTAGTGATGTTGAGTACCTTTGTATGTGCCATTTGGCCATTTATATGTCTTTGGAGAAAAGTCTTTTTAAATTCCTTTGCCCACTTTAAAATTGGGTTATTTGGGTTTTTCCTCATTATTAAGTTGAAGAAGTTTCTTAATATTTTTTAAATTAACCCCCAGAAGAATGAAAAGTGAAATAAGTTAATCATAGAGGAACAAATACTACATGGTTCCTCTTAATATGGGGCATATAAAATAGTCAAAGGTATGTAAGTAGGCAACAGAATGAATGGTGGTTATCATGGGAGGGGATGGTGGGGGATTGTTCTATGGCTTTGTATTATTTAGTTATACAAATGAGTAAAATCTGGGTGTGGTAGCTCATGCTGTAAGAGAACCAAAGTTCAGGGGCAGCCTGGGCTACATATTGATAGCCTATTTTAAAAGAAAAAGGATGTTTCAAAAGTTCCAGTTAAGGATAAATTAAGAATTCCTTTTGTTGAGGATAAACTTTATGTTAAATGTTCTTAACACATACACAAAGGGCCACAAGGAAACTTGGAGGTGATATGTTTTTCACCTGGAATGTGGTGATGGTAATATGAGCATATGCATCTATGTTTAGATACCATCTATGTTTAGACTCACCAGGTAAAAGCTCTCGTTATTTAAGCTCAGTGAGCTGAGTTCAGCCCCTAGAGTCACATAAGGTGGAGAGAACCAGGTCCTGCATAACATAACCAAATTATGTTAGTTATGTGCTGTTTGTTATATGCCACATAATACCCCAATTAAGCTCATGTGTGTGTGGGGAGTCATGGGACCTGAAAAGCTGCAGAAAATATTTATAACCCAATGTAGTTAATACCCTTTATGCTAAATCAATAGAAGAAATGAATATCCCAATGACAAAATGGGCATAAAACCTTTCAGAGAAGTAACAAAGCCAGTAAACTAACTAGAAAGAATCAATCTTACAGGTGATCAGAGAAATGCAAATTTTATTTTTTATGCTAAGTGAATTGCAAGTCTTGTATAGTCACACTTAGGAATTTTCTAGCTTCTATCAGATTACTTAGAATATAATGTCACTGTCTAGATGTGTTTTAAGGCTTGAGTTGCCTGTTGTATTCAGATAATGTAGAAGACTGCCCAATTTCTCATACTGGCGTCAATAGTAGGTTTCAATTTGAAGATTTTTAAAAAAATTGATCACTTAGTATATTGGCAACATCGCAAAGAATTTTCCCCCTATGTTTGATATCTATGGGAAGAAATTCATGTAAACTCTGGTAGCTGGTATGCAGCTTTGAACTGACTGATGGCTTGCCTTTTCCTATGATTGGGGACAGTCCCACTTGGTTTGCATTTATATAGCATAGGAAGAGAGGAATGATGTTGTAGTAAGGCTAAGTAAATTTTATGATGAGGTAGCACAAGCACCTTAGATGATTTAAATGTATGTCAGAGATGAACCCTGTGAAAAGTGGGATAGAGTCTGTCACATCCGTGTTTCTTGGGGCTCATGAGATGGCTCACCAGGTAAAAGTTTTAGCTATTTAAGGTCAATGGGCTGAGTTCAGCCCTTAGAATCTCATAAAGTGGAGAGAACCAGTTCTACATCTTTGTCCCCTCCCTCCCATCCTCCCTCCCTCATTCTACAATAACAAGGATGATGATAATTTTAAAGAGAAGTTTCTCAATTACAGTTAAGGTATGTTGGAAACTCCCTTTGAAGATGAGAGACAAAGAGCAAGGGTCGGCTATGGTGGTACAAGGTTTTAAATCCCAGTACTTGGGAGGCAAGAGTTCATGACCAACTTGGTCTACATAGGGAGACCCCGTCTTACAAAAGGGGGGAGGGAGGGGAAAGAAAAAGAGAAAGCAAGAGACAAGTTGTTCTGTTTTGTTCCATATACCACAAACAAAGAGAAATATGTGATACTTTAGTTTGCGAACTAACATTTAAGTATACCATTTCAGTTTATTCCTTGGTAACCTTCAAAGTATTGAGTAGGCAACAATGAAATGCTAGAAAAGATGACAAAAGGTCTAGGCAATATTATAAGTTGCCCTTGCGCGTGTATGGTTTGTCCCAGTAGAACCAGGTATCTCACTTAAGTGTGTTTGGCATGCTGCCAATCAGAATCTTTGGCAAGCCCCACATCAGTCACAGGCAATATCTTAGTTTAGCAAAGGCCATATTATCCTTTGCCAACAACTATATTGCATTCAAGCAGGTTCTGGCTTGTGAGAGATTGTCATGTAATGTGGACATAGCAAGTTATTATAGTACCCAAGTGTTAACCACAAAATGGGTATTACCTAACCCCCACAGAATCAAAAAATTGGATTTGCCTATGTGTATCCCATTAGTAATTTAAATAGATGGATTTGATTCTATATCCAAGTAAATGGAGAAGGGAAGGGACAGATTAACTGTGTGAACAGGTCACTCAAATTCGCCATGTTTTCTGTTATTTCTACTGGTTCACTGTTTGTCCTACAACCTATCTATACTAAAAGAAAGGGGGCCGGGGAGGGGTGTTAAGCCTGGTTTGTGGAAGGATTTGGTGTTAAGGGTTTGCATACATTTATTTCATTATCACAAAAATTTGAAGTAGATCCTTGCAGGGGTGGTAGTTTGGATTAAGAAAACCGGCTATATTTTTAAATATCATTATAGTCATTGGAAATCTTTGGAGTTTCCTCTAGTTTTAGATCTCACAATAGCATTGTTGGGTATCTAGGTGGTATCTGTTCATCTCTTGGGTGAGGATTCTCAGATTCAAAGAGACTGACTTTAATTCTGAGTCCAATATTGATTAAAAAAAAAGCACACTGTCTCAGTATTTAATCCCCTATTTTGTACACTCAGTTAAATGACATACTTGGACTGCCTCTCCACGCTAGTTTATTAGGTTGTTTGTGTTTTTCTGGTAAGTAAATGGACAGTAAGTAGGACTCACTCATAATCAGACACTTTAGTAATCATAAAACCAAAAACAATGTCGATTTGTTGGGTTCCAAAGGTAGCTCTATTTCCATGACATCACTTATAGAGTTAAATAAAATATTAATACTTTCCCCAACTGTTGTCCATTAATAGGATGCTTCTCTGTCGCAGTCCCTATCCTATTTTTCCTTTGCGCTTTCAGAACCTTTACTATAAATTCTCAATCCACTCCTTATTAATAATTGGTCCCGTTCATCAGTACAAGAGATCAGGAATGTATGGAAATGGAACACCAAGTAAGAATGGAGTCTTAGTTTACAAAAAGTTAAGAAGTTCTTTGCACTTCAAGATTAATATTGTAGAAAAATACATCAATGCTAGCCTTTTCCTTTAACTGAATTTGTTCAGGCTCTCTGTCCGTGTCCGCGCCCTGCGCGCCCCCCCCCCCCCCCTTTGTCTTTCTTTTTCTGTCTCTCCAACTCATTGTAACAATACCAGCCATTCTAGTTACATTTTAGACCATGTCCCAGATTACTTAATTCTGCTTTAGTTTCTGCTTAGCTGATTTCCTTAATTTCTGTTGTCTATGTACTTTTAAGTAGTTTGTCTGCATATACAGGTTCATTCAGGTTTAAACAAATGCATACTGGATTGTTGGGAATGAAAATATTTCTTATGAGATTTCTTAGAGATCTAGTTTTTATATAAGCAAAAGTTGAATTGTTTTGTGGGCTTCAGGGTCATTTTCCCCATTCTTCTTTGTTTCTTCTTCATTTAAAAATATCTTTTGTGAATGTTTTTTTTTCTTAGCCTGCAGACTGCAGAGCCTTAATAGACAAACTCAAAGTATGTAATGATGAGCAACTCCTCTTGGAACTGCAGCAAATCAAAACATGGAACATTGGCAAGGTACGTATAACTGCAGCAGCTGGTATACAACTACAATGGAATAGTCTGAGTCTGATCACTTAAGAAATTTCTAGCAGACAGGAGAAATGGCTCCAAAGTTAAGAGCCCAGCTGTTCTTCCAGAGGTCCTGAGTTCAATTCCTGGCACCCATGTGGTGACTCATAACCATAATTAATGAGATCTGGTGATCTCTTCTGGCATGTACATGTTAGTAGAACATTTATTGTATGCATAAATAAACAAACAAATGAATCTTTTTAAGAAGGAAATTTCTAGTATATGTGTACCACAGCTCTAGAAGATTGACATTTTTAAATTTTTAAAAGAAAAATGTATTGGGCCAGAGAAGATAGTTCATCAAGTAAAGGGACACATTACCAAGTCTTGTGACCTAAGTTTGATCTCTGTATCCCTCATAGTAGATGTAAAGAACCAACTCCAACTTGTCCCGTGACCTCTCTATGCATGCTGTGGTGCACGTACACACACACAAATCTGTTTGAAATGATGGGAAAAAATTCTGTCTTAAATAAAACTACTCTAAAGTACCCATGTTCAGTGTTGCTACTGTTGTTTTTTGATGAAGCATCTCACGGTGTGGCCCAGGTTCATCTTGGACTCTGTATCCTTCCACCTTAGCCTCCTCAATACTGAGATTCCTAGAGTATAACCATTCCCAGTTGCTTTTATATTTTTATTTTTCTTTCTAGTGTGAGTTATATCACTGGGTGGATCTGTTGGACCGCTTTGATGGAATTCTGGCAGATGCTGGACAAACAGTGGAGAATATGTCATGGATGCTTGTATGTGATAGGCCGGAAAAGGAACAACTAAAAATGCTTCTATTGGCTGTATTGAACTTCACAGCCCTGCTTATCGAGTACAGCTTTTCTCGGCATCTGTACAGTTCCATAGAAGTAAGTAGTCTGTTCTTAACTATAACCATATATATACATAAATGGAGGGATTTTTTAAAGTTGATTATCCCCCCCTTTTTTTAAAGTCACGCATTACATAATCACATAGAGACCTAACTTTATCGTAAATGTGTTTCCCATTTTTAACATGGGGAAAAAACTCCCTTTTAACTAATTCCTCCCTTAAGACTTCCAAATTTTCTCACCAAACCTGCCACCAATAATGATAAACATGTGAGGCTTATAGCCTGACTGGATTTCAAGGCAGCTACCTAGATTGGCAGCAGCCTGAGAAGGGGGTTCAGGGAAAGCCCACCAAGAGAGAAGAAAGACAAACCTAGCCAGTAGGGTATTGACTCCAGCTGTGTGTATAGTTCCGGCCTTTGCCCAACTTTTGAGCTTTAATAATCAAATGATTACCTTGGTCTTGCTAATTAAATAGATGTGATATCCAAAGAAATCCAAAACCATTAAGATAATCAACAAATAAAGTGCCTTTGTTAATTTCCAACTCAATTACATACTGGTTTTAATTTTGACCAATTAATTGCTTCAATATATTGGTGAATGTTTAAAACAAAACAATCAGGTTACTCCCAAGCTTTAACAGTTTTATTTTGCATAATTGCACATAGCCGTTGTTGATAGCTTTAGCTTCTATGATTTCTTTTTATATTTAGCATAAAGGTGGTAATAATAGCATACAATTAGCTTAGTTTCTTAACACTTGGAAATGTAATGTTTTTTAGTTCTACATATATGTATTACAACATTTCTTGAAGTCCTTATGTAGAGACACAGATATGATTACTTCTATTGCGCTTTCTGAAAAATAGTTTTAGCTTTTAGTACCAGGTGTCTGATGAGTTGAACTTTGTCTTTTTGTTCCTTTAGCATTTGACAACTTTATTGGCTTCGTCTGATATGCAAGTGGTTCTGGCAGTCCTTAACCTTCTATATGTGTTTAGCAAAAGATCAAACTATATCACACGTCTTGGATCTGACAAGAGGACCCCACTACTGACAAGACTACAGCATTTGGCAGAGGTATGCCTTTGGAGACTGGAAAAACAAATATCAGAGTATATAGTTTCTATAAGCAGGCATTTCTTGCTTTGTAAAAGTGGATGAGAATCCTTTAGTTAACTTTCTGACTTAATTGAGTGTGCAAGTATTTGGACAGTGTGATAAAGTTTCAAAAAGCAGGAGTATTATCAGTTTTAAGTTTTGAAGCACTTCATTACCTTCTCATGAGACAAAATCTTTTGTTCAAAACTTGACAGTTCTGCTACATACTAGGTTCCATTCCAGGACAGTCAGCGCTACTTCTTGAAACACCATCTCCAAAAAAAAGAGAGAGAGAGAGAGAGATGGATAATGGGGACAGCTGGTGATACTACATATACATATATGCAGATGAACTTAAGATAATAAATTGTTATTCATCACATTAATAAAACACCAGTGTTCAGCAGGTAAAGGCACCTACCACTGAGCTTAATATTAATGACCAGAGTTTGATAATGCTTGGAATTTCCGCTTTGCTCTATTCCATCCTGCCATAGATCCAAAGCAGTTTCTTTATAAACCTGTGGTAATAAAACATACTCACATGAAAAAAGGATAAAGAACCAGTAGTATTTTAAAGATCCTGACTAGTGTCTCCTAAAATCATAGGCATATTTGTTTTGATGAAACAGGAGGTTTTGCTTTTCAGTTTTAAAAACAGAAAATTTGGACGTCTACAAAAGATTGTGATTGTTTGCTATATTTTCTTTATATATTACCACTTGATTGTCTCTATAATTCTTTTCTTGATTTATTTTCTTAATGTACTAGCCTCAGTGTTATTCACTGTTAACTATTAGTTGGGAATAGAAGAAATATGAGGAAAACAATTGTGTCAAGCTTATTCTGCCTTGAATGTTTAGATTTGTGGTTTGACTTACCTGTCTTTCTGTGTAGCCTCCAGCCTTTGTATATATATTTTTCAACAAATTTCATGTATTCTGGAAGTTCTAAAGATAGCCAAGAAAATACTGGAAATGTCATGTAGAAGTACTTATTTTATTAGGTTTTAAGCTATTTTATAAAGATAGAGTAATTAGAATAGTCAAATTAAATCAATAGGTTGCAAAACCAGATAACAAAAGCATGTAAGAATTTAATTTATGTTAAAGATAACATTAACAGGGGATGAATGAGTTGTTAATGCCTTGTTTACTACTCAGGAAGCAATTTGTTGCATTATAATTCAGTAAAACAAAGTTAAGATATACTAAAGAACTGCTTGCTAAAAATAGGAATCTGTGGCTAAAGATGTAGTTTAGTTGGTAGAGTGCTTGCCTAACATGCATAAACTAGGTGTGGTGTTATATACCTGTAATCCCAGGTTCAGAAATTAAGGTCAATCCTTGCCTACATTGCAGTTCAAGACCAGTTTAGGATACACAAAGAAAGAATAAAAATCACAAATCTAAAACCATTGAAGGATAATGTAACTACATAGCCGGGCATGGTGCACCCCTGTAAATCTAGCACTTGGGCAACAGAAGCATGAGAATACTTAGTTATTGGTAAGCCTGAGTTGAAAACCCCTTTTCACAGAGAAGTGGAAAAAAGTGGAAAGGCTGTTTCCATGGAGGAATAAACCAATTTTTCTTACCATGTAACCTTATATTCTTATATGAAAAATTTAAATGCTGTCATTATGCTATCTGTGATTGTCTATTTTCTTCATATTTGGGTAATTTGCAATTTTTTCCTATTATAAACATTTGTCACAGTAAATACCTTTTGTTCATGAATATTTTGGGCCATAATAACTATAGTTGCTTTGAAAATTGTGTGTGTGTTTGTGTGAAAGTGTGTGTGAATATTGGACCAAAAGCTATGTGTTCTTATTTAGTTTTTTCTTCACTAGTAACCCCAAAGTATACCTTTTCTGTTCATTTTGTCTTTTTTCTTTACATGTTCCTTCTTTGGATTGTGTTGATTGACTAGGGTTTATTTAAGATAAGAATGTTGAGATACCTAATTTTTAAAAACATTTTATGTGCATTTGTTGTGAAGGTGTCAGATTCCCTGGAACTGGAGTTACAAACAGTTGTAAACTGCCATGTGGGTGCTGGTAATTGAACCTGGGTCTGAAGGTGGTGCTCTTAACTGCTGAATCATCTTTCCAGTTTCTGAGATACCTAAAATTTAATACATGTTTTAATTTGTGGGATTATACTTTCATTGTTTATTCACATTAAATAACTTCATGATTTTCCATGTGATTTTCTTTCATTGACTCATTGGTGGTTAAAAGTACTGTTTAATTATCATGTACTTGTGAATTTTCAAAAAATATTTATGTATATGAATGACCTGTCTTCGTGTGTACTAGAATAGGCAGTCAGACCCCATACAGATGACTGTGAGCCACCATATGGTTGCTGGGAATTGAAGTCAGGACCTCTGGAAGAGCAGCCAGTGCTCTTAACCACTGAGCCTTTTCTCCAGCCCTACTTGTGAATTTTTCAGATTGCCTTTTGTGATGGATATCTGATTTTATTTTCCTACATCTGACATCTGTAATTGGCAGAGATTTTGTTTAACTATATTAATGATTGTTTTGTTAAGGTCTATTGGAGTTTTTAATGTGTCTTAGAAAGTATATGTTCTATGCTTAAATAGGTTCAATGTCCTCGGGCTAGTTGATTTGGCATTTGGCATTGTTCAGGTTTTCAGTTTCCTTATTTGTCTTTTAGCTAGTTATTGATATTTGCCCTGGGAATTAGAATTGATATCTCAATTTACAAAATTGTAATTTAATACCAGCTTGATTTTTTTTTTTTTGTTGTTGGTTGTGTTTCTGGGTACGAAACTAGGGGTTTGTGTATACTGTGGAAGCCTCAACCACTGAGCTACACAGGGTCTCTCAATTTTTTTAATAGTATATAAAAAACTTTGATCATATTTCTCTGTGTCTTCCTCCATCTTTATTGCTGTTTCCTTATTGTGGGTGAGAGACAGACACACCCTGCAGACTGTACTTACAAATAGGATTTTTATTGGAGAGAAGGAAAGGAAGAAGGGGGGAGGGGAAGGGAGTTGGGAGACTGGCCTCTGGGAACAGGAGCACCATAAAAGAGAGACAGAAAGGGGGGGGGAGCAAAAGCCTGCCTGCCTGCCTGGCTCTACTGAGGAGCAGCAGGAGAGTGGGAATGGATGGAGCTTGTCTCTTAAAGGGGTCTTTGGGCTTGTATACAGAGCCTTACTTACTCATAATAGTTCAGGATGTCCATGGGGGCCTGGGTTGACTAAGTATTTCCCCTAATTGCTGAGATTACAGGGCGGGCCAGCATAATTTCTGAATGTTAACACCTAGCACTGAGGCTGTAGACACAGGTTGATGTTCAGGGCTCAGTGGCCAGCTAGACGAATCTCACAGGAATAGCACCAGGCCCTCTGAAGAGACACTACCTCAAACAAAACCACTGGAGGTAGAACACCTGACCTTGACTTCTGGCACCCTGGGGGCATGCCTTAACGGGAACCTATTCCTGAAGGGTATGGACTACTCACAGCATTTATCAGTCAGTGTTTTCAACCTGTTCCTGCCCTTGGGAAAGTTCCAAATTAAGCGAACTAGTAGCAAGTGCCTTTAGCTGGTCTTTCAGAGACCAAAACAATCTATCACTTATTACATGAAGATTCATTGTCCTCACACCAGAAATATGGACTATAGTTTACAGCTGCTACATATAGAATAGGGTTAGGTAAGTTAAATATCAAAAAGTTAGTGTGTAAAATTCTTTGAGGTTGATTGATTCTGTACTGTTGTTATTTCATTCACACCTTTTGTGTTAGGTGGTCCTTCGGAGTTTCCTGCTCTGCCATTTTCATTATTATCATGGTTATGAAAATAGTTATATATGAAAATAGCCAGTTCAGAGAGGATAGGTAAAAATGTATTAAAGTAGTTTTTCTTAGTGTGTGTTTAACTTTTTTATTGCTGTGATAAAATACCACAACCAAGGCAATGTGTAAAAGTTTATTTGGAAGCTCATGGTTCTAGAGGGTTAGAGTCCCTGAGTATTATGCCGGAGACTGTGGCAGCCAGCAGGAATAGCATTGAAGAAGTAACAGAGAGCTTACATTTTGATCTGCAAGTATTAGGCAGAGAGACCTAATTGATATCGACATGGAAACCCACCCCCCAGGGACATCACCTTCAACAAGGCCATCCCTCCTAAATCCTTACCAAGTATTTAAAGGTATAGTATAGGGGCTGTTCTCATTCACACCACCACATTCTACTCCCTGGCCTCCTTAGGCTCATGGCATTTCATACAACTAAAAGTCCAATGACTCAAGAGAATCTCTTAATTGTAACCCCCTATAAAGTCAAAATCATAAAACAAATTACATACAGTGGTATAGAACATACATTACCATTCTAAAAGGGAGGAATGCATGTATAGTGAGGAAACACTGGACCAAAGCAAGATGGAAAACCTATAAGGGCAAACTCCATGTCTTGTGTCAAAGAAGGCTCTACCTTGTCACCTTTTGTTGACTGCAAACATAGTTTTCTTTTTGTCTGGTTCTACTCCCTGTATACAGCTCCCCCTGGCAGACAGTCCACAGCTCCATGCAGTGTCTTTTCAGGGACTCCCATGTGGGGAGGAACTCCCTGCCACAAATTTGGTATCAGGAGCTCTGTTTAGCCATGTAGAAAAGAAAAATTCTACAACCTGTTTCTCCTGTATCCTTCATAACCTTAGAGTCAGAACTACATAGTTGGTGCTGCCATGTTTGGCTACATCCTTGGGAGAATGGAGCCTATTGAATTACATTTGCATAAAAATATGATTTGTTGCTTTTTAGAAGCAGAAAGTCCTTTAGGCCCTTTTCACAAATTGCAGGATTAGCTGGATCTGGGGTCTTAGCTCAAGAGTACCACGTTC
This sequence comes from Microtus pennsylvanicus, assembly GCF_037038515.1. NCBI lineage: Eukaryota > Metazoa > Chordata > Mammalia > Rodentia > Cricetidae > Microtus > Microtus pennsylvanicus. Next base: position 127,520,601 of record NC_134601.1, on the reverse strand, counting down.
TCTATTTGATTTTGCATCTGGCCTTTATCTCTTTCAGTACAAGCCTTGGCTCCAACATTAAATGTACTGGTGCTCATTTTTCTCTTTGAACTGTATATTTTGTTTTTCTTTTTGCTCTGTTTTGGTCTTTTCCATTGTAGGCCTGCGCATGCATAAAACTGTTTGTTAAAAAATCCTACTACAGAGTCAATATTAGGATGTCTTGAAATATTTTCTGTGTATGAAATTAGTCCAGAACTTTAAAGTTTAGCTTAGCCCCAGGGAGAGTCTTAGGACAAGGACAAAAGGCAACCAACTACATTCTTCAACTAAATGTAAGAATGGTCTTTAGTCCAGTTCCTAATATTGTTCTCTGAAACCTCTTGAGCTATGCCTCCATAGTCCACCTTGTTACCGTCTTCCAATCTCCTGCTGGGAAGGGCAGATAAGCCTTGCTTACAGTATTCAGCAACTTTGCTAGTGTTCCACATTCTTCCAAATAACAGTGTCACAGCAGTAGCCCACTTCCGGTACCAACTTCTGTCAGTATCCTTTTCAGTTGGACAGGCATGGTGTTGTAGCAATAGCTGAGAGCTTGTGTCTTGACCCACAGTAAGGAGGCAGAGATTGCTAACTAGGAATGGTGTGGACTTTTAAAACCCCAGAGCCTACCCCAAGTGACATTAACTGGGAACCAAGCGTTCAAACACATGAGCCAGTGGTAGTTATTCTCGTTCAAACCACCACAATATGGTTTTCACCAAAGAACTAAGGTATAATGCTCTAAAACTATTTATTGTATATAACAAAATAGCCGCCTTTTCAAAATTGCTGACATCATTTGGAGAATTAATAAAAAATGACCCCCGTATTCTGTATTTTCTGCTCTGGATTAGTAAGGACTTCCAAAAAGCTTATTTCTCTAGTATTAAGTAGGTTTTGTTTTGTTCACCAGTATTGTTCCATATTGGAGATCTCTGTAAAAGACAGCCTCAGTGATACACAGTTTTATAGATTTACTGGAGAATTAGTGTCATGATTATATTTATTTCTAAAGAATGAATATAGCCGGGCGGTGGTGGCGCACGCCTTTAATCCCAGCACTTGGGAGGCAGAGGCAGGTGGATCTCTGTGATTTCGAGGCCAGCCTGGTCTGCAAGAGTAGTGCCAGGACAGGCTCCAAAGCTACAGAGAAACCCTGTCTCGGAAAAACTTAAAAAAAAAAAAAAAGGGCTGTTCTTGCCAGGTGTGGTTGAATGCATCCTTTAATACCAACACTTAGAGGCAGAGGCAAGTGAATCTGAGTTCAAGGCCAGCCTGGTCCGTCTGCAGTAATAGGGGCGGCGGGGCTGCGTCCCCAACACCCCAGCTACCTGCTCAGCTAGCTTTTGCCCCTAAATAACAACATACAAACTGTATTCATTTAAACACTGCTTGGCCCTTTAGCTTTAGCCCTTACTGGCTAATTCTGATATACCGATCAACCCATCTCTAATAATCTGTGAGCACCAGTCTTACCGGGAAGATTCTAGGTCGGAGCTTCATCGCGTGTGTCTGCCCGGGAGCAGGGCATGGGGTCTCTCTGAGGCCTCTGCTCCCGAGAGGAGAGCTGTGGAGTCTGACCTCACTTCCTCTTCCTCCCAGCGTTTTGTTCTGTTTACTCCACCTACCTATCTTCTGACCAATGAAGACCAAGCAGTTTCTTTTTATTTAACCAATGGCCTTCCTCTATCATATGTCTATCTATCTAGGTCGGTAGGTAGGTCAGTCTGTCTCTCCTCCTTTCCATCCATCCATCCATCCATCCATCCATCCATCCATCCATCCATCCTATTTAGATAGATAGTTCCAGGCCATTCAGATATGTACAGTTAGACCTTGCTTTTACTGTAAAATTTTTGATATTTCAAAGGCCCGAGAAGATGCCACAGGCTGGTCCATAAGCAAAATTATATGGCTAGAATTTAGGGTTTGGAAATTATTAGTAACTGTGCTACTCATCAACACAGGCTCTTGTTTAAAGTTTTTATATTTTGGTAGCAAAGTGTCTTAGTCATTGTTGTATTGCTGTGATGGGACACCATGCCCATTACAACTTTTATAATGGAAAGCATATAATTGACGCTTGCTTACAGGTTCAAAGGTTTCATCCATTGTCAGCCATGGTAGGAAACATGGAGGCATGCATGCAGACATGGTGCTGGAAAAGGAACTTGAGAGTTCCACATCCGAAACTGAAGGCAGCAGGAAGAGAGAAAACACTGGGCCTGGCTTGGGCATTTGAAATCCCAAAGCCTACCCACAGTAACATGGTTCCTCAAACAAAGCCATAACTACTCTCACCAGGCCATACCTTGTTGAAGGAGGTTGCTTGTTGGTTCCCGGCCACCCAGCTAGCTTTGACCTGAAATAATCACTGCTTGGCCCATTAGCTATAGCTTCTCATCGGCTAACTCTTACATTAATTTAACCCATTTCTACTAATCTGTGTTTTGCCATGTGGCAGGTGACTTACCGACAAAGTTTTGGCATGTCTGACTCTGGTGGTGGCTCCATGGCTTCTTCCTAACTCTGCCTTTCTTGCTCCCAGCATTCACCCTAGCTTTTCCTGCCCTATCTAAGTTCTGCCTTGTTATAAGTCCAAGCAGTTTCTTTATTCATGGTAATCACAGCACACAGAGGGGACTCCTACATCAAAACCTGGTGCTATTCCTAAGGCATTCAAATATGCGTCTGTAGAGGCTATTCTCATTCAAACTAATACACAAAATATATAGACTCTTATAGCATGTAATTTGGCTCTTGTCAAAAAGTGTGGTTCCACCCTGGTGAGAAAGGCCAGCTATGACTGAATATCAGCACACATGAATTGAGACATGGGAATGAAGTAGCTAGTGTTGCTACTTTGTAGTCTTATCTTGAGCACCCTCATAGAACCATGAAATAAATAGATTTCATTGAAAAAACAACTATTAGAACACCACCTTGCTTTTGAGGCTCAAAGTCCTGTTTTATTTGTTCTCTTTGTTATATATATCTGAGTATTTTCTCATTAAACACTTTATAAATATAAGCCTAAGACCATGAGCATTGTGTAACACTATATTTTTTTCCCTTTTCTAAGAGCTGGGGTGGAAAAGAGAATGGTTTTGGACTTGCAGAATGTTGCAGAGACTTGCATATGTTGGTGAGTATTTGGAAAATGATACTTTCTCTTTCTAAAGACTTAAGAACGAATTTATGGTATATAAATTGACACTTGATATCAGAAGTTTCATTGGACCTGAGGGATAAAATACACAATGGATTTAGGAAACCAGCCCTTACTGTGCTGATTATAACAATTCTCAGAGAAGAGTAGTATGAGTTCTGAAATAAGTTGAATTTTTTTGAATCAAAATGAAAGCACTCTTTTTTTTCTTATACTGGCAAGTGAAGCTGAAAATAGTAGTGTACATCTATAATCTCAGTATTTCAGATATGATGTGAGGAAGATAACTACTACTTCTAGACCAGTTTTGCCTACACATTACCTGTTTAAATATTCAAAACAAAGCCAAAAAAGAAAAACCACCTAGAAAGTGCATTTACTTGTGTTCTCACACAACTGTCAGGAATTTGAGAAGTGTTCAAGAACAATCGATTGAAAACAATTCTTTCTGGATTACTTAGAACTTAATGCAGGGATCTGGAGAAATGATAGATCAAGAGCACGATTCCTATTACCTCCACACACAGCAACTCAAAACCATTTGTAAATCCAGTTCCAGGGCATCTGTTAGCCTCTTTTGGCCTCTGTATGGACCAGGCACTCACATGACAAAATGGACATACATGCAGACAAAATACTCAGAAATAAAAATTTTAAAATAATTTACAAAAAGATCTTACTGTTCAGTATATCTTTATGTTTACCTCTTATCTTTATCCATACTCTGGTTATAGATTTAGGCTATCCCCCTCTTCTGCTTTGATATGTTGCATATTAGGAGCCTAGTTTGTCCTGTTTAATACAAATGGATATGATCAAATTTAATTAATTTTTCTTCTGGACTAGTATAGTTCATATTTTTCTAGTTAAAGAAATCTACATATTAGAGGAGGTTGTTTTCCTACTTTAGTTGGTAGACATTCTTTAGTGAACAGTTGTGAATGGATGTTGGTAATATGGGAAACATATTGTATAAGAGTATTCAGCTTGAAGTTCCAATTCTGTGAATATAATATTTTAAAGAGTAGTAGGGTAATTTTGAACCTCATGCATGTGAAGACTTAATAGGTTTGTGTGATGTCTGTTAGCCTGTTTTAGTCCTTATCTACATTAAGTTTGATATTTAGCATGTCAAGGGATTTTGAAAATTTTATACTTTATGTAGTATATACACATGTTGAACCCAATTTTATAAAGGTATATAATGATAATGTCATTGTGTTTTCTTTGAAGAGAATGTGTTTTATTTGTTTTTTGTTTCTTGTTTTTTTGAGACAGGGTTTTTTTGTGTAGCCTTGACTGTCCTGGATCTTGCTCAGTAGACCAGACTGGCCTCATACTCAGAAAGATCCTCCTGACTCTGCCACCCCAGGGCTCGGATTAAAGGTGTGTGCCATCACCACCTGACCAAGGGAATGTTTTAATGGTCAGAGTTTTATTATTGAAATTTCTTCTGTTGTGTTACTTTTGTATTTGTAGATGTGCTTTGAGGGTTTATTTAGTTCATTTGGTTTTGTAATCCATGCAGAGAAAAAAAGGAAACACCTTCCAGAATGGTATAGAAAGGAGTATTTGAAGTAATAGAAAAATTATCAATGAGAAGGCTCGTAATAAGTTTTCACAAGAATGGCCTTTTCCATTCTTTAGTTGGTGCCTATGTTTTGATTCTGACACTTGTTCTCCATTCTTTCTAAAATTCTTTCGCATTATTATTTGTCATACTTGATCTCACCACGAGAATAACTATAGTCAAAATTGCTGTATTAATAGAGCAACAGGTAACCTGGAAATAAAAACAGATTTTTGGATTTCTAAACTACAGTCTTTCCATTTATTTTCAAGCAAATGTCATCTGAACTCTGGTCAGGGCAAGAGATAAAAGACACCACCATTGGTGTGTAATATACAGCTGCCACAGTGTACTTTGACTAAAAGAAGGCAGTGGAGGTATCTGTGTTGTCTAAAATCAGTTCAAGCTCATTGTCTGATTCCTCTTTAATACACAGAAATATCCACCCAGCGCAACCACACTACACTTTGAATTCTATGCAGACCCTGGATCTGAGGTCAAAATTGAGAAGAGGGTGAGTCTGATTGTTTTGATGTTGTTATTTATAGAATCTCTTAGTTTAAATGAGTGAATGTTTGACTGTATATCACTGTCCTATGAAGCTATATGTACCTGTACCTCTCATACACATGATTAAGTTTTATGTTAGAACCTGCAAAAGATAAAGCCTCTTTTATTGGGCACTGCCATATTTGTGTATTTTGCTCATAGTCTTAGGTTGTTGTGTTTCAGATTTCTTTTTTAAGCCAGCCTGTAAGAAGCTCCGTATGTTTCCTGTAAAAAATCTTAATTAAATGATGTGTTTGTTTCATATTCCTAGGTGAGCTGCTAAGATTTTTTTTTTATTTTGGTTTAGAGATTTACCAATGAATCAGATCTTTTTTCCCCACTTTTATTATTAAATTACTTTTAGGATAATGTTGTCTTTAAAGCATGAGAAATAATTTTATGGTTTTAGTATTTTGTATGAATATTGATTGTGGAGACTTATGAGACAAGTATTAAAGGACTATAGAATATAGAATATGCTTGCTAACAGTGTTAAAAGTTTAATAGTAGTGGTTTTAAAGAAGTGATCTTGTGATCATTATATGTGGAAAGTAGATGCTTTGAATGTCTCTGAAATTACCTTGATTTTTAAAGAGGTTGGCTTTAAAGAGGGTGACATTTTGTTCTCAGGTGTCTCTTACAGGGTATTTAGTGACCCCTAACAGCTTTTTTAACTTTTAAATTTCAGACGACTAGTAATACACTACATTACATTCATATAGAACAACTTGACAAGGTAAGAGGATTCTTTGACAACTGGTTGGTTATTTAATTATTGGTTGAAGTTTTGTTCCTAACTAATTTTTTTCTAATACAGATTTCAGAAAGCCCTTCTGAAATAATGGAATCTCTTACCAAAATGTACAGCATTCCTAAGGATAAGCAGGTACAATACATCTGAAAAAATATCCCCAGCACTTGATGTTTTTCGAAATACACTAATGATATGCGTTGGACAAGCAGAAGACATAGCAAAATTAATGTACATTGGAGTTTAGCAGATTAGCTATCTACGTGTTTGTTTACTCTACTGTAGTAATACTAAGTTCCTTGATTCAAATGATTTTCTATCAGTGGTCAAAACTCTCAATTTTGGATATATTTGGATACATTTAAGAGAACTTAATTGTGTTATTTTGTTCTGTTCTTTTGGTAGTGGTCAAAAATTTCATTTATTGTAAATTAGAATTCTTACTATATTATTGTCTATCAATATAATGACAGTTCTTGACTTATCACATTGTGATACTGCCTGTCCCTGTTTTATTACTCTGGGGTTGTTAACCAATCTAAGAGTAAAATAATACTAGTTCAGTTTGATATCCTAGCAAAAAGTAGCAAACTTATTTTACCAAGCAGCCAAAATGTAAGAGTCCCCTCAAAAAAAAAAAAATGAAAGAAATAAAGGAAACCCTTTTGTTACGATTTCCTAATAATAAGTTTTGTATCTCTACAGATGCTGTTATTTACTCATATACGCCTGGCCCATGGCTTTTCTAATCACAGGAAGCGATTACAAGCTGTTCAGGCCAGACTGCATGCAATATCTATATTAGGTAAGGAAACACTAATTAAGTGGTCTTAATTAGACAGTTTGAACTTGATTTTGAATGAAATTCATCTGTCTTCATTGCTATGAGGTTTTACTTATTATGGCAACCCAAATTTATTGCATTCCCAGTGTTCGCTGTAGTCATCATTCTTGATTTTCTTTGTATGTCAGAAAAACTTAAGCTTTTATGCCAGGTCACATGGCCTTGATTGTCAACACCTTTTTAAAAAAATATATATACAGATAGTCATCTCTGCTCTGTATCCTTCCTATTTATTGATAGTTCCTCTTCCAGTTCTCCCGTCCTTTCAGATGTACAACTTTAAATTTTGAAAATAATTAGTTAGTACTCTGTCCATTTACTATAGTATAGTAGATTGGAAAACACACAGGCTTTTTTCTTCTTTTTAAGCTATGTCAGATTTTTTAAAGTAATTTCATGCAAGCATATATTATACTTTGAGTGCATAGTCTTCGTTATTGTCCACTGCTTTCCTCCTTGGACAATTTTGTCTCCGTTTATTACCCAGACAGTTTTGCTTCTACTATTAGGTCATCAGTGATTTTAGGGTATATAAGGTCTAGGATACAAAAATGAGAAAAAACACGTTCTTGTCAAGAGTGGCATTGATTTTCCTACAAATGGTATAATCTCTATGTGGAAATCACAGTTTTTTTAGGCTCTCTCACCATGTTTCTGAAGATTATGTAGCATACATTGTATTCTCTCTGTTAACTTCAGTAATTTAGTTTGGAAAAAGTATTTGAGCTATTTTAATAATTGAAAGAAAGCCTGGAAATCAACCTCTTACATGCTAGGCACATTAAATGGCATAAAAGGGCAAGCACAGCTGTTATTACCTATCTTCGTTCAGCTTTTGCTTATCTTCTTTTAAAACTGAACACCTTGCCCTGAAATTCTTTCTCTTGTGTTTGTGTCTGTGCTTCTGTCATGATAATGATTGCCTAGAAATGTTTATTTAAAACTTAATGTGCTCACATCTCAGCCAGTTTTTACTTCTCAGTGTATGTCCACTAACTCCTCAGTATACAAGTAGATTAAACGCTTTTTTTGAGACACAGTCTCACTATGTGGCTTTTACTGTTCTGTAACTCACTGAGTAGAACAGGCTATTCTTGAACTTAAAGATCTGTTTGTCCTCCTGGGATTCAAGACTGCCTGGCTAGATTATACACATTTAACTTTTGATAGTGCCATACAAACTTATGATTTAGTCTGCTACACTCTTTAAAAACTCAATATTATAAAAGCTTATCTGGTGAAAGCAAGTAAAGGAAGAAGCCAACATAAAATTCTATACCTATATGCAAAGCATAGTTATAGTTCTATCAAGTAGTGATATTAGAAAAATGAATTATTTGTTCTCTTTTCCCACAAAACTCCAACAAAATTCTTATTTTTTTTTTTTTTTTTTGCTTTTTCGAGACAGGGTTTCTCTGTGGTTTTTGGAGCCTGTCCTGGAACTAGCTCTTGTAGACCAGGCTGGTCTCGAACTCACAGAGATCCTCCTGCCTCTGCCTCCCAAGTGCTGGGATTAAAGGCGTGCGCCACCACCGCCCGGCCAAAATTATTTTTCTTAAGACTACTAATAATTTTAGTAAGGAAATGTGAGTATCTAGCTATTACCGCAATCTTATAATTTAGCAAATTTACCCCTCTGTGCTGATTGGAAGGTGTATTACTCAACGTTGCCTTAATAACTGCATTTCTGCCAAAGTGTTTGCTTCTCTTTTGCAGTCTATTCCAATGCCTTGCAAGAGTCAGCAAACAGTATCTTGTATAATGGGTTGATAGAGGAGTTGGTAGATGTCCTTCAAATTACAGATAAGCAGCTCATGGTAAGTATGTGCTCATAATATCTACACAATAAAGCCATACTTTCCCCCCCCCTGCCTTTTGTTTTTCCTAAGGAGTTAGAAAATGCCCCAGGAGGGAACCTTGGACCTTTTGCATCTTTATTTTTGAATATTAAACTGTGAAGTTAATAAATGCCAGATGTATAGTTATTTTCCATAGACGTTTATCTCCTCAAGCAGCATTCATTATGTTTTGATTTTGAGATATTTGCACCTTAGTTCAGTTATTCATGTAGTTTTGACACTTGTTTAATTTCTACTCTCATAGGAAATTAAAGCTGCTTCTTTACGAACATTAACATCAATTGTGCATTTGGAGAGAACTCCCAAGCTCAGCAGTATTATTGACTGTACTGGAACTGCCTCCTACCATGGGTTTTTGCCTGTTCTTGTGCGGAACTGCATCCAGGCTATGATTGGTAAGTTTAGGTGTTAATTATTTATTCCAGGAACAACAGGATCTTGACATTTTCATTGTTTTAAGGACCTGCTAGCTTACTACCGAATTCTGAACTTTATATCCTCTCCCAATTTCCTTTGTAGATCCTTCTATGGACCCATACCCCCACCAGTTTGCCACTGCTCTCTTCTCTTTTTTGTACCACCTGGCCAGCTATGATGCTGGTGGTGAAGCTTTGGTCTCCTGTGGAATGATGGAAGCCTTACTAAAGGTACTACTCCCCTTTTCTATTATATTTCTGTTAAATAAACTAAGAGTATTAGTTTCGATGTTTTCTCGTGAACAGTTAACATAGAAAGCTTATTCTAATCAGTTACTTACAGTTTAATCTCTAGTTACCACATTAACAAATATATCTATTGTCAGTATTAAGGTATGTTTGTAATCCAGCACAATTTGATAGTTTTGGGGTTTTTTGGGCCAAGACAGTGCTATATGTTAGAATGACATTGACTATGCCCCTAAGAATTAAGTGTATATTAGGATACCTATAAAGTTTTGCTTTAATATTATAGGCTTTGTTTTGTTTTGGTTGCTTAGTTGGTATTTTGAGACAATGTATCTTGCTGTCTATTGTTGGCTTGCATTAAACTTACCAGAAATTTTATATACTCCTATTAATGAATTGTCCATGTGGCCTCATAGAAGGTTACATCCAGTCTTTCAGTTTATAGCACTATTATTTGACAAGCGCAAAAAACATCAGGCATGTGCCCTTTTCCTCCCTCCATTTTTCATACTACGCTGTCTCACAGGGACTCTCAGACTTTATTTTTGCAAAGGAATATAGATTTTTTTTAATAATCTCTCTCTTTTCAGTAATTGTGCTTGCCTCTCTTTCTCTTTCTTGTAGGTCATAAAGTTTCTTGGTGATGAACAGGACCAGATAACATTTGTCACCAGAGCTGTCAGAGTGGTTGACCTCATCACCAACCTGGATATGGCAGCTTTTCAATCTCATAGTGGTCTCTCTATCTTCATCTATAGACTTGAGGTATTATTGTCTAAGATTACTTTGTATAGACTTCATAGAATTCCAGTGATTACTGAGTATAGGGCGTGTCCTAACTACTCAAAGTAACCATCTTATCCCTTTTATGTTTCTATAACCTATTATCTGCTTGATACTCTTTAATCACAATATTTTAATCCCTGAAATGTATAGGATTTTCTTAACATTTTCTCCTTAATTATAGCATGAAGTAGATTTGTGCCGAAAAGAATGTCCATTTGTGATCAAGCCAAAGATCCAGAGACCTACTACCACTCAAGAAGGAGAAGAAATGGAAACTGACATGGATGGTAATTAACAAGTTATTAAGTCAATATTTTTGTGTGTGAGATTTTTCTCTTGTCCTGCCCTTTTTGTGTAATACTTTCTTATAAATTATGAGATCCACAGGTTGTTTTCAACTTTTTTATAGGTGATGAATTGTTTGGAATAGAACTGGGAGATAAAGCAGATGGTAGAAATGCAGTAGACCACTTAAATCACTGCAGATCAATCATTTAGTAATTGATGTTTTTTAACATGTTTGATCAGGATCTTTTTAAAGTACAAAAACATAATAACTTCTACAGAGTCAGAATATTGTCTGTTTTACTACTGCAGTACCATATATCCTGGGAGTTTAATATATGCTTTATAAATTATAGGAAGAGTATAAACTCTTAAATGGGACCTTGATAAACTGTATCTGCGTGCTTTAAGAAAAGATGGGATACTTGAAAATGTTTTCTAGGAATCAACTTTTAAGTCACAGGATCAGAAATTTAAAGCAGATCATCATCTTTGTTTTAAAATGCATTGTGTGTCTGCTTTAACAATTCCAACCTCGCCCAATATATACCTTATAATAGAATAAAAGCGGGTCCCCGAAATACCTCGTAGAATGTACAGTAGTGTTATCTTAATGACAAAGCTTATCCCTGCATGTATCTATTATTCTTGTGAAATATTAGAATAATAAATCGTATGCCATTGCTTTTTTTTTTTACTTCGTTTTTGGCACATTCATTTGTGCATGTTGCTGCCCCTAGAAACCCTTTTGCTCAGTTTTTCTTTCTGTTTTATTGGGAAGAAGCCGAGATATAAGTTCACAGGTGAGATCCCAAAGTGTTGAGTAAAATGTGCTATTAACTGTTGATAAGTGTAATACTTGACTATCTACTGTAAATAATTGTCAGAACTTAATAAGCAGAACAGTAAGTGCTTGGTAAAGATTCTAACAACATCTGAAGTGCTTGATTAAGTTTTCCAACCGGTGACCAGGAAGCAAACATATAAAACTAATCCAAATGCTTGTGTTGTGCTCCTAAAGAAATTGTGTATTCAATGTAAAGGTTACACAGTTTGTACTTACTTCTTGTGTAAATAGGTACATACTTATGTTAAAAATGATTGGAAGAATATTTCAAACTATATTTACTAAAGGGGATCTTGTATATTTCATAAATTGAAGAGACTAAGTATTTGCTTTTACACAATTAGATTATTTTATTCAAGGTTTTAAAGGAAATGTTAGTACACACTTCTAACCCCCCTACATAGCTATTAGTTTGATGCGGCTCTTTCCAGCCTTGTTTATACCATTTCCACATTCACATTTACATGTATATAGTTTTTAGAACAGAAAGACACTTACATCACATCCTATATATAGTATTCTTCCCTGTGAGCATTGAGATTAAATTTCCCGTGCTCTTTTTATTCAATTAACCTCCTTTAATAGGATTTGCTTATTACCTACCACTTATTCATACATAATATACAACGTTGCATGTTTTGCATCGCTCATCTCAACTGAGTGGAAGAAGTTTTCTCAGAACTCTTTCTTTCTTAGTATCTTTTTATCTAATTAGTTTCTTTATCATAACTTGTACTTTAGTTGCAGATGTAACTATGGAAAGCAGTCCAGGCTCGTCCATATCTATGGAGCACCGGCTGGATGTTGACTTAAGGGCATCAAGTTCCAACAGCAGCACTAGCATCTCTGGCACTGGCCCGGGTCCTGGTCCTGGTCCTGGCCCTGGCCCTGGCCCTGGCCTTGGCCTTGGCCCTGGCCCTGGACCCCGTCCTGGTGCGTAGACACATAGATACACAGTCTTTCACAGTGACTGACTTCTTAAACTAGTGAAGAAGAAAGCTTTAGGAAGCACTTATTGGCACATTTGAGGTTATAAGAACATGTCTTGTAACATTTTATGGTCGTTTGGCAGTTCACACATTGATTATCAAAACAGACATTTTGGAGAGCAGATAATATCCAAAAGAGGAACAGAGTGAATTTGGAAGTTGAATCTCTTTTTACTTTATAATAATTCTTTATTTTTTAACTTTAGGACTCTAATTTTAATAATGGTCTTGTGCCATCCTTGGTGATTTAATTTCCACTTTCAAAAAACTCTTTCCAATGTCCAGAGATCTCACTTTAAATGTCTGCTAGTTTTGCTTTAGTGGATATAGATGGGTCTCTTAATACCTGTTTCATGTGCCTATTTACTGTGATTTGATGGTGAACCCAGTATGATCCTTTTGCCTTTCTCCCTTGCCAGGAGTCCAGTGTATTCCACAACGAGCAGCACTTCTCAAGTCCATGTTAAATTTCCTCAAGAAGGCCATTCAAGACCCTGCTTTCTCAGATGGCATACGACATGGTATTTTGATTCTGTATACTGCTTTCTATAAAAACTTGATTATCAAGATTTGTATTTTCATGTTCTCCTGGTGTTTACCCTTTTATAAAGCATACTTAGTAAATTGATAACTTTATTATTTGTTATCACATTTCTTAAACATGGCTATTTACACTTTTCTCAGCTTTGCTCTTTTTCCACGTCTATCTTTTTAACCTCTCCTAGCCTCCATATTTGTTTTTTTTTCTTTTGACCTATTGTTAAAGCTTACTGTATGAACAAAATAAAGTGTTTGGGGTTGTCAAATAGAGGCCACTAGATTAGACCAAATTCAGATTTATTCACCATGGTTAATATACTGTTACCCACCACCCTTGATCCTTATACCTCTCCCAGACTGATCATAGTCTTTACACATTTCTCTTAGTAATGGATGGTTCTCTGCCTACCTCGTTGAAACACATCATCAGCAATGCAGAATACTATGGCCCATCACTCTTCCTCCTGGGTAAGTAGAATTGAAAGTTGAGTACAGGCTGAATGTACTGGCTTTCATGTATCTTTGTACCTGGAGGCAAAAGACAGGCATATCTCAAGAGTTCCAGGCCAGCCTGCTCTAGAATTCCATAAAAGCTAGAATATAGCTCATTACTAAAGTATTTACCTCACTTGGAAAAAGCCCTTGGTTTTGTCCCACTCCAGCATCACAGATTGGAATATCACTTAGAATTATATAAAGAAATTTGTGGGAGATGTAGACATGGCAGATTCTTTGAACCTAGTGGAATAAGAATTTTACACAGTTTGGCTAGTCAAGAGATATAGTTATTATGACTTTCTTGTCTATTTGCTGATGAAACAATTGTCTCAGTATTTCTATCTTGTTATCTTGCAAAGTTTGCTTGTTTATTAATTATCAAAGATAATTATATAGTTTTATTTATTGATTACCTCGATTTTTCTATATAGTTTTTTGATCTACAAATAAGGTCTTCCTTTTTAATTACCTTTATTCTTTTATTTACTCCATCTTACTAAACGAACAAAGACTTCTTATGTGATAAGTAGATAGGACCTCTTTGCTTTGTCCTTTGTGAGTTTATAAGGGAAACCATTCAACATTTTTACCATTAAGCATGATGGTAATCGGAGGTTTCACATTAAAATTTTGAAATTTACATTTAGGAAACTTTCTTACAGTAATTGCATCAAAATAGGAACAGTTTTCCTCCCAAGGATTGGTTGGGAGAGTAGGACTGTAAGTAATCCTTGGATATGATTTTTAAAAATTGTTTCTTGCATAGGTAGGGAAGTCAAAGCTTAGGGAATGAGAATGTGGTACTCTAGGAGTAAGCTCAGAATGGAACAAGTGCATAGGTAGTAGTTATTTTGTTTGGTTTAGTTTTGGGAGGGATGGGTTAGAGTGGTGGAGGGTGAGGGTGATGTTATTATAGCACATGCTAGGCTATGCCTTCAACCATCTTTTTCCTTTTTGTTATGAGATGAATTCTCAGTACATTGTCCAGATTGGTTTCAAAATCACTCAAGCCCAGTGTAGTTTTTTACTTGAAATGATATTGCTTCCACCTCCTGAGATGCTAGGATTTCAGGCCTGTGCTACCAGGCCTAGCATTTGGTAAATTTTTAAATAGAATACCCATGAATAAATGAAAATAAACCCATTTAGTATTGATGGGAGAACTTTGGGGACACAGGCAGCAAATGAGTCTTAGCTCATTGATTAAATCAAGTATCAGTGGTTGTGCACACTGATTCCAGTGGTCTTGTGGTTTTAGCATAATATCTTTTCAATAAATTTGAGAAATGTGTGCAGTCAACCCAATTTAATTGTAGCATTTGTTAGTGTGGTTAGCTGAATAGTCTTTCACCTCAGGTAGGAGATGGCTGGGAGAAGTCGTCATTGTGAATGTGAGACCCTCATTTTAGTAATGTAACTAGCTGTTTTGTTTTCTGGTTATTTACTCAATTATTTATAGATAGATACCTTTTATTTATTGACCCATACCAGTAAAAGATCTTTTTAAGATACAGACTACTGTGTGACGCCACCATAGAGTTTAATGTCTTTTCTAATCAGTCATCATAGCAGCTATACTATTTTTGCTAGTTATTGAGGCTTTCTGGTTTAGGTAGTGTGACAGAAATTAAAACATTGCCCGAGTAGCCTCAGTTTATTTAGTCCCCGTTAATGAACCAAAGCTTCTTTGCATTTCCTCCAAGGATGGTGATAAAACCCAATGCTTCATTTTGTGGTGAAACGTGATGAGACAAATATACTTTATAGTTGAATGTAAGTTATTTTAAGTACTAAATATTAATAGAAACAGAGGTCAGGTCCTGCAAAGGAGTTGGAGTTGTGACAAAAGAAAATCAGCCCAAGGTAGTTTGAAAGGTGTAGTTAATTTCTAGTGGGAAACTTTGTATCAGAGAAGACAGATTAAAAAAGTATGCTCAACAGAGGAATAGCATTGTGTGTGCTCTTAGATAGGAGTCTGAGAAAGATTCAAAAAGGGGAAATTTAGGAGGAAGCAACTAGAAGGTCATAGTGTCTTATAGTAATTACATGCTGAAACCCACCAAATAAAGAGTTGATATTTCTTACTCTGTTCCCAACCAGGACCTTTGTTCTTGGTCTTCAATCAATCTTTTATTTACTTTTATCCTCTTTCTTTTCTCTCCATTAATCTCCCCGAACTACTCCTTTTTATTTCCTACTCTTCCCATCCATTTTTGTTACTGTCTGATGTCAGTGTCATAATTAATAGCCTGCTTAACCTGAAGAGATTGACAATCAGTTTGAATATTGAATTTCAAGAGAACCAAACTTAGTTGTATAAGTGGTTGCTTATGGCAGGTGGAAGTTTAGTATTCTTATGTATTATGTTGATAACCGTTAATTTAAAGAAAGTAAATGTAAGTAGTGATTATGGAATAGTGATGTACACAGTGGCTGACAAGGAAACCAGGGCTGATTGGACTCTGGAGTTACAGTGAGTGAGTGTTGAGTCAGTATATGTTGTGCATTCTTGGTTGTGCGTCATGTGAGTTACAGTGATGTGTTTGCCACCAAATCTTAAGGTGATTTTTTTGCTTTTGAAAATATTCAAAAAGTATTCAAAAAAGATTGACAGTACTTTTGTTTTTTGAAATACGACTTCATTTTTGGGGCTGACTTTAAACTGTCTTTGTAGAACAGGATGATCTTTTGTTGTTGTTTTTGTTTTCTGAGACAAGGTTTCTCTATATAATAGTCCTGGCTGTCCTGGAATTTGCTTTGTAGACCAGGCTGGCCTTGAAGTCACAGAGATCACTTGCTTATGTCTCCCCGAGTGTTGGGGTAAAGTTGTGTGTCACCACTGCCTGTCTTGTGTTTTGTTTCTAATCCTCATGATTCTACCTCCTTAATGCTAAGATGACAAGCACACATCACCACATCCAGTTTTTAAATTGCATTCAAGTAGGGTCTTGGGGCTTAGGTGCATACTAGACACTTTATCAATTGAGCTTTATCTCTATCACCTAGAATAATTTCTCAAGGAAAAATGCAAGGTCTCAGACCATTTAAGCCAAAAGGAGTCTACAGAGACTACCAATTGAGTAGTAGAATCCTGTTCTCAGATCTTGAGTCAAATGATGCATAATCAGGCTACTCAATGTCAAAATATTGCACAGTAATTACTGGACATAAGCATTTATTATTTTAATGGATTGCATCCATTCTTTTTTTAAAAAATATTTATTTATTTATTTTGTATACAATATTCTGCCTCAATGTGTGCCTGCAGGCCAGAAGAGGGCGCCAGATCTCATTACAGATGGTTGTGAGCCACCATGTGGTTGCTGGGAATTGAACTCAGGACCTTTGGAAGAGCAGCCAGTGCTCTTAACCACTGAGCCATCTCTCCAGTCTTGTTATCCATTCTAAATCTTAAAGGATTTCTCCTTCTCTCCAGGACTAAGACAGATGAAGAACTACCATCAAACATCTTGTGAAAACTAATAATATTTTTTTTTCCTCCTTGGAAGAACTAATTTTAGATGTCTGACCAAGCAACAGACTTGTTTCCCATGAAAGTAAACTTCCTGTTAACAGATCATTAAGCTCCACCATATTAAGAAAACATTTGAGGCTGGTCCTTTTTTACTGCATTACAGAATAGTTTAGGTGGTTGAAGACCCTAATTTTCAGTAGATCCCTTTCTGTTTTCACTCTTAATTTAGGTTTCAATACACCATGGATTTCTCCATATCAGAAGGGTGATGGTCTGTTTAGGTCTTTATACCTATTGGTTCGAAATCTTTCCCTTTGTGGACAAAATGGGATATAGAAAAAACACAAATTACATTTTATTAGGATGCCATGCCTCTTAAAGGTTATGAGTTTATGGTAACTAAGGCAATGAGCAAAATTGTGACCCTTTTAGGAAGTCATTGTCCATTTTGTTGTTTTAGGTGGATGCCATTTAGCAGGCCATTATGTTTATATTAGTCTTTCTGCATGGATAGACTCCAAGGTGCAGTGCCCTAATTTAAGGCCATACCTAGACTAAGCTCTGTTTTCCTATCATTGAGTGTCACTGGGAATCCTAAAGGCATTTAATGTATTCTGAGGACTATAATAGTATTAGTAGTAGCATGGTATGACACAGAGTTTACAAAAAGGTTTGTGAGGTTTGGTTGCTATCCTTGGTAGGTCTGCTCTTTTCTGAAAGGAAACTAGAGGAGGCTGGATCTGGGAAAGATGGGAGGTTGCAGGGGGGAACTTGGAGGAGTGTAGGTTGGGTAAACTGGTTGGTATGTGTCAGCAATCTAATCACTTTGCCAGTGTAAAGGATGTGTTTAGCTGTTGGAGATTCCCAATGGCATTGAGTCTAGTAGTAGAGTAGGACAGATTTGGTAGGTGTAAGGTCATAATTCCTCAAGAAGGACTTCTATAACTGAATGTAAGAGTCAATAAAAAGGTAGCAGTTATTTGAAAGCAAATGTTTACTAAATCTTAGGCATTCAGGTAGTACATGTCCATGTTGCATCACAGTGCTTCATCACAGCCTTGATTCTGAATATGCACTCTTACACTTTATGGCATCACATCAGGTAATGCCAGCAAACACTGCCTGAGGCACCTTGGCTCAGATTCATGATTGCTATACATCCCAAATTGCAATGATTTTGCTATGTATGAAGTTTTCTGCTTATTAAAAACAGTGGTTTAATTATGGGAAAAAGACTTAATCTTTTCCTACCATCATTCCTCAACATACAAATGTCAAATTGATGGTTTGTTTGGATTGTGTTAGACTTTCTAAATTGATATTTGAGACTGTGCACGGTGGCTCTTGTCTGTAGTCCTGTTGCTTGGGAAGTGTAATAGAGGCAAGACGGCTCAGTTTCAGGACCATCCTAGAATATATGAGACCCCATGCCAAAAACAAAAATAACTATTGTATTAGTTGTGTTGAGTTTAATAAAATAACTTTAAATTGATTTTGATTTTGCATTAGGACAGAATTGCCAGCAATTCCTAAAATTGTACTAAACATCCTTACATTTTGTACTTCATATTTATGGAAATCAGAATTCTTAGCACTGAAGATGTAAAATCAAGAGATATCAGTTCTGAAAAAGAAAAAAAAATGTTATGTGGTATTATCAACTGTTTAGTCAAGATTGAATTTGCTGTGTAAAACTTAAAAGCATAATCCAAAAAAAAAAAAAGGACTTAGATTTTTCAGAACCTTTGGTCAATAAAACACCCCAAATGTCAGGGTCGAGAAATAGTATTCAGTGATTAAGACCACTTGCTGTTCTTCCAGAGTATTATAGTTCTGCTCCCACATCCCAGGTTAACTGGCTCCCAGGTCAGGTGGCTCACTGCAGCTTACGGGGTATGTGGTTCAACACCCTCTTCTGGTCTCTATGAATACATGCACACACATGGCATACACTACACAAACACTCAAATAAAGGCATATTTATAATAGTGTCCCAAATACCACTGAGAGCTGTTGATCCCAAACAATTGTCACATACATGCCATTTCACTGTTGTTGATTGCAAATTTGAAATGTTTGCTCACTACCATATGTAACTACTGCATTACTCCGCACTCCAATGTATCATTTGCGAGCTGGGCAAGGACCTGGAGATTGTCAGAACACACGAGACCTGAGTCATTCAAAAGGAGTCATCTGAATGCTGATGTTTATTCAAGGCTATGAAAAACCTAGCTGCTGCACAATGGAAAACCCCCCCGGCAGGTGGGAAACCACCATGCCCAAGGTGGAATAAACAATGGCCCTATAGCTAATCACCAGGCGAGGCAGGGGGGGCACAGGAACAAACAGGATATTTAGCTGTCCGGCCAGAAACTCCTCAAAATGAACCTGGGGAGCTGGGATAGACCCATGGGCTGGGCCCTACAATCATAAACGAAAATTTGATTTTTTTAAAAAAGAAATTAGATATATCCATTAGCAGCTTTGTTCTTAGGTAGTTTCTAGACACTGTTTATATACCTTTTGTCAGATTATCAGATTTTAAAAAATCTGATATTCTTGAGTACACATTTCTGAATATTATGGGTTTTAAAGTGGTCATATTAGTATTAATTTGTATCTGTATTATAATTTGTGCTATTAATATGTACTTTTTAATGCTCTTTCCAATTTTAATTTACTAAATATTTCTGCAGAATATTTTATCCACATTCATCAGTTTATACATTTACTCCAGAATACCTGCATCCTAACGTGGCAAATTAAGCATTTAGAAACATCAGTTTTCACAGAAAAGAATGATTTATATACATATGTTTAATGGAATACTTTAATAATAATGGGTTATGGTGTGATGGATTATGTAATTTCCCAATTACATGTAAAAATAGCCAATGATATATATCTGCACTTACAAATATGTGCTGGTAAAATAAAGGATTATCAGTAAAATTTTTCATATTTTATGTAAATATTCTTGGTATTCTGTTGTAATATTAATTTTCATAATCACAAGAGTATAAAATTGACATTGACTGTATAACTTTTAAGCTATTAATTATTTATTTGCTTTTAATGCCTTTGAAGAGTCAGTTTTTCTTATTTTCCCTCAACTTTGTTTTTAGCTACTGAAGTGGTGACTGTGTTTGTATTTCAAGAGCCATCATTGTTGTCCTCACTGCAGGACAATGGGCTGACAGATGTCATGCTGCATGCACTGCTCATCAAAGATGTGAGTTTATTCTACCACTCTAAAAATTATTCCGTGTATGTCTGTTTCCTAAGGTACATGTGCACATGCTTAAGAAGCAAGTGAAAAATAAGTTATTTTGTGAAAAATATTATGGCTTTTAGGTGTATTGTTGGATCCAGTTAAGACCTGGTTGTCACAATTTCTTCTATTATTCAGTATTGCACCCCTAGATATATCTTCTTTGCATGTGTATCTGACCTTATGTATGTTGCATTCAAATTTTCTATCTTCTCCAGGTTCCTGCTACAAGGGAAGTCCTTGGTTCCCTTCCAAATGTATTCAGTGCACTTTGCTTGAATGCCCGAGGTCTTCAGTCTTTTGTACAATGTCAGCCATTTGAACGTCTTTTCAAAGTTCTTCTGTCTCCTGACTACCTCCCAGCCATGCGGAGGAGGAGGAGTTCTGATCCTCTTGGTGAGTTCCTACTATTCATTTAATAATAGAAAGTTGATTTTGGCAAGGGAAGTTTTCCTTGACTGCACATCATTTCTCTGGCTAGGTATGCTCAGCTTAACGGGAATTATCACCATATATTCTATTGTTACAGGTAGGAAGGAATACTTCATCCTTAGCCTCTTTCCTCATAGTATTTCCATGCTTCTGAATAGTTCACTGTCCTGATGTTGGTAAGAAACAGGTATAGGACCCAGTGGTGTATTTCCAAGTCCACTATCTAGTCTATAAAAATTAGAAATGTAGAGTTTGATGTGAAAGGATGTTCTTATTTTCTCTGAAATAGTCACAGATAATTTTCTTCTCAGTGTGTTTGAATCTAAATTGGAGAGGAGTAAGAAAATAATAGTTGGAGAAATTTTGTAGTTTTCAGAAATGTACTTTCTTACTTGGGAGGCTGAGTCAAGGTAACGATTGAAGTTCATCAGGAGTTTGAATCCAGCCTGGGCAACATAGTGTCACCCATCTCATAAATCAAGTTATTTTGTACTTTGATTTACCACTGCAGCATTCTAGTAAGGATCATTTTTCACAGAGGCAGCCAACGGATTGTTGATGCTTTTTTTCTTCTCTACTCTTCTTTCCATAAACTAGCTCCTAGCTCAGACCTTAACAGTGGAGAGTTCGTTAGACCAATTTCTTTCCTCCTACAATGATTTGGAGGATCAAGGCTTATGTAAATCCATGCAGGAATGTGTGGTATTATGAGTTTCTTCTTTCCATCTTAGGTTGGCACAAAAATTTATAGGTCTATATATTTTTTAGTCTAAACATTCTTTTTTGGGTTTGTTTTTGTTTTTTCTTTTGTGTTTTTTTCTTTAAAGGGGATACTGCATCCAACCTGGGGAGTGCTGTTGATGAGCTCATGAGACATCAGCCCACCCTCAAAACAGATGCAACAACTGCCATCATTAAGGTAAGGATTGATAATGACTGTGATTTTGGTCTTTTAGAAAGTACCTGCCTAATTTCTAAACCTTGGTTTTGGGCTGCCATGTTGTAAAACCAAATGGTTAAAATAATTACTTCAAATCTTAATAAGAAGGAAGTTTATGTTAATTCTAGGCTTTTCATATTAAGACTCATTTTCTGAGTTAACACAGTTCCTTTGTTTAGTGTAGACTTATTTATATTGCTTTCTTGTGAGATTAAAAAGTACACAGAGGCTTAACTTCTATCTGTATGAGATTACTTCCCTTACTAGCCAGTTTTTCTTGGCTTTCCCCCTCCCTCTTTTGCTTGTCAGGCCAGTAGATTATTGGAATCAGTATATGAGTTACTGGTGCTTGGTAAATGAGGACAAGGATGCAATCTTGAAAGATTTTAACTTTTTACACAATGTTCTCTTGTTTGTAAAAATGGAGTTAATGACTACATTTCAGCAGTGGTGTATTGGTAATATATACATTTTACATGGGAATATTAGATATACTGCACATAGGAAATCCTCACAAAATGTTAGATATAAATATAATCTTTTTCCCTCTGATTTTTAGTTACTTGAAGAAATCTGTAATCTTGGAAGAGATCCAAAATATATTTGTCAGAAGCCATCCATCCAGAAAGCAGATGGTACTGCTAGTGCCCCTCCTCCAAGGTCTAATCATGCTGCTGAAGAAGCTTCTAGTGAAGATGAGGAGGAAGAGGAAGTTCAGGCCATGCAGAGCTTTAATTCTACTCAGCAGAGTGAAACTGAGCCTAATCAGCAGTAAGTGTTTATAAGGCAGATTCTCCGACCTTATGGTGTTACTTAATTCTTAGTATCACTTTAAAAATTTATTCACTTGTGGCCAGAAGGATGGAACTCTGGCCCTTGTTCAAACAAAGCAACTATCTGTATTGCTACTTACCCACTACCTCCAATGTCACTTCAGTCTACGATAATTGAAAATTAGCATAAGATCATTTTAAGGTTCTTTCTGACTTTTTATTCCTTTCTTCCTCTGTACTGTTAATGGTTCTGTGAAGTAATATCATTGGTTGCCTAAACTATTTTTTCTTAAAATTTTAGTTTATTATATTAAATCAGTATGCCAAGTTGGTCATCCTTCCCCATTGTTGCTTGTTTCAAGCACACGCGAAACAGTTTTTTTTTTATGTCAGAAGCAGAAGTGCTATTTCTAGATAGTAGTAGTTATACATTCATGCATATAATAAATGTTCCTTTTATCTGTAGATACCTTTGAGAAATGCATGAATGTTTAGCTGTGGCTATGAATACTTTTGATCTGGTACTAAACTGGGGCATTGTAGTTAGGAAAATAGTCTGGTAGAGTATATTATTAAACCAGGGACAACAGAAGTAAATACCTTTTGGGACTCTAGACCAAACAACCGTGTGCTTGTTGGTGTCAATAGTATTACCTAATCTACTGTCTGAGAAAGGAAACCTACCTATCGTCTTTCTACTTTAAAACCATGTTTCTAAGAGAGGGAGTGTCTGAAAGAAGGCAAGTCTTCTCAAGCGAATATAAGCTTCAGTGTTTCCAGCCAACCTATCATGATTGCCAGTAACCCTGCAAGATTGAGTTGCCTTTTTTGTCTATAAGTGAGAAAAGACTTGTTGAATGCAGAAAGTGGTTATTTGTGATTTTTAAGTCAATCTGTATGTTTCTATTTATATATAACTTCTTTACCTGAATGTTTTAGATTTTAGACCTAATATGCTCAGAAATCAAGCCACTGTTAGAGTAAATTAGCATTTACTCAACAGCATTCATTTCTTAATGCTGCATTCCTTACTTGAGATAAATATCTATCACTGTCCACATTTGTTACTGTATTCCAAAACATCTTCCAATTGGGAATGGAAGCTATGGTCTTCCAATAATTGTATATGCTAATTCTATTCTTTTCTGTAGTAATGCATAAATTCCTATTTAATTCAGCAATGCTCCCTATCTCTGCTATCAAAGGCTTTATTTTAACTGTGTGTTTGATTTGTCAACTTCCCCAGTTCAAGCATTCTTAAGTACCTACAGATTTATATTTCCTTACCTCTCTCTCCAACACAACACCATACATACATAATCCACATGGAATTTTCACATATATGTATATAAAATTTCTGTAAATTACAGTAAACTGCACAGTTTAGAATTGTCATTTATGTTTTTCCATCCCAAATGAAGGCAAAGCTGATCTTATTTCTGCTATGCATATAATAATAAGAATATCTTATAAATAGAATGAAAGTACAAATGTGTGTTTAATTTAAAGCTTCTTGTATTTGGCATTACTCAATTGTATTTTGATGTTTTATCCTCATCATGTCTCAATAGCCACTGCGTTTCTTTTCTCAGTGATAGTCTGTTGTATAATTGCGGTTACATTTATTTAGTTTTCTTGTTGATGAACTTACTAGTTTTTTTGTTTACTTGGTCTTTTTTTGTTGTTTTATGCTAAGCTAGTGCCTTTTTCTTGTCTTTTTAAGACATGGGTTAAAAAATCTGGAATAAGAAAGCTTAGGTACTACAGTCTACATTCAGAAACTAGAGTCTTGTTATGCGTGTATGTATAGCCTGGAACTTATCATACACTGTCTTCATAAACTTAGTCTTCCTCTTTCAGCCACCTATATACTAAGGCTTATGAGTATATATTGGTCTGTTTAGCCACTACAAATAATTTTGAGTTTTTATGTGGTCTTATCTTTTCTAAATTGTTTATATCAGAAATTCTGGTATTTCTGGGGATGAATTTACTTATCATTAAGTAACGGGTCTTTGTAGTTGGTGCCAGTAATTCACTTTGTACTTGATTTCTTTCAGCATACTGTGCTTACCTCCCACACCTGAGTGTTAGTTAGAAATTGATGAAGGTTTGTGGAAAGGAACTGGCATCTTTCCGAAAAGCTTTATTAGGAGATAGAATCCTAGAGAGAAAAGCCAGGTGTTTAGATACATGCTACTGTATGTAGCATGATGGGTGTTGAAGGGTAAGTGGTTAGAAATAAAACAAACACTGAGCCTTCCAGCCACTCCAAAGGGGATTTCTGATTCTTTCAGATTTTCAGAGGATGCAGGGACATCTTACCACATGACTTAGTTAGTTAGTAATAGAGATTATAGTTTAAAGTTGCCTTGGTTTAGGACTGCAGGAAGAAGGAGGGACTGGACTTTGTTTTGCAACCAAGGCCTATATTCTCTAATAATCTGACCAAGTGCATGTCAGTTCTTCATTCTAAATGATGCCTGGAATGTGTCAGAGGGGAGTTTGTATAATTGTTGTTCATGAACTTTCATCCTGCAAGTAACAAATTAATGGGAAAGGAGGCTTTGAGAATTGACTTCAGCTTTCACTATGATAAAATTTCTCAGTCTTAAATATTTTTAAGCAAAACTAAATGCTCTAATCTAACAAAATTATGTTCCTACGTTTTATGTTTGCTTCTCTGCCTGGTTCTTCCTAGTAGGCAAATGATTGGTCTTTTAATTGAATTTATTTTAAGTATTTTTATTTTGTTGAATTCATATAGTAGTTTGATTAGATAGGATATTTATACTCAACTCCATCTTCATTATTAATTTCAGGTTTTTTTTTTGTCTTAAGTGGTTTAAAATCTAGTATGGCTTGAACTAAAGTTTCACGCTGTTACCGGTCCTCACTTTGTTATATTTCACTGGTATTGTGAATTTCTGTGTAACTGACTCCTTTTTTCTTACAGGGTTGTTGGTACGGAGGAACGTATTCCTATCCCTCTTATGGATTACATCCTTAATGTGGTAAGATTCATTGTAGAAAAAAATTAAAGACTTTTGCTTTTCATTATAATATGTCAGGTTGTCAGAGCACAGTAATTTTAATGTTTATTTTCCCTGGGACCTTTAAAGTACAGAGGGTAAGATGTGAAAACCTTAAAATACTTTGTTCTTGTTCCCTTTGTAACAATTAGCCAGTACTCCAGCCTTTTTATAGTCTGTTTTCTGTTCACTGCTATTTTTTGTACATAAGAATTTTAACAAGGTTTGATGTGTTAGGCCCATATTATGTCTTACTTTGTCCTTCATGCTTTTTTTTCCTATTTTACGTCTCTTTATAAAGAAAAACCTGCATGTGCCTTTTAATTTCCCACTCATAGGAAAATGAGAATTCTAATTTTCCCAGAATTGAAAATTCCCCTTACCATTTATTCTTTACTGTTAAGCACTTCCAAGACTTCCACAGATAGTTTCTCTTGTGCCTACGTGTTTTTGCTGTTTACTACTTTATATCTCCTTAAATTTTTTTTGTAGTTCAATAGCACAATTCCTGGAGTTAATGTTTTATCTATATTATGTGTCACATGAGACAATTAAGACATTTGACCCATTTATACCACTAATTCAGAGTGTTTCTCTGAGCAAGTGATTTAGCTTTTCTTTGCCTTCATATTATTTGACTCCTGGTGTGGTTGAAAAAGGTGGATTGGGAAATTGTATTTCCTTATTTTCTGGATGATTTGTATATGTACCATTTATCCCTTTTTGCTTGAAGTTGTGTTATTACAGAAAGTACTGATTTCTTGACTATAAGTCTGCCTTGATGTCAAATTGGCTTTTTATTTCAGAACAGTGTTAGCGTCTAACTTGTAAAAAAAAAACCTTTTCATTACCTAGATGAAATTTGTGGAATCTATTCTGAGCAACAATACAACAGATGACCACTGCCAAGAATTTGTGAATCAGAAAGGACTCTTACCTTTGGTTACCATTTTGGGTCTCCCCAATCTGCCCATTGACTTTCCCACATCTGCTGCCTGTCAGGCTGTTGCAGGTGTCTGCAAATCCATATTGGTAAGACACATCTCGCCAAGTATTTCCTCTTAGAAATGAGTTTTGTAATACATCTGTGATTGTATTTTTAGTGTTCTCCCTTACCCATAGATGAAAATTGATAAATTTGTGTCTGTTCCGCTTAATATATTTCATACTATTTCTCATAGAGAAATTATTTTTCTTTGTTTTTTGCATTTGCTGTGTAGTCACGTCCTTTGAGTTTATATGAGTGTAAAGTGTATTTCAAAGAAAGCTTTCTAAGCCTTCATGCTTTGTTATGGTAGCATTTTTGGTTTTAGTGTGCTCTATTCATTTTGCAATGTATTTTCCTTTTTCCCAAGCTTTATTAGTCATGAATTGATCTGTAATTTATTGCTTAAATTTTGCCCCCCCCCCAGCTCCTTTATTTCCAAAACACCTTTGATTTTAAAAACACCTTTGATCTTGCAAGCTACTTGTTCTCTCCTGTTGCCTTAACCTTGGCAATTATTTTACTTTCTCTAAATTATAGGTATTGTATATTATTTGAGATTGTTATGGTGATATCAGGGTTTATCAGGTTTGTTGATCTTTACTAGTTTTCTTTTTAAAGCTAAATGATTGTCCATTTCCCCTTACTGGGCATTTAGGTTGCTTCCATTTTTGCCCCTGATGAATACTATTGTAACTCCAGTGTATAAATAGCTCTTAAAGTGAGATGGCTCAGTGGTTAAGAGCATTGCCTGCTCTTCCAAAGGCCCCTGAGTTCAATTCCCAGCAACCACATGGTGGCTCACAACCATCTGTAATGGGATCTAGTGCCCTCTTCTGGCCAGCAGGCATACACACAGAATGTTGTATACATAATAAATAAATATTAAAAAAAATACATGCAAAGATTTGCAATTTGAATCTTTTATATGTGTACTTGAAAGGAAATAGCTCGATAGTGATAATCATTTTTTTGTGTCTGTGTGAAATCTTCAAACTACTTTTCTAAGAAGCAGTTTTCATTCCTGCTAGCTACATGTAAGGATTGTAATTTCACTATCTCCATACCAGATCTTTCTGTTTTTTTTTTTAATAATAGCCATTCCAGAGTATATAAAGTAGTGTTTCATTTTCATTTTGACTTGCATTCCAAGTAATTGGTGATATTGAGCATCTCTTCCTTTGTGTACTTGAGTTATTGTCTACGTGTGCATCTTGCTAAATGTATATTCATGTTCTTTATTCTATTTTTAATTGAATTAAGGTGTTTGCTGTTGATTGTTGACTATCTCTGTATATATTGGATATCACTCTCTTTTCAGATACATGACTTGAAAATATCCTCATTCTGTGGGTTGTCTTTACTTGGTTGATAATACCGTGATATACAAAAGGTTTCGATGCCACTCAAGGCCATTTTACCTTTTGTGATGGTTGCCGTCATTGTTTTCTGTGTATTGGTGGTGCTTATCCAAGAAATCGTTGCCAAGAAATTTAGACAGTTTTCCTCCTATGCTTTACTAGGAATTGTATTATTTTAGTCCTTAGGTCTTGATACATTTCGTACACTTCGAGTATTTAGAGATCCAGAAAGTTCAACTTCATGTTTTTGTGTATGCATACCACGTTTCCCCCAAATATCATTTATTGAGAAGACTGTCATTATATTAAATCATCTCCTATCACTCTTTTCAAATACCCCTTAACTATAAAATGTGAAATTTCCTTCCTGAGCTTTATTCTTTTCCATTGGTTGTTATTGGCCAGTACCACAATTTTGATTACTATTAAGTTTGTGATAGGGTTGGAAAACAGGAAGTGTGAGAACTCCAAATTGAGTTGTGTTCCTGTACCCCAAGACTATTTTAGTTTTTTGGGGTTCCTTGAAAAGTTGTGTGTGAATTAAGAGAGTAATTTTATACTGCCTTCCACCCAACAAAAGAGAGATTGGAATTTTGATACTAATTGCAATAAAGCTCCTCTGTCAGCTGTTTTGTGCCCTGATAAATAATTTCTAGAAACTGCAATTTAATGTTTTATTTTGTTTCACTTTTTGCAGGTGTAAAGTGCTTTCATAAGAGAACAAGGGGAAAGGACTGATCTAACTACCCCACCTCTAAGATGCTCTGTGAGGAGGGATAGATTTATTTCAAGCCATAGGAAGGCAAATAATTTCTAGCTTTGCATAACAAGTGGTAATCTTTAATTGCCAAATTTTTCTTCCCTAACTTGAAAAGAAATGTATTATTTGGGTTGTCTATTAAAATAATTTGCCTTCCTGATGCCGAGCTCATAGTCATCACTCTTGTTTTGGAAAGAAGAGACAGCATTATAGCTATGAAATTACTTATTTACCTGAAAATATAATTCATTCATTAATAGTTTGACTAGTCAATAGCTTTTATCATACTTGCTTTCTCCTTTATTTCCTTTTGTACCATTTGTACTACTAGAATGGTTATGACTTAGCTTATGTAACATTGAATGAGTTGAAGGTTGAGGTTCACATGACACCTCAGTCTCCTTACTCAACAATATTTACTTGCATTTTATTAAAATATTAACTTCTTAGAAATGGAAATAAAAACATTGTAATATGACTCATTTTCTAGATTTGGAACTTTGCCTAACATTGCTCCTTTCTAAGCAGAATTTGAAACTAACCTCTCATACAACAGTATAACAGACAGTCCTATTTGACATTCATATGCTTTAAGTACGATTGGCTCAAGTCTAATTATAGTTTATTACACAAAGATAGTGAAATATATTATTCCTGGCTTCATATTTTGGTACTGTCATTTATAAAGTGAGAGACATGACTGACTGAAATTTGGGAGAGTTCAAGTACTAGTCATTTCCACTGTGAATATTAAAGGCATGGTTTACATACACATATATGTGATTCATTATATTTTATCACATTCATTATTGTTTCAGACCCTGTCACATGAACCCAAAGTTCTTCAAGAAGGTCTCCTTCAGTTGGACTCAATCCTTTCCTCCTTGGAACCTTTACACCGGCCCATTGAATCCCCTGGGGGATCAGTGTTACTTCGAGAACTGGCATGTGCAGGCAATGTTGCTGATGCTACCCTCTCAGCTCAGGCTACACCTCTGTTGCATGCTCTCACTGCTGCCCATGCCTATATCATGATGTTTGTTCACACATGCAGAGTTGGACAGGTAAAAATAAAGTTTTCTGGTTTCAACTTAAAGCCAATGAAATGTCAAGGGTCTTGATAGACCTGCCAGATTATTGTGCCTAGAACAAATCTACCTGGAGTAGTAGCTGAAAGAATAGCCTGATTTAACATTGAGATTTTTTTTTTGATAGTTTTATCTGTTTGGTGTTATAGGTTCCTGCTTTAGATTGGTATGTAGTTCCACTGTCTTAGGTTTTATTCTGTTTTTGTTGTTGTTTGGTTTTGGTTATGTTTTATTTTGTTTTTCTGTGCCTTTGGAACCTGTCCTGGTACTGGAGGTTTTATTCTTATTAGCAGTTGTGTGACCAAATAATTTGTCATATTAATGGGACAATTGTCAGGAGGTTAATCCTTACCCGTTCCTCCTTTTGGAGGGCAGATAGAAAATGATGAGTGGAGCTTGCATGACTTGCTGATTAGCATTTCCGTTTAGCCAGGACTTGGCAACATCCTGGTTGTTCCTATCCAAAAAAAAAAAAAAAAAAGTAATCATCATTGTTTTCTTCTGTAACATAAAGGGTTGAATTTATGTTTTGGCAGGCAAACATTAATTTTGGTAGCCTTTATTACTAAGTAATCTGTGTATAAGTATATGTAGACATGACAATAAGATGACAAAAGATATTTTATTACAAAGCATTTAAATGAATTGTTAGGAGACAACAACTAGAAGAAAATGTGTCAAATGCTGTGTCTGCAATCTCCGGTCTTTCCTGTTCCATAAAATGGCTGATGGTGGGAAGATGACTCAGTTCCATAATGCTTGCAATATAAATCTGAGGACCTGACTTTCAGTCCCCAGAAAATGCATAAAAATGTCAGTCCAGCTGGCACGTGCTAGAAAAGCACTGTAAAGACAGAGACCGGTGAATTCCTGAGTCTCCTTGTGAACTACCAAACAAGGTCAAATGCACAAACTCCAGGTCAAGAGAGACCCTGGTTGGCCCTGGTTGTTTTCTGGACTCTACAAGCATAAACACGCACGCACACAATAAAGGAAAGTAGCCTATCTGTGTATGTCACCATTTTACTACCTTTATTATCTTCAGGAATTTATTACAAAAATAAATTACTTCACAGCAACACCATTATTTTCTGCTTATGGACAAGAATGCGTTCTCTACCAGCTCATTGTATATATACCCCAGATTTTCCTTGATCTCATTGTCATCTCCTGCCTCCAAAAATTCTGGGTTTATAGGCGTCTCATATTACCAAACAAAAAAATAGCGTCTTACATCTTTCTAAAATAAGTGAAAATTGATTGTTTTAAAAAACATTATTATTTGGAGACTGTGTCAAATGTGAATGCTGCTTTTTGGTTGCAGAGTGAAATTCGTTCAATCTCCGTAAACCAGTGGGGTTCTCAGTTGGGTTTGAGTGTTCTGAGCAAGCTAAGCCAGTTGTACTGTTCTCTGGTGTGGGAAAGCACTGTTCTTCTCTCTCTGTGTACTCCAAACAGGTAAGAAAACAATCTTTTCTTGTAATATCTTGCTTAGCTTTTCTAACAGACAAAGTTAAGAAAGCTTGTGGGGTTCCTTTGAAAAGTATGGGAGAGTTTAATAAAGTTTCAGTGCCTCTTTGTCCTTTCAACTTTCTAACATTAGGAATTAATTAACTGACAAATTATAGCAGCTTATGCATGATTGATTTGATTTTTCAGAGATGGTTGTATCAGCATGATACAAATCTTACATATTGCTACTTCCAGAATTGTTGCTGTTTTTATTGTGTTTAGGATAATTTAACTGCTCTAAGAACTATTGTTAAGTAAGTCAGAGCCCTATATAGAATATAAGTAAACTATAAGAGTGCTTTTGTTTGACTTGGTTTTTGTTTGTTGGTTTACTTTTTCCCTTGTAGCCTACCATCAGGATGTGAATTTGGCCAGGCGGACATGCAGAAACTGGTTCCAAAGGATGAGAAGGCAGGTACGACCCAGGGCGGAAAAAGATCAGGTAACTCTAAGAAACTAAAATCTTAGTCACTACCTCTCCTAAATTCTGTCCCTGTCACTTCATAGGCTTACTATGAACCTTAGTTAGCTCTTTGTCATTCTTAGTCCTTAGTTTTCATCATTTGGCTGATTTTTAATTATTAAATTTAGATTTTTATTGGTCATTTCTCCAATAAGAACATAATACATTAAACACAGCAATAGAACACATTTCTACACCAAATAACATACACTGTGTGAGAAGTATCTGCCTGATCTTTTCCCTGGGGCTATTTAAGAGTGCCTTAAATGGGAAAAAAATCTATTTATTGATCTTTCTTTTTTTACATAACTGCCAAGAGCTGACTATTCCCTCCTTAGTTTGTAATGTACTATTTTGGAAAATGAAAGTTTGTCATTTTGATTTTATGTAAATATAAGATTGAGTCCTAAAAATTATTCTGCCAAAGTACATGATGATATTTTAAATTTTTGTCTGAATTCTCAATTTTTTAGTATAAATTCTCTGAAAACTGGTGGAGAAAGCAATTATTTCTCAATTTTATGAACAGCAATTTTAATCATACTGAATTAAATGATTTGTCAATTGAAAACTTCCACCTATTTTTACCTTTTAATATGGGTACTCAGTTGAAATTAGATACAGACTGTTTTAAAATTTATCCCTTTTTGTCATTTTTTGTTCTTTAATTACAGTTAGAGTTCCAAAATAGTGTAATTAGAAATCACACACCATTCTCTGACCTTTGTAGCAAACATGAAAGTGATAAAAAAATTATTCAGAGATTTTTTTTTAAACATGAGTTCTACCTCAAATAAATAAAAACTAATGGAGACAGTTCTATTTATAAAAATCTATTATATCCTTTAAAATGCATGAAAATACTGAAAGGGAAAGCTAAGGGACTAAAAGAAAGCAGTTATATCTTAATAAATAAGAACTTAAATAGCCTCTGGTTTTTCTGGGGAGTGAATAAGACTGGAGGAGTATATATACACATGCTTCTGAGGTTAATTTTAGGGAAAATGTATACCTCAAAGAATAAAGGTATTTATTAAAAAACAAGGATAAAATTTGTCAAAGAATTGCTTCTCCCAAAAGTTTATAGGCTTATTTTTGACTTTGTTGGGATTTTTTTCTTTCTCAGTCTTCACATGTATCACAGCCCCATTTCTAGTAGTAGGTTTAAAAGGAAATCACAATTTCTCAAAAATTATTAACTTGAGTTTAAATATACAGACAAAGCCAAGTGATCCTAGTAATTTTAAGGTAAAGAAAGACAGGAGAAACAGTAGTTCAATGTAACCTTTGGCTACACAGTGAATTTGAAACCAGCATAAGAACTAGCCTCTATGCTGCACCATCACTTCAAACCATGTTTGCATCTCATTGCACATATAACAAGCCTGGCATTTCAGGCATCCCTGCAACCTCAGTTTCAATGGGAGCTGGGTGGAAATAAGTGGATTATTGAGGCTTGCTGGCTTCCAGCTTAGCTGATAAATCTCTAGCCCCAGGTTCAGTGAGAGACCCTGCCTCAAAGAAATAGGTGGAAATAGAGGAAGACAGCAGACACCCTCTTCTGGCTTCTGTGCACACCTGCACAGGTACACATAATAAGTAAGTAAATAAATCTTTTTCAAACTGGGTACTGGCAAGATTGCTCAGTAGTTGAAGGCCCTTGTTGCCAAGCCTGAGGACTTCAGCTGAATTCCTTAGGCTCATATAAGTAGAAGAAGAAAGAGAATTGACTTCTAGAAGGTGTTCTTTTGACTTCCACTCACACATTCCACATGCACATACTAAATAGATAAAACATAATTTTTTTTAAAGAATCATACTCATTGGGGGCTAGAGAGAGAAGACTCAGCAGTTAAGAGCATACCAGGGAACCCACATTTGATTCCCAGTACAAAATGGTACAAAATCCAGTCCTTGGGGGCCCAACACCCTCTTAGTGTGGACATTAGGCATGTATAGAAGTGTAGACTCATACATGCTGGCAAAACACTCATAATTTAAAACTTCCTACTTAATTCCTGTTCTTGTGCAGGATTCTTAAATGCTGGGAACTAAAACTGTCCCATGTTTTGTAATGTCCAGTTTGATTCTATCTTGCGTGGCATTTTTAGTGACAGCTGCAAATATTATACACACTGTACTGTGTTTTGAGATCCTTCTACTTGGTAGAACTCCAAGCAGAGAAACATTGGTATAGTTTTGGGTTTTGTTGTTGTTGTTCTGCTTTTGATTTGGAGGGATGGTTTGGTTTGTTCTCCTAAGCTTAGGAAGTAATTGAAATTTAAATAGAAACAAACACTATTTCTTGGGACTCTTCAAAACATGGACCCAGTTAAGTGCCGACTTTGCATGATCTTACTACTCCCTTTTACCTTTGCAGATGGAGAACAGGATGGAACAGCTGGAAGTATGGATGCTTCTACCCAGGGCTTATTGGAAGGAATTGAGCTAGATGGTGATACATTGGCTCCCATGGAGACAGATGAACCTTCTTCAGATTCTAAGGGCAAATCTAAAATCACCCCAGCCATGGCTGCTAGAATTAAGCAGATCAAGCCATTGCTGTCAGGTCAGTGTCCCCCCGCCCCCCTTTTTTTTGTAGCATCTTTTTTCTGAGATTCAGAGTTCTAACATTCTTCAAGAAAATTAAATTTGCATACTGTTTGATGCAATAAGAAAAGTTGAAGAAATGTTGTGACTCTCATGTACTTTGTAGAATCCCCAGGTGTGACATACTCATTAAGGATATAAAAGGAGACATTCCTTCTTGACATATAGCTATCCCCCCCTCCCCCCCCAAAAGATTCCTTACCCCTTGGTCATTCTTTGAATTGCGTTTTATAGTATATGGAACTATTGAGTCAGTGGTTTTCAACCTATGACTTGTGACCCCTTTGGGGTTGAATTACTCTTTCTGTGATGTTGCCTAAGACCACCAGAAAAAAAAATTTACATTTCAATTCATAACAGTAGCAAAATCACAGTAATGAAGTAGCAACATTTTATATATGGGGGTAACCACTATACAAGGAACAGCATCAAGAAGGCTGAAAACCACTGAGTTGTTTGTTTGTTTTTTTGTCGTATACTTTTAAGTGATTTTTTAAGTCTGGCGAATGCATCATTTACTTATTATGACTTAACTGCCATATTGTTTCGACAAAGGAAGTGTCAATTTATGCTTAATTTTGCAGTATAAGTCCTTATCTTAATGCCATTCATTTTTGTTTTAGTAACTGTCAGTATAGTTTTATTCTCTACCCTCAAAGGGTACATCTGTTTCTTGTGGAATTTCATATTCAGATTACCACATGAAGAGGCAGCTCTAAGATTTTGTTTACTATTGTTCAGAAGAAAGTTTTTCTAGTGAGATGAATGTGTGGGTAAAGGCACTTTTTATGCAAACCTTATGACCTGAGTTCAGAGTTACCAGAGCCCATTTAAAGGTAGGAGAGAACCGCCTCATCGAGATTGTCCTCTGATCTACACATGATAATAATTTAAATGTGTGGGAAACGTGTGATGTTATGAAATCATGGTGAATATTTTATAACATTATACTGCCTTCTGGGTTTCAGCTTCTTCCAGATTAGGCCGAGCGCTTGCTGAGCTCTTTGGACTCCTTGTTAAGCTTTGTGTTGGTTCTCCTGTTCGCCAAAGAAGGAGCCATCATGCTGCCAGTACCACTACTGCCCCAACTCCTGCTGCTAGATCAACAGCTTCAGCCCTCACCAAGCTACTCACAAAAGGCTTGTCATGGCAGCCCCCACCATATACACCTACTCCCCGCTTCAGGTGAGTTCCTATTTGAGAAACAGGGAGTATAGAATGACAATAAAAATAATGTGTGTTCTCATTCTACTCAGTAAAACCTTGGAAATCTCTTGTATGCACTGCATATGAAGTGCTTTTATTGTACCTAGGTATTTATTGTACCTAGTATAGAACATGGAAGTTCCCAATGGGTTTACAATTAAAATGTATTTCACTAATCTTTTAGTTCTTAATTGGGTGGCAAGTATTACTCTGGTGCCTAACCAATCTGTCACCTAAATGCTTCGTTAACTTTTACTTTTGACTTTTTTCACTTAATTTCCTGTTGCTTTTGTGTGTCTATTAGAATGGTTAGTATTTTATGTTCTTTTTCTTTTTTTAGGCTGACATTCTTCATCTGTTCTGTTGGATTCACATCTCCAATGCTGTTTGATGAGAGAAAGTATCCTTACCACCTTATGCTGCAGAAATTTCTCTGCTCTGGCGGTCACAATGCTCTTTTTGAGTAAGGATTTTTTGTTTCACAGAGAATCCTTTCTTGCACTTTGATCTTAACTGTGTGCCTTACCAGCTCACAACTTTCTAAGTCATCCTGTAAAGCCATTAGTTACATGATTTTGTGTTCTAAGAACAAGCTATGTATGTATGTCTTCCCTTTCCTTAAGAAGACGAGCTATACAGCAATACAGTAAGAGGCTCCACTTTGGCGCTAGACAGGTGGTTCAGCAGATAAGACCAGTTGTAGCTTTTCCAAGGGTCATGATTTCTATTCCCAACAACTATTTGATATTTCACAACCATCCATAACTACAGTTCCAGGACATCTGAATTTTTCCTGGCCACCATTGGCAACACAGAGATATGTATAGGTTTATATTAAAAAATGTGTGCATAAAAATCTCTACTATTTCATATTTCTCTTCCCATTGCCAATGCATAGGGTTTTGGGGGGGTTTCTTTTTTTTTCTTTTTGTTTATTTTAATAAGCAAGACTTTATTTGTTACTTTGAATTCAATAAGTTTGTTTTGTTTTACTTCACTCAATCAAGATTTTAAAATAAAAACATTTTAAGTCTTTAAAAATTCATAAAAGTTAGAAGTAATAACAGCTTCTTTTTATTCTGGCCTTAATATATGTAGTCCTCACCCCTCATCAAGGATACTTTTCTTTAAAATGTTAGACTAAGATCATTATAGAAAACCACAATCAATCAAAATGCAGAGTCATGGAACCCAGTCCCATTGGGTACATTTACAAAATAACTGCACTTAAATTTCAGGGAACATGGGGAAGGAATGGTGGAATTGGTTCTTACACAAAAAGGAAACCAAAAAAGTAATGCCAAGAGGAGTGTAGTGTCAGTGTAGTAGTGTTTGGAATTCTTTAAATGTAGATTCTTTCATATGTAAAAAATGTCAACTAACATTTCATCCACATGCTTTTGTCTTATTTGAATTTAGAACTTTCAACTGGGCTCTGTCCATGGGAGGAAAAGTTCCCGTTTCTGAGGGATTGGAACATTTAGACTTACCTGATGGCACAGGAGAATTCCTAGATGCCTGGCTTATGCTTGTAGAAAAGATGGTGAATCCCACCACTGTGCTTGAATCTCCACATTCATTGCCTGCCAAATTGCCTGGAGGTGTCCAGAACTTTCCACAATTCAGTGCCCTCCGCTTTCTTGTAGTAACTCAGAAGGTGAGTATTCTGCATTCTAAAAACCAAAGGAGAAAATTTCTCAGGCTAACTGAATAGTTACCACTATGTTTTGCCATAATAAAATGTGAGTGCTGAAAAACAAATAAATATGCTATAAACTAAACTACAAGCTTCTGATTGATACTTGGTACTTCTGGATGAATTAAATACCCCCACTTTTCTTTGTTAAACCATCTCTCTTGAAACTCATTGTGAAAGGAGTGTCTGATTCTTCCACTTTATTCTGGGGATTTGAATTGAGAGGGAAAGTCTTCATTCATTTTTCAAATGACTTACAGGCAGCCTTTACTTGCATCAAGAACCTGTGGAACCGGAAACCCCTTAAGGTATACGGGGGACGAATGGCTGAATCTATGTTGGCCATTCTGTGCCACATTCTCCGAGGAGAACCTGTGATTCGAGAGAGACTGAGCAAAGAGAAGGAAGGATCTCGAGGAGAAGAGGATGCAGGCCAAGAAGAAGGTGGCTCCCGCAGAGAACCTCAAGTCAACCAGCAACAGCTACAACAGGTAGAGTGAGTGCTAGCCTTGGATTCCAGGCCCTACATTTTGCACCTTATAGATTCTAATGTTCATAAATTTTGTTTTGTTTTATAACATGTCTAACTGTGTAGGCAAGATCGACTTTAAACTTGGAATCATGCATTGGTCTCCCACATGAGATTAAAGTTATCTGTTACCTATCTTGTTTGTAAATTTTCTAAGCTTCTATACCCCTAAGTGTTTGATTTTATTAGCCTGGCACTGATATTTATTTTTTAAACTACTTTCTGGATAAATTAAAAGGCAGAGATTGTTGTAAAATTTACTCTCTAGTAAAAGCTTTTTGAAACTGAATCACCTCTAAATCTCAATGACTTTAAAATGATTGCATTTTGAAAATTGGAGATTAGAAGGAATGAGAAGCTTCATAGAATATTTGGAATGATTTTTTTTTCTTGCTCTTTGGAATGTATTTTGATCATAGCAATTCCCTTCAAGCTCCTTTCTCCAAGTCTCCTCCACCCATTTCTCTCCTGCCTTCATGTCCTCTGTTTTATTTAAAATAACACATTGAACATGGAAACACTTATGGGTGTCCAGACTAGCAGTCTGGACAACTAGCAGTCTGGACAACTAGCAGTCTTCGTGGGATTAAAAAGAACTTGCTACTCTGTCTTCCCTAGCAGACAAAAATAGCTTCTCAGCTAGAGGTGGGACTTTGAGCCCCTTACTTTTTATAGTTTAATATTCACTGCTTTAATTTTGTTCAGGTAACCACAGCTATTGTGAGTTCATGAGTTGGTAAGGTCATGCATCATGCATGTCTAGAAAGCAGTGCTTACACCCTATCTTCCATCTTAAGTTCTTTCTGACCCCTCTTCCTTTTTATTTCTTGAGCCTTTTTAGGGTTGTTTTAATATGGACTAAGCTCTTGAAGTTATTTATTCTCAGCATTTGGAGCAGTTACAAGTCTCTACATTAACTCTTGCCTATAGCAAAAAGAAACTACTTACAAAGGGTTAGAATGCACTAATATATAGGTTTAAAATTTTTGAAGTCAGCTTGACAACATAACCTTTACAGCCATGGGCTTTTGACCAGGTATCCAGTACTAGGTATGAATTTCTTCCTGTAGAGCAGACCTCAAATCCTCTGAGACAGCAGTTAGTATCTTCATATTGATCATGCCACCACTGTACAAGGTTTCACTGTAGCATGCCTAAATTCACAGCAGGATTAGTCTATTAATTATTTTATTTCCCCAAGTGACCTGCTTAGGCACTTTCTGGCACTATGAAAGCTAGTCATCAAGGAGGCGTATTTTATCTCTGTTACATCTCTTGAATCCAAAGTGTGTTTCAGCAATAGGGTCTTGGCAATCAAGAACTAGGTAATGTCCTGTGGTATTTAAAGTGACACCGGGGATTCCTTGAATAGTAACTCTTAGGATGGTATCTCATACCTGGCACTGAGATTTTCATTTAATGATCTGTGTCTAATGGGGACAGTGTCTTCTTTCCATGCTGGGTACATGGTGTTTGTCTTCCTCAAGTTTTTAATGTATGAAGAGTCTGTTATTTTCTTCAAATCTGTCATTCATATATATATGTATACATATATATATATATATATATATAATATTCTTGTTTAGAAATATTTTTGTATTGTGTATATATTCGTCTTTTGAAAGTTTGAGATTTTATACCACTGTATATAATTCTTTTTTTTAAAAGATTTATTTATTTATTATGTATACTGCAGTCTGACTCCATGTATGCTCGCATGCCAGAGGAAGGCGCCAGATCTCATTACAGATGGTTGTGAGCCACCATGTGGTTGCTGGGAATTTGAACTCAGGACCTCTGGAAGAACAGCCAGTGCTCTTTACCACTGAGCCATCTCTCCAGCCCCTATAATTCCCTTTTGTATATAATTATATTCTCATCCAGGAATTGTTTTATTAATTTTCTTTTAATTGGATGTTATAAAGCTGTGGTATAGTTTACTTACAAACTCTTAAGTATATGTCAATCACTTCCTGTTAATTGAATTCCTGGGTCAATTTTACAAGTACTTTTTCTGTTGTTGCAAGTTTCTATTCTAGAAAATAGATACTAATTTATACTTCTGTATATCAGTATCAAGTCTCTAGTTATAATAACCTTCTACCCTAGACTCCATTTTAATAGTTTAGAGTTTGAAAAGTACATTGGCTCTTTGCTTCAGCATGTAACTTTAATGTTTAAATATTATAGAACTCCCAAAGATGAAGGAACATTCATAATACACGACTGCCTTAGATTATAACTACTTAGTTCCTGTAAAGAGAGAAAAACTTTAAAGTTCTTTGTTGATTTTTAAATATATTTCTACTTATTTATTATTGTTATTCTAAGCTATTGGATTTTTTA
Source organism: Microtus pennsylvanicus (assembly GCF_037038515.1). Lineage (NCBI taxonomy): Eukaryota > Metazoa > Chordata > Mammalia > Rodentia > Cricetidae > Microtus > Microtus pennsylvanicus. The sequence continues at coordinate 127,480,746 of NC_134601.1, read as the reverse complement.
ATAGCTAATGGACATGGGTTTCACAAGAGAACATGCCATGGAGGCTCTGTTGAACACCAGCACGATGGAACAAGCAACAGAATACCTTTTAACCCATCCTCCTCCGATCATAGGAGGAGTTGTTCGGGTGAGTTAACACAGAAAATCTTATATTTGTTTAGCTGCTGATAACCTGTTTTTCTCCATATTCTGTGCTAATATTTTATGTACAAACACTGGAAGCTACAGAATATTCTTCTAGGAACTTCTGTTGAGATTTGTTTGCAGAAGAACTCTTCTATTCTTTTTCTTTGTAATTTTACCCCATTGTCACTGTAGTGGTAACCACATGAGCTTTAGTTCGATTTACTTGGACAAAGCAACATTCTGGATCGGTTCCCTTTCCTTGAGTGTTGGTGTTGCCTAGTTAGGTTTCTTTAGTTTGGATGTGTAAGTTTGTTGGATTCTCTGTTGTCATTCTATAGGATCTTAGCATGTCTGAAGAAGATCAGATGATGAGAGCAATTGCCATGTCTTTGGGACAGGATATTCCAATGGATCAAAGGGCAGAGTCACCTGAGGTACCTTACATCCTGAAGTATCAGTCTGTATATTTCTGTGAACACTATAAATCTCTGTTTTGTGGTAGGGAACGTCAAAGGAGTAGTTTTTTATTTCAACCATTTGGTCTGTCCTTAAGCTACCTTGTATAGAACTGAATGAAACTTTAGATGACTCAAATGAAACTTGTCTTCATTGTCAAGTAAGACCCAAAATCTTACTGATACTAACTAGTAGTCCAGACTTAGCTGTGTTCCTGGGTGGTATTATATTTACCACACTGGAAGGAAACATTCAATAGTCTGTAAAAATGAGGTTTTTTTGGAAAATAGTACATACGCTGCTCGCAGATGAAAACTGACAGTGTTTTGGGGTACTGTTTTTCCCTGTCTTGCATTAACCCATATGGTTACTATTACATTCATTACCATGCCCTCTTGAAAGTTTCAACTGTTTTAGAAGGTATATTGTACTCAGACACTGAGTTAGGCACTCATTTTTCAGCTTTTACCCATGGTGTATAGTCGCATTTCCTTTCCTGCCTCCAGGAAGTTGCTTGCCGGAAGGAGGAAGAGGAACGTAAAGCCCGAGAAAAACAAGAAGAAGAAGAAGCTAAATGTCTGGAGAAGTTTCAAGATGCCGACCCATTGGAACAAGATGAGCTCCACACTTTTACAGATACAATGTTACCAGGCTGCTTCCATCTTCTTGATGAGCTTCCTGATACAGTATACCGTGTTTGTGATCTGATCATGACAGCTATCAAACGTAACGGAGCAGACTATCGTGATATGATTTTGAAACAGGTTGTTAATCAGGTAAGTTCTCAGGGTACCAGAGGCTGGGAATATTTAAAGCTGTTTAAAGCTGTTTTCTTGCCTAACAAAATTTTCTGATAAGCCTTACATTCTACCCGATATGCTTGCTTTATGTTTGAATTCTTTTGCTTGCAGTTAACCTCTGCTTCATTATCTGCATTGATACACCTCACAAAAAATAGTCCTTAGAAAGGAAAAGCAAAGTTTTCCATCGGTTTCATCTAAAATATGTCTTTCATCCTTGAGTTAACCATTTATTAACAAAATAAGTCTTTTTTTTCCTCCTGTTTAAGGACTTCCAGGTGGATACTGGTAACCTTGTTTTGATTATTGAAATAGGATAAGAAGCAGATTATCTCAAATATCCACATAAAGAAATAGCCCCAATGAGTTTTTTTGAGAGTCCCTTAAATGAATATGTGTGAGTGGTTCCTTACAGGATCAGAAATGACTCAATGACAGTTACCTCACTAAAGCCCACCCAGGCGTGGTTAATTCACAAAAACTGCACTACAACAGAATGGAGAGTGTCCTTCTCAAATTACCCAGTTAGTCTGAACCTCTTCCAGGCCGCCTCACTGGTCTGTTTCTTCTGGGAAGCTGATCAAACCATAAGTTTTTAATGCATAGAAACATCAACCTTAAGGAAAACTAGATAACAATATCTTTTATTGCAGTGTATGCTTACACAAAATATTTTTAGCAAGGTAAAACCTAAATAAAGAACAGCAATTATAGTCATTTTAAGGACTTAAACATTGTCCAAATTAAAACCTCGTTAATATTCTGGCATTTAGCAGTTTGACTTTGATTCTACAATAATTTCAGGGGAAGTATAGTAAAGAATTGAAGAATCATTTGGAGACTGACTGTAGCAAAATCCTCCCCCCCCCCCAAAAAAAAAAAAAAAAACAAAAACAAGGTTCTCTGTAGCTTTGGAGCCAGCCTGTCCTGGAACTTTCTCTTGTAGGCCAGGCTGGCCTTCAACTCACAGAGATCCGCCTGCCTCTGTCTCCAGAGTAATGCTCTTTAAGGCATGCACTACCACCACCCAGCTTGTATCATTTTTTTTTAAATATTCATTTCCTTAGATTTAGCGTTCAGGCATTCTGTAATACAATTTAAGAATAACTGGTTTAGCAAGATGGTCCATCCTGATGACCTAAATGCGGTGCCAAGAACTTATATGGTTTGAAGGATAGAACCATTTTTACAAGTTTTCTTTTGTGCATGTATATACAAATAAATGCAAATTTTAAAATTTGTTTAGAATAATTGTTAATGATTGTCTTTTTTGATGCTCTAAACGGTTTTGAATATTTGCACAGATTTTGGATTACTCTGCTGTTAAATGACTTGTCCTTTTTTCTAGGTGTGGGAAGCTGCTGATGTATTGATCAAAGCTGCTCTTCCTCTAACAACAAGTGACACAAAAACAGTGTCAGAGTGGATCAGTCAGATGGCCACCCTGCCTCAGGCCTCCAATTTGGCTACTAGAATCTTGCTTTTAACACTGCTTTTTGAGGTAACACACACACACACACACACACATTTTGACTCTCACAGCTTGTTTAATTACCCAGCACTAAACACTACATTGAATTTGGGGAAAGTACAAAGCATGATCATGAGAGTCCACAATTTCCCTGTAAGCTAAAAGGTGTATAATAAAGTTCAAAGTACAGGGTTCCGAGTTTGGAAGGTTTATATGCATAATTTCTGGATAATGCAGGAAGAGGTTCTTAAAACAAGTTTTGAGTCAAAAGATGTTGGATGTGGTCAGTGTCTGTATTTGGCTTTTATACATATGCATTCTTACCTGCATATATACTCAAGGATGTCAGTTGTCACTTTAGAAGGGCATTTGAATGTAATACTGAGGAATCCTAACTAGCAGCTGCAAATATCACAAAATATGAAAATCAGATATTAGGTTTAAGATATTTAGAATCAGACTCCTTTCCCTGCCCGATCAATTAGCAGATCCTTCAGGCAAAAGAGTAGTTTGGACAAGATATGTTACCGTTCTTAACAATATAAAAGCCAGAAGGCAGTTGACCTTGAAGAAGTGGTTCTTGATTTGTAATTCATTCTGTTTAACAGTAACTTATTTGAATCCAGTATTTATGTCAGACTGTCTTGAAAGGTTCCCGTAGAATAATAGTTAAGGTTTTTTATAATGCTTTTCATTCAAACAGCTGACACTATTATGATTGTTTTCTCATTTCACATACACATTAGTTTTCTGTTTTGTCTAAATACACACCTATTATTGAAGAATTGCCTACATTGGTTTTCTGTTAAAAGCAACACCAGTAAAACCCCCATTAAAAACAATGTCTTAGTTTCCTTCAAATATAGAGCTTTTCTGTAAATCAAAACTTTACAGTTTAAATGTCTTTAAGACTGCACAGCTTCCAAGTGGTGGTGGTGGTGCATGTCTTTAATTCCAGCCCTTGGGAGGCAAAGGCAAGCTGATTTCTGAGTTTGAGGCTAGCCTGGTCTATAGAACAAATTCCAGGAAAACCAGGGCTACACAAGTAACCCTGTGTTTGAACAAAACAGCTACCCAACCTAGTTGACTGTACTAAGGTATATGAACCCATTTCCATATTGAGCATATTAATATATCTGATGCTATGTTTTGGGCACCTTATACTTTTTATTTAATCATTACATTGACTCTAGTGGTAGACATAATTTCCTTTTAACTTACGAATATGAAACGAAAATGTAGAAAACCCAAATAACTCATTTGAAATCGCATAGTTCATAAATGATAACAGAATTTTTATTTTAAACTAGTTCTGTAAATGTTAACACCTGTATTATTGTTTCTTTTAAAATTAGGAGTTGAAGTTACCTTGTGCCTGGGTTGTTGAATCAAGTGGCATCCTTAATGTCCTAATCAAGCTCTTAGAAGTGGTTCAACCCTGCCTGCAGGCTGCCAAAGAACAAAAGGAGGTTCAGACCCCTAAGTGAGTGACCCTTTATCCTGATTTTGCTTCTGTTTTCCTGGGAATTGGCACTTGAGTTTAGGGCCTGAATCACTTTTCTGAAGCATATATGAAGTAAATCTTGAAGGTTTTGTGGTTAGAGAATTGTAAAATACCTAACATTTTCCCCATTCATGCATGTTTCTGGCTTGCTCTAAACAAATAATTTCTTTTTAGATGGATCACACCTGTGTTGCTTCTTATTGATTTTTATGAAAAGACAGCCATCTCATCAAAGAGAAGAGCCCAAATGACTAAGGTATGTGAAGTACAATATCTATGTTTAACATGATTGTTTTATTTCTTGAGGCAAGAATAGATCAGAAGAAAATAGTAGGAGAGCAGTGAAAATTGTAAAATTATCACACTGAAAATACAACTCGGGATTACATGAGTTGAAATCATTTTTCTTTTGTACCTATTTGTTTTAAAGGCCTCAAGATCTTATCCAGTTAATCAATGCTGTAGAAGTATGCTCTTTGACAATTTGAAAAATTTGAATTTCTAACAGTTTCTCTAGAAATATTTTTTTGAGTTGGAGATTGCAATACTTGATTAAACCTCAGTAACTTCTTAACAACAGAATTTGTTCAATGTATCTCTCGCTGTCACGCTCCTTGTGTAGAAAACAGATGGAAACAAGTAGATGGTGGCAAGACAGGGAAATTGTTAGGTTTTTCACTTTTTTCTACATTAGTTTTAAGCAGTGTATACTTAATGGCTATTGATTGTCTTGACAGAAAATAAAGCTAGCAGGAAATATAAAGAAACCTCATGTGTTTGCATTTTATTTAGTACCTTCAGTCCAACAGCAACAACTGGCGCTGGTTTGATGACCGCTCTGGACGTTGGTGTAGTTACAGTGCTAGCAATAACAGCACCATTGATTCTGCCTGGAAATCTGGAGAAACAAGTGTAAGATTCACTGCAGGCCGACGAAGATATACTGTCCAGTTTACTACAATGGTGCAGGTAAATGCTCAACTAATAGTGTAAACTTGATAAAAGTGGAGGTATTGTACTTAATATGCATTTTGTTTTTTTTTTTTCTGCACTAGGAGTCTTGTCATGGTAAGGGTTAGGGATGTCCACTTCTAAATAGAGTTTTAAATTTTTATAGAACCAAGTTTTTCCAATAATCATTATCTAAACCATAAGTCTGTGGCAATTTGATACTGTTCTTCCTCGAAGTAAGGTTTTTATGTTTTTATGTTCAATCAAGGATTAGAGTGTAGTTAGTAGTTAGTGGTAGAAAGGATGTCTGCTCTGTTGGAAATTTCAGAATTCATTATAGGTCTCTGTGTGTACTATTCTAGAGACCTTCAGCTTTAGTCTTTGTACATTGTAGAGATGGGGTAAATTGCCAGCCAGAGTTCCTTTCTGTTGCAGCATCTTCCCTGAAAGGATTCCTCACCCTCCTTTTTATGTAGAGATTTTTGTTTTTGTCTGATTGAATTCCTAGGTTAATGAAGAAACAGGGAACCGACGCCCTGTGATGCTAACTCTCCTCAGGGTACCACGACTGAATAAAAACTCAAAAGGCAGCAATGGGCAGGAACTAGAGAAGACACTGGAAGAAAGCAAAGAAACGGATATCAAACGTAAAGAAAATAAAGGCAATGGTATGGTTTTAGTATTTCAAGTCGTTTTTGTTTTCCTTCTAATAGTGGTTTGTATGTATATACACACACCCCCAAGTGAGTCTCGAATTAATAATCCTCCTACCTTGGTCACCCAAATAGTTGGGATTATAGGTTTGCACTCTTGTACACTGCATGAGTTTTGAATCCTATTTTAAAAGATTTATATTTATTTTTAAATGTGTGTAAGAGAATACCTTTGGACGCCAGAAGATGGAATCAGATCCCCTATAAGCTGGTCTTAAAGACAGTTGTAAGCTGCCCAATATACGCACTAGGAATCAAAGCCTTTAAATGGCTTAAGATCTAGCCAGTGGCCAATGATTTCATTTTCAAGGAACAGTAAAAAGTACATGTTTTTCTCCTCTGCTTACCTTTACGTCTGGTCTTAGAAATGGGTGTGTTTTCTAGACCCGAATGATGGCAGGATGCTTTGTAAAGAGAGGTGTGTGATGAAATGTCTAACTGTATACATCCTTCCCCTCCCTCATTTGTAGATATCCCCTTGGCCCTAGAGAATACAAACACCGAAAAAGAGCCAAGCCTGGAAGAAACAAAAATTGGGGAAATCTTAATCCAGGGCCTGACAGAAGATATGGTCACTGTTCTAATCCGAGCCTGTGTGAGCATGCTGGGAGTCCCTGTGGACCCAGATACATTGCATGCCACCCTTCGCCTCTGCCTGAGGCTCACCCGGGACCACAAATACGCCATGATGTTTGCAGAGCTGAAGAGTACACGAATGATCTTAAATTTGACCCAGAGCTCAGGCTTCAATGGCTTTACCCCTCTAGTCACCCTTCTCTTAAGACACATCATTGAGGATCCTTGCACTCTTCGACATACTATGGAAAAGGTCATTATTATTGGTGTCAGATGCTGATTTTTACTTTCTATCTTTGTTCTAGATTTTTTCTTTTAAATCTTCCCTGGTTTGTCAGGCACTGTGATCGGCATTTAACAGTTAACCACTGTAAAAATCAGAAAATGGTTTCATATTTTAGAACTAATTAATAAGTCAGAGGAAGAAATGAAAAAAAGTTATAAAACTATGTTTACACATAGACAACATCAAATAATAGAATGACAAATAATCTTAATCAGTAAAGCTTTTACCTCCATACTTTTGTGGAATTCTCAGTCTCCCTACTTAATCTTTTCAGTAATTATCATGAGAGTTCACTTCCATTGTTCCTATCTTGAAAAACATGGTTTTGTTTTACAAGTAGATAGACTAGTGTTGGGATAGCCACCTTTTTTTGCCTTTGTTCATATTGTTAAAATTGTTGCCTTTAGAAATTCCTTAAAACCTGCTTTTTTTTTTACTTGCTTGCTAGGAAAGTGGTACCAGTTTGTACTTAAATGTATTTATATTAGATTTCCTATTCCTTATTCTGTTTGGTTTTGCCTCATGTGCTTAAAAATCAGACTACTTACAGCTGTTTAAAGTAGCATATTTGAGATCAATGTAGAACCAATTACATACAGACAGAATTTGGGCTAATAACAAACTCTGCATACAGATCATGATTAGATGAAGGGACTCTTTGGAAAACTTAAATAATAATTGAAGCAGCATTCATAGGGAGCAAAGGAAGATCAGCGGCAGTAACACATCAGGTTGGCAAAATGTAGTGCAATTACAGCTGTGAAGAACCTGGTACATTATTTTCATTATGGTATGAAATTGGCACAGTGATATTATAGGACAGTTTCAAATTGCAGATTAAGATAACCTTTCCATTTAGTTTTTGTCTTTTTTTCTTCCGAGATTTGGTTTCTCTGTACCTTTGGAGCCTGTCCTCTTGTAGACTAGGCTGACCTCCAACTCACAGAGATCCGCCTCTGTTTGTCAAGATAAGGTTTCTTTGTAGCTTTGGAATCTGGCCTCGAACTCAGAGATCCTCCTGCCTCTGCCTCCCCAGTACCGGGATTAAAGGTGTGCACCATCACCTGGCTAGAAATTATTTTTTAAAAACTTATTTTCAGCAGGGTGTGGTGGTGTGAAATCCCAGTTCTTAGGCAGCAGAGGCAGGTGTATCTCTGTAAATTCAAGGGTAGCCTGGTCTACAGAGTGAGTTTCAGGGCTGTAACACAGAAACTCACAAACTCAAATGAGCAAACTTATTTTCTTTCTATTTATGTGTTTTATTTTATTCTTGTACACTAAGTGGATGTCTTTTATGTATTTTGAACCATTATTTCTTAAAATTGCAAAATTTTGGGGGTGGCTGGAGCCTACAGTTAAATTTGGATGCTACATGGTATCTGTGATCAGATACCCTTTTTCATTAATGCAGTCATATGAAAATGAGTGGTTTTGAGATATAATTTGTGGGACATATTTTAATTATAAAGGGTTTAAAGACCAAGTGTATCATCTACTGTTTCTAGACAAAGTTTGGTTAGCATTTTAATCTTTAATAACATTTCTTTGTTTACAATTATATTTTTGGAAACCTAAATGGACAATGCTTTTTACTAGGTTGTTCGCTCAGCAGCTACAAGTGGAGCTGGAAGTACTACCTCTGGTGTTGTATCTGGCAGCCTTGGCTCCCGGGAGATCAACTACATCCTTCGAGTTCTTGGGCCAGCTGCCTGCCGCAATCCAGACATATTCACAGAAGTAGCCAATTGCTGTATCCGCATTGCCCTTCCAGCCCCTCGAGGCTCAGGAACTGGTCAGTTTCATTTGCTGCTATTTTTTGAGGCTCTGAAGTCTGCCGCCCCCCCCCCTTTTTTTCTTTTGACAAGATCTATAACTTAAATTCTCTTTCGGCAGACAGAGACATTGGTTGATCATTTGGGTCGGTAAGTTTTATAGGTAATTACAGTAGCTTCTCTAGGCCTTGTCACATTTACCAAGGATTCATTCAGTATAATCTTTGACTACAAAAAGTTCATCTTGATCAGGCAGTAGAATTTAACTATAGTTGATGGTTTATATATAGTATGCTGATGAAGAACAAATACTTATGTTGCTCATGGGACGCAGTGACAAACTTTTAAGTGCTACCTCTATTCTTGCCAAAAAGATAATTCCTATGTTTTATTATGAGGAAGTAATTAGATTAATATCAAATTGTGGAATGTTTCACAGGCCTAAATTCATGATAAATACTAATATGAAAGGAAAAAATACAAGTTTCTCTTCATAAGAGGAGAATAGTGAGATAATGACCACTACTGCTTGGATTGGGTTCTGGGTCGATTTGGAGATTTGGGGGAAATACAAATGAACTTCCTCAGAAGGTTATGTAGAAATATTTAAAAGTTTCTGAGATTGCTTGTTGAAGTAAAACAGAACTAAGTTTCAAATTTTCTTTATAGTTTTTAAAAGGCACATTTTTTTCGTATAAGACTTGAACCAATTTTCAAATGATCTTATTTCTTAAGCTCTCATACATTATGTATTCCTTGTTCTGGATACTACTTTGTCAGTAGTGAGGTTTAGGTGCTATTGCACTATTGTCTGATCTTTCTATTTGATTTTGCCCTAGCTTCAGACGATGAATTTGAGAATCTTAGAATTAAAGGCCCTAATGCTGTACAGCTGGTAAAGACAACACCGTTGAAGCCTTCATCTCTACCTGTCATTCCTGATACTATTAAGGAAGTTATCTATGATATGCTGAATGCTTTGGCTGCATACCATGCTCCAGAGGAAGGTATGTGTCTAGCCAGCTTTTTGAAGCAGGATTCTGAAGGATGTGTTTTCTTGCTTTTGTCATTTCAGCTAGCATGCCTTAGTAATTACTACATCCACACAGTCCTGGAATCAAAAAGTGAACCCTATAAGGGATGAGATGGCCCAGAAGTTAAGAGCTCTTGTTACTCTTGTAGTGGACCCCAATTCTGTTTCCAACATCTGTATTGCTCAACTCACAACCGCTTGTGACTCTGACTTTACACCCTTTGCTAGGCTCTGCAGTCACTTGTACACAGACACACATGCATAAATGAATCATTTTTTATTACTTTTTTGTTTTTTAAGACAGGGTTTCTCTCTGTAGCCTTGGCTGTCTTGGAACTTACTCTGTAGGCAGACTGTTTTTGAACTCAGAGATCCACCTGCCTCTTTTCTTTTAACAAAAGATTGTTGCTTTTTGTGGTGGTGGCATATGCCTTTAATCCCTGCACCAGAAAGGCAGAGGCCGGTAGACCTCTTGAGTTTGAGACAGAGGCAGCCTGGTCTACAAAGCAATTTCCTGTACCTCCAAGGCCACACAGAAAAGCCCTGCCGTGAAAAACAAAAACAGACCAACAAGAAAAATGGCAAATAGTGCACATCTCTGAAGAAACTGATGAGCATAAAATATGACTGATGCAAGAGTAATTCTGAGTCATTTTAAGGTAAGTCACATTAATCTGTTGTGATATTGAATCTTGAATGATATTGACAAAGATTTTGCCAAATGTTTATTAGAATGGTAATACAGGGGTGTGCATGAAGATTCAAAAAGGAAGCAATACCATTGCACAAGCAAATACTAAGAATTTTGTCATTTTCATACTCAAAAACAAAATGTCTTTATAGATTATATCAAAGAACTAAGTTTATTATTGTGACATTGTTTCCTCACTTTTCAGACCACCATCCCAATATACCTTTCTTTGTATGAGAGTGATTAGAAAAGCATGTTTTAATTCTTTGAACCCAAAGTTCTATTCTAGTCATGCCTTTTATTTATGTTTTATTTAGTAAAATGAGCAGTGATAGAAATAACTGTAGAGAAATACTAAACATTTGGTGCTTTTGCTTCATATACTCTTCTAATCCTTTCAGAGTTTCTTGGTTTTCTTCCTATTACAGTACCATTACTGCATTTCCTAGTCTTCTCTCCACACAGTGATTTAGCTCTCATTCTAATGGATTGGTCTCCCATTGTACAAGCCTTTCACAGTAAATGTGTTTTTGGACTTGACAGCTTAAGAATGTGAAAAGACTAATAAACTAGTTTATGTTAGAGTAACAACCATACATCACTTAATGACAGGAATATGTTCTGAGAAATGCATTAACTAACTTAACCTTTTGGTTTAACATACTATATACATAGGTAATATTGCATATACCATTATAGTTATATTTGTTCTATAGCATAATTACTACACTGGTGCTCTTAAATGCTGTGATCCAATAACATTGCACAAATATTATACAGTTAAAGAACCATAGTTTAATTTTAGACACTTGTTTATTTTTTTCCTAGTAGACAAATCTGATCCTAAACCTGGGGGAATGACCCAAGAGGTTGGCCAGCTCCTACAAGACATGGGTGATGATGTATACCAGCAGTACCGGTCACTTACTCGTCAAAGCAGTGACTTTGATACACAGTCAGGCTTTTCCTTAAATGTAAGTCATTTCCAGCTGTTCTATGTTTTTCCTCTCTTTCCATTGTCCCTATTTTCTTAGTATCTAGGATTATCCAAAGTGGGGAAAAGTATTAATTTTGTCAGAATGATGGCCCACACCTTTAATTAATCCTACCACTCAGGAGACAGACACAAGCAGATTTTTATGAGTTCAAGGCCACCCAGGGCTACATAATGAGACTCGGGGGAATAAAAGTATTAATTTTCATACATATATAAATTATATTTGTGAAATTACAAAATTAATTTTCATACATATGTACCATCAATATATATATATATATATATATATATATATATATATAATTAATTTTAATACATATATAAATTTCCTAAAAATGAAAACAAAATTAGGGTTCTCTGGCATTTTATTCTTTGGCTTCATCATTTTCTTCTTTACTTGGCTATGTCAATCACAGATTATAGAGAGAATGTGGTTGAAAGGTCAAACAAGAAGAATCTGTAGCAGTCTAAGCCATTGCTCTCAAAAAGAATCTTTTTTTGTGGACTGTGTATAGAATTCATGACAGCTCACATGTATTCATCTTCCAGAGTCAAGTCTTTGCTGCAGATGGTGCCCCTGCTGAGACTTCCACAACTGGAACCTCCCAAGGAGAGGGTAATAATTTGCCTTTTTCCCATTTGTACTATCTGTTGGGAAGATTTCTCAAAGAAACTGGTTGTTAGCCTAGCGGTGGTGGCGCACGCCTTTAATTCCCACACTTGTGAGGCAGAGGCAGGCGGATCTCTGTGAGTTCAAGGCCAGCCTGGTCTACAAGGGCTAGTTACAGGACAGGCTCCAAAGCTACAGAGAAACCATGTCTCGAAAAGCCAAAAATAAATAAATAAATAAATAAACTGGTTTTCTCAGGCCTAGAATAGAATAATAGGGTGTCATTGTCACATTTACATTTACTTGTCTGGGCAGTGATTTTTCAAGGGTGAGCCCAATGTTCTGCAGATACAGACTGCTGAAGTTAATAGAACTGTAGTTGTCAGTAACTTGTTAATGGTTGGTGTAGTGATATCCTTAAGTTGTACTGTTTGTGTTTTCCCATATTCCCTTTTAGTAGACTTCACACGCTGGTTTATAGAGTTTGTTTGTGTTAGTGACATTATAGCTGTATGGTTTTGGGAGTTTATTCCTTTAATTAAAAGTTGTAAAATAAAATTTAGGGGATACTTTGGTTAATACTATTTCGAAGAGATTAAAATGAGAGAAAGTAGGGGCTGGAGAGATGGCTTAGTGGTTAAGAGCCATCTTAATTTTCAGAGGACCTGAGTTTAGTTCTCAACACCCACCCATCAGACAGCTTAGAGCCACCTGCCTGTTACTCTACTTTTCAGAGATCTGACACCTGGCTTTTTCAATCACCCACCACACACTAAGTGTACATGCCCCCACATCCATACACACAATTAAAAATTAAAAATAATGTGAATCTTTTTCTTAATCAGTGAAGTGATAGCTAATTTGGGATCTGTTCTTTGAAGACCCAAATTCTGTTCCCAGCACCATGTTAAGGGCCTCACAGCTTCTGTGAATATCTACACTCATGCATGTGCCCATATACAGTTGAAAATAATATAAGTAAAATAATGGCTAATTCATTTTAGTGTCCTTACTGCCCTAATGAAATATGGATGGTGGCATATTAGTCAAAAAAATGTCTTTGTCTTTACTATGTGTCAGACTGTATTGGTTGCCTACAGTTAAAGAATTTTGTCTAATAAAGGGAGACCGCAACACTTACAAGATAACTGATAGAAGGTACACATACTTCCATGAGATCGAGTGGGCATATATTTTCGTGTATCTAGATGACACAGGAGTTCAACATTTAAATAAAGTTACTTAAGTTTGTGCTAGGCAAGTATATGGGAACAAAAAAATTAAGAAGTTGGCTATTTAGAAAATGCCCAATACATTATTATATACACTCTCTCATACTAATACACTATTCTAGGGATAAAATTGCACAAGCTTCAGGAAGTGATGGTTGCATGGATGGTTGGTTCATGCCCCACCACCGTCTTTTAACCTTGTTCATTGCCTTTGTCATTCAACTACAGTGGCAATCAGAGTGTTTGATATGCACAAATGCCCTAAAATGGAGGAAATTCTTTCTACCTATGGCTTGATTTTTTTTTTTAATGTTTTGCAAGTGAAAATGAACAGGTGGTTTTCTTCCAGGAGCTTCAACTCCAGAGGACACTCGAGAAGGGAAGAAAGATAAAGAGGGGGACCGGACCTCTGAGGAAGGCAAGCAGAAAGGCAAGGGCAGCAAACCTTTAATGCCTACCTCTACCATCCTTCGTCTTCTGGCAGAGTTGGTGAGATCCTATGTTGGTATTGCAACCCTGATTGCAAACTACAGCTATACCGTGGGCCAGTCTGAGCTGATCAAAGAGGTAATGTTTCTAGTTTTTCCTTTCAGTGTTATTCTTTGATCATTTGGTTACCTCTTAGACTCTGTTGGAAACTCCTGAATGCCAAATATTCACCTAATGCCGAAAGAACTATTAGGCTTTTTGCCGTGATGTCAAGCAGTCGGGGTAATTAGGGAAATCAGTTAATGAAGTCTTCCATATCTTGTTTTGCTTAACAAATTTTGAGATTCATTTTTTGTATTTTTAGAGTTTTCATCTCATGGTTCTATTGTATGAATGTGCTGTAATCTTTTATTATTGTTAATTGACATTTGAATCATTTTGTGTTTGGAGCTATCGCTGTAGTGCTGCTGTTAACATCTTATTCATGTCTTGGTAAACATACAGATGCATATCTCTTGGGTGATAGATTGCCTAAGAGTGTTTTTTGCTGAGCTCTAGCGCATGAATTTGTATGACTTTAACAGAAGGCACCTAAAGTTTACCAGAGTGTTAGTGGTCTGAGTGTATATATTACCAGACGCGTATGAAAATTCTGATTGTTTCACATATGCTACTACATGATAGTCAATTTTACTCATTCCAGTAGGGTTGTTAGGATTTGTATTTCCTTGTTGACTATATTTTCATATTTATTGGATATTTGGAATGTATCTGTTAAAGGTGCTTGCTTGGGTTGCTTGAGTTTGTTGGTGAGACTATTTTGTTGTTCAAACTGGCCTTAAGTTCCTGGGCTCAATCTTCAATCCTCAGCCCGCCTCTGGAATAGTTGAACTAACACCTGGCTTGAAGTTTTTCATTAAATTCTTTACCGTATATGTAAGCCCCTTATTGACATATATGCATTCCATATATATATGTATGTGTGTGCGTGCGTGTGTGTGTGTGTGTGCGTATGTTACTAGGTTTTTATTCATATAAGTAATAATTTATGGAATACGACTTTAAGCTATAAATGTATTGAGTATTTTGCCCATTAAATATCTAAACATCTTACAGCTATGGCTAGATGTTTAAGAAATACTATTGATTATCTTTGCCCCCACATCAGAGCTAGTAGTAGTAATATCTCTTCATAGTAGGAGAAAAGGCTGAGAGCCACAAAGTAAAGACATACTGTATGGGAACAAAAGTAAAATTTGTCTTTTAGATTCCAAGCTAAGTGCTTGCTACTTGTTTTCTCTGCTTTCCTAAACTGCAAATCTTTTCTCAGATTGTACCAATAATAATGATAGATGACATAGCTTAGATTCAAAAAGTAATTTTTACTTTGTATTTCATTGGGAGTTAAATTTTGTTTCTATTAATCTGTTCTAAACTCACTTTGTCCAGTTTTTCAGGCTCCAGAATTCTACTTAGAGATACAAATTTGACATAAAATTGGTTATTTAAATCATGAATTTGGTGACATTTATTACATTATTACATTTACAGTGTTGTGCAGCTATCACTTCTAACTTCAAAAATCTGCCTGAGTAATAAAAACTAATTTCTATAAAAGTCAGTATAGAACTTAGAGAGACAAAGAAGATTTTTGTCTTAACTTCTTTATGCTATTTTTTTGTAATCCTATATTGAAATTTTTATTTATATGTGTCTCTGACTATGCTCTCTGTCTCCTCTTCAGCTCTTGCAAGTTTCCAGCACAGGGTATCAGGCACATTGCAAGTTTCAGAAGGGATTGTAACATTCAAAAATGGATATATGAATCCTTCATCCTTGACTAAATTCTTGATGCAAGCCACTTTTCTTTAGGTCTCATATTACCCACTTAACAGCTGGAGAAAATACACTTTATTTGCTTCAATTTTACTGGTTTGCTATAAGCAGTTCCATTAAAGCCACTCTAAGTTTTAGGGATCCAATGCAGTTAGCTCTCATCTGAAATCCCAGTACTCTGAAAGTAGAGACAAGGATTCCAAGTTTCCGGCTAGCCTAGACTATATAATCCAATCTCAAAATTTTTATTAATATTAAAAATACCAAATATTGTTGAGTGTGGCGGCACACACCTTTAATCTCAGGTCTAGGGACAGTTAGTGGCCATAATGGTCTATATGGTAAATCCCAGGAGAGCCAGGGCTACACAGTGTGAGGCCGTGTCTTAAATATAAAAAACAGTAAGTGACTACCTCCATGATACTGAGTTTTGAGAAATTAATGGGATCTGGAAGCGTTATAAAGCCTCTCAAAGAATTCTAATTGGTTCACTACTTAACCCAGCTTGTATCTTGAACGACTTGAAAGTAAAACCGTTTGTATACTTTGTTGTTGTACAAATGATGTAGCTTAATTGTACTTGTGAATAAATGTCACGATTAATGACTTTTCAGGACTGCAGTGTGCTAGCTTTTGTCCTGGACCACCTCCTTCCACACACCCAGAATGCAGAAGACAAGGACACACCTGCCTTGGCCCGTCTGTTCCTTGCAAGTCTGGCTGCTGCAGGGAGTGGCACAGATGCTCAGGTGGCCCTAGTGAATGAAGTAAAAGCAGCCCTGGGACGGGCACTTGCTATGGCTGAGAGTACAGAGAAACACGCCAGGTAAAGCCTGTGCCTAGCCTAATGCTGATAAGCAAGAACATCTCTTACTCCATGGTGCAAGGGGGTTCCTTGCACTTGACCAAGAATTCTAGTCATACCAACAATGTACATAAAGTCTTTTCCCCACAGTGAACTGATTATATTTGAAGGAAGAAGATAACACAGCTTGAGAAAAAAAACAAATGAATGTTTTGACTCTCTTTAAACACAAAATTGAGCAGGTTTTATCATTTCTGTAGTAAACAGTACTAATGAGAAGGTCAATTCTCTGTGTAGATATTATTTCCAGAAGAAAAAGACAAAGAGCATACATAAAACGATTATCTAAAGCAAGTTAGTAAAGTCATCATTTAAATATGGGCTATATTCACTTGACAGAGGTATCAAACTTCTTTCCCAGACTTCAGGCAGTGATGTGTATCATCAGTACTATTATGGAGTCCTGCCCCTCCACCTCCAGCTTCTACAGCAGTGCCACAGCCAAGACTCAGCATAATGGCATGAACAACATCATTCGACTGTTCCTCAAGAAGGGACTAGTCAATGACCTGGCCAGAGTTCCTCACAGCCTAGACTTGTCCAGGTAAAGTAATGCCCTGTTGTTCTACATGTTTGGAGAAGCAACTTTTCTTAAAAGAAAACTTCAGTTGTAAATAAAAGTTATGATGTGCTTACTAAGTGGATAGATATTAATTGGTTTAATGTTATTCTTGATGTTTTCTGAAATGATGGGGTCTACTTTCCTACAAAAGACTGCCTTTTAGATTTGGTACTGTTGCTTCCTTGCAGTGTAGTTTAGCTATACATTTATTCTGTTCCTGTAAACTTACAGTTGGCTCTAAATATTTACTGAAGCAGTTTAAATCTGTCTTAAGTGAAATCTCAGATGTTAATTAAGCTCAGTAATGGCACTTACTAACAGCACTACTTAGCACTATCAAACTCAGTCGTATAATGTCGGATGTCTATATATTTATATCTTGGTACTGTTTTTTCTGTTTTTGTTTTACTTTTCTGGAGCTCTTTTTAAACATAGTATTATTTAACCTCCAAGTATTAAGTAAATGTTTCCTTAAAATGAAACATTTATGTTCACATGCTCCCAGTTATTTTAATTGAGCCTTTCCCTGGGAACATGTTTTGATCCAGGGTCCAGTGAAGATTGTACATGACATTTGGATTTCAAAAAGTCTTTTTTCTCTAGGCAGGGATACATCCTAGTTGGTATAGTCTTTGCTAGCATGCATGAAGCTCTCTGTCAGATCCATAATATTGCATAAATCAGGGTTGTTGATAAATAGCATAGCACCAACATACGGAAGATGGAAAAAGAGGGCCAGGAATTTGAGGCCATTTGGGGCTGCATAAAACACAGTCTCAAAAGGGAAAAGGGTCTATTGCGTTTCTTGATATTTGACTACGCCAAAGAACTCAGGGTGAATGTGTTACAGATGATCCCCTGAGTCTATGTTTATGTGATTTCCCCCTTACAGATGTATTTCTGGTTAAACATTTTAGGAAAAAATATTAACATGATATTTACTCTTCACATCAATTTTGGCAATATGTAGATCGACTGCCATTCTTCAGTGATTTTTAAAAAAAAAATCCTGCTTTTAGCCAGGCATGGTGTCCCATGCCATTAATCCCAACACTTGGGAGGCAAAAGCAGGCAAGTCTTGAGTTTGAGGCTAGGCTGGTCTGCAGAGTAAGTTTCAGGACAGCCAGAGATGTTATGCAGAGAAGCTATGGCTAGAAAATCAAAGCAAAACAAAATCTGCTTTTATATGCTTGTCACTATAGATTCATTCTATATTCACCATTTTTGTAGTCCTTTGTTATCAGTGTTCTTGGTGCTCAAATCAAACCTGAGTTTATCTTCCTGTTATTTTTGAAAATTTTCTCACAGAATGATACCCCAAGCTCGTTTTGTTCTGTTTTGTTTGTTTTGTAAGACGGTTTCTCTGCATAACACCCCTGATTTCCTGAAACTAGCTGTGTAGACCAGGCTGGCCTTGAACTCACAGAGTTCTGGCCGCCTCTGCCTCTCAAAGTGCTGGAATTAAAGGCATGGACCACTACACCTGGATCTATAGCTCATTTGTAGTTTCCATGTCCTAGTTTTTAGATGTGTTCTTATGAGCTTTGGTTCATTTTTAGTGTTGATTGGTATCGATTACTGTCAGATAATAGCAAGAATCCTCTAGTATTAATGGGCTCCTGCTTAGTCTCGTGTACCTTATAACACTTAGAAATCATGCTGCACCTCTAACTACAGATCCTGTGACATTTTCACTGAACTTAAGGAACCCTGCATAGTATAGACTTAAATGATCTTTTAAGATCTTGAGATTTAAAGACTAAAAGCTAGTCATGCGGTGGCACACAACTATAATCCTAGCACTTAGAAGGAAGAGAATCAGTAGTTTAGGATCATCCCCTACTACACAGAGATTTTGACTAGCCCAAGGCAGCTAGCTATATGAGACTGAAGAAAAGAGGATATAAGTACAAAATAAAGGGATTTGGAAATGTTTTTGTTTTGTTGATTAGTTGTTTTTTTTTTTTTTTTTTTTTTGGTTTTCCTTGGTAGTCTAAATAGTTTGCTATTTGCTTGTGGTAATTCAAAATTCTGCCTCTACTCAAGAATTTTTCATGTGTTTACTATAGCTTCATGAAATAGGACATTGATTTAACCTTTGCTTTACTAGGCCGTATTCTTTGAAAGTCTTTAAACCATAGAGTCTTTTCTTCTAAATGCCAGGTTGAAAGTTCCATACTTTGTGCCCATTTCTTTTTTTCTCTAATAGCTTCGATTTAAAAAAAAAAAAAAACCTTAGTTATGCTTAGCAGATGGACACCTAGTATTTCTATACTCAGTTCATCTCTGTATTTTTTCTTTATCTCAGTCCCAATATGGCCAATACGGTCAATGCTGCTCTAAAACCTTTGGAAACACTTTCCCGGATTGTAAACCAGCCCAGTAGCCTTTTTGGCAGCAAGAGTGCTTCTAACAAGAGCAAGTCTGAGCAGGATGCCCAAGGAGCCTCTCAGGATTCAAATAACCATCAACAAGATCCAGGTAGGGATTAAGAAACAATGTACTGGAAAGCTAGAAGGGTGGGAGTTGTTGCTTTGTAGCTATGGAATTAAGCTGTTCTAGCTTTGTGTTGTTTCCCTGGGAACTTGCTGTCCTTGTAGATATCTGTAGTATTGATGTGGGAATTTAGCCCAAGAACAATTTCTTCACATTACAGCCTTATTTTGGTATCCTCACGTGTAGCCTTGTCTTTCATTTGTCATCCATTTGTTTATACTCTGAGAATTTGTAAACTTGCCCAAGGAAGGGGCCTTACTGTGTTCCTGCTTGCCTCATGGTGCCAGCATATAAGCAACCTTTTGATTATTATGCTGGTTGGTTGATTGTTTCAGGCGAGCCTGGGGAAGCAGAAGTGCAGGAGGAGGATCATGATGTCTCTCAGACAGAGGTGGCAGATGGGGATATCATGGATGGGGAGGCTGAAACCGACTCAGTGGTGATTGCTGGGCAGCCTGAGGTGCTCAGTTCACAAGAGATGCAGGTAGGGAGGCAGATCATTCCGGCAATCTTTTGCGGCGCTGAACCAAACCCCCAGGTGGTGTGGGTGGGTGAGTACTTTATTTAGATCTTTGTCTCAATGGATCTTCAGAGGAATACAGATGATATGCTTACTTGATGCTCAGTGAATGTATTTGCATTGTTTTTTAAAGGAGGACAGAACCAGAATGCCATGCACTGTGAAATGGTATAGATCGCAAACAGACACAGATGAAATGTTAATCTGACCGAGTGCCCAGTGTCTTTGATTTATTTGGCTCTGATCATTATTGAAAGCTACTTAGCTTCACTTTATGCCATACCACCAGATCTTGCTGGGTTGTTTCAATATCAGTCTTCTAAAGATGCTAAAGACAGCATGGTAATTTGGTAGCAATGGCTAAGAAACTGTGCCTATGGACCTTAGCTGCTGGCTGTATATTGATCTGTATGTATTCCCGGGCAGTCTAAGACTAACCTGGTATCCATTAACCAAGATAGACCCATTTGAAAGACAGTCTTGAGTGTGGCTTTATTGGAAGCAATGGTAGTCTCTTTGTCAACAGCACCACATCTACAGTTTCTATGTCATAACCTATCACATACTATTATAGAAACATGCTCCCTTGATGGCTTTTTTAGGAGTTCCAGTGCTAGCACATTGATAGACTTGTATGCATCCATATATATATATGTTCTATTTCTCTCCAGGTTGAGAATGAGCTGGAGGACCTGATAGATGAGTTGCTTGAGAGGGATGGCGGATCTGGGAACAGTACAATTATAGGTGAGAGCCCCAGAACTGAGTATAGCTTCTTCCTTTGTGTCAGTCTCTCTTGGGAGGACCCTTTTTCTCATCATCTGCTTGCTCAGCTCTGCCTAAGGGCTCATATAGCCAGCCTAGATTGCTGCTTGTCTTGATGTTGTTGGTGTTAACAGAAGAGAAATTTATAAGCTGTCTACAGGCCTGTGACAGGTCTGAATTGTTGTTGCCTGTGTTGGGGTGGTGGTAGGGTGGCCATAAGTATAGATAACCTCAGGCACATCAAAAGAGTGTTTATTCAGAGGCCTAGAAGAGGCTGTAGGATGAGAAATTGCTTTTTTTTTTCAGTTCTTCAATGAAGTCCAGGGGCTTTCTGCCTCTGTGTCTCGATAATGTAAACAAGAGTGGTCATTCCTTAAGGATGGCCCCTTTAAAATCTCAAATGGAAAAATGACAAAGGTAACCAGCTGCCACCTCACTGTGAAGGTGTTTATGTTATTGTACTGATCAAGAAAACCAAAGGATAAATGGAAGTAGACATATTCTTAAAGATACAAAGCTTTTCCACACCCATCGTACTCTGATTGCACAATAAGTGGGATTGGCAAGACAGATGTGATCGTTCCATTTTACAGATGAGGAAACTGAGACTCAGACAGGTAAAGTGACTGGCCAAGCTCACCTAGATAGTTGACAGCAGAGAATCGAGGTGTTCTCCCTCATCGGATAAAGAAAAAGGAGGAAAAGGAAAAAAAACCAAACGTGGATATCTGTTAGGTGTACATAGCTACTTAGACGCACCCAGTCTGGAAAGGGAAGTCCTCTGTTGTTCAGTGAAGGCTCTGCTCTGTAACCTTCAGTGAGCAGAAGTGGAGAGGATGAATCACAAGAGGACGTGCTGATGGATGAAGCTCCTTCCAACCTCAGCCAAGCTTCCACCTTGCAGGCCAACCGAGAAGGTGAGAGTGCCGAGGCCAGAAAGGCCTCCCTTCTTGCCCTGCACGTCTGACAGACACTACACTAGGGTTTTCCTGGAGGCAGCTGCCCACATGTGCAGAATAAGGAAGCATCTGTCTGCATGCGCTGACATATACCATCCACTTTATCCTCAGCCAGTTTTTCAAATAACGTGTTACTACTGCTTGCCCAAAGTTTGTCACTTCTTACTTGGTTCGCTTTCTTCTCACCCACCTGCTGTCATCGCTCCAGATTCCCTCTTATCAACAGGATGCAGTCAGTAGCAAAACAGGACTGGAAAGGCAAGGGGGCACCGACAGACTTGGCCAAGTCCTACACCATGGCTCCTCAAAGCACCACCCTGGAGCCAGCTTCCACATTCAGCAACCCTGCTCAGCGTGTCGATGATTGATTGGCACTCTCAGGAAATCTGGGCTGGCTCACTAAGTCTGTACATCACCCTAGATCTGATTCTTCCTCTCTTAGAGTCAGATACCCCATCGCCTTCCCGCTCAGTCTGCCGGCCTGCACAGTGGCCTGTTTTCTAGCTACTCAGTATAGTCCTCCAATGTGCTCCCTTTGTTTTAGATTCCATGAATATCCTGGACCCTGAGGATGAGGAGGAGCACACTCAGGAAGAGGACAGCAGTGGCAGTAACGAGGATGAGGATGATAGTCAGGATGAAGAGGAGGAGGAGGAGGAAGATGAGGAAGATGATCAGGTGAGGGGGGACTGTGTTTGGGTTGGTTCAGATGACCTCTTCCATGGGAACACAGAACTACAGAAAAAAACGGACAATCTGGGTTACTAGCTAGCCTCGTCGCCTCCCTCCCTCATGTGCTCATGTGGCCATGACACCAGAACACTTACCTCCAGCAATTCTCCATCTCGTATTTTCCCTTAAGGAGGATGATGAAGGTGAAGAAGGAGATGAAGATGATGACGACGATGGTTCTGAGATGGAATTGGATGAGGATTACCCTGATATGAATGCTTCTCCCTTGGTCCGATTTGAGCGCTTTGACCGGGAGGACGATCTCATCATTGAGTTTGACAACATGTTCTCCAGTGCTAGTAAGATACAGGGGCTCAGCTGGGTTTTATCTATTGATTCTTATACCCTTCCCTAGGGTAAGCCAAGCAGTGAACTAAAGCAGCCATCGATCTGATAGAGGACAACACTCCTTTACTATACTCACATCCTGGGGCAAGGGATATCTGAATTCATCTCTCTGGATAGCATATCCTTGCAAGAAGGAATCGGAGGAGGCTGCTCTTGTTCCAACTCAGTAAACAGGGAGCTCTTAGAGCCTGGACAACTTGATGTTTTACATGATTGAAAAAAAAAATGAGACCAAGTCTGACTACATCAGGCACCTGAATGCACACTGCAGTGACAGGGCAATCAATAATCCTTAATTCTGTAACGCTGGATCTCAAGGGTTTGGATGGACACCGCTGAGCCTGGCATTAGGGAGTGGATTTAATAGATTCAATGTTCATCACGGATGGAACTGTTCAGGAGAGAGAAGGAATCTCTCCACTCCTTTCCTATCAACATCAACGTTCCCTTGTAGCAACGAGTTCTTAGCCTCAAGCTTTCTTCATGGGACAGGTCTTACCTCAAATCACAAGCATAACATAGCTGAAAATACTTAAGAATTCTGGTCTGTTGTCTTGGCCATAATCTTTTACCTCTGAGCCTCAGTTTGTCACCTGTAAATGAAAAGCATGAAGAGGAAAAAAAAAGCAGTAGATAATTTTCAAGATACCGTCTATGATACTCTTAGCGTTTTTGCTGTTTTCGTCAATCTTATAAGTATTTGAGCCTTTGTTCATTCAACAAATTAAACGAATATTTGAGATGTGCCTACTGGTCCATGGTACTGGGGATAAGGTTGTTAAAAAAAATGCAGTTTTTACCCTTTATAAGAGCTTATAGGTTGTTAGGACATCAATCACATTGTAGTACATTAAGAAAACAGAGTAAAGGTGTATCTAACTCAGCCTATTAGACTGTAACCTATTAGAAGTAACATCTTGATCTGAAAACAAAAGAACAGGTGAGGAAGGGAAGTAAAGTCATTTAGGCAGAGGAGCCAGCATGTGTTTGAAGGACCTAGAAGCATCACTGTGTTTGTATTGAAAATGGGTTGTGGAAAGGTAGTGTTTAGGATTTTGTTGAGGTGGTGTCTTGACATATGGTAGTATCTGAGACAATAGATTTGGTGTGGGGATGAGGGAGAAAGAGAAAAAGTTAACAGGTTTCCTTTTGAGTAAGTAGGGCCCAGGAGACGTGGGTTCTACTTGAACAGCCATGGAAGAAACTTATTTTTGGGACTGACCCCATTTGCATATTATCCTTGCAGCAGACATCCCTCCATCCCCAGGAAATATCCCTACCACCCACCCATTGATGGTACGTCATGCAGATCACAGTTCCCTGACGCTGGGCAGTGGCTCTTCTACAACTCGTCTCACCCAGGGCATCGGTCGCAGTCAGAGGACCCTAAGACAGCTGACAGCTAATACAGGCCATACCATTCATGTTCACTACCCTGGAAACCGCCAGCCTAACCCTCCTCTTATACTACAGAGGTGAGTTAGAAGCAGAATCTGTTGGACTCCATGGAGCTCTTAGAATTTTAACTGAGCTTTAACATTGTCTTGACCATAAGGATAAACAGTCCCTTGAAAATAAGATATGTGTGCTACATGTGCTGTATTTAGGGAAAAGAATATCAAGCTTATGTAACTTTTACTTTAAAAGTACTGCTCAACCTTGTGTGATGGCACATACCTACTATCCCAGCACTCTGGAACCTTAGGCAACATCACAAAGGTAAGGTCAGCCTTGGCTACTATGTACATAATAAGACCAGCAAGCATCTCTAACAGTTTAATAAAACAAAGACAAGGTTCTTGTGCTATAGCTTAGAATTTAGTAAGTGAGAAACTTATAAAATGGCTTAAGGGTGTACAATAGAAGCATTTATACCTAACACAGTGCCTGACATACAAAACCTTTCTGGTAGCACTTAGGTGTTCAAGGAACTATAGAATGATAGGCAGTTTAAGCTCATTATTATCAAACTAATATGCTAATCAGAATGGCAGTTAAGGTTTAAATGCAGTAATATTAAATTCCATCTTAGGTTTAGTAGATCTACACACACGATCTCATGGTAGTGGGTTTCTGTGGACTTAAAAAACGACAGCGGTACCTAACTAACCATTACCCTGCAGGTTACTTGGTCCCTCAGCTGCTGCTGACATCCTTCAGCTGAGCAGTAGCCTTCCTTTACAAAGCCGAGGCCGGGCCCGCCTCCTGGTGGGCAATGATGATGTCCATATCATTGCCAGGTCTGATGATGAGCTGCTGGATGACTTTTTCCATGATCAGAGCACAGCTACTAGCCAAGCAGGCAAGTTTATACAATAAGAGGGAGGGATAGTTATTGGGTTCTTGTTCAATTCTAAGAAGAGCAGTATCTTTCCTAGAGAAACTTCATTTTATAGGAGTCAAAGCCACTTGGTTACTTAGCCAAAGGCAACAACTCTTTATTGCTTCTGGGTACCTGTTAAGCTGTTATATGCCAAACCTTGTGACAGACCATGGGTCCTTTTTGGGAAAATAAGGCGATTTTTTTTTTTAGGTCAATCAACACAATATAAAACCTAGAATTTCACTTCATTTTATTCTCCTATAGGAACCCTGTCCAGCATCCCCACAGCTCTGACCCGGTGGACAGAGGAATGCAAAGTTCTTGATGCTGAGAGCATGCACGACTGTGTTTCAGGTGTGTTAAGTTGGTCATCAGGACAGTAATAAGCCTTCCATTGCTAAGATGAGTATGCACAGAGTTGTTTCTAATTCTCTGGTTGCAAGCTCTGCCTCAACCTTCCAAAGCAGCCTCTGATCTTTGCCTTTTTCTTGTAGTGGTTAAAGTACCCATTGTCAATCACCTGGAATTCTTGAGAGATGAGGAGCTAGAAGAGAGAAGGGAGAAACGCAGGAAACAACTGGCTGAGGAAGAAACGAAAATAATAGACAAAGGCAAAGAAGACAAAGAGAACAGAGATCAGAGTGCACAGGTGATTACAAAAAGCTAAATACACCATTACCTATGTTTGTTTTTATTATGACTTTGTCATGCCCATAGTACTAAACCACTAAGTCATTATTTAAATGCTAGAATGTTCAATTGAACCTGGGAAATTGTTCATTCCAGATTGACTCTTTATTCATCTGGTTTTTAGGCATCCAAAAAAAAATCAGACCTAGAGATAAATTATTATCCATTATCTTACTGGGAAAGCTGACACCAGAACCAAAATGGTTTCTTGCATTACAGTCTTACTTTGTAATCTCTATTTCTCTAAGTCCTGCAGATAGGATGCTGATTCAACCTATATTGGTTCTCGTTTTCATTCATGATGAACTTCTAGTATCGAGAGCCTTATTTTAGATAACCACATTCTAACATTTAAATAAGTTTGGCTTAGGTGTTAGAAAAGTCCCTCCCCTGAAATCTGTTACCACATAACTAAAAGTATATGCATAAAAGCTAATAGAAGCACAAAGAAATTAAGAATGGAGTAGAAAACTGTAGTATACCCCCACTTAGCAGGTAGGTATTAGGTAAATTAAAAACAAGGACATGAGGGGCTAGAGATTATAAATAACCCCAGTTTGGGTACCAGCGCCCACATGACAACTGAAAACTATAAATCCAATTCTCAGTGGTCCAACATGTTCTTTTGGTCCCTGAAGACACCAGACATGCATAAAGGCCACATATGTACATGCTTCTACAAAGAGGAATTAGGGACCCCGGTGAAAGAGACAGCCATTAAATGTTGAAGGTATAGGCTTGATTTCTAATACTGCTAGCTAAATTGATTAATTCAAACACATTGAGGTATTTGTTTATAATAACAAGCATGTTCTAACATCTTTATGTAAAATTTGGCCTGAAACATTGTATACGACTGAAAGGACTCAATGGTAGAATGTTTCCTGGTATGTGCAAGGCCCTGTGTTTGATTCAGAGTAGCACCCCAAAACAAAACTAAAGTGGGAAAATCATAATAAACCCAAGGAAGGGAAATAGATGGTGCTAAAAAATTTTTCTCTCACAATTGTGCTCATTTCTAATGTTTTTTAATTCTCTTGTTGTCTATTTCCTGCCCAGCCCCATAGTTTTGCCATTATGTAATTAGTCTATTTTTTTCTTATGTGTTGCTGAAGATAAAATCTAGGAATTCACACATGATAAACTTGAATTCTCCTGCTGAACTATATTTCCAAGTCCTCTGCAAAGCTATTGAATATTAGTATATAATATGTCTAAAGAAATTGGATGCCGGGCATGGTTTCACATGCCTTTAATCCCAGCGGGCAGATCTCTGTGAGTTCAATGCTAGCCTGACTAAAAAAAGTTCCAGGACAGCCAAGGCTTATTGCACAGAGAAACTGTGTCTCATGCACCACCAAAAGAAAGAAATTGGATGAATTTTTGTATTCTGAAATGGCAACACTGACAGGTCACTGAATTCATGGGTGGTGTAGGTGATGGATGACTCTTATATTTGATCTCTTTCGTATGCTTGTAAAGTTTCCCAATGGTCTCTTCTCTTTGCAGTGTACTGTTTCTAAGACAAATGACTCCACTGAACAGAATGTCTCAGGTAACTTTCCCTCCCTTCCACTCTTGCTTGTTGATCAGTGGATTCTTTCCAAATAGCTGGCCATGTGGGCTGAAGATGGACACTGGTGCTCTGTGGGATGAGGTAGTAGATTGTATAGTTTTAGGGTCATACCCCATCTTGGAGATAACTATACAGTCTACTGTCTTTCCCACGGTGGTACACTTCCCACCCAACTAGCCCTAATCAAGTTTCTTTTGTGGTTATGCTGTGTTTCAGTCTGACATGTACACAGGTTATGTATCTTGTTCTTCCCCCTCCCCCCAAAACTAGGCATGGGCATCTTTGAGGTGGTTGATCCTCTGGTATGGCACTTCATGAGAACACCTGATGGCAGTGGTTCTCAGTTGCCAATCCTCAGTGAAAACTAACATGGGGAAGTCTAATGTGTGTTTGATTCCATTCAAAAGACTTATATATTTAAGAATTATGTTCTCCTTCTTGGATAACAAAACATTGTTGCTAAATCATTGTTTTGTTTTTTCCGTACAAAACCAAAAGTAATACCTTCTTTAGTCCTTTTTATTATTCACTAAATCTTAGTGGTTTATGGAATCTTAGAAGTCTAAATAAAGAACATTGCCTTGAAAAATTGGCTTTTAGGGATCAGCTTTGTGGGCTCAGTGGTATAATAAATATATCCTTTATATTTTTTCTCATCATCTTAACAATGGTCAGTAATCATTTTTGCCATTGGCCAATGTGGTATTATGTTTCTCCCACCCCTTTTTATTCAGAACTTCTTTCTAGAAGCTTTCTTAAATCTGCTGGCCTTGAATTGGGAGACTTATTTTACAAAGCCTTCACATTATTTTTAAAGTATTGAAAAGAGAATAGGTGTCCCCATTCCCTTCACCTAGCAAAAGGTGTATAAAAGAGCCTACTACAAGGTAAAATGGCCTTTTGCCTACTGCCCTTTCTTCTGCACATGCCAGGGTGAGGTAGTAAGTTGTATTGTTGTGGGATAGGGATTTTAGAGCCCAATAAGAAGATAACTATACAACTTACTACTTTCCTTGGTGTGGTGCATAAGTCTCCATTAGAGAAAAGATGTAGATGTTTATTGAAAAAACAGAACCATAAGAAAGGAAGGTGGAAGGATAAGAGTGAGGTAGATACTGTTATTAAGTGGCTTCCTTCATATACATTAGAATGTATTATTAACCGATTATTTTACCATTGGGTATAAACTATTCTGCTGTTCTTTGGTACTGTGATAACTTCATTTACTTAGTAATAGAATAAGAATATGAAGATAGGTATGGAAACTACTTTTAGAATTTTGAATAAGAAGCTGAGCGTGTTGGCTTGTGCTTGCAATTCTAAAACTTGGCAGAGGAAAGAAAAGCAAGAGTTCAGGGGCAGCCTCAGCTTTATAGAGAGCTTGATGCAAGCCTGGGCTGCATTTAACCCTGTCTCCAAAGAAAAAGAAAAAAATTATAAATCAATTCTGACCATTGCTTGTTCCAAGTAAATAAGGAAATGTGAGGATCTATAAGCTTTTCGTAGGTTTTTCTCTGTAGCCTTGCCCTATCAATGTGCTATACTATTGTTCCCTTCCACCTGGAACACAGAAAAGATTTTATTCTCTAGATTCTCAGAGTCAGATCTCTGGTTCTTGAGACACAGATAGCACTGTTTTAGCCCTTATCACCATTATGCTCCACCAGTCAAGAGCTATTTCTGGGAGCAGTTTGTTTGGAGAGAGATTTTTTCATGTTGCTCACCTAATGGTTCCCTTACTAAGGTGCATGTGCTGATGAGGATGCTTCCCATGGCTGATTTCTTTCCCCTTAACCTCCAATATCATTCTTTCTGATAAAGATGGGACTCCTATGCCTGACAGCTATCCAACAACACCGTCTTCAACGGATGCAGCTACATCTGAGCCCAAGGAGACATCTGGTACTCTACAGCCCTCCCAGCAACAGCCAGCACTCCCACCCCCACCAGCCTTAGGAGAGATTCCTCAGGAACTGCAGTCTCCTGCTGAAGAAGTGGGGAACTCTACACAACTATTGATGCCTATAGAGTTGGAAGAATTGGGTCCCACAAGGCCAAGTGGAGAAGCAGAAACAACTCAAATGGAGTTATCCCCAGCTCCCACCATAAGTGAGTAGAATTTTACTTCAAAGGGACAGAAAAAAGAGAAAAGTTGCTGTCTTTGTAGCTTTAAAAAAAGAAAAGAAAAAAAAAAGAATTAGGAACTTAAATCCTCAGTTTCCACTTTAGCTTTCTTAGTTGAAGCTATGATCTTTTTTCTGTGTTCTCAGTTAATTGTTGTGATAAGCATACCACCATTTTTTGAGGCAATACTCATTTCTGAACTATCATGTCAGCTTTATTATTTTACTTCTTTTAAACTAATTTTTCAAACTTAAATAATTAGCCCAAAGTCATTCAATGAGTAGTTGAGCTGTTGATGTCAACGATTCTACAATTAGTAAACACAAATCTTTAAGGTACCAGTTTTGTTTGTTTTTATCAGGAACCGTTTCTTTTCCTGTTGCTGTGGTAAGATAATCTGCTAAAAGTTATTTTTAGGTAGGAAAGATGTTTTTTGACTCAGAGTTCCAGGGTATAGCAGGAAAGGTCACAGGTGAAATATATTATTATGCATTAAACAATGAACACATGTATGCTACTCAGGTGCCTCTTCTCCAGGTAAACAGTCCAGGGTTCTTGTTCTTGTTTGGGAGTGCCATCACCCACATCTTCCCACCTCAATGAAAGCAGGGTATATAATTTCCAAAAGATGTTTGTACAAGTCCATCTCTTAGGTGATATTGGAATCTGTCAAATTGGCAGTAACCATCACAAGTGCCTTGGTGCCTGCAGGAAAACTGAGAATGACAAATTCTTAATTGGGACGTCTTAGGTACATTGCTTCACAGATGTGTAGAGCAAGCTAAAGAGTAAATAGAAAATTCTTGAGATTTTTAAAGGGCAGTTGAGATGGAGGAGTGAGCAACAGATCATCAAACGGTAATAGTAGAGAAGTCTGTACTATTACAAAGGAAACAACCCTACCAAAGACTTTGCCTGTCATATTACCTTGATTCAAAGTACCCATCTAATTTCTCACTCTAACTTCCTTCTAGCCTCTCTTTCCCCAGAGAGAGCTGAAGATTCAGATGCATTAACAGCTGTCAGCAGTCAACTGGAAGGTTCTCCCATGGACACCAGCAGCCTGGCTTCCTGTACATTAGAAGAGGCTGTAGGTGACACTCCAGCAACTGGCAGTTCTGAGCAGCCTACAGCAGGCAACTCTACTCCTGGGGATGCCCCATCAGTTGTAGCAGAAGTACAAGGCAGACCTGATGTGTCAGGAGAATCTACCCAGCAACCTGAGGATAAGTAAGCACTGTACAACCAAGAGAGAGTAGGAAGGGAGGGGAGCAGAAAAGAAATGTATAACACAATAAAAAAAAAGAATTAAAAGAGGGTGTTTCAAGCTACATGGTTGTTGTATTGTGATCATTGTGTCTTATTTGAGAAATGGGTGTTAGGTGTGTTTTTGTTTGGTTTCTTTTGTTTGTTTGTTTATGGGAAAACAATATAAAGAACAACCCGAGAGTGATTTTTTTTTTTTTTCTCCCTCAGCTCTCCCCCTGCATCTTCTGAGAGTTCTTCTACCAGAGATTCTGCTGTGGCCATCTCTGGAGCAGATTCTCGAGGAATCCTAGAGGAGCCACTGCCTTCAACAAGCAGTGAAGAAGAAGATCCCCTTGCAGGTGAGTCCATGCATGTTTGGACCATGATAATGTTTTCCAAAAAACCTCTTTGCATGAACATATCCAACCAAGCACTTACCTCCAGATTTTATGGGGGAGAAGGGTATCGAAAGACTAGCAATAAGAGGATGCTGCTGTTGCATAATGAAAGGAATCCAGACTTAGAAGTCAAGTTAATCTTACCTTTCTCACATTCTACCACTGAGCTATAGGTCCTCAGCCTGGAAACTTCTCTGAAAATGTTATTTTTAGCATACCACTTCCTACTATTATAAACTAGGACCATTATTTAATAACTCTAATCCTCATTGACACACTGTTAGTCAACTTTCTATTACTGAATCAAATATCTACAATAATCAACTCTACCACAGTTGTGAAGTTTTTGGCCTTAGGTCATTTAACTGCCTGTTGCTTCTGACCACTAGTACATAATGGTGGCTGCACACAATCTTACATGGGAGACTCATAAAGGTTGAGGGACAACATACACTTCTGTTAAACTATTTGAAGCTTAAGAAGATGGGTTGTGGATCTTTTCCGCATCCTTGCAAGAAGTGAAAACTTTGCTTGAGGAAAGGTTGTTTTTCTTTTAAAAAAAAATGTTTTTCTTTTCTCTAAGTCCCTTTATAACTTACATCTCTCTTCAGGTATCAGTCTCCCTGAAGGTGTGGATCCCTCCTTTCTGGCTGCTCTCCCTGATGATATCCGTCGGGAAGTCCTACAGAACCAGCTGGGCATTCGTCCGCCAGCCCGAGCTGCTCCCTCTACAAATAACTCAGCTCCTGCTGTAGTGGGGAACCCTGGTGTGACTGAAGTGAGCCCTGAATTTCTGGCTGCCCTACCTCCAGCCATTCAAGAGGAAGTATGTGAGCGGGAAGATGGTGAGACCAGACCACCTGGAAAAGAGCTATAGTTTTACTGATTTGTTTTGTTCCCGTAGGTGCTAGCCCAGCAGAGAGCTGAGCAGCAGCGGCGGGAACTGGCCCAGAATGCCAGCTCAGATACTCCCATGGATCCTGTGACCTTCATCCAGACTCTGCCTTCAGATCTGCGTCGTAGTGTCCTAGAGGACATGGAAGACAGTGTGTTGGCTGTAATGCCACCTGACATTGCAGCTGAGGCTCAAGCCTTAAGACGAGAACAAGAAGCCCGGCAGCGGCAGCTCATGCACGAACGTCTTTTTGGACACAGTAGTACCTCTGCACTCTCTGCCATTCTCCGAAGTCCAGGTACAGAGGGAGGCAAGTGAGAGCGCTCCGGATCATCTTGGCCTTGTTTTAATTATCCTCTTTTTATTACCTGTTGTGTTGCTTAATCCAGCTTCTCCCCACTTCAACAAATTTAATTTCCTCTTTCTTTCTTTCTTTGTAGCTTTTACCAGTCGTCTGAGTGGCAACCGTGGGGTCCAATATACTCGCCTTGCTGTACAGAGGGGTGGTACCTTCCAGATGGGAGGTAGCAGCAGCCATAATAGGTACCTTTGAGGTTTTTTTTTTTTTTTTTTAAATCCTACCATACTACTTTCTGGGTCTCTTTGATTGTATAAGCAGAGAAACTAAAAACTCTTGAGGTAGGTTGGAATGACTATTCTGGGCTGTTGGTCTTGAAATGAGTAGACAAGCAAAGCCTTTTTCAAACTCCCTTCTCGGAATGCCACAGTTTTGACTAAATACAGCTAAACGACCAGACGCAAAAGGTAAAGCTGGTAGTGGACACCAGTTATGGTTTTAACAAAATAAAGAGGGAACCTACTTGGTCTTAGGATTGTAACAAGTAGGCTATAGTAGTAGAGGGAGTTACTTGTTAACTAGGCTGAAGGAATTTAACATTCCAAAACAATGGTGGAAGAGATTGGTCCTTACAAAAGGGTGGCAGCCCCTTAATCTAGAGAAGGCAAAAACAAACATTGGCTCATAGACCTTAGATTTTTGTTGTTTGGTAAATGATAAAAGTATGAATCTCTGCTCCCTTCTTCGTGGTCATGAGATAGGGAACAAGTTGACCTGATTTGTTTGAGCCACTTGTTCACAATCTCAATAATGATGAACAACATCCTCCAGGGAAAGAAGTTAAAGACATTGTAAAGTGCCTGTGGATTTACAAGAGGATCATTGTCGTTAATAGTCTGTCTTCCTTTTACAGTGTCTCTGGTGTCATCCCACCCATTCCCTCCCTTCTCATATATTTATACCTCATCCTAGTGCTTTAGCTGGTGTTACCCAGAAACCATGCTCTGTTTCTAGGCCTTCTGGCAGTAATGTGGACACACTTCTCCGCCTCCGAGGACGTCTCCTTCTAGACCATGAAGCCCTGTCTTGCCTCTTAGTCCTACTTTTTGTGGATGAGCCAAAGCTCAATACGAGCCGTCTACATCGGGTACTGAGAAATCTCTGCTACCACGCCCAGACCCGCCACTGGGTCATCCGCAGCCTCCTGTCCATTTTGCAGCGCAGCAGTGAGAGTGAGTTATGCATTGAGACACCAAAGCTCTCCACAAGTGAAGAAAGGGGCAAGAAGTCAAGCAAGAGCTGTGCATCAAGCAGTCATGAGAATCGTCCCCTGGATCTGCTCCACAAGATGGAGTCCAAAAGTTCGAACCAGCTTTCCTGGCTCTCAGTATCTATGGATGCTGCCTTAGGCTGTAGGACTAACATATTCCAGATCCAACGTTCTGGAGGGCGTAAACATACAGAGAAGCATACAAGCAGTGGTTCCACTGTCCACATTCACCCCCAGGCTGCTCCTGTTGTTTGCAGACACGTTTTGGATACACTCATTCAATTGGCCAAGGTGAGGAGCTTGAAGGAATCCTTGCCTTCAAGGGTTAGTAGACCTTGGGTGAGATCTCAACAATAAAGGGGCTAACAAATCTCTTTGCTTTTATTTTGTTTTGTGCCAAGTGTTGTTTCTGGGAAAATGTCCAATAAATAACTGGATTTTTATCTTTGTTCTTTACAATTTTTAATGTACTATCTCAGACATCAAAACAACTGTTTGCATTTTATGATTCTTATTTTACAGATAAAGAAGCTGAGATTCAGAACACTTTAATGGCTTTGTCGTGTGACTAGAAAGTAACAAGCTCTGGATTCTTTGAATAATAAACAGTGCTATTGTATTTGGGAGCCTACCTTGTGTTAGGCACTGGGCAAAATGCATTACCTCACTTATTACCAACAGTTCTGCCCGGCTTCCCTTTTTACAAAGAGATTTTTAGAAAAGATTGACAGCTGGGTGGTGGTGGTGGTGGCGGTGCACACCTTTAATCCCAGCCAGAGGCAGAAACGGGATCTCTGTGAGTTCAAGGCCAGCCCCATCTTCTAGAGCTAGTTCCTGGACAGGCTCTAAAGCTATAGAGAAGCCCTGTCTCAAAAACAAACAAACCAAGAAAAGATTGCTAATCATTGTCTTACTTTAAAGCCCTTATTTTTCTAGGCTGCTTCACCATCTACTGGACAAAACTCCTATAATCAATCCGTCTGCCCTATGTTACCAGAGCTGTCCAATGAAAAGGAGAATCTGAGAAGCATTTCTTTGTAAAGGCTTAACCTCTACAGAGACCATTTAGATGAAGCCTATTCTTCTTTTCCTGACAGGTGTTCCCCAGCCACTTCACACAGCAGCGGACCAAAGAAACAAACTGCGAGAGTGATCGGGAAAGGGGCAGTAAGCAGGCCTGCAGCCCATGCTCCTCACAGTCCTCTAGCAGTGGCATTTGTACAGACTTCTGGGACTTATTGGTAAAACTGGACAACATGAATGTTAGCCGAAAAGGCAAGAACTCCGTGAAGTCAGTACCAGTGAGCGCTGGTGGTGAAGGGGAAACTTCCCTCCACAGCCTTGAAGCCTCTCCACTGGGGCAACTCATGAACATGTTGTCACATCCAGTCATCCGGCGGAGTTCTCTCTTAACCGAAAAACTCCTGAGACTCCTCTCTCTCATCTCAATTGCTCTCCCAGAAAACAAAGTATCGGAAGCACAAGCTAACTCTGGCAACAGTGCTTCCTCCACCACTGCTGCCACTTCAACCACATCTACCACCACTACCACCACCACTACTGCTGCCACACCCACACCCACACCCCCTGCTGCAACCACTCCTGTCACTTCTGCTCCAGCTCTGGTTGCTGCCACAGCTATTTCCACCATTACTGTAGCTGCTTCTACTACAGTGACTACCCCCACAACTGCTACCACTACTGTTTCAAGTAAGTGTTGTCATCTCAGAGCTATGGGGTACGTACCATGGCTCCCACTTCCCAATCCAGGTAGTCCTCCCTAAACGATCATTGCTGTGAGAACAGGATGTATTCATTCTTACCCTATCTGTCTGTTTTCTCTTTATTCATTTCTCCTCACCCTCTCCCTTCCCGCCCGCCCTGTATCTGGTGTTTACACATGTACACACCTGTCAAAAGCTGAGCCTCTGGCAAGGCACTAAAGTTGGTAGAGTTAAGTTTTAATGTTGAACCATTTCCAGACTGAACAATAATGGTCTGAATAAATGAAGTGTGATTTAAGGTAACAGACTATTTCAGGAAGTGGAGAAAATAAACCAGATTAATTAAGAGTTATCTGCAGAAGTTGGCTTTAAAGAGTAAGTTGGAAGGCTTATAATAGTAGGGGAACAATTTGGAGAAATACCTAGGATTCTTGGTCACAGTTAAGAATTGGCTCTGGGGCTAGGTGTGTGGCTCAGTGGTAGAGTGCTTCCATGGTATGTATAACACCTTAAGTTCAATTTCCAGCACCAAAAAAGATTTTGCATTGAGATAGGTAGATTGTCACTTTCTCTGCTTTGCCATTTTGAAGCCCTTTACAATGCAGAGGTTCCAGGCTTATGGACAGTCACAGGCTTTAATGTGTACTGTTTCCTCAAAGCTTCCACTTCTAAGGGCAGCAAATCTCCAGCAAAAGTGGGTGAAGGAGGCAGCAGTGGTGTAGACTTCAAAATGGTGTCCTCTGGCCTCACCGAAAACCAGCTACAGCTCTCTGTGGAGGTGAGTCTGAGCTCTTCATACCTTTTAAAGTTGAAGGAAAGGGCTAGATTTCAGTTCTCGGGTTAGGGCTTATTACTTCTCTTGTATTTTACCTAGGTGTTGACATCCCACTCTTGTTCTGAAGAAGGCTTGGAAGATGCAGCCAATGTGTTACTGCAGCTCTCTCGGGGAGATTCTGGGACCCGAGACACAGTTCTTAAGCTGCTGCTGAATGGAGCCCGCCATCTGGGTTATACCCTTTGTAAACAGATAGGTAATAATCGTATTAAATAGTATTAAAGCATTTTATTGTAAGCATTCCCCAATACCTTTCATACCAGTGTGCACACACACGCACACACACTGAATTAGACCATGCTTCTAGAGCACAGCTTTTGTTTTCCTCTGCTGGATTGTTTGAGAATAAGGCTGGCTGGCTTTCTTGCTATCACTAATGACTGGTATACAGCCGTTCATCAGTGCTTAGTGAAGAGAGGAGAACACTACTCATGAGAACTAAAGGCCCTCCTTAAGTGCAAAGACCATTTTTTTTCATACCTGCACTATGGTCAGATTCAGGAATTATATTCAGAATAATGGCCTCTTTGTGATTTTTGAGGATGCAAAAGCTCTAGCACTTGGAAGTTGCCCAGTTTCATTGGTCTTCCTTTTTTTTCCCCCAGTAGAAAATAGACACAATGTGAGAAAATGATTAACCAAGGAATAGAAACAAGGTTTTTCCTAAAAGAATTGGCCTCTTGTCTGGCCTTTCTTGACCGATACCAGTTATTTAGAACCCATGAGCTGATCAGTAGCTCATGATTATCTCATAATTCTCACAGCAATCCTGGGAGATTAAGAATGGAGTCGAGAAGCATAATACAACAAAACCTGACTAAGTTTAAGAACAATACAGTACTTAGATCATGGTCTATCTTGCTCCAGAAAAGATCCTGTTTCTTTTCTACACCAAACTGCATTTTGTGTAGATTTAATAAGTAGTTATAAAGCATTAGTCCCTGAGTGGTTAGTCCATAAGCACAAACAATAACCCAAGTAGCAAAATTTCCTGCAAAGATTTTCTGGTAAGGTTCAGCTTTCTGCTACTCCATTAAGGAAATTTCTGAAACTGCCTACCCAGGTACCCTACTCGCTGAGCTAAGGGAATACAATCTGGAACAGCAGCGGCGGGCCCACTGTGAGGCCCTCTCTCCTGATGGCCTACCCGAGGAGCAGCCACAGACCACCAAACTGAAAGGCAAAATGCAGAGCAGGTGGGTAGTTACTCTCATTTTGGCTGTGGGCTAGAATCTTGGACTTTTAAAAAGTGACTTCTGCTGGATTTCCTCTTGTTTCATTTCTGTGGGCAGTTTTTCTATTTGCTCTGTAATATACTTGACCTGGTGTTTCTCAAATTCTTTCCACTTGTAATATTCTCTTTTGAGGTTATTTTATCTAGTTAATACCAGAAGCCCTTCTTGCTCTGAGTGTTTTACTTCAGCGTTACACTTCAGTGTTTTCAATATACCCAAGCCACCTCTACACTACCCAGGTTTGACATGGCTGAGAATGTGGTAATTGTGGCATCTCAGAAGCGACCCTTGGGTGGCCGGGAGCTCCAACTGCCTTCTATGTCCATGTTGACATCCAAGACATCTACCCAGAAGTTCTTCTTAAGGGTACTGCAGGTCATCATCCAGCTGCGGGATGACACACGACGAGCTAACAAGAAAGCCAAGCAGACAGGCAGGCTAGGTATGGAACTGGAGTGTCCAATTGAGAAGGCTGACGATGGTGGTTGTGCTGGTGCTATGGGGTTGGGGGTGATGGTAGTGGTAGATCCGGAGTCCCTGGAGGAGCAGGGCTAAAATTCCTGTTTTGTTTGTGGTTGACCTTTCCAAAAAGAAAACCCACCCACCCCACCTTTTTTTTTTTTAAGATTAAATGTTGATTGCTGTATTGTATATAACCCATTCAAGTTGTCTACCTGAGATTGAGTAGATGAAGTTACAATTAAGGGGTAATAGAAATCTGGCAAGGAAATGGGGAAACCATCATTTTGCTGAGAAAGACTTATGGGTGTGTGTTTTCTGCCTCCTTGAACACTCCTAACTAAAACATTAGCTACATTCTCAGACATTAGTCTGCCAAGTCATTTTTCCTCCCTCTTCCTGTCCCATAGAACATTCTTAACATACCACCATCCATTTGCCTAGCACCATTCCCCCTGCTCCTCCCTACTTTGGGGCTTGATTATGAGTATACAAAACTGCCTGAACTAAAATTCAAACTCAACAAGATGCCCTATGGCATCCACAGAGAGAGGAGAGAATTTTGGGCATTCCCTCTTCCTACATTTCATATTGTGCCTTTTTTTCCCCTCTTTCTCCCAGGTTCCTCCGGTTTAGGCTCAGCTAGCAGCATCCAGGCAGCTGTTCGGCAGCTGGAGGCTGAGGCTGATGCCATTATACAAATGGTACGTGAGGGTCAAAGGGCGCGGAGACAGCAACAAGCAGCAACGGTTAGCATGATGCCTGTGGCCCCTCATTCATTTCTCTACCCTCCTTCTTGCAACATGCCATCAGTGGGGTTTCATTGCCCATACTTTGTATGCTTTTGCATTAAGTTTGCTAATGAATGCCTCTAGACAAACAGGGTTACTTTTTGTTGGTGTTTCCCTTACTGTTTATTGATTGTTTTACTGGTTTATATTGACATCTGGTTGGATTTAAAGCTTAGCCATCATACCCCACTCCCAGCTATCCAGTTAGTAGTGTTTTGTAAATTACCTAATGCTCTTCCTGGGTTCTGAAGGGTTATGGGGTTAAAAAAGACTTTTAGTGTCATGAAATAATTCAGAGACATCTTAGGAGTCGTTCCCCAAGCTTGGTATACATCTTATATGGCCACTTTTATCTATAGTTACTTCCTCCACCCTGGCCACTGCCTTTTTATAATCCCCTGGCATGTAGGAAATGAGGAAGATTTTAGGAACTCAAGTAGCCACCTCATCATTGAGGTCCCAAATCAGAATAGCTGTAATAAAAGCAGTGGTACTCTTTCATTGCCTCCTTGTTTTTAGAACATACAAATCACTTTCCTGAGATACCAAGATTTTTCTTTACATAAAATTTCTGGAGCCAGACGGTGCTAACACATGTCTGTAATCCCATCACTTGGGAGGCAGAGGCAGGCAGATCTCTTAAGTTTTGAGGATAACCTGGTATATATAGTGAGTTCTAGGACAGCTAGGGTTGCACAGAGAAACCCATTCTTGGGCAGGGGGGGAATCTGTCATATACAGTGAAGTCCCATTTGAGCTAATAGAAATAACCAACAAGCCTACCTTATGTGTGCATACACAAACCAAAAAAAAAACTGTTCCCAAAAACTTGGAATTTTTGTCTATGCTAAGGGCACAAGTGTTGGGGTGGAGTGTGGTCTGAGTGGGAATTGGTTGTGAGCAACTCTTGGGGAAAATCTACAAGCTCAGAGTGAAAAGGAAGCATGCATGTTATTCTTTTGACGTGGAGAGTATAGACTTTGATAACCAAGTAGGAGGAAGTATTATCTTAAGCTCAGTATGTAAGACATTCAAGGGCCAACCTTAAGTCTGTCCCAGAGGAAAAACACAGTTGCACCTTTTTATATGTCCTTGTCTCCTTTTATCCAGTCGGAGTCTAGCCAGTCAGAGGCATCTGTCCGGAGAGAGGAGTCACCCATGGATGTGGACCAGCCCTCTCCCAGTGCTCAAGATACTCAGTCCATTGGTCAGTACTACTATTACTTATAGTTCAGCAAAAGAGAGAGAGAGAAATTCTAGTGGATTCTATACAATTAGTGAACACTGGTTTCTATAAATGTTAACAGGATTTTGATTTTTATAATAAAGAAACACTGGGGTATGATAGCATGTATCTGGAGAACTAAAACGGGATTATCGTAAATGTGAAATCAGCCTGGACAGCAGATTAGGGGTCTGGAGAGATGCCTCGGTGGTCAAGAGCACTGGCTGCTCTTCCAGAGGACCCGAGTTCAATTTCCAGCACCCACATGGCAGCTCACTACTGTCTGTAACCCCATTTTCAGGGTATCTGACACTTTTACACCAATGCACATAAATAAAGTTAAGTAAATTATAAAACAAAATAGCAGATAGAATCTGGCAAGATGTTTCAGTGGATACAGGACATTTGTGCTTGCCACCAAGCCTGACAACCTGAGTTGAGCTCCAGAACCTACATGGTCAAAGGAGGAGACTACTTACTCCCACAAGTTTTCCTCTGATCTCCACATGTCCTGTATTTTCTCTAAGTAAATACATGAAGCCACTAAGACAATATCAAACTATTCATATACCAAGTCTGCAGCCATGTAGTGAGACTCTGTCTCAAAAGAAGGATAGGTGAACTGGCTTGCTATAGAGTCTGATAACCAAGTTTGATCCTGTGGGACCCACATCCTAGTACTCACTCAGAAGGCAGAAAAGGGCATATCTCTGAGTTCAAAATCAGCCTGATTAACACAGGAAGTTTTAAGCCAGCCAGAAATACATAATAGTGAGACCCTATCTCAAAAAAAAAAAAAAAGAAAAGGAAAAAGGGAAATTGTATTCATGAATATGGTGTGTGTTTCAAGACTTGGCTCACCCATTTACTAGCTCTGGGTTATAAGGCACAATTCATTTAAAGCAGGACTGTTCAAGGTGGGGAAACAGCCCAGTCTAGGTAAATTGCTTGCCATCCATGAACTCATTGAGTTCATTTCTAGGCCAGAAGCACCAGATATAGTGACACGCTCTTATAATCCCAGTGCTAGAGAAAGCCAAGGTAGGGAGATTCCTGAGTTTAGGCTTGAGCTTGCTGACCAAGTGACTGGCCTACCCTAATCAGTGAGCTCCAGGTCAACAAGTGATCCTATTTCAAAAATCAAAATGGATGGCTCGAGAGCAGTGGTTCTCAACCTGTGGGTTACGACCCCTGTGGGACTCAGCTTTTACAGGAGTCACCTAAAACCATCAGAAAACACAGATTATTATTTTTTAATTAAAATAGGGATATTCACAGCTGTTAGAATTAAATAATTAAATATGTATATAATACTGTCAAATACCTGGCACATGGTAAATGGCATTTTTCAGTGAGTTACATACAGAATGCTTTTGATACCCTGTAAACACATTACTTTAAAATAGTGTTCTCATGGGACACCCAGTTTTGTAATGCTTTTGAGTCATCTGGAATTTTGGAGGTAAATATTATTCCCATGTTCTTTATCCATCTCCTTTTATCCAAGGTCACACGATCTGCAAGTGCCCCACAGCCAGGATTTAAACCTAGAGCTGTCAGAGCCTTGAAAAATAGTCAGAATTTGGGTAGAGGATGAAAGCAAAGGTCAGGAAGAAGCCTAAGCAAAGCAGAGGTCTGAAAAGGTATAGAGTAGGGAGGTAGGGAAAAGGCTAGTGATGAAGCAGTTGCTTTTCTCCTGCCCAGAAAATCCAGCTAATTCTCGCTGCTTGGCTGTTGGACAGTTGAGAATAAACTCCCAGAGGGCAACTAGGAAGAATA
This sequence comes from Microtus pennsylvanicus, assembly GCF_037038515.1. Lineage (NCBI taxonomy): Eukaryota > Metazoa > Chordata > Mammalia > Rodentia > Cricetidae > Microtus > Microtus pennsylvanicus. The sequence continues at coordinate 127,439,146 of NC_134601.1, read as the reverse complement.
CCAACCGTGGAGTAGTGGGTATCCATCTTGCACTAAGGCTTCTTGGGGCTTAAACTGCCGAGACAAGTTGTCTAATTGAGTTAAAATATCTGGTTTATGTCCTAGCCTTATCTCTTAGAAAAGAAAATAGGGAGGTAAAGAAAATGGGCAGCCTGATTCCAAGGGCAGCTATCAGAATTTGGTGAATATAATGTTCGAAAACATACTTGTGCTGGAGGCTATTGTCAAAAGTTCCATTTGGCACGTTGCCCTTAAAATAACTTAAAATATTCTTTGTGGGCTAAGGAGACAATGACAGGATTATGTGGCTTAGAGGCTAATATAATTGAGCCAAATATGTTACTTTTTTAAAAAAAAATTTTTATTCTGTATACAATATTCTGTCTGTGTGTATGCCTACAGTCCAGAAGAGGGCACCAGACCTCATTACAAATGGTTGTGAGCCACCATGTGGTTGCTGGGAATTGAACCTTTGGAAGAGCAGGCAATTATCTTAACCGCTGAGCCATCTCTCCAGCCTCCAAATATGTTATTTAATGCCATCCACTGCAAAATGTAGACCTTCTAGATGTTCAATGAGTTAATATATTCTTGGCCAGTGGGCCCACTCTGTCTAGTGGCCTGTGCTTTTGGTCTGGGGAAGAAATTTCTCAAGAAAGACACTGAAAGCTTTCTGACTATCTTTTGTGTATCTAGTCACCTCAGATGGAGCACCACAGGGGGAGAAGGAGAAAGAGGAGAGGCCGCCTGAGTTACCACTACTCAGTGAGCAGCTGAGCCTAGATGAGCTGTGGGACATGCTAGGGGAATGTTTAAAGGAACTGGAGGAATCCCATGACCAACATGCTGTGCTAGGTGAGTTGCTCTCTAAGGGCACAGATTCCCAACCCCTTGGTCGGCTCTGGGACACTTTTACCAGGTGATGGTAATGTCTTGCTTTTTCAGTTCAAGCTTATTCTCTCCCTCTGTGTTGTCTATAACAAGAATTCAGAAAAATTGCCTTCTCTCTCTCTTGGTAACTCTGGTACATTTTGCTTTTAGGCTGAGATTTTCTTTATTACTGATTGCCTTTCCCACTTTTCTAACTTCCTCTTTGACTTTGTCTACATTGTATTTCCTGCAAATTTTCACTATTTATTCTTCCATGCTATATATTTTTGTGACATGGTTATGGAAGGGTGGGGGTGTTTGTGTGTTAAAGTTTGTGGAGTGTCATTTTGCTGTCATTGCTATCTTGTAGTGCTACAGCCTGCTGTCGAGGCCTTCTTTTTGGTCCATGCCACAGAGCGGGAAAGCAAGCCTCCTGTCCGAGACACCCGCGAGAGCCAGCTGGCACACATCAAGGATGAGCCTCCTCCACTCTCCCCTGCCCCCTTAACCCCAGCCACTCCTTCCTCCCTTGACCCATTCTTCTCCAGGGAGCCCTCGTCTATGCACATCTCCTCAAGCCTGCCCCCTGATACACAGAAGTTCCTTCGCTTTGCAGGTACAGAGAACTCTTAGACCCACAGATACAGAACGCTTTTTATCCCTAGCTGATTAAGCAGAATGAGAAAGAGTGCAAGTAGGCTTGTGCTCATGCATGTACACATTTTTAAAACAAAATTAGTAAGGGCAGAAGAGGCCTGCTATAGAAGCTCTTAAATGCTGCCACTCCAGGGATTTGATTTTATCTGAGGTCATGTGAAGCCAAGTGTTGGGTATAGGACTGGCCCCTAACTTTAGTTAATTCCTGATTTAGAATTAAGAGCAAGTTGCTGACTACTAGTAATGATTATGTAGCTTCTTAGGACCTATATAAAATGCTGATTTCCTGCTGTTATCTCTTCTCAGAGACTCACCGCACTGTGTTAAACCAGATACTACGGCAGTCCACCACCCACCTTGCTGATGGGCCTTTTGCTGTCTTAGTAGATTACATTCGTGTCCTCGACTTTGATGTCAAGCGCAAGTATGTGCCCTGGTTGTGGGGAGTGTTGGGGTAAAGAACCACATGAATGATACCTGTCTTCCCTCTACTCTTCTCCTTCCTCCTGTACATGTATATTGCTTGTTGCAGAAATCTAGTGTAATAGTCTCTGTGATCCCTTATTCAGTAGAAATAGGAAAAAAATAAATTCCTAATAAATGATTTCTCTCCCAACTATTATATACTTCCAGGTGTGTAGGTTACAAAGATTGAGTTTTCTTTCTAAACAGACAAATTTGTTTGCTCTGCCAACCCCAATCCTACTTTTCTTTATCCTAAGATATTTCCGCCAAGAGCTTGAACGTTTGGACGAAGGGCTCCGGAAAGAAGACATGGCAGTGCATGTTCGCCGTGACCATGTATTTGAAGACTCCTATCGGGAACTGCATCGCAAATCTCCTGAAGAAATGAAGAATCGATTGTAAGAACTTGGGAGAGAGAAAGATGGCTTGGGACAGGGAGCTCTTTCTATATGGTAATAGTGGCCTAATGTGGCCTCAAATCTAGGGCCTGTAGTTACAAAACTCAATAGCATTCTTCTGACTTAGATAATGTTAATTGAGCAGTTTTCCTACTTTTGAACATGGCCTACTTGCTATCCCTTTGGTTACTTAGCAACTCCTAGGCAGACAAGGATGTCTTTAATGTTTATAAGGATATGCTTATTTGCAATGAGAACTCGTACCATTGTTAGGCTAGGAATAGGAATCTGTCTGCTGATGAGATGGTAACCCTGGAATGGGGTGTACCATGTATATGAGTACCCCTGTCAAGTAACTGTTCACTGGATTATGAAGCCACCTAGAAGAAACTAGCAGTTTACAACACTAAGTATCATAGTAGCTGATGAGACATTAAAACCATGGTCTGTTTTTCCAGAGCTCTCCTGGTACTCTGTTCACTTTTTCATCCAACAATGAATACTCTCAAAGTCAGATTCACAGAATCTTTCTTGCTTACTCGATGCTACATGAATGGTCAGATCTGTCCTGGCTTTCTGCACAGTTCTCTTGTTGCTGCTCTTTTATGCAGGTATATAGTGTTTGAAGGAGAAGAAGGGCAGGATGCTGGGGGGCTCCTGCGAGAGTGGTACATGATCATCTCTCGAGAGATGTTCAACCCTATGTATGCCTTGTTCCGTACCTCACCTGGTGACCGGGTCACCTACACGATCAATCCATCTTCCCACTGTAACCCCAACCACCTCAGCTACTTCAAGTTTGTTGGACGCATTGTAGCCAAAGCTGTATATGACAACCGCCTTCTGGAGTGCTACTTTACACGGTCCTTCTACAAACACATCTTGGGCAAGTCTGTCAGGTGAGATTCTGGAAGTCTTTTGACTGCCCTTAGCCCTAGGACTCAGTTCCTTATCTCCTCGTTCTATCTGCCTCCACCAAGCATGACCTTATCTAATGGCATTTTTCTAGGTATACAGATATGGAGAGTGAAGATTATCACTTCTACCAGGGTTTAGTTTATCTGCTGGAAAATGATGTCTCCACATTAGGCTATGACCTCACCTTTAGCACTGAGGTAGGTTTTGGGAATCACTTTGGAACTGACTCTGAGCCTCAACAGTTCTGAGGAGGTGCTTTGATTTTTCTCAAGCAGAGACATAAACAGAAAATACAATTGGTAAAATAATCCAATCCTGGTTTCTCTTCTAAGCTGGGCAAAGGTGGCGCATGTCTTTAATTTCAGCACTTGGGAGGCAGAGGCAGGTGGATTTCTGAGTTCGAGGCCAGCCTGGTCTACAGAGCTAGTTCCAGGAAAGGCACCAAAACTTATAGAGAAACCCTGTCTCAGAAAACCAAAATAAATAAATAAAATCCTAGAACAGAAGAGAGCACTTGTTTTGCAAGCCTTAGGGCCTGCGTTCAGGTCTCACCCATGTAAAAAGCCAGGTATGGCCAAGATTGAGTGCTTGGAACTTGGTGTGTAGGAGGGTGCAACACACAAGAGGATCATTGGAGATAAATTGGATGCCAGTCTTAATTTCAGAGAGAGACTTTGTCTCAGGAATAAATAGTGCAGGACATAGACAATATCATCCCCTAGTCTCTTCACACTTACCTGTGTTCATACACACACGAAATAGTTTTAATTGTCTGTATATGCCACATGTGTTCAGATGCAGAGGCCAGAAATGGGCACTGGAGTTACAGGGTTGTGAGCAAAGCTTGAGTCCTGGAAGAGTGAGCACTGAGCGCTCGCTCTCTCTCCCCCCTACAAAAAAAAATTCAATAAAAGTTTTAGAACCAGCAAGATGGTTCAGCAGATAAGGGTGTTTGCCCTCAACCCTGATAACTTGAGTTCAATCCCAAGGCTTAGCATGGTGGAAGGAGAGAACTGACTTCTGCAAGTGGTTCTCTGATCTCCACATGATGTGTACACACACACAAAAGTAAATTTAAGGAGAAAATATTGGAGGGCACCAGGCGGTGGTGGCGCACGCCTTTAATCCCAGCACTCGGGAGGTAGAGGCAGGCGGATCTCTGGGAGTTCGAGACCAGCCTGGTCTATAAGAGCTAGTGCCAGGACAGGCTCCAAAACCACAGAGAAACCCTGTCTCTAAAAACCGAAAAGAAAAGAAAATATTGGAGGGATAAGAAAAAAGTATTCCAGGAGGAGCTAGGCATAGCAGCTTACATCTGTAACCCCAGCACTGGAGGATAGATCTCTAAACAGCTGGCAATAGCCTAATAAGTGATCCTCGTGAGACACTTTCTCAGAAAGTAAGGTGGAACAGGATAGAAGACACTGGTCATTGACCTCTGCATCCACCGCGTCCACCCCACACAAATGTTCCAATACATAATTCATTCCTAAAACCAGCTCATTATAGAAAAAAATTAGACAGTTAGAGGTACTCTTTCATCACTTGTTTAGGGTCATAGACAAATTTTCTTCATTCTGTTTTTCAGCTTTTTCCTATGTAGAAGAGCTCAAAGTGAATATATAGTGAAAAATGGCAGCTATGGATATACCTCATCTCCCTGTCTAAGACATGGCAAGGAGTTAGGGTGTGTTCTTGTACCTCAGTGTTAGTTGCAGCCCAGGCCAAACCTGATATATATGATTGGTGTCTTGAATGTTCTAGGTTCAAGAGTTTGGAGTTTGTGAAGTTCGTGACCTCAAACCCAATGGAGCCAACATCTTGGTAACAGAGGAAAATAAAAAGGAATATGTACACCTGGTGTGCCAGATGAGAATGACAGGTAGGAAAAGTGTCCTTTAGATAGATCTCGGCTTGTTCAAGGAAAGAGGCTGGCCATTTATTTATTTCACATTTTTTGTTCTTAGTTCCTATGACAAAGCCACAAATGCCTTGTACAAAAGGAGTCAGAACACTTGACCAAAATACTTCAACTATTATCATATAGGGTCCTGGAAACAGTGGTAGGTGAGGCAGGCAGATCTGTCAATATTAGGTGTCAAATTGAGGCTCTCTACCTCTATTAAATTGTATGAGTTCACAATCCATGTTATTTTTTCATTCTCTTACCAGGAGCCATCCGCAAACAGCTGGCAGCCTTCTTGGAAGGCTTCTATGAAATCATTCCAAAGCGCCTCATTTCCATCTTTACTGAGCAAGAACTAGAGCTGCTCATATCAGGACTGCCCACCATCGACATTGATGATCTAAAATCTAACACTGAGTACCACAAGTACCAGTCCAACTCTATTCAGGTGAGCTGCTGCTAGCAGAGGTATCCCCATATTTTTCTTTTACACTAATCACTGCTGTCTTATGAATGACAGTATGCCTATGGCTCTGTTCTTCTGGAGCATATTATCGGTTGATATTCTCACCCATCCTATGAAGGAACTAAAACCCATTAAAAGGGATTTACCTAATATTTTCTCTCCTCCCTCTCCCGCCCTCCCTCCCTTTCAGTGTGTTGTTTTTCTTTTCCAAGTCAGGGTTTCTCTGTTTAACAGACCAGGCTGTCTTGGAACTCTCTTTGTAGGCCACACTGTCCTTGAACTCACAGAGATCCGCCTGCCTCTGCCTCCCAAGCGCTGAAACTAAAAGTGTGCATCACAACCACCTGGTTTACAAGCTCTCTTTCTAACATTGGGTTTTTGTATGTCTCTTCTACAGATCCAGTGGTTCTGGAGAGCATTGCGTTCCTTTGACCAAGCAGACCGTGCCAAGTTTCTCCAGTTTGTCACGGGTACTTCCAAGGTGCCCCTGCAAGGGTTTGCTGCCCTTGAAGGCATGAATGGCATCCAGAAGTTTCAGATTCATCGAGATGACAGATCTACAGATCGCCTGCCTTCAGCTCACACGTGGTAAGAAAAAGACTGTTCTTTCTTTTCAGTATTGAGTTTGTAGACTTGATAAACTTCTAGACATGAGTATTGCCTGGTCCATTAGACTTTAGAAACCTCTCAGTTTGTTGGGTCTGTGGAAGAGGTTGAAGTGAGCAGATGGGCTAAACACAAGAATAGTGGCTGGGAAGACATTGGGAAATAAACAGCACTTAGGTAATCATGGTTTATTCCAAAGGGGTTAGCCTGACTGAAACAAGTAATGGCTGGGCAGGGGCTGGATCAGTGGTTAATAACTTTTACTGCTTTTTCTCAGAGGACCCAAATTTTAGTTCACAGCACCCACAGGACAGCTTGTAACTCTCTAACTCCAACTACCCCAAATGCCCTCCTCTTCTGGACTTTACGGGCACTTCTACTAATATGCATATACCCACACACATATCAGCAGTGACCCTGAATGCTTCCTTAGAGGCATTTGTTTCTCAACTAACCTGGGCTCATGGGAGCTGTCAGACTCTGGACCCACAGCTAGGGAGCCTGCATGGGACTAACCTAGGACTTCTACATATGTGTGACAGTTGGGTAGCTTGGTCTATTTGTGGGACTCCTAGCAATGGGATCAGGACCTTTCCCTAACGCTTGATCTGGCTGTTGGGAACCTACTCCCCATACAGGTTCCCTAGCACAGTATTGATACAAAGTGGGGAACTTAGTCCTACCTCAACTTGATATATCATGCTTTGTTGAAAGGTCTGTTTTAGAAAGGCCTGCTCCTTTCTGAACAGAAACAGAGGAGTGGATGGGGGAGGGAACAGGAGGAGAGGAGGAGGGGAATATGTGGTCAGAATGTAAGTACATGAAAAATTAAAAAGACATTTGTTTCTTAGAAAATGTTATGATTGGAGATGTAGTTCTTCTGTACTTGCTAGTATACCCATGAATGTAGTTCCATTCCTCACACCACGTAAATTAGGTGTAGTAGTCCTAGGAGGTGGAGGCAGGCCGATCAGAAGTTAACTGTCAATAGTGAGTTTGAGGCTAACCTGGAATACACAAGACCCTGTCTCAAAAGTAATGGAAAAGTTAATAGATGAGGGGCTGGAGAGATGGCTCACCAGGTTGAGATCATGTACTGCTTTTGCAGAAGACTCAGGCTCAATCCCCAGCACCCACATGAAAGCTTGCAATCATCTGTAACTCCAGTTCTCAGTGCTCTGGTGCTCTCCTGACATCAGCGCGCACATACACATACATTCAATCAAAACACTCAGTCTTTTTTTTTCAAGGTAAAAAAAAATTTAGATGAAATTTACCAACTCACCATTTATGTGTCTCCCAGCTGTCTCTTCTGTTGGTAAGGCCAATGAAGTCTATATTGCCAATGTAGTATTGAAGCCAGATTACATTAGATAGGGCTGAGGAAAAAATGGGAGAGTCACCGAGAAGCAGGGGGATAGATTGACTCTTGCTCAGAGAGGAATCGGTTGGTAGCACTGGGATTCATTTGTCTTTTCTCATAAACTAATCTTTCTGTCCTTTTAGTTTTAATCAACTGGACCTGCCTGCCTATGAGAGCTTTGAGAAGCTCCGCCACATGCTACTGTTGGCCATCCAGGAGTGCTCTGAAGGCTTTGGGCTGGCCTAATAAGGCCCTGCCTACTTCTGTGGGGGTTTTCTACCATTGTTGGACTTGGGGAGGGGGGATTTAAAAAGATCCAGAAAGAAAACGTCAAAATCCAATAAATGAAATTCACCAACTCACCATGTGTGTGTCCCAGCTGCCCATCTTCCCTAGTGCATACCTGTTCCTTTCTCATTCTCTTGCCTTTCTTTTTTCCATGCCGTCCATGATCCCCACCCCTGTGTTATGAAGGCAGTAGCCTTTGCAGGGACCTGTTTGTCCCAACTGAACAGTGTGCTCCTCAGATTCTGTGTTCAGAAGGATTTGCTGCATTGAGACTTGAAACCTTTGGATAGGGGAAAAATTATATATATATATATTTTTTTGTTCTGTTTGCATTTCTTAATTTGTGCTTGGAATGTGTTGATGTGCACAGCTAATGATTCAATGCGAGACAAGATTGGCATCTGTGTTGTGGAGGTTTCAAATAAAGAGCACTCTTCATAACTCACTTTTCACAATGGAGTTTTTTTCAAATTAAAAAAAAATTGAAAAAAGAAAACCTTCTTCCATACTCGACAAATGAACTTTGCAGACAACCATCTCTATACCCTTCTTCTCAGCCACCCACCTTCACTTCTGGTACAATTTCTTTCCTCAGTCAGTTTCCCCAGAGACTGACAAGCACCAGGAATTGGGATTTACCTTGAGTATTTAGTGAGCATTTATGATAGTCTCAATTTTAATTTCCTTAGAAGTTTCTATTCCTTTCTAGTAATTTTAATAAACGATAGCTCTCCACAAGACCACCCTTTTTGTTTTCATTTTGTTTGTCTTGTCATTTGTCTGCAAGTCTTCATGGATGATCTAGTAGTCTTCTGTGGTTTTTATTCTATCCAGCACTTACAGCTGATCAGACTTTGATGGTTCGTTCCAGCCTTGAACAACAAATTTAATAAAAGTTTAGTTAGAAAACAAGCCTAAGTAGTACTTTCTTTGTGTGGTTTTTCTTATTCTCTGAGGAACTACCGCTTAAAGATTTTCCCTGTTGACATCTCATAGTAGGCATAGGAAAGTGAGGGGATGGTCTCACCCTGATTCCAGGGGCCTGCTAAATTGGCTGGCAGACATTTTCTTTCTGTGCAACACTAGCTCCCCTGCTCTGACAACTGAAAAGACCAGCTGGTGAATTGCCACTGTCTCTAAACATCTTGGCTGATAGGAAGCAGTCGCCTCTCTTGACACATGCTGTCTCAGGCAGTTCTCCCTAGTGTTAATGGCCTTGCATTGTGTCCTAAAGCTGGGTAGGAATTACATTTGAGGAAGAAAAGAGCATCTAGGTTGAGCCAACACGGGCTTAAAGGTTACAAGTTTACAGCAGGTAGTGAACCTCCAAGGGACTGACCTAGGCCCTCTGCATGTGTGTGACAGGTAGCTTGGTCTCATTGTAAGGCTCCTATCAGTGAGATCAGGACCTGTCCCTGGTGTTAAGCTGGCTTTTGCAAACCTGTTCTTGCCCAGCCTTGACGCAAGGGGTTGAACTCAGTCGTGCCTCAACTTGATGTGCCATGCTTTGCTCAAGCTCATGGAAGGCCTGCCCCTTTCTAAATGGAGATGGAAGAGTGGAAGGGGACACTGCACCTGTTACGTAAATAAATATTTTAAGAGTCCCAGGCGGTGGTGGCACACAGGTGGATCTTTTGAGGTCAAGGCCAGCCTGGTCTACAAGAGCTAGTTCCAGGACAGCAAGGACTTTTTTTTTTGTTGTTGTTTTTTGTTTTGTTTTGTTTTTTTGGTTTTTCGAGACAGGGTTTCTCTGTGGCTTTGGAGCCTGTCCTGGAACTAGCTCTGTAGACCAGGCTGGTCTCGAACTCACAGAGATCTGCCTGCCTCTGCCTCCCGAGTGCTGGGAACAGCAAGGACTGTTAAACAGAGAAATCCTGTCTTAAGAAACCAAATAAAAATCTCAGCCGGGGCGGTGGTGGCGCACACCTTTAATCCCAGCACTCGGGAGGCAGAGGCAGGCAGATCTCTGTGAGTTCGAGACCAGCCTGGTCTACAAGAGCTAGTTCCAGGACAGGCTCCAAAACCACAGAGAAACCCTGTCTCGAAAAACCAAAAAAAAAAATCTCATTGCAACCTACAGGCCTGTGGGCAGGGGAGGGTTAAAAGGTCCAGCAGATGGAAGGGAATAAAGCTTGAGCTAGTTCCTAGCTTGTATGCTCGCATCTATTATCAAAGGACTAAAAGCTGGGGCAGGAGAGTTGCTGCCAGTTCAAGGCCAGCCTGGGCTATAGAGTTCAGACCCTGACTCATAAAACTTTATTCTTGAGCTGAAAAATAAAGCTCAGTTGTGGTATGTTTGCGTAGCACGTGAGACCCTACATTTGGTAACCATCACAGCACAAAAGAATTGAAAGGAGTGTATGGATTGGAGGTTGAGGGAGCTACAGGAAGAGTTGTAATAAAGGAACATTATTAATGGATAAATTTACTAGACTAATTCAGCAAACAGTCTAGTTCTAGTCATAAACATTCAAAAGTTAAGAGTCATTTACTAAATAGTCACTTGTGATCCCAGTGGGGAACCAACTGAAGATTTTTTTTTAAAGAAGTGAGACATATACTTGAAGCTAGAGAACATCATGTAGTTCTATTTCATAGCCAGAATTTATTCCTAGAATCAAGAGGTATAAATGGGAGTAACTACTGTCAGTATTACATCTGAATGAAGAGTTTTACTTCATGGTTCAGCAACTTTGACCTCTACCAGTTTGGAAATCTTACTCCCAAAGGAACTTAGATGTTTCCTGCCAAAAGGCACAAAATGGAAGGACAAACATTTTAGACATTTGGGGCTCCTTCTGCCAATGAAGGGGATTTGAAAATTAATTCAGCCTGCCATGGTTGCACACACCTTTACTCTCAGCACTCTGAGACAGAGGCAGAAGGATCTCCGTGCATTTGAGGCAAGCCTGGTCTACAACACCAAATTTAGGCCAACCAGGGCTGCATAGTAAGACCCTGTGTCAAGAAAAGTTATGTCACTGGTTTCAGTTGTGCGATCCAGAAGCAATTATTTAGTGTGCTTTTTGGTACTTCAGTGTCCAGGGTAAAGGTTAAGAACTACAGCAACCAAAAATGGGCAGAATGATCAAGAACTTGGGCTCCTTAGGAATGAAAGTTTGGGCGGCTCCATCAGGTACAAAATTTTTTTAAGGTTCTGTGTGAAAACGGGACAAATGCAAAATGAATATTAGAGGAAAGAAGATACAGATTAATTATAACCTCATGATCAATCACTGAGTGTAGCTTTGCTTTTTTTCTTATTTGTACATATATTTAGATATGCTAAATGTTTCTCATTTTCATTTTATATACAAGTAGTTGTTGGAAGCTGATTTTATTTATTACCTTTTTTTAGTTTATTACTTAAAAAATACCAATCCAAATTCCCACTCCCTCCCACCTCTCCCCCCTCCAGTCCTAAGAGAGGACAAGGCACCCTCCCCTGTGGCAAGTACAAGGCCCTCCCTTCTACATCTAGGTTGAGCAAGATATACATCCAAAGACAATAGGATCCCAAAAAGCCAATACATGCTGTAGAGACAAATCCCAGTGCCACTATCAGTGGCCCCTCAGTCTGCCCCAATTGTCAACCCCCTTCAGAGGGACTAGTTTGGTCTCATGCTCGTACACTCCCCGTCCAGTTGGAGCTGGTGAGCTCCCATTAGCTCAGGCAAACTCTCAGTGGATGAACCACTCATGGTCTTGACTTCCTTGCTCATACTCGCACTCCTTCCACTCTTCAACTGGACCTTGGGAGCTCAGTCCAGTACTCTGATGTGATTCTCTGCCTCTGTTTCCATCTACTGTTAGAGGAAGGTTCTATAGTGATATTTAAGATAATCATCAGTCTGACTATAGGGCAAGGGCAGTTCAAGCACCCTCTCTATTACTTAGGGTCTTAGCTGGGGTCATCCTTGTGGATTCCTGGGAATTTTTCTAGAGCCAGGTTTCTTGCTAACCCCATAATGGCTCCCTCAATCAAGATATCTCTTTCCTTGTTCTCATATCTGTCCTTCCTCCATCTCAACTATCCCATCCCCTCAAGCTCTCCACAACCCTCCCTTTCTCCCCTTCCTTTTGCCCCCTCCCACCTCCATGCTCCCAATTTTGTCAGGTGATCTTGTCTGTTTCCGATTCCCAGGTGGGTCTATATATGTTTTTCCATGGGTTTACGTTATTACTTAGCTTTTCTAGGATCATGGACTATAGGCTTAATGTTCTTTGTTTATGGCTAGTATCCTTTTATGAGTGAGTACATAGCATATTCATTTTTTGGGAGTCTGGGTTATCTCACTCAGGATAGTGTTTTCTAATTCCATCTATTTGCATGCTCCTCACCTATTGTACCAATTACTGAGACTGAGAAACCTCGCCTCTGTTGGAGATAAAAGGCAGGCTCCCTGGTGTGTTACTAGCCTAATTTTTATTTTTTACAACCCTTTTTACAAAAAGAATTGCCTTGGCCTTGGTGAGCTCCCATTAGATCAGCCCCACTGTCTCAGTGGGTGGGCGCACCCCTCGGGGTCCTGTCTTCCTTGCTCATGTTCTCCCTCCTTCTGCTCCTCATTTGGACCTTGGGAGCTCAGTCCGGTGCTCCAATGTGGGTTTCTGTCTCTATCTCCATCCATCGCCAGATGAAGGTTCTAAGGTGATATGCAAGATATTCATCAGTATGGCTATAGGATAGGGCCATTTCAGGTTCCCTCTCCTCAGCTGTCCAAGGAACTAGCTGGGGACATCTCCATGGACACCTGGGAACCCCTCTAGAGTCAAGTCTCTTGCCAACCTTAAGGCTTTGTGGGAGCCTAGTCTGTTTGGATGCTCACCTTCCTACACCTGGATGGAGTGGGAGGACCTTGGACTGCCCACAGGGCAGGGAACCCTGACTGCTCTTCGGACTGGAGAGGGAGGGGGAGAGGAGTGGGGGAAGGGGGAGGGAAATGGGAAGCGGGGAGGAGGCAGAAATATTTCAATAAAAAAATATATATTAAAAAAAATTGCCTCGGCAAGATACTTTTGCTTTTGTGTTGTTTTGTGTGACACTGACTGAAAGTATTGTTTGTTTCTAAGAATTTGGAGGTTTATCCTGGGGTTCAAACCCATCTAGGGGAGTGTTTGGATTCCCCTCCCTTGAGAGATAAGTGTCCCCAAGGTCTCAGGTGAATTCACTCTTGGATCAATAACTATTCCATTACGAATCATTTTTTGGCAATGCAGAAAAGGGCCTAAGCAAGTCTGTGTGCAGGCCAGGAATAAGAAATGCTGTTGGGGAGAGCAAAGTATTTCCTTAGTGGTTGGGAATTCTAGCTGGTGCTCAAGAGTGAAAGAGGGAGGGGTCATGCCTCCAAGGGATGTAAGAAATTTCCTCCTTAGGGATGGGATATTGAGCATCTAAGGATTAAGGATCAGAATGGGAACTTATCAGAACAAAAGAAGCAGCATGAAAAACAAAGAAAGGAAACATATTCTCCCAGACAGAGGAAACAAATCCTTCTGGCCAGCCCAGAGACTTCCCAAACTTATTCAACATAACCCTTCCTGCCCCAACTAAGGAGAGATTGAGCACTGCAAGAGACCTCCCTGGGTACTGGAAAACCTTGAATCTAAGGTGGGGGATGGGAGGAAATTAGTCACTTGGTGTGTGGTTAGACCACATGACCCCAGGCAGCTGCTTTTGTAACTTAATAAAAGTGTCACGCAAAGCTACTAAATTAGTAATATAAATTGAACAAATTGATTTCGATATTAATTTGGTTTCTACTTGTGTGATAAACACCATGACCAAACGCAATTTGTAGAAGAAAGGGTTTATTTCAGTTTCTGTCTTCCAGTCCATCACGAAGGGAAGCCACTGTAGGGACTCAAGGAAGGAAACTGAGGGCAGGAACTGAAGCTGAAGCCATGGAAGAGTGCTGCTTACTGGCTTGCTGAGCCTGCTTTCTTATTCAACCCAGGCCACCTGCTCAAAGGTGGCACCACCCACAGTGGGCTCTCCCATATCAACCATTAAGATGGGGGATGGGCTCAGTTTATCATGGAACTGAGTTCACTATAAGCAAAAAGTAGCCATGTAGTTTGTCACCATCTTGACTGATGACACCATAAAGATAGAGACAACCGTGGGACATCTTTGTTAAGGATGTCATTAAGATTGAGACAATCATGTGACATAGCACCATCTTGGTTAGTAGCATCATGAAGATGTGAGAACCATGCGACTTCACCACCATCTTGGTTAATGCAGCCACTTCCCAGTACCTCGGAGCCCTCAGAAGATCACTATACCCCTTTTTTATATTCAGTATCTGATCATTTATTTGTTACTTTAAAAAAAACTTACCTTTTTTAATTTTGTGGGCATTGGAGTTTTGCATGCGTGTATGTCTATGGGAGGGTGTCAGATGCCCTGGAATTGGACTTACAGAAGTTGTGAGCTGCCATGTGGGTGCTGAGAATTGAACCTGGGTCCTCTGGAAGAGCAGCCATCTCTCCACCCCCCCCTTTTTTTTTACTCTTAAAGACTTATTACTGTTCTTGAGTTCTCAGTAGTCCTCATTGTTCGCTATGTTCAGCAAGTCCGGTTTTATCCCATGCTTTTTCAGACCCAGGCCAAGGAGGCAGAAATCTTTAATAAATAAATAAATTAAAAAATAAAAAAATAAAAAAAAGACTTATTACTGATTGGACTCAGATGTAGAAGCTCTCTGTGAGGACATCTCTCGGCATCCCCCATGGTTTTCTTTCCTCCTTCTCTTGACAAAAAGTTTATCATATTCTGTAGCTGCCCCCTTCTTTTCCTTAGTGTGTTTTTTCTTCAGAGCATTAGGTCAGTATTTGTGTCACAGGACACATGGAGTAACAAGACATTGAATCTCGGGTGCTTTGGTCCTGGGCTTCTTACCTTCTTTGTTTAAGGGCTTTCTGACAACATATTGGTAGACATCATCTTCTTTAGAGAGTTTAAAAACCTTTCAGATTCTCCTAGTTCTTTTGGACCCCAAACATCAAGGCACAGAAGTATCGCTCAGTCTCAGCATCTCTCTCTCTCTCTCTCTCTCTCTCTCTCTCTCTCTCTCTCTCTCTTTCTCTCTTTCTCTCTCTCTCTCTCGTAACCAAGTTGAGAACACTCAGATTGGTATTCACAATGCATCTTCAAAAAGACATGGGCTTCCTGTCTCCTTGGTCTATAACAAGAATGCATGCCCCTTACTCAACAGTAAGTGCACGCTGACATGAATCAAGACACCTTGCTTCATGGGGAAAAGCTTGTTTGCCATTCCCACCACTGATTCAGACCACATTCCATTCCACCCTTCACCCAGAGCATCAGCAGCTACTGCTGGGATCTTGCACTGAACTTCTCATAGAAAGCTTGCATTCATCATCCACTTCAAAGCGTTTCTGACAACCATTGTTTTACATGATATATTTACTGCTTTCCATGGGGGGCTTAAGAACGTTCCCAACCATGTGCCTCCAACACTAGCCAGGTATTTAGTTGATCCTTTGACATAGCTAAAGTTGGAAAGGTCATATGAATTTGCAGTAGGCCAGAGAAAACTTGGGAAGTCACGTATCTAACCAGGACCCAAAGGATGGACTGCCAGGTGCTAGACATGCTTCTTCTGGGCATCAGCTGCAGCTCTTGGAGACAAGGAAAACTGCCTGGGCAGGGGCTGGAGATGTAGGCAATCCTGGGTTTTAATGCCAACTTCTTCTGCCTGGCATCTCCCTGCCTGTTTTTCTCTAACTGAGAGCATTCTTTCCCTTCTTGAGACACTTTTGCTCCATACTTGGTTTCTGCTTTTGTTTCTACCCCTTTACTTCCTACTGCCCTCGCTTTTCAGTTACAATGGCACCGACAGCCTAAGGCAAAGAATGGCCTGATACCATCCTGTCCAGGTTCTTTTTAGGTTTTATTATTTTCTGGGTACCTCTAAGTGACAGGTACTTAATCCAAGATTGCACGTGGTAAATTGTAATGTGGCTTTTCAAATCCACATTGCCTGACTGGTAGACCTCTTTTCAAAAGGAAACTCACAAGCCGGGCATAGAGGTGCATGCCTTTAAACTCCACGCTAGAGTCAGAAGCAGTTCAAGACCAGTCTGGTCTACAATGTTAGCTCCAGAACAGCCAGGACTGTAGAGAAACTGTCTCCAAAAATAAAGGAGATTCACTCTGCTCTCATGCTTGCCTCCCTGTCTACATTGAGAAATGTAATATGGACAGACATATTAGAACTTTAAGAAAAGTGGTCAAAGGGGATGTTTAAAGGAGAATATCAGAGGTTCAACCCACGAAAGAACCAAGGTCATCTACTCACATATAATCTTTATATTATCCTTTATAGGAGGGAGAGTACTTAATATGTTTTTCTTGTTGTCTGCCTCCATTTGCAGGCACCCAAAATAATTGTGGGTACATGCTTCCAAGCAGTTGATCACCCCAAGTCTAGCTATGGAGGGTGTCAGGTTAGACGTTGATAAAGGCAGACTCATCTGTCACCTTGATACTCTTTGATCTTGGGTGTAGACTGCCACTCACCCACAACCTTATAAACTTTAAAAATATCAAAGGGCGATTCTTCAAAATCAAATGTCCTGTCTCACATAGGACTCTAATTGTGTATGAGTGTGTGTTCTTTCTCTTTTTAATCTCATTTTCCAGCACATGACCCGACAGATGACAAACCTCTGTAGGTTGTAAGAAAGACAGGTGTTAGGGTCCATCCAGTTAGCACAGGACTCAGAAGCAAGCCTTCTATCCATTGGAAACCAATAGGCTTCAGTTGTATGAAGGAACAATAACTTTTCTGTTTGTTTTGGTTTGGTTTTTTGTTTTTAAAGACAGGGTTTCTCTGTGTAGCTTTGGAGACTGCCCTGGAACTCACTCTATAAACCAGGCTGGCCTTGAACTCACAGAGATCTGCCTGCCTCTGCCTCCCGAGTGCTGGGATTAAAGGTGTGCACCACCATTGCTCAGCCAATACTTTTTTCTTTTTCTTTGTTTTTTATATTTATTTATTTATTATGTATACAATATTCTGTCTGTGTGTATGTCTGCAGGCCAGAAGAGGGCACCAGACCTCATTCCAGATGGTTGTGAGCCACCATGTGGTTGCCGGGAATTGAACTCAGGACCTTTGGAAGAGCAGGCAATGCTCTTAACCACTGAGACATCTCTCCAGCCCCTCAGCCAATACTTTAAAAATACATTTTAATTGATATTTATTGAGCTCTATATTTTTCTCTGCTCCCCTCCCTGCCTCTCCCCTCCCTGCTTCAGCCCTCCCCCCAAGGTCCCCATGCTCCCAATTTACTCAGGAAATCTTGTCTTTTTCTACTTTCTACTTCCCATGTAGATTAGATCTATGTAAGTCTCTATTAGTGTCCTCATTATTGTCTAAATTCTCTGGGATTGTGGTTTGTAGGCTGGCTTTCTTTGCTTTATTTTTAAAAACCACCTATGAGTGAGTACGTGTGATAATTGTCTTTCTGGATCTGGGTTACCTCACTCAAAATAATGTTTTCTAGCTCCATCCATTTTCCTACAAAATTCAAGATGTCATTTTTTTCTGCTGTGTAGTTCTTCATTGTGTAAATGTACCACATTTTCCTTATCCATTCTTCAGGTGAGGGGCATTTAGGTTGTTTCCAGGTTCTGGCTATGACAAACAAAGCTGCTATGAACATAGTTGAACACATGTCCTGTGGTACAATTGAGCATCCTTTGTATATATGCGCAAAAGTGGTATTACTGGGTCTTGAGGAAGGTTGTTTCCTAATTTTCTGAGAAATCGCCACACTGACATCCAAAGGGGTTGCACCAGCTTGCATTCCCACCAGCAAAGCAGAAGTGTTCCCTTTTCCCCACAACCTCTCCAGCATAAATTGTCATCAGTGTTTTTAATCTTGGCCATTCTTACAGGTGTAAGATGAAATCTCAGAGTTGTTTTGATTTGCATTTCTCTGTTGACTAAGGATGTTGAACATTTCCTTAACTGTCTTTCAGCCATTTTAGATTCATCTGTTGATGAGTTCTCTGTTTAATAAGAAAACCAGTAAATCAAAAATGTTAGCAAGATGTAAACCTGTCAATAGTTTTAGTAAATAAGGATTTGTGTGCAAAGATTAAGATGTCTGGATGTTTCCAGAATGGGAAAGAAAATTAGAGAGTTATAAAGGTCTGAGTAAGTTATTTAAGGTATATAAAGGGGGAAGCTCAGAGATGATGTATATGATGGTGTTATGATGTAGGAGTGTCATATATCAATCTGTTGATTTAATTGGTTAAGCAATAAAGAAACTGCTTGGCCCTCATAGGTTAAAACATAGGTGGGAGGAGTAAACAGAACAGAATGCTGGGAGAAAGAAGCTGAGTCAGTGAGTCGCCATGATTCTCCCACTCCAGGCAGACGCAAGTTAAGATCATTCCTGGTAAGCTAGCTCTTGGGCTACACAGATTATAAAAATGGGCTAGTCCAGGTGCAAGAGTTAGCCGAGAAAAGGCTAGATATAATGGGCCAAGCGGTGTTTAAAAGAATACAGTTCCCGTGTAATTATTTCGGGTAAAGCTAGCCGTGCGGGTGGCCGGGTGCCGGGGACGCAGCCCCGCCACTCCTTATTTCAACAGTGTTAGTTCCTTTTTGATTGCTGTGATCAAACATCATGACCAAGGCAGCTAATAGAAGGAAGGATTTATAGGGCTTATGCTTCCGGAGGGATAAGAGTTCGTGGTGGCAGAGCAGAGGTGGCAGGCTTGGCGGCTACAACAGTGAAGCTGAGAGTTCACATCTTGAACTGCTAGTAGGAAGCCAAGAATGAGCACTAGGAATGGCGTGTGGCTTTTAAAGCCTTCAGACCTACCCCCAGTGCTGTACTTCTTCCAGCAAGGCCACACCTCCTGAATCTATGCAAACACCATCACCAACTGGCGGCCAAGTAATTCAGATATCTCAGTCTAAGGGAAAGATTCTCATTCAAACCACCACAATGATATTAAAATTTCTAAGTTCAAAGGTCATTATTTTGATGTCAAACCTCTGCTTAAATCAGTAAACCTATGGATCTGCTCTTTATAACAATTACAAAGACTGGCTTAAAGAACAAAAATTCATGTATGTGTAATCAAAGTTTATATCGAAGTGTTTGGTTTTGGGGACATATACCTGAAGGATGCTCAATCATACTACAAGGACATTTGTTCAACTATGTTCATGGCAGCATTATTTGTAATAGCCAGAACCTGGAAACAACCTAGATGCCCCTCAACTGAAAAATGGATAAAGAAAATGTGGCACATTTACACAATGGAGTACTACTCAGCGATAAAATACAATGACATCTTGAAATTTGCATGCAAATGGATGGAAATAGAAAACGCTATCTTGAGTGAGGTAACCTAGTCCCAGAAAGATGATCATGGTGTGTGCTTACTCGTAAGTGGATACTAGCTGTAAAGAAAAGCATAACAAGTCTACGACCCTAGAGAAGGATAACAAGTCCATGACCCTAGAGAAGCTAAGTACCAAGGTGAACCCGAAGAGAAACATATGTACATTCCCCTGGGAAGGGGAAATAGACAAGATCTCCTGAGAAAACTGGGAGCATGGGGGAGGAGGAGGGGAGAAGGGGAGGGTTGAGGAGAGCTTGAGGGAATGGGGATAGTTGAGGTGGAGGAAGGACAGGTATGAGAGCAAAGAAAGAGATATCTGATTGAGGGAGCCAGAATGGGGTTAGGGAGAAACCTGGTTCTAGAGAAATTCCCAGGAATCCACAAGGATGACCCCAGCTAAGACCCTAAGCAATAAAGGAGAGGATTCCCGCACTGGCCTTGCCCTGTAGTCAGACTTATGAATATCCTAAATATCACCATAAAACCATTTGGGCTCAGGTGTGCCCTTCTTGAAAAGAGAATTGCCTTGCCAAAGTCCTTTCGCTTTGTGTGTCCCTTTATGAAACACGGGACTATTTATTGTTTGTTTATGACAATGCAAATTCAGATGCGTGTAGAGTGGTGTACATGGAAGCTGGTTGGCCAAGGGGGTAGATCACCACCTACCAATTCCCCTCCCATACACACACCAGACTTTCAAATTCAACCTTTTTGCCTACTCTGTAAAACTGGATCTGATTCTTTACTCAGTAAAGTGTTTTCTATTTCCATCCATTTGCATGCAAAATTTAAGATGTCATTGTTTTTTACTGCTTAGTAGAACTCTAAAGTATATATGTGCCACACCTTTTATCCATTCTTCTATTGAGGGGGCACCTAGGTTGTTTCCAGGTTCTGGCTATTACAAATAGTGCTGCTATGAACATAGTTGAACAAATGTTTTTGTAGTATGATAGGGCATCTCTTGGGTATATTCCCAAGAGTGGAATTGCTGGATCCTGAGGTAGGTTGACTCCCAGTTTCCTGAGAAACCGCCACACTGATTTCCAAAGTGTTTGCACAAGTTTGCATTCCCACCAGCAGTGGATGAGTGTGCCCCTTACTCCACAACCTCTCCAGCAAAGGCTATCATTGGTGTTTTTGATTTTAGCCATTCTGACAGGTGTAAGATGGTATCTGAAAGTTGTTTTGATTTGCATTTCCCTGATTGCTAAGGAAGTTGAGCATGACCTTAAGTGTCTTTTGGCCATTTGAACTTCTTCTGTTGAGAATTCTCTGTTCAGTTCAATACCCCATTTTTTAATTGGGTTAATTAGAGTTTTAATGTCTAGTTTCTTGAGTTCTTCATATATTTTGGAGATCAGATCTTTGTCTGATGCGGGGTTGGTGAGGATCTTCTTCCATTCAGTAGGCTGCCTTTTTGTCTTAATGACTATGTCCTTTGCTTTACAGAAGCTTCTCAATTTCAGGAGGTCCCATTTATTCATTGATGCTCTTATTGTCTGTGCTACTGGGGTTATACGTAGGAAGTGGTCTCCTGTGCCCATGTGTTGCAGTCTACTTCCCACTTTCTCTTCTATCAGGTTCACTGTGGTCAGATTTATAGTGAGGTCTTTAATCCATCTGGACTTGAGTTTTGTGCATGGTGATAGATATGGATCTATTTTCATTCTTCTACAGGTTGACATCCAGTTATGCCAGCACCATTTGTTGAAGATGCTTTCTTTCTTCCACTGTATAATTTTAGCTCCTTCGTCGAAAGTCAGGTGTTCATAGGTTTGTGGGTTAATATCCAGGTCTTCGATTCAATTCTGTTGGTCAACATCTCTATTTTTATGCCAATACCAAGCTGTTTTCATTACTGTAGCTCTGTAATAGAGACTTCAAAAGTCAGGGATGGTAGTGCCTCTGGAAGTACTTTTATTGTATAGGATTGTTTTGGCTATCCTGGGTTTTTTATTTTTTCCATATAAAGTTGATTATTGTTCTCTCAAGGTCAGTGAAGAATTTTGTTGGGATTTTGATGGGGATTGCATCAAATCTATAGATTGCTTTTAGTAGAATTGCCACTTTTACTATGTTGATAGTCCCAATCCAAGAGCAAGGGAGATCCTTCCATTTTCTTTTTTTTTTTTTTTTTTTTTTGGTTTTTCGAGACAGGGTTTCTCTGTGGTTTTGGAGCCTGTCCTGGAACTAGCTCTTGTAGACCAGGCTGGTCTTGAACTCACAGAGATCCGCCTGCCTCTGCCTCCCAAGTGCTGGGATTAAAGGCGTGCGCCACCACCGCCCGGCCGATCCTTCCATTTTCTAGTGTCCTCTTTAATTTCTTTCTTCAAAGACTTAGAGTTCTTGTCAAATAGATCCTTCACTTCCTTGGTTAGAGTTACCCCAAGATACTTTATGCTATTTGTGGCTATCGTGAAAGGTGATGCTTCTCTGATTCCCCTCTCTGCTTCTTTATCCTTTGTGTAAAGGAAGGCAACTGATTTTTTTGGAGTTGATCTTGTATCCTGCCACATTACTAAAGGTGTTCATCAGCTGTAGGAGTTCTTGGTGGCACTGAAGCTCTACCAGTAGAGGGCACTGGAGACAAGCTTAAAGAAGAAGGGGTTTGCTTTTTTGCATATACAACTTCTCCAGTGCCTGGCTAAACGGGGGAGTTTCACATTGCCTGGATAGAAAGCACTGGCCCTCCAGAGTTCAGGGAGGGAAGGCGGGAGGGAAAGAGGGAGGAATTTTCACCCAAAAAGGGCTAAGAGTAGGGGAGTTTCACATTGCCAGTTTAGAAGCTCGTACCAACCCCCATGGAAGGAGGGAAGGAAGGAGGGAAAAAGGGAAGGAGTGGGTGGTATTTTCACCCACTAAAGGGTCTGGAAACATGGCTCAAAAGTTAAGAGCACTTGCTACTCTTGCAGAGGATCTGGGTTTTTATCCAAGCACCCGTGTAGTGGCTTTCAACCATGCATAACTCCAGTTCTAGCAGACACAACACCCTCTTCTGAACTCCGTGAGCACCAGGCAGGCACCTGATGCAATACATACATGCAGACAAAACATTCATACACACAAAATAAACAAATCTAAAAAGATTTTTTCTCTCTCTCTGTAGCTTTGGAGCCTGTCCTGGAACTAACTCTGCCTCCTGAGTGCTGGGATTAAAGGCGCGTGCTACCAGGGGCTGGAGAGATGTCTCAGTGGTTAAGAGCATTGCCTGCTCTTCCAAAGGTCCTGAGTTCAATTCCCGGCAACCACATGGTGGCTCACAACCATCTGGAATGAGGTCTGGTGCCCTCTTCTGGCCTGCAGACATACACACAGACAGACTATTGTATACATAATAATTAAATAAATATTTTTTTAAAAAAAGGCACGTGCTACCGCCGCCCGGCCTAAAAAGGATTTTTTAAAAAGGGCTGGAGATGTTATCTCAGTGCTAGAGCATCCACTTAAGCATGTGCAAAGAACACCATGGTTCCAACCCCAGCACTAAAAGGGAAAGGTGAGGAAGAGAGGGAAGGAAAAGGAAGGAGAGTGACTAGGGAGGGTCCCACAATTTCTGGGCACCCCTTTCTGATGCATGGTTACTAGCAGCACCCAGTAGCCAACTGCAATTTGCCTCTGGATCCAAAAGCATGCACAGCATCTCCTTTCCCCAGCTCTTGCACTGCATGGCTTTCAGCGCCAGCTGCCAGCAACTTTCCATGGCACAGCGATGTTAAGATGGAAAGCCTCCAATTCGACTCCTTCTTCTGTGGTTTGAAAGTCCTCCAAAGATTCACGTGCTGGGGGCTTGGTCCCCACCGATGGTGGCGGCAGTATGGTGAGGTGGTGGGATATTCCACGGCGGGGGGGGGGGTCACTGGATATAATGGAATATGCCTATTATCTCAACACTCAGAAGCCTAGGACTCCAGAACTTTGTGAACATGGCCTACATAATAAGTTCCAGGCTTGATAGAGCTCCATTGTGAGAACTTGTCTCAAAAACAAAACAAAAACAAGTGGAGTGGAGTTTTAGGAAATCCTAAGGCTAATTGATGGGGCGCCATTTGGGAAACCCTGCTCTCTTTCCTCCTTCTTATCTGGCAATGTGATGGCCGGCTACCACATGTTCTCTTGCCCTCCGAATCACTGTGAGGTAGCACAGCTAAAGGCGGTCCTCACTAGGGTCTGCCCTATGCTGTTTAGACATTCGCCTTCAAAAATGTGAGCTAAAAAAAAAATGTGAGCTAAGCTGGGCAGTGGTGGTGCACACCTTGAATCCCAGCACTTGGGAGGCAGAGGCAGGTGGATCTCTGTGAGTTTGAGACCAGCCTGGTCTAAAAGAGCTAGTTCCAGGACAGGCTCCAAAACCACAGAGAAACCCTGTCTCGAAAAAACAAACAAACAAAAAAACAAACAAAAAATGTGAGCTAAATAAACCTTTAGCAAAAGTTTATTGCCAGGTGGTGGCGGCGCACACCTTTAATCCCAGCACTCCTGAGGCAGAGACAGGTGGATCTCTGTGAGTTCAAGGCCAGCCTGGTCTTCTAGAACTAGTTCCAGGACAGGCTCCAATGCTACAGAGAAACCTTGTCTCGAAAAAAAGGTTTATTTATTATTCTTCATTTGTGTGTGCATGCACGTGTGTGCACTTGCCTGTGTGTATGTGAACCACATGTGTACAGGTGCCTTTGGAGCCAGAAGGTGTCAGGCACAAGCAGTTCTGAGCTTGTGTGGTTGCTAGAAACAGAACCAAGTTCCTCTGCACAAGCAGAAGGCCCTCATGACTGCTGAACCCTCTCTCTGACCCCTACATTTCCTGTTAAATATAACATTAGCCTATCCCAGGTAGCTCATTCGAGTAACAAATCAACTGACTAATAAACCTCCCATGAATTGCTTTCTTTAGCATCCCAGATGGTGTCTTTCTGGCAAGTTCCAAAAAGCAGATTTCCAGCAAGTTCTACCATTTGATGAACCATAGCCACGTTGTCTCCAGTGAGCAGAGGGCGGCAAAGCCTGCGTGGAAGTTTCCCTTGAGAGCTATTTTGACTGTTTGGACTTTTCAGTGCTCTCTTAAATATATGGCATATATTTAAAGATGGGGTCTCACTATGTAGCCCAGGTTGACCTTGAACTCATATCTGCCTGTCTCTGCCTCGTGAGTACTGGGACTAAAGGTATCTGCCACCATTCCCGGCTATGACATATATAGATAATAGTATAATGTCCTTTTTCTTCCTGTTCTATCATCTGAATCATTTTCCTGTGGTTTTCCCCCATTGGTGCTTATATTTTCTGCTTCTTTTCCTGCCTGAGAATTTTCCTTTGCATTATAATTCCTCTTTTATTATTAATTATATTATTATTAATATAATCAATTTTATTATTAATTATTAATAATAATTATCCTTATTAGTTTTGGTGGAAAGTGAACCTATGGCATTTTTGAATTTTTCTATTACAAATAGTTATTTACCTGTCTGTCTGTATATGTGTGTGTGTGTGTGTGTGTGTGTGTGTGTGTGTACTGTGTATGTGCACGCATGTATGAATGCATGTGTGCCTTCCAAGAGTCAGTTCTCTCTTCCCACCATGTAGGTACCAGAAATCAAACTCAAATCATCAGGCTTGGGAGCAGGCACTTTACCTGCTGAGCCTGGCCACAGACCTTGAGCTTGCTAGACAAAGCCTCCGCTGCTGAGCCACACCCCTAGCCACGTGCCTGTAACTTTTATTGGATGTCAGACATGAATTTACCTTTTCGGTGTTGAATTTTTCATATTTAAATTTTTTTTCTGGGACACCCATCCACAGACTGGAAGCTTGTTTTCATCCAGGCTAAAGTAGATTATTCTTCTTGATCTTGACACCTAGTCCTTGTAAAATTTCCTCACATATGAGTGTGCATCAAAATTCTACTGATGACTTGAAAGCCACCCACTGGAGGTCTCGGGGGCTTTCTTTGTCTGTGCAAGAGTTAGCCTGTGCACCGCCCTGTTAGTCCTACCTGCCGTTATCTCCAAATCCAAAACTGTGTCTTCTAAACTCCGAGAGACCTCCAACTTCTTCTGCATATATTGGAAATCTCCTAAGGAATAGAACTAGGAAACAGAGTGTGGATTATCCATTATCCATATAATCCTAAAAGGGAATTTATTAGATTGACTGGCTGCCATGAGCTAGTGGATAGTCCCTTACTGTCAATCTCAGAGTGGAAAAAACTCAGTAGCTACTCAGTTCAGGAAACTGGAAACTTTAGAACAAGTGGGACGGGTGATGTAGCTTGAGTCCTAAAGCTGGGGGCTTGCAGGCCCCCTGGTGGGCTTGTGGCTGCCAAGTCTTCATTTCAAGGCTGAGCCATCTGGACCTGCTATTTAAGGGAGGTGGCGGCCATAACAACAATAAAATGCTCCTACTCAAGCAAGGTCAGGGGCACGCATGCGCATGCTTTCCCTTTGTACTTTTTCAAAACGTTTTTCAGTTAATTACGTTTGTTCTTTGACAATATTCGAAATGTATACCATGCATTCTGACCCCTCTTCCCCACCACTCTCTCATCTCTTCTACCCTTGCCAATGCTCCTCCTCAATGCAATCCATGTCTCTCTCTTTTTTTTTTTTAAAAAAAAAAGTCCATGCCCTGTTTAGTATAAGCAGGGCCATCTGTGGGACCATGGGTGTGGAACTATACCCACTGGTGCCTGGTGGGCTCACCAGTGGGTACACAACTGAAGACAATGACGACCCCCTGCGAGAATCTGTCAGCTGTGACCTCAGGTCTCTCTAGACAGATCAGCTGACCTCAAACTTAGAGCCATCCTCCTGCTTCACCATCCGAGGCTAGGACTACAGGTGTGTGCCACTATGCCGTTCTCCTTTCCACTTGGACGGTCCCTCCCACAGGCAGGACAGGTCTCCCTGACTGCGTCTCACTGACCCACGGGCCAGTTACTCAGGAGACACCCAGAAGGATACTTTGCCAACTTTCAAGGTGCCTCTGGCTCCCTGCCATGAGGGTGACAGCTAGGATTAGTCACCACAGCCTCCCTGCAGCACCTGTGGGAACTCTCCAGCCCATCATTCCTGTTTCTTCTCTCAGGGAGTGTGATAGCCACTTCCTGTGGCCTCACACCTGGAAGCTTTGGTTTCACAAATGTTACCTATTTTTTTTTAAACTTGGTTAAGACCAGATAATAAACCAGTCTCTGTTACTCCATCGTGTATGGAAACAAAATTTCCTCCTGTCATCATCACTCTGAGAGTTTGCCTTCTGGACCGCCACCTTCGCTTGTTCATAAAGCCCCCATACTCACAACATCTCTGAAGGTAGGGGTCGCCTTGCTGTTCCAATGAGAACGTGGCTGACTCTTATTACACAATAGTGCAGCTCCCTCAAGCCATGTAATTCTAAAGATAGGAGTCCTTCTGGCACTTGGATGACAGTCAGCCTAGTCAACCAGTAAATTCCAGTTCCACCGAGAGATCCTATCTCAAAACCTAAGATGGGCCGGGTGGTGGTGGCGCACGCCTTTAATCCCAGCACTAGGGAGGCAAAGGCAGGCGGATCTCTGTGAGTTGGAGACCATCACCTCCCCACCAAGACCATGCTCCCTCCCTCTTAGAGGAACCCCCCCCCAAGCTCTCACTCTTTATTATTCCAGGCTCCTCCTCACCCCCTTCAGTATTTGAGGACTTTATCCTCGAGTCACTGCCACACCATACTGTACCCCACTTGTCCAGGCCTTTATTATTTTTCTATGCACGTGCTCGAGTGTGCACATGTTTTTGTGGATATATGCACATGTGTGTGTGTGGTGCGTGTGCACATGTGCACACATGAAACAAAAACAGGGATTGACATCAGGTGTTTTCCCTGATTGCTCTCCATGCCCCTCCCCAGACAGGGTTTCTCTGTGTAACCCCGGCTGTCCTGGAACTCTTTATAGATTCCAGATTCTCCTGCCTCTGCCTCCCCTGGGATTAAAGGCGAGTGCCACCATAGTACCACCATGCCCTGCTCCATCTTAGTTAGTTTGTTTGTTTTGGTTTTGTTCGGTTCGGTTTTTCGAGACAGGGTTTCTCTGTAGCTTTGGAGCCTGTCCTGGAACTCGCTCTGGAGACCAGAATGATCTCTAACTCACAGAGATTCATCTGCCTCTGCCTCCCAAGTGCTGGGATTAAAGGTGTGCGCCACCACCACCCGGCCCATCTTAGGTTTTGAGATAGGATCTCTCGGTGGAACTGGAACTTACTGGTTGACTAGGCTGACTGCCCATCCACTCTCCAGATCCTGCTATCCATATCTCTCAACCCCCAGCATGGGGCTCATAGAGACCCTGCCCAGTTTTTATGGGAGTGCTAGGGATTCAAACTTAGGCCCTTATGCTTCTGTGGTAGGCACTTTACTGAGAGGCCATCACTCCAATCCCATTGCTCAGGATACTTGATGATTTCGTTGATTATGGGCTCAAAATCCACCTTCTCATCATCTGGCCTCTCTACTGATATTGTATTACCCTGCATCCACCACCAACTGCCACTTTTATATTGTAGGCCTTGTGGTTAACAATATTGTCAGCCCCTCAATTTCACTCATTGAAGGTTACACCTCCACTCCTAGCTCAACTCACCTTTTTTTATTAATGATAGTTCTCCAGACAAACAGAGGAAATATAGGCATATAAATACAACAGACTCCTCTTAACTTATGGTGAGATTACATCCTAGTAAACCCATAATCAGTTGAAAATATCACAGGTCAAGAGGCATTTAATGTACCTCACCTACACAATGCCACAGCTTAGTATTGCAGTGTGCTTAGAGCATTGGCTCTTTCTTTCCCCTCACGACCACATGGCTGACTAAAAGCTGCCACTAGCTCACTGATAATACCTAGCATGAGAAAGAGCATACCTCATATTGCTAACCCAGAGAAAGGGAAAAACTAAAAATCCCAAGCAAAGTTCTGATAAGTGTATTTCACTTTCACACCATAGTAAAGTGGAAAATAGCACATTGGATCATCAAAATTTTGACACACACATGCGCGTGCACACACACACACATACACACACACACACACACACAGAGAGAGAGAGAGAGAGAGAGAGAGAGAGAGAGAGAGAGAGAGAGAGAGAGAATGGGAGAAAGAGTATAAGGAATTGGGTACCATAATTTACGGGGGGTGGGGCGGGGAAGCTTCATGATCTACAGATTGATTCAGCAAGCTGGAAAATTACGTTTGAAGGCCCAAGAGAATCACTGATGTAAGCCCCAGACACAGAATGACAGGCCCAAGTTCTAGGAAGAGCTAATGTTTCAGTGTGAGTCCAAAGACAAGGGGGAAAACCCAATATCCCAATTCAAGAGCAGACATATAAGTGCCCTGTACTTTGGAAGGATTGGTCTTTTTATTTTAGTAGGGCCTTCAGCTGGCTGATCAAATGAGGGCCACCTATCAGGGATATCGATCTGCTTCACTTAGACTGCTGATTTAACTGTTAGTCTCATCCCAATACTCTATCACCATAACACTACAAACAATGTTTGACCAAATGTTTGGGGTACCTGAGGCCCAATCAAGTTACTACA
Organism: Microtus pennsylvanicus; assembly: GCF_037038515.1. Taxonomy (NCBI): domain Eukaryota; kingdom Metazoa; phylum Chordata; class Mammalia; order Rodentia; family Cricetidae; genus Microtus; species Microtus pennsylvanicus. The sequence continues at coordinate 127,410,236 of NC_134601.1, read as the reverse complement.
CAAAACTCACCATCGCACATCTGCCCCTTAGCAACTTGACACCCAGACACAATCACCTTAAAACCATACAGACTTTTCAAAGGAAGATAACAAGAATTGGGTGTGGCTCCACCCCACCCCCTGAAAAAGTAACAGCCTAGACAGAAAGCCACCAAGTGAACTCTTAAAAATTGTGATAAGGATGCTGAAGTGTAGCCTCCACAACTGATGACGTGGGGCAAGAGTGAGGGTGGGAAGGTCTCAGTTTTCTTTAAGCGGGGAAGGGAGATGTGGGAGGACTGGGAAGTGAGTGTGCTTGGTGTTCATGATAGGACATCCCAAATAATCAATACAAATATTATGAAATAAAAAAGTGGATGTGGTTGCACACACCTGTAATACTAGCACTTCGGAGACCAGAGAAGGATGGATAATTTGAGACCAGTCTGTGCTACACAATAAGGCCATAACCCTTACTCTCCAAAATAAAGAGAGACAAAACAGTAAGGACAAGGACATTAACAACCTAATCACCTGTGATGGCTAATATTGGTTATCAACTTGACACGCCTGGGCAAAGGGAACCTCTATCAAATTGGCCTGTGGGCATGTCTGTGAGCATTTTCTTGATTGTTAATTGATGTAGAAGGCCCTAGGTACTCTGGTCAGCGCCATCCCTAGGCAGGTAGGCCTGGGCTGTGTAGGAAAGGTAACTGAGTGAGAGCCAAGGAGCAAGCCAGTAAGCAGGGCTCCTCCACGGCTTCCGCTTCAGTTCTTTCCTCAGGCTTCCACTTGAAAATTCTTGCTCTGCCTTCCTTTTCTTCCCTAAGCTGCTTTGGGTCAGTCTTTTATCATGTTATGGCTGTTCTATTCCAAATGCTTGCCCCCTCCCTAGAAGAAGAGAAAATGTTCTCAAATGTTTCCTTTTTAACAAAAAAAGTTTTATTCCATTTTCTGTGCACGAATGGTTTGCATGCATGCATGTCTGTGCAGCATGTGCCCGTTGAGGTCAGAGGAGAGGGTCAGATCTAGGCAGGTGTGAGCTGTTGTGTAGGTGCTGGGAGTTGAACCCCAGTCCTCTGGAAGAGCAGCCAGTGTTCTTAACCACTGAGCCATCTCTCCAGTTCCTGTTTCCTCTTCTAAATATGCTATAATAAATACTAATATGAACTGAACACAGTCAGTGGCAATAATAAGGATAAGAGAGGAAAGAAAAGAAAGATTCCTGATCCATAGATATACTCTAATCACAACAAGGAGGAAATAGGATTAGAAGCCTTGTTTCTGTAACTAAACTCCCGGTTATATGCACTGTTGTGCAATATTAGTTTAAGATGTGTTATATTCGTTTATGCGGCAGAATATTTAATGACGCAAAGATGTTTTGCATTCTTTTATGTTGCATTTGTTTAACTCAGTGAAGCTGTGTTACTTTGCCTGTCTAAAACACCTGATGCTCTAATAATGAGCTGAGTGGCCAGTAGTGAGGCAGGAGACAGGATAGGAGGAGAAATCTAGGCTCGAGAAGGAGAGGAGTGAGGAGCGAGAAAAGGAGGAGAGGAAGATGCCAGGGGCCAGCCACCCAGCCACACGCTGGCCACACAGCAAGGAGGAAAGAAAGATAAATAGAATAAAGAAAGGTAAAAATACCAGAGGCAAAATGTAAAGAGAAACGGGGTAATTTAAGTTAGAAAAGTTACCTAGAAACAAGCCAAGATAGGACTGGGCATTTAGAAATAAGAACAAGTCTCCATGTATTCATTTGGAAGCTGGATGGCAGGCTCCCAAAGAGTAAAAACCAACCAACTACAATATAGTACTCATAACTACCTTCTTTCTTCTACTCGATCTTTAAGCTGCTCACAGTTCTTTACCCAGAGCGATTCCAACCTCCATTTCTGAAGCGTGTGAGCCATTGGGAGTCCTATCTGGATTAAGCTGTTGTAGTTTTCCATTGACCTTAGTCACAAGTTGTGGAAACACTTAGAAATGCTCTAAGCCTTAGGGTCTAAGGGATCCCCATGTTCCAGAAACTCTTCCTTACCTCCCTTTAGTGGTCAAGATCAGCCACTCCAGCCCACACCCAATCTTTGCCTATTGACTCAGGCACAAGGAACCCAAAGTGAGTGGGTGCCATTCTTCACTACTAGGGCAATGGAATCACTGTTCTGTCTCTAGAATTCATTCTTCTAGAAGTAAGACCTCTAGGTAGCAGGAACAGGAAGCATCTTATGACCCAGGCAAGCTGGCACGTGGAATTAGCCGTTTATACCCTGCAATTTATATTAGAACTGAGTGGTTTTGTCTGCTCACTTAGCTGATATTTTTGTATGTATATACAATGCATTCTGATTATGCTCTCTCTGTCTCCTCTTATCTTCCTCCCATTCCTATTAGTCCCCTCCCCATCTTACCAGTCTCTTTCCCAGATTCACGACTTTGGGTTTTGTTTAATGACTCCTTTAATTTAACCAAGGTCATTCATGTGGCCATTGGATTGAAACTATCTGTTGGAGCCAGATGGGGTCACCAATAGATACAGAACTGAATGCAATGACCCCTTTCCCTGAATCTATCAGCAAATAGATCAGCAGAGGGAAGCAAGATTCCCCCGAGCCCCTCCTCCATCCATGCCTGCAGTCACCGGCAATTGCTGCGAGTTTGGGATTGCAATAGCTCCATCCTGCCCAGAAGGTGTCATTTTGTAACACTTCTCCTTCATCTCTTCTGACTTTTACATTCTTTCTGCCCCCCCTTTCTGCAGTGCAACCTTAGCCTTAGAGGGGACGGTGTAAATGTTTTGTTTTGGGCTGAGCATTCAGCCGTCACTCACTCTCGGCACCTTATGTGGCCACGAGTCTCTTCATTCAGCCTCGCTCACTGGGGAAAGGCTTCTGTGATTAAAACTTAGAGTAGCATTTGTCTGTGGGTATAACCATAAATATTTAGAAGACAGTTTGACTCCATGTCAATTTAGCTAAACAACAGTTTTAAGTTCCCTCTTGTGGCCTGTTCTCTCTTCCCTATGTAAGATTTATTTCATGTGTGTGCGTGCATCCACGGATGTCGCTTTTCCTCCCTCTCCCCTCTCTCTTTCCTGACCTGTCTGCACATATGTGTGTCTGTCTGTCTGCCTGTCCACCTACCTGTGTGTCTGTGTGCTTGTGTGTGGGCATGTGCACATGATTCAGGTGCTCATGGACTCCAGAGCCATGGGATCCTCCTGGAGCTAAAGCTACATGTAGTTGTGAGCGGCCCAACGAAAGAGCTGGGAACTGAAGTCCTCTACAAGAGAAGCACACACTCTTTTTCTTTTCACTGTTATAATACAGGATATCTCTGTGTAACAGCCCTGACTGTCCTGAAACTCTCTTTGTAAACCAGGCTAGTCTCGAACTCACAGAGATCCGCCTGCCTCTGCCTCCCGAGTGCTGGGATTAAAGGCGTGCACTACTACCTTCCGGCAAGTGGTACACACTCTTAACCATCGAGCCAGGTGTGATTTCTGCCTGTGGATCGGGTTTCAAATCCAGTTCATGACAGTAGCGCCAATTGTGCATGTCGGGGCATGTTACCTGGCAGGTTGATATTGGTATGTAAGGTTCATAGCTGGGCAAGACTGTTGATACCTTGTCTCTCCAGCAAACTGAACAGCGCCTTCTGGCACTATGAAAGCTAGCTGGCAATGAGGAAGCTTCCAGATTAGTGAAAACAAGTACTTTGTAGATGTTTTGGGACTTTAACGATCTCCACACAAAATACTGGCAACAAACAAACAATAGATGGAAAGAGGTTTGCTTGCTGTTGTACTTTTGAGAGGGGATTTCATGTAGATCACGTTGGCTTCAAGCTTTCTGTGTAGCTGAGGCTGACCTTAAACTCCTGACCCTCTTGTCCCTACCTCCCAAGTGCTGGAGTTACACCTGCCCTCTTCACCAAAGATCTAAACACTGTAAGAGAAACAGTTAAGGGGAAAGAACTGAACAGAGAGTTCTCAGAAGAAGCGCAAAAGACACATGCATAGTTTTTGGAGTGCTCAGTATCTTTAGGCATCAGGAAAATGCAAATTAAAACTACTTCGAGATCCCGTCTAACCCCTGTCAGAATGGCCACCATTAAGAAAACAAACGCCAGTGAGGATATAGGGATAGAGGAACCCACAAATAGACTCTTGACTGGCAACCTGGTACAGCTATCATGGAGACGAACATGGAAGTTTCTCAAAAGGCTAAAAATAGATATTCTATATCACCCAGCTATACCACTTCTGGGCATGAACCCAAAGGCCTTTATAGTCTACAGAAATGCTCATGCCCATGTTGATCACTACTCCGTTCATATTAGCAGGACAATGGAATGGTACATATACACAAGGAACTTTTTTTGAGGCAGGGTCTCTCATAACCCAGGTTGGCCTGAAGCTCACCGTGTCAATATGTAGCTAAGGATGGCCATGAACTTTTGATTCATCTGCCCCTGTCTCTCAAGCTCTGGAGTTTCAGGCATGTGTCATCTCCCCAGTTTTATGTGGTGGTGGGGCTCAAACCCAGAGCATCATGCATGATGGGGAAGAACTTTACCAACTGAGCCACATTCCCAACCCACAGAAGAATTTTATTGAGCCATAAAGAAAAATGAAATCTGGAGGAAAACAGATGGGAAAGATTATATTAAGTGAGGTAAGTCAGGCTCAGAAAGACAAACACCACATGTTCTTCTTATATGTAGATCCTAGCTTCTGGCTTCTCTGTGTACAGCATTTATGTAGGAGTGGGGGTGTATAGAGCCCAGAAAACTATCAAGGAGCCCAGGAGAGGAGAAAAATATTCTTTAGGAGGGATCAGCGAAACCCATGTGCAAGTGGAAAGGAGGACACTGGGATTGGGAAGGTTCAAGCACGGGGAATGGATAGAAAGATGGGGAAGGGTAGCCGACGTTAATGCTATATGAAACAGCCATAAGGATATCTCCTACTTGATAGAAATAATCAAGAAACAAAAAATGTTTAAAAAGAGCTTGAACAGAAATACCGTATCCTGTATGGGTGGACAAGACTACTCCCAAGAGCTATACAGGTTATTTAACAAAAACCCCAGTGTCGAAGGTGGGCTACTTCTTATGAGTTGTTATGGAGGTTTCTGAGGCCCCCAAAACAACGTAATTGCCGTTGTTGTTGGTTGCCCACCAGAACTCGATGGTAAGACCCTATTACTGGACACAACACATGTTTTAGCTATAGGACGTAGCTGGAAGCTTCTTCCCTGCTGGTTAACTCGCACTGCCAGAAGACGTTATGCAGACACCATAGTCTTACTCGCCTTTGAGCCCTGTGTGCAATGATACTAACCAAGAAGGCGAAGCGAGGCCACTGGTGCAGAAGTGGCAAGTGTGTGGCGAGCTTTCTTACTGGGCTCGATATCGGTTCCACAAGAGAGAATTCACGTCTAATACTGCAAATCCAGTCAAAGCCCATGGCTTGGAGGGTGACAGGCCCTAGTGGGGAAGTTATTGCTATTACTTTGCTAAAGGGACATCATGTCCCTATCAGTCAGCTTCTAAATAACGATGTTTATGCCTATCGGAGTGATGCTGTCGGCTTTATCAGAGAGGCTTCTTTTTGCAGTGGTCAGTAGCGGCTGCAGAGACTCATAACTAGTCAAAGTGCTGAGAATAAAAGGCTGTCGGCTACCCAGCTTGTAAATGGGATATCATACTCTCTAAGGCTCAGGGAACAGTGAAGAAGGAACAGTGTTCTGGCGAATTTTCTGTCAGCTTGACCTAACCTAGAGCTATTTGGGAAAAGGGATTCTCAATTGAGAAAATGCCTCCATAAAACTGACCTGTAACCAAGCCTGTAGTGGAGTGTTTATCTAATTATTCTTTATCAGTAAGAAATTGGGAGTCAGATATCGGGGTGAGAACCTGAACAATCAGGAAAGTAATAGAAAAGCGACCAGTGGCCTCCTCCCTCTCTCTTGCCTCAGTCCCAAAGGGCTGAGAATCTTTCCAAGCCTTTTACTGCTTCCTGTGTCTCTCTCTATGTCCTCAGTCCTCCAAAACCTCTCTGGCTAGTTTTGGTCAGCTAGTAGCCAGCTCTGCCTTCTAATTCAAAGCAAACTTTATTGTCAGAGTGTGATCAAAATATCCCACAACACTGTAGAGCATTTTTTTCTTTTTAAAAGATTTTTGTTTGTTTTTTGTTTTGTTTTTCCAAAACAGGGTTTCTCTGTGTAGCCCTGGCTATCCTGGAACTTGCTCTGTAGACCAGGCTGGCCTTGTACTCACAGACATTTGCCTGCCTCTGCTTTCCAAGCGCTTCTGTTAAAGGCAGGCGCCACTACCACCTGGCTAAAAGTTCAGTCTCTTTAGAATATTCAAAATCTCCCTAAAATTCCAAAGTCTCTTTCAAAGTCTTAAGTCTCTCAGCTGTGGGCTCCTGTGAAACCAGAAGTTGAAACTTTCTTATTCCTAGAGAAAAAACCAGGACACAGTTACAACTCAAAGCAAAACCAAATTTCAACAGTGGAAATAACTCAGGGCCCAATGTCTGGGATTCTCTCACAATCTTCTGGTTTCCTCCACAGTTCGCTGGCTCCATCCTCTACAGCACACACAGCCTGTCTCCTAGGTTCAGACTGCTTCCACGGTAGGGCGGCTGCTGTCCTTGGTAGTGGTTCCCCGTGTTACCGGCGGCTCAAAAATCCCGGGGCCTCCAGCTGCAAAGGGGCTTCACTTTTACTAACAGCCTTTCCCGGGCTCTCTTAAGGGACGCTGTCCCTGATAGATGGTGCCAAGCCTCAGCTTCTTTTCATGGGACCGTCACTCCAAGGACTTGCACTACAACTAAGGCTGCACCTTCATCAGTGGTCTCTCCTGGCTTCTCTTCAGGGACTCCAGTTCCGATACAGAAGTACCAAGTCTCAGCTGCCCTCCATGACCCCTTCATGCCTTCAAAACCAGTACCACCAGGGAAACTCGCACACATGACCAAGTCTGACTGTCTCACTCCTGGCCAAGGAGTTATTCAGAGTTGATACCTGCTGGTAGAGGGAAAATCCATTTCCTTCAATGAGGTGACACTGGGTATATTAAACATACTCCAGGGCAGGACTCATGTTCAGTACTCATCCAACACAAACTGGACTCCATGTTTTTAAGGGGGTAAAAGGGTGGCTGGAGAGATGGCTTAGTATTTAAGAGCACTGGCTTGCTCTTATAGAGGACTGTGTTTGATTCCTAGAACTCACATTGTGACTCACAACCATCTGCAACTCCAGTGCCAGGAGATCCAGCTCCCTCTTCTAACATCTTTAGGGACCAGACCTACACATGTGGTGCATACATGTAGGCAAAACATTTATATACATAGAATAAAATAATTTTTTCTTCTATTATTTTATTGAAACTATTTCCTGTGCCTTTGATCTGGGCTTCTTTCCCTTTTTTGAAGCCCTTGTTTCATAAGCTTTGTCTTTTCATAGTGCATTGAAAAGTCCAAGTGCTCTGTTCACTGGTTTTTATGGTTTTATTATTGGGGTGGGGGTGGGGCCGGAGAGATAGCTCAGTGGTTAACAGCACTTAGTGATTTTTCAGAAGGTCCAAGCTCACCTATGTCAGGTAACTCACAGCTACCTCTGACTCCAGCTCCAGGACCTCTGGTGTTCTCCTCTGGCTTCCACAGGCACCTGCACACACATGGCATTCACAAAGACTCAAAGAGAGGGGGAGACATAAAGAAAAGTAAGCCTTCACAGAATTACTCCTTTTAAAAAGCGCCTTCTTTGACTGAGTGACCCAGTTCCTCTACTTTGTCCCCTTCTACTTTCTATGGGTGCGACTTGCCACTGAACTTTCTGTAGACCCAGCGCATCTTTCTTTTTTCTTTTCTTTTCTTTCTTTTTTTTTCTTCGAGACAGGGTTTCTCTGTGGCTTTGGAGCCTGTCCTGGAACTAGCTCTGTAGACCAGGCTGCTCTCAAACTCACAGAGATCTGCCTGCCTCTGCCTCCCAAGGGCTAGGATTAAACGCATGCGCCACCATTGCCTGGCTCCCACCGCATCTTTCTGTGGAAAGTTTTATTTCTGCTTGTATTTTCTTCAGTAGTTCTCTTTATTGAGTGCTATTAGACACATATCCTCTAAAAGCTCAGAGACTAGCCAGGAGCGGCAGTACAAATGTGTAATCCCAACATTCAGGATACTGGGGAAGGAGTATGGCAAGTTCAAGGCCAGCCAGGACTAGTGATTAAGACCTTGATCTCAAAATATGTTCAAAAATGGGCTGGAGAGATGGCTCAGCTGGTAAAGGCTAGGCTCACAACCAAAAAATGTTCAAAACAAGAGCCACAGGACATGGGCTACAAAAGGGCTGCTTCAGTCTCTAAAGGTGCTTGCATCAAGCCTAATCCGCAGAGTGGAAAGAGAGAACCAGTTCTTGCTGGTTCTCTGACCTACACGCGTGCGCTGGGGCACATGCAAACATAATAAATAGTTTTAAAATTATTTGCATATGTGTGTCTGTGTGGGGTAAGTCCAGTGCCTGCAGAGACCAGAAGAGGGCAACAGAGCTCTTGGAGCTGGAGTCACAGTTGATTGTGAGCCACTCAATATGATCTCTAGTAATGGAACTCAGATCCTCTAGAAGAATAACATGCCCTCTTGACTGATGAGCCATCTCTCCAATCCCTACAATCTATCAATCAATCAACAATAAATGAATAAACAGATAAATAATAAAACAAACAAACATTTTTTTTGAGACAGAGTTTCACTATATTGTCCTGGTTGGCCTGGAACTCACTATGTAGACCAGGCTGGCCTCGAACTCACAGAGATCCACCTCCCTCTGCCTCCCAAGTGCTGGGATTAAATCCATGTACCACCACATTCAACTCAATAAATATAATGCCTGAATCCTCAGATACTGAGCCACAGGGTTTGGGACACCAACCTCTCAAACCAATAAAGTTTTGAGGTTAAAATAATATTATAATGCTAAGTATGGCACTCTATGGGACAAAGATCCAAGAAACTAAGATGGTGATGGTGGCGCACGCCTTTAATCCCAGCACTCGGGAGGCAGAGGCAGGCGGATCTCTGTGAGTTCGAGACCAGCCTGGTCTACAAGAGCTAGTTCCAGGACAGGCTCCAAAACCACAGAGAAACCCTGTCTCGAAAAACCAAAAAAAAAAAAAAAAAAAAAAAAAAAAAAAAAAAAAAAAGAAACTAAGATACCACACATACCACAGCATAAAGACTCTCAAACATATTAAAGTACAGCCACCTCTATAAATGACCTAAAACAGCTCAGAGTCATTGTACCCTTGTGCACAGAAACCACAAACATCTATCTCGGTTATGGTTTGAATGTGTCCCCCAAAAGATCATGGTTAGAGACTTAATCCCCAATTCATATGTGTATGTATTTTGAGATCAGGCCTTTAGGAAGTAATTCTGATTGGATGAAGCCATGACAGTGGGCCCCAGGAGGGCTTTAGTGGCTTTTACCAGAGGGGGAAGTGAGCCTCAAGAGAGGAAGAGGCTCAAGCTAACATATTTGCTTTTTTTTGCCATGTGTGTTCTTTTTTGGTTTTGTTTGTTTTGGTTTAGGTTTTTTGAGACAGGGCTTCTCTGTAGTTTTGGAGCCTGTCCTGGAACTAGCTCTTGTAGACCAGGCTGACCTCAAACTCACAGAGATCTGCCTTTCTTGCCATGCGAAATCCCTAGCCATGTCGTGATAGAGCAGTGAGGCCCTCACAAGATATTAAACAGCTGGTGGTTTCATGCTCTTGGACTTCCTACCTTCTAAAATCATGAGCCAAATAAGCTATTCTTTGTAAATTCCCCAGTCCCCGATAGCTTGTTACAGTATTAGAAAGTGGAGCAAAATGCTGTCTTGTTTGTCTTTGAGATTTCACAAAGAGACAGTTAAAAATTAATTTGGGGGTGGGGAGCTGAAGAGATGGTTCAACAGTTAAAAGCAATTTCTGTTCACCTAGAGCAGTGGTTCTCAACCTTCCTAACGCTGAGATCCTTTAACACAGTTCCTCATGTTGTGGTGACCCCCAACCATAAAATTATCTTTGTTGCTACTCCATAACTATAATTTTGCTACTGTTAGGAATCATAATGTAAACACCTGTATTCTCTGATGGTCTTAGGTGACCCTTGTGAAAGGATCATTTGACCCCAAAGGGATCGCAACCCACATATTGAGAACCACCGTTGTAAGGGATCTGAGCTAGTTTCCGGCATCTGCATCAGGCAGTTCACAACTGCCTGTGACTCCAGCTTCATGGTTGGTCTTAATGTCAACTTGTCACAAATTAGAATCAATCTGACTGGGGGGGGGGGTTCAATTAGGAAATTGTCTTCATTGATATGGGAAGACCCACTCTAAATGCGGGCAGCAACTTCTGGTATCAGCCCAGTTTTTTTTTTTTTAAGGGAGCATGACAAGAAGCAAGGTTATTTGCCTTTTTCTTACTGGGCCTTCCCTCTTGCTACCACATTGATTTACCCTGTTGCTGTTACTACTGCTTCCTTTGCTGACGTCAGAAACAATATTGCCAGGCTTCCATCATTGCCAGCAACTCTCTAGGAACCTTCCAGGTTTTTGGTACTAGACAGGGACTGCTAAGACCCCCAGCAAGTGGACTAAACAATACCCAGGTGTGATTCAGCTGTTCAATTAGGAGTAAGCTAATATAATTATATGTGCTATATTTATACAAATCTCTCCATGCTGTCACGTCTGTCCCTCTTCCGGCTTCCTCAGGCACCCACACATGGGGCATATACTATAAAATAAAAATAAAAGTAATATTTGATTTATGAAAGTCATTGGCCTCACATTTCTTGGTCATAGTCATAAAGTTGGCACAAAAACTTGGTCAATACATTTTAGAACAGCAATGTGATCTCAAGGAGATCTTAAAAACATGAAATCTACAATTAAGGAATATGGTACTCAAACATATGAAATACCTAAAATAAAAATGAAAACTTAAAAATGCAAAGGAACCACAGAGTTCAGGGAGACCATAGCACAGCTGCAAATAAACCAGCGAGGAGACTTCTCTCTTGAAGTATGTGATGTCCCACATTCGGAAAGGAGAGCCCCCAAAATGTCCAGAGTCATACCCCAGGATATAGATCTAGAATACATCCTGGAAACCTCATACCCTGAAACTCAGAGAACTCCAACGTTCCAAGGAATTTATAGCCTACGACAGCAAAAACAAACATCTCAGCGAGCTCACATCCTCTGACACAGGCTTCCAAACACTTTAGGACCTCATCTCATCTCATGGGCCAGCAACCCCCAAATAGCTCAGCTTCCTCCTTGAAAACATAAACACAAAATGTTCAAGACCCTGTGACATGGCTGCTGTTTTCCACCTCCAGCCAGGGAGCAGACTTTTTCCAGACTTTCCCAAGCCTGTGGATGCCTAGTGGTACTCTTGGAATATAATCCTGGGAAGCGGTAGGACGTCCCTGTAGCGGTGTGAATGGTTATGTTCCCATGTGCTTAGATGTTTGATGACAGTGTTTGGAGAGGTTTAGGAGGTGAGGCTTTGTTGGAGAAGTCATCACCAGAGGCAGACTTTGCAAGCCAAAGCCTCCAGCTCTCCAGTTTGCTTTCTTTGCTTCATTCTTGCAGTTGGAAGTTGAGCCCTTAGCTTCCTTTTTTTATCACTATGACTACCACCTGCTGCCATGCTCCCCACCGCGATGGACTCTTATCCCTCTGGAACCATAAGCCCGAATAAACCCTTCCTTCTACAAATTGCCTTAGACATGGTGCTTTGCATTTTTATATTAATTTATTTATGTGTATGAGTGTTTTGCCTGTGTGTGTATATATACATGGCATATGTGCTTCATGCCTACAGAGGTCAGAGAGGTCATCAGATCCCTGGAACCAGAGTTACAGACAGCTGTAAACCACTATATGCAGGCACTGGGAACTAAACTCGGGTCCTCTACAGGTACTTTTCACCTCTAGACCCTTAACCAAGGTAATTTATCACAACAGACAAGTACAGCAGCCTTTTTAACAGCAGCCCCTGCAGGCCCTCCACTTTCTCCCTAGCCTGTACTCAGCCTCCAGTCCCCAGTGGCTTTAGCCTCCATTTAAGCAAACGTTCTGGTCCTGTGTGTCTCCAGAGTCTCCAAATTTCAGGAATACGCTCTGTCCTGTGTTCTCACATGAGTTTGTTTGTTCTCACATGAGTTTGTTTGTTCTCACATGAGTTTATTCGTAAATTTGTTTGCTTGGTGTTTTTATTCTTCCTTGTGGTGAAGATGAAAGTTTGTTTTCTTACAAGACCACGAGAAAACCAGAAGCTTTTTCATGTCTTCCAAATCCCCACGACTGTCCTCGGTATCTGTTTCTCCAAACCACTTTCTGTTGGGTTTATTGGTTCTTCCATTCCCTGTAGTTAAGCCTGCATTTCTAAGTGGCTTTCTGTTGGGTTTCTAGTGTGTTCATGAGATCAATTACCTAGTTTCTGAATGTTTCTCATTCTGACTTACACTGTCTTCTCCCATCTGGTAGCATTTTCTAATCTCTCTGAGCTCATTTAGAAATACTATAAATTTTTTTTGTTGTTGTTGTTTTGGTTTGGTTTTCTTTGGTTTTTCGAGACAGGGTTTCCTCTTTGTGTAACAGTCCTGGCTGTCCTCGAACTCCCTTTATAAATCAGGCTGGCCTCAAGTTTTCAGACTCACTGAGATCTGCCTCCCAAGTGCTAGGATTAGAGGCGTGTGCCGCCGCCACCGCTGCCACCATCACCTGGCGAGTTTTCATGTGTTTTGTAGATAGCCTTTTCTTATCTGTAATGTGGGAAATGTAGCACAGTGTACTGTCTTTCCTGCCAAAACTTAAATGCGAAAGTTCCACCTGTAAAGAAATTTGTAAAGACACTATCCAGCAAAAATCCCACTCTGAGCCATCGTTTTTCTAAGGCAAAAGTTTGTGTTCAAAGTTTCAGGCTGCTATCATAAAGCTGTTTTTGCCCTCAGCTGTACAATTGTGAGTTACTCAGCTACCTAAGAATGTGAAGCCAAACTGGGCGGTGGTGGCGCATGCCTTTAATCCCACACTCGGGAGACAGAGGCAGGCGGATTTCTGTGAGTTGGAGGCCAGCTTGGTCTATAAGACCTCATTCACGACAGCTAGGACTGTTACATAGAGAAACCCTTCTCGAAAAACCAAAAAACAAAAAAGCAAACAACAACAACAAAAAATTTTTGCAGCAACATTTGCACACGTGAATGTATCATGTTTTGATCATAGTCGCCTTCCTTCTATCCCATCTTGCCCTACTATCTCTTTCCCTTCCCCAAGTCCCTTTCTACTTATGACATAAATTAGTAACTAATTAATAATTCTACTCCTGGAAATGTGCAAAATGTTACATAAACAAGATTAATTATTCATCTTGATAACTAAAAGTTGGAAATAACCCAACCTTAAAAAATTAGTGTACATGCACATAAAGGAACACTAAAGAGCTGCAAAAAAAAAAAGGACCAGAGCAATGGTTCAGCAGCTAAGAGCACTTGCTGCTCTTGCATAGGATCCGAGTTTAGTTTCTGGTATCCACAAGGTGTTTCACAACCATCTGTAACTTCAGTTCCAGGGGATCTGACCATCTCTTTTGGACTTCTCAGGAAACAAACATGCATGTAGTTCAGACACATGTGCAGGCAAAACACCTGCACACATAAAAGAAAAGAAAATATTGAGAGAACCTGGGCGAGTACCTCCATAACTGTTGGAGCATTTAGTATGCAGAAGGCCCTGGGTTTAATTCCCACCTCAGAAAGGAAGGAAAGAAAGAGTAAGTTCCTATAAACTGGTTTGTAAAAATTTCTGGGATGCATTGTTCATAAAAGATACAAAACTGTTGTTTTTTTCTTACTCTTTTCTCTTTACACTTTGGGGGCTCACCATCCAGTTCCCAAATAAATTATCAGACTCTTATTCTTCCTAACAAAGGCCTGACCTTAGCTTGGCTTGTTTCTAGCCAGCTTTTCTTAAATTATCCTGTCTACCTTTTGACTTTGGGCTTTTATCTTTCTCTGTTCTATATACCTTCCTTTACTTTTTACTCTGTGACTTGCTGTGTGGCTGGGTGGCTGCCCCTGATGCCCTCCTCTCCTCCTTTTGCTCCTCAATCTTCTCTTCCCAGATTTCTCCTCCTATTTAGTCTCTCTTCCTGCTAGCCCTGCCTCTCCTTTCTCCTCCCGAGCTATTGGCCCTTCAGCTCTTTATTAGACCAATCAAGTGTTTTAGACAGGCAACATAACACAGTTTCACAGAGTTAAACAAACGCAACACAAAAAATGCAACCCATCTTTGCATCATTAAACAAACATTCCACAGCATAAATAAATGTAACACATCTTCATCTAACATTCCACAACACAGAACAGTAGAAAAACAATGTTTTTTGGTCACCATCCTCCACTATCAGAGAGATGCAAATTAAAACTACTTTGAGGTTTCATATTACGCAGTCAAAAGGGAGATTAGTAAAAGACAACAAAAGCTCACAAGAGTGTGGGTAATGGAGCCCTTATGCACTGTTGCTGGGAGTGCAAATAGACATCGGTGTGGAGGGTTAATTCATTGTTTATTCCTGGAAAGCTATGGCAACTCTTCTAAGAGTAAAATTGTTTATTTGTTTTGAAAAATGCATATATACATACAATGTATCTTTATCATCTCCACCTCCACTTCTCCCCTTAACTCCTCCTGGATCAGTCCCCTACTCTGCATCTCCATCCAACTTCATCTCTTCCCCTAAAAAGATAACTCATTCTAGAACTAGACCCAGCTGGGGCACTCCTGGGCGTATACCCAAAGGGTTCGATTTCCTACTACAGAAACACATGTGCGCATCCCTGTTCATTGCTGTTCGAATCACAATAGCTAGGACATGGAAACAGCCTAAATGTCCACCACCTGAAGAATGGGTAAGGAAAATGAGGTGTCTCTACAACAGAGAATTTTGTGCAGTATAAAGAAAAAGTAAGTTATGGATTTGCAGGTAAATGGAACTAGAGACTGTTATACTGAGTAAGGTAACTCAGACCCAGAAAGATAAATACCACATTTTGACCCACAGATACAAAATATCACATTGAATTTTGTATTTGTAAGATTAATTCTGGGTACCTGTATAATCCAGATACTTGCTATTTATGGATCACAAGCTTGTTTATTTTATGCAAACCTGGTGGCCAGGGATGGCACTGCCCACAAATCCCCCGATAGACTTGACTACAGGCATATCTGACTGAATCTCTTCTTCCCAGATGGATATAGTTTATGTGAAGTTGACAAAAAACCGGCATAGTTGCTTCCCAGAACTTGATGGTAAAACTCTGTTGCTGAAGACACTGTTGACTTTGGACACAGGATGTGAACTAATCAGTTGTACCTGCTTAAGATGTGACCTACCTAATGCCTAGTTTTCATAGTACTGAAAGGCGCTATGTAGGCTGGCTGGGGGCTGGGGTGTCATCAACAGTCATAGCCAGCTGTGAACTCTGTGACAATAAATATGAATAAAATAGTGGCACAAATCTTATGAGTAGCTAGCCACTTTCTGGTTGGATTTGAGGCTCATTCCACAGAAGGAAACGCATGTTTGGTAGTATAAATATGGCCCCAAACCAATGATCGGGGAGGTCATAGGCCAAAGGATGAACTACTACTGTTGTGTTGCTAAGATGCACATAGGATCAGACGGCACTCTAAATTCCTCTCTCTATATTCATAGATTACTGCAGCTCTCAGACCATGTCAGAGAAGGGTTTTTATTCTGCTAGTGAAGGCACCTAACACAGAAATTCACAACTGGTCAAAGTGCCAAGAGTATAAGTATCAGTGTAGATCTCAGCCACAAATTGGACATCACTCCACTTCCCTCCCAGGTTCAGAGACCAACACAGACAGGAGGGAGAAAGATGGTAAGAGCCAGAAAGAGATCAGGGAGGACTGATGCAAAACAGTGTCCCCTGGCACACTGTCCCTGTCGGCACAAGACCCTTACAAGATCAAATCACTCAACATCCCCGCCTGTAGGGGGAGGAGCTCATGCGCCCCCATCCCTAACCTAGGGGCTGTTTACAGTAGGTGGCTTCTAGGAGACGAAGAGTCAGCTTTCTTTAAGGGTGTGGAGCATGGTAGGTCGGCCACTCCAGTGGATGGCCTCCCCCACAGGAGTAGATGAGCTGCACAAACTGGATTGAATGAGTTATCTTTTTAGGGGAAGAGATGAAGTTGGATGGAGATGCAGAGTAGGGGACTGATCCAGGAGGAGTTAAGGGGAGAAGTGGAGGTGGAGATGATAAAGATACATTGTATGTATATATGAATTTTTCAAAACAAATAAACAATTTTACTCTTAGAAGAGTTGCCATAGCTTTCCAGGACCCTCACCTCTTATTCTCAAAGGGTCAAGAAGAAATTTCCTAGCAAAATGTTTTCCCAGGAAGATAGTGACCTTCCCCTCTCTCACCCAGGAGATTCCGAGCACAAGGTCACTTAGCTCAGCCCAGCCAGTCACCTGGTACAGGCTGATAAAGATGGCCTAACTCAAGAACAGTGGCCTTGCTCTAAGAACAAGGAAAAAGTTGACTTAACGGAATGGGAGGGAGAAAAAGTCCTTGTACCCATGCCAAAGCAGCTTCAAAAATTCTCTTTAAAAGCTCACCCCACAGAGGAGATACAACTCCTCTCTACCTCGCTGTAACGGGGATGGAGATGAGTTCCAAACATGTTTGTATTATGCTGATTAAACCTTGCTTATTACAGTCTGGGCCTCTCTGGTGGTCTCTCTCTGGGGGTCATAATCTGGGCACAACAGGCTGAATTGTGTTTTTCTAACACATCACTTTGCCAGATCTTCGAAGGCACTGTTGTGCTTTGTTGTGAAGGCCAGTAGTATTTCATCGGATCTATAGAAGATGGCTTTGAAATAGCATCAGGAACGCCCAGCTCTCACCACCTTCGCTGTTCCAACAGGAATCTCTCCGCTGGGTTGTTCCACTAGACACCAATGAGGCTGTGCTCTTCCACCCTTTCCGCCCTCACTGCCAAGTCTCAGTAGAGGGTGAGAAAAAATAGCTCTAAATATAAACCACGGTACTTCTCAAACTCTGTAGGATTCCCATCTCACTTGCTGAGAATAAAAATCTTGTGAAAAAAGAAGAACATGATAACTTTTGTGAAAGAAATGGGGATTATCTAGCCATACTTGCTTGTAAATGCATAAAAGAAGTTCTCATTAGAGCTGGAGAGATGGCTTAATGGTTAAAAGCACTGGTTGTTCTTCCAGAGGACCCAGGTTCAATTCCTAGCACCCACATGGCAGCTCACAACTGTCTATAATTCCAATTTCAGGGGGTCTGGCACTCTTACACAGACATTCATGCAGGCAAAACACCAATGCATATAAAAATAAATATATTTTTAAAAAGAAGTCTTGGTAGGATACACTAATAAACTAATGAGGGGGTTGAAGACGAAAACCCACATTCTGTGAGCTGGCTTATAAGTCCTTCTAGAGAAAACGGAAATGGTGAGAGTGGTACCTACAAATCAGGGCAGAAAACAATTGTGTGGACAGATTCCTGGTGGATTAAATGAGAAGCGCGAAAAATGTATCCTCTTGTAGTTAGTAACTAAAATAAAAAAATGTAATAAGCGCTTAAAAAATAAGTCCTTCTAGAATAATGTTTTGAATACAGACTGCCTATCATTTTGTGTTATTTTTCTATTGCTGTGATAAAACTCCATAACCAAGGCAACTTATAGAAGGCAGGATTTATATGGGCTTACAGTTCCAAAGGGATAAGAGTCTGTCGTGGTGGGAAGCGTGGTAGCAAGCAGCAGACTGGAACAGGATCCCGAGGGCTCACATCATAAATCACAAGCAGAAAGCAGAGACACAGAGTTTGAAATGGCACTAGGCTTTGAAACCTCAAAGCCTACCCCTGGTGTCATACCTCCTCAAACAAGGAGACAGCTGCTAAATCTACTGAAACAATGCCACCAGCTGGGGATCAAGTTTCCAAAGATCAGCCACATTCAATTCACCACATGGCCTTAATCCAGTGGTTCTCAATCTGCGGGTCTCAACCCCTTTGTGGGTCTACTATCCCCTTCACAGGATCACATATTAGAGAGCCTGCACACCAGATATTTACATTACGATTCATGACAGCAGCAAAATCCTGAAGTAGGGTAAAAGGGACAACTGGAGCAGGAAACCCACCAATCACTTAGCACCCTGACTCTGAACCCAGAGTCAGTGAGAAGTTACATACCCTGTATTTGAGACCTGGGCCAGGAAGAGAAACATCTTTATCCCTGAACCCAAGACCAAAGAAAAATGCCCTGACTCTGAAATTAGTGTCAAAGAAACACACCCTGTCCCTAGAATCAGAGCCAGTGAAAGAAGTATGCCCTGGTCCTAAGATTAGAGTCAAAAAGCTAAAAAGGATCAGTCAAAGAAACACAGTTTGTCCATAAAGTCAGAGTCACCTCTGCCACGGACCAGCTAAACTGACCAATCCCTGAGCAGGGAAAAACTAACCAATCCCTCTTCTCCCTGGGAAAACTCTGCCCCTAAGAAGCCCTATATAAGCCTCTCAGCCCCTTCAGTTAAAGGCTGCCGTTAATCCCTCCCTGTCAGAGGCAGCCACTCTCCTGGACTACTCTTTTCCAAATCAATCTCTTTCTCAAGAATTTTGGATGATGAGCTTCATTCACTGCTGCAGACTAGAAGAACCTGGCTGGGACCTTCCTTAGGGTACTGAGCTGAAAAACCTTGCTGAGACGTTCCCTAGGGGGCCTCAGCAAGGCAGAGCAGAACAGAAGAATCTTGCTAGAATGCTCCTTAAGGGGGACTGAGCAAGGCCGGGCAGATAAAAAGTAACAACTTTTCACCAGAACCAGAGGAGATTGTTACATTTCTGCAGGGGCTTCCCCTTTAGCAGAGTGTTAGCAAAAGAAGAAACATCTTTAGCCTGAGAAGCAAATAGCTGTGTTAGGATGTTCCCTTAAGGGAACAGAGCAGAACTCAGCTGTAGCTGCTCTCCAGGAGAAGAGCAAGATTGCTATATACTGCGGGGAGACCAGCCCCCAACTTAGGTAGCCTGGCTTCCTGATAGTTAGGACACCTTTTCTCCAGGGCTGAGCTGTCCAATGGCAGTTCTATCCTCCAGAGCTGTCCTATTGCGGCTCCACCCCTCCAGAGCTGTCCTACTGTGGCTCCACCCCTCCAGAGCTGTCCTACTGTGGCTCCACCCCTCCAGAGCTGTCCTATTGCGGCTCCACCCCTCCAGAGCTGTCCTATTGCGGCTCCACCCCTCCAGAGCTGTCCTATTGCGGCTCCACCCCTCCAGAGCTGTCCTATTGCGGCTCTAAGTATATCCTGGCTTCCTGATAAGTCAGGATATCTCTTCAATACTACAACTGTAACACATTCCCCTACAGTAGCAATGAAAATAATGTTATGGTTGGGGGTTACCGCAACATGAGGAACTGTATTAAAGGGTAGCAGCAGTAGGAAGGTTGAGGACCACTGCTGAAGGTGTTCACACCTTTAATCCCTGAATTCAGGAGACAGAAGCAGGCTGATCTGAGTTCAAGGCCAACCTGGTCTTCGTAGTGAGTTCTAGGCCAGCCAGAGCTACATAAGTGAGATCCTGTCTCAAACAAATAAAAGCATTAATCTAAGGGCATGGGAGAGAGCTCAGTTGATACAGTGCTTACCATGAGTGCATGAGGACCTGAGTTCAATCCTCAGCACCACATAAAAAGTCAAGTGCAATGATGCGTCCACATCTATAATCGCAGCACTGGGGAAGTAGAGGCAGGAGGATCCCTGGGGCTTGCTGATCAGCTAGCAAACTCAAGGTTTTTTTTTCCAAAGAAGATGAAGGACTGATGAGGTGGCTCACATGGTAAAGGCACTTGAAGCCAAACCTAAAAACCTGAATTTAATTCTAGAAACACATGGTGGAGAGGAAATCGAGAATTGACCCGTAATAGTTGCTGTTAGCCCCAGAGCATTGCCCCCTCGCATTCACATGCAAAATAGGCAAATAAATGCTAATAATAATATAAATTCAAAAAAAGGTGGGAGTGATTGAAGAACACACCCATTGTTGATCGGACCTCTACCTGCAATGTGCAAAGACATGCGCGCGCGCGCACACACGCACGCGCGCGCGCGCACACACACACACACCCCTGGCAGGTCTCACAGCTAGCCTCGTCTCCCACTGGTTTTGCCACTGATAACATCTGACATGCGAGTTCTGATGAGAACCAGTTGTCTGGGTTACTTTTCTGGATTGAAAGACACTTTGCCTGAGAACATTTACCCTTCGCTTGGTCCTGCAAATGGCTGAGCAGAAGGCTTGGTGTTTCTGCCCTTACTATTGCATCTGGCTCCTTTCTTGCCTTAATCTTTGCATTGGGTTCTATTCAGGTCTGCACATACACACACCAACCATTTAAGAAAGAATTTGCTCAGAATTATGATCTAGGGTTCACTAACTCTAGACTTAACTTAGCCTTTCTCCTCCCCTTCCAAGGCTAATGACACCTACCTACCAGCAACCGTGAGAAGTACCAGAGCATAGAAGAATGCCAAGCGGCAGTGTGGAGAAAAGTCGGGTATATCCCTTTTATTAGCCCATCACCTTCATTAGTCCTGGATTTGTAAGCTCCCGGTTTGCTGCAGTTGAGACGTTTCCTGTGAGCAGGGCTCTCACTTCTCTGATCTCAGAGCGCGGAATCAAGCCTTTCCCATGCAGTCTCAAGCAACCCTGTGGTGCCACACCTAGGTCACTGTGTTAATTGCCTGTGTATATTTGTCTGAATTGCCCATTTGCATGGGCTTTTTCCAGACAAGGATTATAATTGGTTTCCATCTGTCTTCCTTCCCAGCTGCATAGACCCTTCATAAAGGAAGTACTTAGAATGTTTGATGAATTTTGTTACTCTGTGGGTTGATGAACATTCATCATGAAAAACTGTGGCTTTCTCCTTTAAAGCCCTGATGCCTGTGAACTACCCAAAGTAACTCCATTTTGTCCTAGTTTTAACTAACTCACCCAATGGCCCCTCAAGCCCATACCCCCATCCTCCCCGTGCCCCCATCCTCCCAGCTAACCACATCCTGCTAAGCAGAACATTCTCATTCTGCAGCGTCGGTCTATAGGTCCATTAGTCTACAATATAAAACAAACTGAATCAACTGAACTAAAACTTTTGAAAGCACTTCCCCCACCCCCCACGGTAGCCTGCCTTTGGTGTGATGGAATTGAGGTTTTCAGTTTATAAATCCTACCCTGCCTCACTCGGAGTCAATAGTCTTTTCTGGTGTGAGCTTGCTTTCCACCTCTGGGAAACAAAGGACTCTTAATGTGTCCTTCATTGAGTGGCATTCTTCCCTGTGTCTCGCGTGGGTACAACAACTGAACACTACCGTCTAAGACTGGTATGAACAACTCTAAGGAAAGCGGATTATCACCTTCATCTTAGCTCCTTTCTATCAATAGACTGTGGGCCTAAGATCTCAATACCTTATTTATATCACATTATCAAGGTAGTCATGAAGGATTAAGATCTTATTAAAGTTAACAAGCCAGCCTTTAAGTCCTGCCCCCTCAGCTAATTCACTACCTAACAAATTGCTCTGCTCAGTCAATGGTTGCAACTCTGACTATACATTCAACTCAGCTGGAGAGCTTTCAATCAACCTCTTACTCGGCCTCCACACAGAGAAGGCATATTAGAGCCTCCGGGGTGGGTGTCAGGCATCAGGAGGTTTGAAACTCCCCGGGTGATCCCAATGAGGGCCAGAGTGGAAAATGAGACTCGCTGATAGATAAGGCACTCTCGTGGCTCTAACTGCATCCTTTCCCCCTCCCCTGGTCCACCGGCTTCTCCAAGACCCTTCCTCTCCTCCCTTGCCGGCCTTCTGGCTGCTCACCCATTGTCTGATAATACAGAGTCGGTAAGCCTGGGGCTCTGTCATCTTGCGATCATGCAGCAAACCGTACCCCCTCAGGCTCATGGTTTCTTCTCCAATTTAGTAATAACACCTGTGCTCACAGTAATAAGGGACTCTGAAGCCCTTGGCTGCTGAGGAACAACATGCAAATGTAAGAGCTATCGAGAGCCCTGAGTACCAATGTTTAGGGATAAAAAACCACTTGTAGAAGGTGCCACATAGAGTTAACACGGGTCTAAAGTTTCAATCCAGGCAAACGAAACTGTATTGTGACTAAAAGCTACTAGGAAAGCATTTCTGGGTATAGTCATGTAAAATGAAAGAACAAAATATCTACAGGGATAATAAAGTCCACTCAGCATGAGAGTAACCGTGGAGGGGTGGGGTACATGATGTAGCTAGGAAGTGGAAAATCTTTAATGCTTTATTTCAAAAAGATTAGTTTGTTTGTGTGTGTCTCTATATTTCTTGTGCTTTTTGGCTTGTTTTTTTTTCCCCCTGGGTTCTTTTTTCTGTTTTCTGTAGCGACTAGTTTTATGTCAACTTGACATAAGTTAGACTTATCTGAAAGGAGGGAACCTCAATTGTTGGGAGCCACCTTTTTGGGGTGACTTCTGCTGTGATCCTAGCCACGGTGGGTTCGCACATTCCAGGGTAGGGGCCTGAGGATTAGAACTGTTAGGGTAGGAGGAACAGAGATAAGGAAGAATCACAGAGACATAGGAAAGTCTCGGGAGGGCAACTCAGTGAACACTGAATGCTGAGTCCTGAGTTTGTCCATACACGTTTATACCCCAATACAAAGGGGGGAAAAGGCAAAGCATTGCTTTAATATGACACAAAGGACAACTAGATCAGGACACACACACACACACATAATACACTTTACCATAGTAAAGCAATGGGCTGCATCTCTTCCTTGAGGAGCCTGTACCCACACTTGGATATGTTTTACTTTTGGATATTTTTTCCACTAAGCACCCCTTTTTCTCCCTAACCCTTATACATAAGCCTATATTAAAGTATCATTAGTAAAATCTCCAACTCTGCTTCATAAACCAGCTAGTTTTGAAATAGTTTCAGAGTTGAAGCCACAAGTCCTGACTTGGCCTGCTTCTAGGAGATTCTAAAACTCCTCAAGTTGATGAAGGTGACAGTGCCTCTTTTCCCCATACCCCGAAGCACTGACAGAATTTTCCAACGTCACATCACTAGTCAGAAGTAAGCAAGACTTCACACTCAGGCAGCTTGGCCCTCCTGGAGCCTTTTTTCCGAGTACAAGCGGTCGCCATGACCTGAAGAAAGGAACAAGTAGCTCTCCATAGTTACCAGAGAGCTGCTCCACTGTCCCCCGGGACTTAATTGACCTTTGAAGACAGGAGGGAAAACATTGCCTCCTTTTCTCAGTCTCTCTGAGCATATCAGTACTGGCATTTAAAATATGATGTGCACCTAGAAAATCAGCCAGACCCATCTGGTGCTTTTGTTTTGTTTATTGACACAGAGTTTCTCTGTGTAACAGCTCTAGCTGTCCTGGAACTAGCTCTGTAGACCAGGATGACCTCAAACTCAGAGATCCTCGTGTCCTCTGCATCTGAGATTAAAGGCGGGCACCACCACTGCCTGGCCATATGTGCTACTTTTAATAACTACTGTGTAATAGTTAGTAGAGTTGGGGCCAAACATAAACACTTTTTAATTTTTTTTTATTTTATTTTCGAGACAGGGTTTCTCTGTAGCTTTGGAGCCTGTCCTGAAACTCACTTTGTAGACCAGGCTGGTCTCGAACTCACAGAGATCCGCCTGCCTCTGCCTCCCAAGTGCTAGGATTAAAGGCGTGCGCCACCACCACCCGGCGTGTTTTGCCTTTATTTATGTGTATGCATCATGTCCATGCCTAGTGCCTGTGGAGGTTAGAAGAATATGTTGTATTCCCTGGAACTGGAGTTACAGACAGTTGTGAGCAGCCATGTGGGTGCTGGAATCAAACCTGGGTCCTCTGGAAGAGCAGCCAGTGCTTTTAACAGTCAAGCCATATCTCCAACTCCTCATTTCCCAACACTTTTAAATAAACTGATTAGAGATGCATTTAAGAAGTTTGACATCAATTTATTTAACTTTGATTTTGGAAATTTCAGTACCATATATATACAGGCTTGTCTGTTATGTACCCTTATGTGACTTGCTCAGACTTTTGTAACTTGATTTTCAATCTTCTTTCTTTCTTTCTTTCTTTCTTTCTTTCTTTCTTTATTTATTTATTTATTTATTTATTTATTTATTTATTTTTGGTTTTTCGAGACTGGGTTTCTCTGTTTCTCTGTAGCTTTGGAGCCTTCAACCCTTCATTTTGGAAAAACATCCAGCCCCTTAGTCTTAATCAACAATTAACAAGCCCAGCTGTGATGCTGTAGATGCAGACACAGCTGGTCTTAGGAAGATAGCAATTGTTTGGCTTAGAGGATAGTATATGTATGCACCACCACCTTAAAAAAAGAAAGCTGAGTACAAGCTACATATAGGAAAGTGTAATAAATTAATATTCTCTGTGTTTATACTGCTAAATGATGGAGCTTTATAAATTTCCAAGTAAATCTTACAGAAAACACGAGATGGTAAAAAAAAAAATCTCTTTCTGTGCTTTGTACAGTCCAGAGAGTGGTCTGCCATGACTGTTGTCAGAACACGATCCAAGAATGGAGTGCTTGGGAGAAAGCTCCAAGAAACCAAGACAAAAGTCCTGTGGCCTCAGTTTCTTCAAAAACATAGCATTATTCTTGGATTGTGTTTTTGCGCCCCTCCCCACTGTAGCATACAGGAGTGAGTTTACTTTATTCATTACAGCTGGCTGTTGCTATTTGTTTATATGCTCTATGGGAAAACGTGGTTTTGCCATGTCCATCTTGTCTACTGCATGTGGCTGATCCTTGAGACTGGACACTTTACTCATGGGATTCTTTTTTTTTTCCTTTGTCTTTTTTTGAGACAGGGTTCTCTGTAGCTTTGGAGCCTGTCCTGGAACTAGCTCTGTAGACCAGGCTGGCCTTGAACTCACAGAGATCTACTTGTCTCTGCCTCACAAGTGCAGAATATAAATTGTCTGATGTTCTGAATAGAGTTGGCTATTACATGAGACTTTAGTTCACCTCATTTTTAGGCTCCATTCTCCCAGGTTCACACTGCCAACTAAAGCAGTAAACTGCTATACTTTGGGTTTTGAATGAGGTGCTGGTAACATCATTCAAAAGCAACAATATATAGTAAAACACCATCAAATTGATGCTTACAACAACCAACACAACTCACTATTACATATAGTAAATGCAAAACTGTTCACATAATGCTTCCAAGAGGGCTTGAGAAATGGCTCTGCAGTTAAGTGTGTATTGCTTTTACAGAGGACCAAGATCAGTTTCCTTCCAGGACCCATATCAGAAGGTTTACAAATACCTATACCTTCAATTCCACGGGATCAGATACTCTTTTCTGCCCACCGTGGGAACCCATACATGGGCTAGTACAGACATGAGCTGGATTTTTGAAACCCCATGCCCAGCCTGGATGCAGGAGGAGGAGCTTGGTCCTGCCTCAACTTAATATGCCATGTTTTGTTGACTCCCATGAGGGGGGCTGCCCCTTTCTGATTGGAGGAGGAGAGGATGTGGGGGTTGGGAGGGTAGGGATGGGGAAGGTGGGTGGGGGTGGGAGGGGGAGGGGAGAGGAAATGAGAAAAGAGGAGGGAGGGGAAACTGATTGGTATGTAAAATAATGAAAAAACTTAATTAAAAGATACACATAAATAAAAAAAATGAATCTTAAAAAATGCTTCCAAACTGGATGTGGTTGCACATGCCTCTAACTCTATAGCATGTGGGAGACAAAGAAGAGAAGAGCATCAGAAGTTTGGGGCCATTCCACAGAGTGAATTCCAGCCCATCCAGGAACGTAATGCGAGGCCCTGGCTCCTAAAATCAAGGGCAAGCAAGCAAAGAAACAAGAAACAATTATTTCTAAAAACAATTTAATTGAGTTAATATACCTTATTTCAAAAATGATTTGAAGCAGCTATCAGTTCCAAGATTTATCTGTTCCTGGCATTCTACTCTGTAGCCAGCAGAGATAAACTAGGGCACGGTGACAAGAATGCCTGTTGGTTTCCTTTCCCAGTGTTAATGCTGCAGGTCTGAGAGGCGGAAGGTAGAATTAGAGCACTTAGCTAGCTACTGGCTGTGGGAACTGGGTAGGACAGAAACCCCAACAAGCAGGCCCTCATGTTATACGGACCCCCAGCTGCATAAAGCTTATATATTCCTGTAGGATTTGTTCTTTGTTTTTGGTGTGTGTGTGTGTGTGTGTGTGTGTGTGTGTGTATGTGTGTGTGTGTGTGTGTGTATGTTGTTTTTTGTTTTGAGACAGGGTTTTTCTGTGTAGCAGTCCTGGCTGTCCTAGAACTCACTCTGTGAATCAGGCCATTCTCAAAGTCAGAGGTCAATCTGTCTCTGTCTCCCAAGGGCAGGGATTAAAGGCTTGCATCACTGCCACCTCCTGTAGGTTTTTTTCTTTTCTTTTCTTTTTTTTTTTTTTGAGACAGGGTTTTACTTCAAAGCCTTGGCTGTCCTGGAACTCACTATTGTAGCCCAGAATGGCCTCAGATTCATGGATGTCTGCCTGCCCCTCCCTCCTGAGTTCTGGGATTATATATTTATGTTTCGAATTATTCATTTATTTTATTTGTGTGTGTGCACCTCTACTTGTCTGTATGTATATTGCCTACATAGGCTAGAAAATGGCACCGGATCCCCTGGAGCTAGAGTTACACACAGCTGTAGGCCACCCAGTGTGGGTGCTCGAAACTACACCCAGGTCCCCTGTAGGAGCCACAAACGCATTAATCACTTAGCCATCTCTCTAGACCATATTTATGTTTTTAGTAGTAAGTTTTTAATTTTTAAAATTAGTATAATTGCCAGGTGGTGGTGGTGCATACCTTTAATCCCAGCACTTGGGAGGCAGAGACAGGTGGATCTCTGTGAGTTCAAGGCCAGCCTGGTCTACAGAGTGAGTTCCAGGACAGCCAGAACTGTTACACAGAGAAACCCTGTCTTGAAAAAAAAATGAAAACAATCTGAAGAGAAACCTCTATATGGATGCACAGCTCCCTAGGCCTGGATGTAGGGGGGAGGGCCTTGGACTTCCCACAGGGCAGGGTTCCCTGCCCTCTCTCAAGCAGGGAGGGGGAGGGAGGAGAGGGAGTGGGGGAGCAGGAGGAGATTGGGAAGAGGGAAGGAAGTGTAAATATTTGAATGGAAAAAATAAAAATAAATAAATATTAAAAAAATAAAAATAAAAAACAAAAAATGAAAACAAAAGTATAATTACATAATCCCCTCTTCTGTTTCCTCCCTCCAATCCTTTACATGCACCTCCTTGCTCTCTCCCAAATCCTAGACTCTTTTCTTTCATTGTTGTTACACACACACAAATACAGAAATTCAGCCTGTTTAGTCTGTGTAAGGTCCCCTGTATGTACATGATCTTAGCGCTGACCACTTGGTATAGTATATGCTATTGGGGGCTCATCCCTAGGAAAGATCATTTCTTTCATTTTTATCAATCACCAGATACCCACAGTTCTTTGTCTAGGGTTGGGGTCCCACAAGCTTTCCCCATTCTATGCCAGCCCATCCGTCCATTTGTAACATTGTTCTTCAAGGTCATGTTTAGGCTCATGAAGACCAGACTTCATGAGTTTAACCTCTTAGATGTTTCTAGGAAACACAACCTCACAGCAAACTTCCAATTTCCCTGGCTCTTACAGTCTTTCTAGCCCCTTTTCCACAGTGATCCCTGAGCCTTAAGTACAGGAGTTGTGTTATAGACAGACGTATCATTTGGGACTAGGAAGCACACAATGTTTTGTTTTTGTTTTCTGCATTTTGGTCAGTTGTGGTTTTCTGGAAAGTTTTCCATCTGTTGCAAAGAGAAGCTTCTTTGATGAGGAGTGACAACTGCACTTATCTGTAGGTATAAGGATAAATATTTAGAATGTAGTTAGGAACTATGCTGGTTTTTAATAAAATTGTAGTTATTGGTACACCTCCAACATACATGATTTTACTAGCCCTGGGCAGCTGGCTAAGATTCCAGTACCCTCTTGTTGAGTGGACCCTAGGTTCACTTAGTGAGCTGTTGGTTACTGCCAAGGTGTGAGCCACTATTGTACCCTTGGGTTATTGTGCCGTGCTATAGCAATTATAGTGTTTGGGAGTCTCTTGGAGAATACTGACAACAACTTGAAAGAGGGCTTCTCATTACTGGTGTTGGGGGTTTTGTTAGATCGTCTATGGTTCTTCTGGGGAGCATTGCCAGCTCAGATGGGAAAACTATAATTCAACTATGTTAAGTATATGCATGTACAAACTTCTATGTATCATGTGTAATTATAGGTAGATAGACAATAATATGATGGCTTACAACTTTTTTCTTTTCTTTTTTTTTTCTTTTTTTTTGTTTTCTGTCTTTCTGGGTTTTTTTATTCTTTTTTTCTTTTTTACTTTTTTTGTTCGTTTTCTTTTTTTTCTTTTTTTTTCCCTTCTCTTTCGCTTTGGGCTTACAACTTTTTCAGACATTCTTGTTATTTTACTTTGCTTCCTCCTTCTTCTAATTTATCTTCCTTTCACCTCCCTAATTAAATCCCTCCCCCATTTTCCCACTTTCCCCTTCAAATCACTTAGACCCTGTTAGCCTCCTCTCTCTTGTACTCCTTCTGGGGTCTCTTTTACTCTCCTGGTTTCTGCAGTTACTCCAGGCTATGTGCTCACATCGAAGACTTGGAACTGGGAACCTCCGATGAGAGAGAGAGAGCACGCGATGTTTGTCTTTCTGGGCCCGAATTACCTCACTCAATATGATCTTTTCTGGTTCCATCCAATTCCTTGCAAAATTCGTGATTTCATTTTTCTTCACAGCTGCCTAGCATTCCACAATGTATATGCAGCACACACTGTCATTACCCATTCTCCTGCTGGAGGACATGTCCTGGCTATCGTGAACAGAGGAACAATGACCCAGCCTGAGCAGGTGTCTGTGGAGTAGGATGTTGAGTCCTTTGGACATATGTAGATAGTATAGCCGCACCATAAGGTAGATCTATTTCTAGTTTTTTTTTTTTTTGAGAAATCGCCACACTAATTTCCATAGTGGCTGCACCAGTTTTTAATGCCACCCACAGTGACTGAAAGTTCCCTTTTTTCCTACGTTCTCGTCATCATTTTGTTCCAATTATCTTTGAAGTTCTGATCGGGTTAAGAAGAAAGTTGTTTTGATTTGCATTTCTCTAATTGCTAGGGAACATGAACATTTTTTTGAGATATTTCTCAGGCATTTTAATTTCATCTTTTGAGAATTCTCTGTTCAGATTCCAAGCCCATCTTTTAAATGGGTCATTTAGGTTTTTGTTTTGCTTTTTCATGTGATATATTCTGATCATGGTTTCCCCTCCCTCATCTCTTCCCAGATCCTCCCCACCTCCGCATGCATCCAACCCTGTGCCTTCTTTCTCTCTCTTTTTAAAAAACGTCTTAGGGTTTCTGTTGCTGCAACAAAACACCATGAACAAAAACCAAACCGGGGAAGAAAGGGTTTATTTCTGCTTACCCTTTCCATCATAGGTCATCACCAAAGAAAGTCAGGACAGGAACTCAAAGAGGATAGGAACCTGGAGGCAGGAGCTGATGCAGAGGCCACCGAGGAGTTCTGCTTAATGGCTTGCTTCCCCTGGCTTGCTCAGCCTGCTTTCTTATAGACCGGAGGACCACCGGCCCAGGGGTGGTACCACCTACAATGGGCAGGGCCCACCCGGCAGGGCCCACCCTATCAGTCACTGATTAAGAAAATGCCATACACCTCTTTTCCATCTTCCTCTTAGAGAGGCAGCTTCGCTTCTGCCTCTCTCTCCCCCCTTGTTGTAATAGGGGCGGCGGGGCTGCGTTCCCAATACCCCAGCCGCCTGCCCGGCTAGCTTATGCCCCGAAATAATTACACGGAAACTGTATTCTTTTAAACACTGCTTTGGCCCATTCCTATCTAGCCTCTTCTAGGCTAATTCTCGCACCTGGACTAGCCCATTTCTTATCATCTGTATAGCACTGGTCTTACCGGGAAGATTCTAGCCTAAGTCCATCCTGGGTCGGAGCTTCATAGCGTGCGTCTTCCCTGGAGCAGGTAGCATGGCGTCTCTCTTGCGTCTGCTCCAGAGAGGAGAGCTGTGGAGTCTGACCTCACTTCCTCTTCCTCCCAGCGTTTTGTTCTGTTTACTCCTCCCACCTATCTCCTAACCAATGAGAGCCAAGCAGCTTCTTTTTATTTAACCAATGACCTTCCTCCATCACCCCCTTCTCTGTCTCTTTCTCCTCTTCTCTCTCTCTCTCTGCCCCCTTCCCCCTCCATAACCTTCTGAATAAATATTCAGCCTCACTATGCAAAAAAAAAAAGAAAAGAAAATGCCATACAGCCAGATCTTATGGAGGCATTTTCTCAGTTGAGTGTGGAAGCCCAAAAATATGTGCCTATTCCACCTTGTCTGAAGGTCAGAAAGTTTGATCTTATTTTGCTCTCTTGCGGTTGTTGACAAGACAACTTTGTCTACCTGGAAGGAAAGCTCACTTCAAAGGAGGGACCTATTTCAGATGTCAAGAGGCAGATAGGGATAGTGAGGGCTGCATTCCAGGCACTAGGAAAGGTTTGGTCAGTAAGAGACATAACGACAACAACAAAATTACAGTATATGAGAGACTTGTTGAAGGCGTAAGTCACAAACAATGCCAATTTGGGATTATGATTAATAGGGTGATATTTATTTAAAGGGGAAAAACTTACAGATCACTTTCAGCCCTCTGCGTAACCAGGAAGGAAGTCAAGTCACCGGCGGAGCAGGAAGTGAAGAGAGAGAGGAGAGGGAAGTGGCCGCTTTTTTAAAGGGAGAGAGACCACGCCCCAAGGGGCTGGTATCTCAGCGGCGATAGGCTGGAGGAGTGGGAGGACCTCCCGCAACACCTCCCCCTTCTGTTTAAATAAGAGAGTTCTAAACCTACTATGAAATTATATACAATAAGTACAAATACGCTATTCTAACTAGCTTAGGTCTTGTATAATAAATAACTTGGCCAAGTCATGAGAGAAAGTAACTACATTTATATAGTCTTCAACCCCATCAAAGATCTGAGAAGGGAAATAATGTTACCTGGGTAATTAGGAAGTTCAGTAAAACAACTTCCAAAACATGCAACAAATCACAGAGACAACTAGCTACCTAGGCAATCACCCAAAGTCACATTAGCAGCGTTGAAGCAACCAACTTTGGCAAAGGCCTAACATAACTGACACACCATTTTCAAAGGCAAGCAGCTTTCAAAACTATCTTACCCTGTCTTGGCAGGATAAGACAGCCCTGTTTTATCCATTGATGCACGCTCTGTATCTTTGTCAGTGGTTGAGGTATAGGCATTTCTTTGCCCCAATGCCAGTTCTGCCAAAAAGAAATGCTCCAGGTGGAGTGTCTTTGGTGCTCAACATTCTCTCGGGAATAGAGTGGTGTTGCCAGGAGCAATTGTGTCTCACTACCACAAAACTCTGAGTTAGATTAAAGGCCATTTTCTACAGCTCTTTGAAGAAGTTGAAGATTATCTATCTATACTGAGTATAATCTCTATATATCTAAAGAACCTGATTAGTCTAATTATAAATGACAAACTTAGATGACTATTAGTCTATATAATTCTCAATATCTATCTAACTTAAAGACTAAGACAATAAACGACTGTGAAACAAATGAGGACAATGACCTCCAAATATAAACAATGTACAAATATACATTGCAGTGGGTAAACATATACCAATACATGAACATTATATAAGTATCTTAATCAGAGGTAGAAATGTACACTGCAATATGGTAAATATATACAATATATATATGTCAATACATAAAAAATGTTTTAAACAGAGGTAGAAACATGAATGCATACAATAGTCAATACAATTTAACTTTGTATCAATATACAAGAATCTATATCAATATATTTGTCTAACAACAGTAACTCACAATTACAAATCTATTATCCCATCATCCCTCTTTTTTTTTTTTTTCAAAATGATCCCTGAGCTTATAAAATTCCTCCCCCAACCCTCAATCGTATACTAATTATAATCAACCCCTAAATGATGTCCCTAAACCCAAGGGCAAACTTTACTGGGAGAGGGGACGTCGTCCTCTAAAATTACTTCCAGCTGTCATAGGGGCGACGTTCTTTCTGGGGGATCCTGTGAAAGTAAAATGATGGTTAAATTTCAAGATCAATGTCTTTTAAAATTGCAAATAGTCTCTGAGTATTTTGTGGAGGTCTGGCCAGAATGTTGTACAAGATGTGCACCATTTCAGCTAACCAAGTTGGAACTGTCTTGTGCAGCTGGTACCCAAAGCAGGTCTTGTTGTAGCGCTATCAGTATCTGACGTCATATCAACCAGGTGGAGTTGTTGTTATGGGGCCCCATCTTCTTCCTGGAAACTTCAAATGTCACTTCAGGAAAAACTCATTGTTCATTATGAAAAACTTAAGCATTAATCATATAGACATATATATATATATATATTCAATGAAAGACATGATAGATATATTCAATGAAAAGTATGATAGATATGAAGAAAAGCAAAGATGTTTTCTAAACTCATATTTCTTTCTGTCCCACATCATGGCTCTTGACATGAGACAGAAACTCCAGAAACTCTGGGTTTTTCTCTTACTAACAGGCTTGGAATTGGAGAGGGACTGAGCCAGAGTCCAACTTCAAAACCAGCTTTATAAATTTAGAAATATGGTTTAATATTACTTACACAACCCATTCAGTTTTCTTGATATTTCCTATCGGGCAGGTATTTTTCCATCTGTCAGTATCCAAACATCCAGGGTCCCTTGAATTTCTCAAAGATGAGTGTTTTCCTGTGGAGATAAGAACAGAACCCTGCCCCCATTCTATATGTTTTTCTTACCACCTGTATGAATATCATCATTGTGGATAAGTTGTCATTTCTCCTTTCCAAGAGGTTTCTCCTCTTCAAATCGAAACTTTATTAATTTTGATGGTATCCACAATTTTTCTTCTCCTGTGGAAACAAGAGCAAAACCCCTTCCCCAACGTAGCACATCTCCTGGCTTCCACTGAGAGGTCAGCACATCTTTGAAATAAATCGGTTGATTTAGTTCAGCAGACTTTTCCATTATCCAATGTCTTTCTGCTGCTGTCGTTCCTTTCTCATTAGCGTTAAGAAAATTCAAGGTTAATAAAGCATTATGTAATCTATTTCTGGGGGTATTTTCGGTCCCTTTCTGTTTGTTCAGCATATCCTTTATAGTACGATTTGATCTTTCTATAACTGCCTGACCTGTAGGATTATTTGGTATACCTGTAATGTGTTTTATATTATAATAATCAAAAAAGCGTTTCATTTTCTTAGATACATATGCTGGACCATTGTCTGTCTTTATTTGTGCAGGTATACCCATGATGGCCATAACTTCCAATAAATGTGTGATTACTGAATCAGCCTTTTCTGAGCTCAGGGCAGTAGCCCATTGAAAACCTGAATACGTGTCTATGGTGTGGTGTACATATTTTAATTTACCAAATTCCATAAAGTGGAACACATCCATCTGCCAGATTTCATTTCTCTTAGTGCCCTTTGGGTTACTCCCTGCAGGCAACGGTGTTTGATTATAGAAAGAACAAGTAGGACATCTCTTTATAATGTCCTTAGCTTGTTGCCAAGTAATGGAAAATTCTTTCTTTAGGCCTTTACTATTGACATGATGCTTCTTATGAAATTCTGAGGCCTGCAACACACTTCCAATCAATAATTGATCAATCTCAGCATTGCCTTGGGCTAGAGGACCAGGCAGACCTGTATGGGAACGGATGTGTGTTATGTACATCGGACAAAGCCTGTTCCTGATTATGTCTTGTACCTGGATAAACAATGAAGTCAACTCTGTGCCATCTGGTATAAATTCAGCGGTTTCAATATGCAAGATAACTCTTTCTGCATATTGTGAATCTGTAACTATATTAAGAGGTTCTTTAAAATCCCTTAGCACCATAAGAATGGCATATAATTCTGCCTTCTGGACAGAATTATAAGGGCTTTGTTCCACCTTACTCAATTCATCTGACTTGTAACCTGCTTTCCCTGATTTATTTGCATCAGTATAGAATGTATGGGCTCCAGTTATTGGAGCATCACGTACAATTCTAGGAAGAATCCAAGAAGTTCTTTTTATGAGGTTAAGTCTACCACTTTTGGGATAGTTGCTATTAATTTCTCCCAAAAAATTAGCACAAGCTCTTTGCCACGGTTCATTGTCTTCCCATAACTTTTTTATTTCTTCAGTAGTAAAAGGCACTATAATTTCTGCTGGGTCTATACCTGCTAGTTGACGAAGTCTCAGCTTACCTTTTATAATTAATTCAGAGACTTTTTCCACATAAGTTTTTAATTTTTTACTTGGTTTATTAGGTATAAATATCCACTCTAAAATAATATCTTCCCTCTGCATTAGAATCCCTGTAGGAGAAATTCTGGAAGGCAATATGACTAGGATGCAGCTAAGATTTGGGTTCACCCTATCCACATGTGCCTCCTGTAATTTTTCCTCAATCATTGTCAGTTCCTTTTCTGCTTCAGCTGTCAGTTCTCTTGGACTATTCAAATCTTTATCACCATCTAAGGTTTTGTTTAAATGAACTATTAGATCAGGTGTTATCCCAACAGCTGGTCGTAGACTGGAAATGTCTCCTAACAATCTTTGGAAGTCATTAAGAGTCTTTAAGCGGTCTCTCCTAATTTGTGCCTTTTGCGTTTTAATTTTCTCTAACCCTATTCTGTAACCTAGGTAATTAATAGAGTTTCCTCTTTGAATCTTTTCAGGGGCAATTTGTAATCCCCACCTAGGCAAGACTTTCTTTACTTCTTCAAACATCCTTTCTAAAGTATCTTTATTTGAATCAGATAACAAGATGTCATCCATGTAATGATAAATAATGGACTTGGGGAATTGTTTACGAATTATTTCCAATGGCTTACTTACAAAATATTGGCACAGTGTAGGACTATTGAGCATACCCTGTGGGAGGACAGTCCATTGATATCTCCTATTGGGCTGAGAATTATTATAAGTAGGCACTGTAAAGGCAAATTTTTCTCTATCCTTTTCTTGTAACGGTATAGTGAAAAAACAATCTTTCAAATCAATAACTATAAGAGGCCATCCTTTTGGTAACAGAGAAGGCAAAGGAATTCCAGATTGTAGTGAGCCCATAGGTTGAATTACTTTGTTGACAGCTCTTAGATCTGTCACCATTCTCCATTTACCAGATTTCTTTTTTACAACAAACACAGGAGAATTCCAAGGGCTGGTTGATTCTTCAATGTGGTGAGCATCTAGTTGCTCCTGCACCAGCTGTTCCAATGCCTGTAGTTTATCTTCAGCTAGAGGCCACTGTTTGATCCATATTGGCTTCTCAGTTAGCCATTTTAAAGGTAGGGCTGTTGGTACCTCTAAAGGTTTGGTATTTGCTGTATGTTCTTGTACAGCCTGAATGGCTAGTGACCTTTTTCCATAATACCTCATCATATACTTCCCAGAATTATGAGTTCCTGGAACTACAGGAATGTTAATCTGGGTATTCCATTGCTGTAGCAGGTCACGGCCCCATAAATTTATGGCAATATTGGCTATATATGGCCTTAGTCTTCCTATTTGCCCTTCGGGCCCTATGCATTCAACCCATCTTGTGCTTTGTTTTACACGAGATAGGGTTCCAATTCCCAGGAACTGAACATCTACCTCTTGAAGAGGCCAATTCGGATGCCAAGATTCTGGGGTAATGATACTTACATCCGCA
The DNA here is from genome assembly GCF_037038515.1 of Microtus pennsylvanicus. Lineage (NCBI taxonomy): Eukaryota > Metazoa > Chordata > Mammalia > Rodentia > Cricetidae > Microtus > Microtus pennsylvanicus. The sequence continues at coordinate 127,374,257 of NC_134601.1, read as the reverse complement.
CCTGTGTCTAATAAGCCTTCAATAAAAGTGCCATTTATACAGACTTTTAGCTTTGGTCTTTGATCATTAATAGAAGTCTGCCAAAATATACGTTTACTCTGTCCAACTGGGTTTTTTGACTCATCCTCCACATGGATTTCATCATTTAGACCAGTATTACTTTTTACAGCAGAAATTGGAGCTTTTAATTTTCTTGGTGAGGCACGTTCTCCACTGTGACTGGGAATGACTGGGCCACTGTTGGCTTGGGGGCCTGCGAGAGGCCCCTCAAGGAGTTTCCCGACGGTATCGGGTTGCCTTGTTTATCTGTTGTTGACCTGCATTCATTGGACCAATGTCGGCCTTTACCGCATCTCCTACATATACCTGAAGGCCTAGGTCTCCTATCTTTGTCATTCCCAGAGGAGATAATATTCCTAGAAATTCTGTGCCTGCAATCCCTTTTCAGATGTCCTAATTTACCACAATTAAAACACCTGGCAGTTTGATGTCTCCTCATTGCTGTGGAAATCGCTTCTCCTACCCAAGATTCATCGTTATAGCTAAACGTCTCAACATTCATCGTATGCTGAATCCATTCATCCATAGGTGCTGATCTAGACTTTAAAGGCCCAATTATCTTTTTGCATTCTATGTTTGCATTCTCAAAAGCTAGAGATTCAAGAAGTATTCGTCTAGCTTCTGGGTCTGTTACCCCTATGTCCAGAGCCTTAATTAATCTTTGCAAAAAGTCAATAAAGGGTTCTCTCTGTCCCTGCCTAATTCTGGTATATGATTCAACCCTTTTTGCTGGATCTTGTATCCTATTCCAAGCATTTAAAGCTGCTTGGTGACATAGACACAGTACTTCATCATCATAAAGAGCTTGGACCTGTGGATCAGCATATTCTCCTGCACCAAGAATTTGATCTTGGGAAACCTCAATACCTTTTGCTCTTCCTTGCTGTTCCATATGTTTGGATTCTTCTCTGAAATAAATTCCAAACATCAAGGAAGGTCCATTATCTAAAACTGCAGACACTAACTGATGGAAATCATGGGGGGTAGCTCTAGCATTAGAAGCCCAAGTCCTTATCATTTCCTTTACGTATGCAGAGTGCAAGCCAAAATTAACAATAGCTTGCTTAATTTCTTTTAGATCATTCATTGCTATTGGCGTCCATCTAGCTTCTCTGACTCCCTTTGAGCCTTTAGAAGTTGACGCTTTGTCAGAATTAAGTATAGGGTATGCTGCTAAAACCTTTGGTAAGCCAGTTCTAATAGCTGGTATTGGCATTGTATTCTGTCCTTGTGCCTTATTACTCTGTTCACCAGCTCCAATCATTTCTTCAATCATTTCAAGTCTTTTTATTATTGTCTCTTTTGAATCCTTAATCTCCTGACCTGCATGAGTTTCTAGTAAAGATTGTATGGTTCTTAGGAGTGCCATGATCTTCCTAAATGATAGAATATGCAAAAAAATACTGAAACCTAGTAACCAGTAAATTAAGTTATCCCCATAGTCATATAAACCTTGCATGATATAACCCATTGTATTGGTAACCAGAACAGTAAAATTCGCGTTGGAAACGAGAACTGCCATATTACCTATTATCCAGCAGGTGGCGCTGTTGCCAAGTCTCGACGAAAACACGGTCCTGTTTCAGAGTCCGCCTAGTATTTGTTAAAAACTGGAAAATGTAAGTTGCTCAACAAAGTAAATGTAATTAAATCAATTCCAGAGATGGAACCAGAAACCAGAATCCAGGGGTAGGGAAGAGCAACCTGGAAGCCGCTTATGCCTCCACGTGACAGAGTCACCCTGAGGGGTTGCAGCTTTCAGCAACCACGTGCTCTGGTTCGCGCCACTTAAGAGCTGTGCTTGCAAGGGAGATCTGAAAACGACTCAGAAAAGAGCAAATCACGCGGGCAGAGACTTCGCGGGCCTGTGGAGTTTAAATCCACAGGCAGCGGCTGAGGAAGCAACTGCTCCCGCCAAGCTGAACAAGCGCCCGCCAAGCCGAACTTGCGGCCGCCAAGCCGAACTTCCGGCCGCCAAGCCGAACTCGCGGCTGCGAGCCGGGAGAGGTTCTAAAACCAAACGTTGGGCGCCAAATGAAGGCGTAAGTCACAAACAATGCCAATTTGGGATTATGATTAATAGGGTGATATTTATTTAAAGGGGAAAAACTTACAGATCACTTTCAGCCCTCTGCGTAACCAGGAAGGAAGTCAAGTCACCGGCGGAGCAGGAAGTGAAGAGAGAGAGGAGAGGGAAGTGGCCGCTTTTTTAAAGGGAGAGAGACCACGCCCCAAGGGGCTGGTATCTCAGCGGCGATAGGCTGGAGGAGTGGGAGGACCTCCCGCAACAACTTGTCTTGAGCTGCCTTCTTTACAACTCTGAAACCTGGACAATGAAACGCTCCTCAGAACAGCTGCTGAATGTGTTTGTGATGGTGTGTCTCAGGGGGATTCTAGGTGTTGCACAAAGAGCTAGGCTGCACAATAAGGACATAAGAAAATCTCCATCTATAGAAGGAAGTAAGCTACAGGATATGGCAATGGTGCTTAAGATACCTTGACTATGTTATGAGAATGAGTGACGGCAGATACCCGAGGATAGCATTGCTTGGAGGAGTGCACTGGATAAGGTGAAGATGAAGGCCAAAAAAAACCGCTGCATAGACAGCGTAAAGGAAGACTGTGGAACCTTGGGTATGACAATAACACAAACATCTAGGATTGCCCAGGATAGGAACAACTGGAGAACCATTATAAATGGGCTGCCCATGCATGCTTCTGATGATGAGGGTGTTGACAACAAGAATAAAGCCAGGCGGTGGTGGCGCACGTCTTTAATCCCAGCACTTGGGAGGCAGAGACAGGCGGATCTCTGTGAGTTCGAGACCAGCCTGGTCTACAAGAGCTAGTTTTAGGACAGGAACCAAAAAGCTACAGAGAAACCCTGTCTCGAAACCCCCCCCCCCCAAAAAAAAAAGAATGGCTACATAGCCTGACCTAAAGTTCAGTTTCTTGGTGTTTTGGACATTGGGATGGCATATAGAGATAGATCCATTCCACCCTGACCAAAGGTCAGAGGATTCAAGTATATTTCTCCTTCTTTTGAAATAGGAGGTTTGACTTAGGGAGTGGCTGCCTGCAGGATACTCGGTCCAGGGTGTTTTCACTGCCTCTGCCCCAAGCTTCAAATACTTTTCTCCCGATATAATGGCTTGATGTCTCAAAATATTGAAGCAAGTAGTCCTTGCTATATGGATTTTGGTGGCATTTTGAAGTTACTTTCTTATCGCTGAGTGGTTCCTGAGAGGCGTTTGATAAGTTCACAATCCATAAGGTAAAAATCTAGCCACACAGATGCTGTTGCTTTTACTCTTTACTCTTTAGGGCTCTTTGGTTCTTCTGCTTTTGAGGGGGGCCACAACCCAGCTCCCAGGTGAATCTGACACGGCGGCTTATTCTTATAAATGCCTGGTCTAAGCTTGGCTTGTTTCTAGCCAGCTTTTCTTTTTTTAAAAATTTTTTTATTGAAAATTTCCACCTCCTTTTACAGCTGATAGACACCTTTAGTAATGTGGCAGGATACAAGATCAACTCCAAAAAATCAGTCGCCCTCCTATACACAAAGGATATGGAAGCAGAGAGGGAAATCAGAGAAGCTTCACCTTTCACGATAGCCACAAACAGCATAAAATATCTTGGGGTAACTCTAACCAAGGAAGTGAAAGATCTATTTGACAAGAACTTTAAGGCATTGAAGAAAGAAACTGAGGAGTATACCAGAAGGACCTCCCTTGCTCTTGGATTGGGAGGATCAACATGGTAAATAAAAATGGCAATTCTACCAAAGGCAATTTATAGATTCAATGCAATCTCCATCAAGGTCCCATCAAAATTCTTCACAGATCTTGAGAGGACAATAATCAACTTTATATGGAAAAACAAAAAAACCAGGATAGCCAAAACAATCCTATACAATAAAGGATTGTCTGGAGGCATTACCATCCCTGACTTCAAACTCTATTACAGAGCTACAGTGATGAAAACAGTGTGGTACTGGCATAAAAACAGAGAAGTCGACCAATGGAATCGTATAGAAGACCCGAATTTTAACCCACAAACCTATGAACACCTCATTTTTGATAAAGGAGCCAAAAGTATACAATGGAAGAAAGAAAGCATCTTCAACAAATGGTGCTGGCAGAACTGGATGTCAACCTGTAGAAGAATGAAAATAGACCCATATCTATCACCATGCACAAAACTCAAGTCCAAATGGATTAAAGACCTCACTATCAGTCAGAACACATTGAACCTGATAGAAGAGAAAGTGGGAAGTACCCTACAACAGATGGGCACAGGAGATTGCTTCCTATGTATAACCCCAGCAGCACAGACATTAAGGGCAACATTGAATAAATGGGACCTACTAAAACTGAGAAGCTTCTGTAAAGCAAAGGACACTGTCACCAAGACAAAAAGGCAACCTACTGACTGGGAGAAGATCTTCACAAACCCCGCAACAGACAAAGGTCTGATCTCCAAAATATATAGAGAACTCAGGAAACTAGACTTTAAAATGCTAATTAACCTAATTAAAAAATGGGGCACTGAACTGAACAGAGAATTCTCAGCAGAGGAAGTTCAAATGGCCAAAAGACACTTAAGGTCATGCTCAACCTCCTTAGCGATCAGGGAAATGCAAATCAAAACAACTTTGAGATATCATCTTACACCTGTCAGAATGGCTAAAATAAAAAACTCCAATGATAGCCTTTGCTGGAGAGGCTGTGGAGGAAGGGGTACCCTCATCCATTGCTGGTGGGAATGCAATCTTGTGCAACCACTTTGGAAATCAGTGTTTCGGTTTCTCAGGAAATTCAGGATCAACCTACCCCTGTACCCAGCAATACCACTCCTGGGAATATACCCAAGAGATGCCCTATCATATGACAAGAGCATTTGTTCAACTATGTTCATAGCAGTATTATTTGTAATAGCCAGAACCTGGAAACAACCTAGATGCCCTTCAATGGAAGAATGGATGAAGAAAGTGTGGAATATCTACACATTAGGGTACTACGCTGCGGTAAAAAACAATGACTTCTCGAATTTTGCATGCAAATGGATGGAAATAGAAAACACTATCCTGAGTGAGGTAACCCAGACCCAAAAAGATGAATATGGGATGTACTCACTCATAATTGGTTTCTAGCCATAAATAAGGGTCAAGGAGTCTACAATTGGTGAACCTAAAGAAGCTAAGTAAGAAGGGGAACCAAAGGAAAAACATATAGTTATCCTCTTGGATAAGGGAAGTAGACAAAATTGCCGGGGAGAAAATTGGGATCTTGGGGGTGGGGGTGAGATGGGGGTAAGGGGAGATGGGGAGAGAAAAGTTAGAAGGGGAGGATGGGGGGAACTTGGGGAAAAAGGAGGATTGGGATAAAGGAAGGTTGGATAGGGGAGCACGGAAGCACAATTCTTAGTTAAGGGAGCCACCTTAGGGTTGGCAAGAGACTTGAACCTAGAGTGGCTCCCAGGTGCCCAAGGCGAGGTCCCCAGTTAGTTCCTTGGGCAGCTGAGGATAGGGAACCTGAAATGACCCTATCCTATAGCAATACTGACGAATATCTTGCATATCATCATAGAACCTTCATCTGGTGATGGATGGAGATAGAGACAGAGACCCACACTGGAGCAATGGACTGAGCTCCCAAGGTCCCAATGAGGAGCAGAAGGAGGGAGAACATGAGCAAAGAAGTCGGGACCACGAGGGATGCACCCACCCACTGAGACAGTGGAGCTGATCTATTGGGAGCTCACCAAGGCCAGCTGGACTGTGACTGAAAAAGCATGGGATTTACTGGACTCTCTGAACATGGCGAACAATGAGGGCTGATGAGAAGCCAAGGACAATGGCACGGGGTTTTGATCCTACGTAATGTGCTGGCTTTGTGGGAGCCTAGCCAGTTTGGATGTTCACCTTCCTAGATATGGACGGAGGGGGGAGGACCTAGGACTTACCACAGGGCAGGGAACCCTGACTGCTCTTTGGACTGGAGAGGGAGGGGGAGAGGAGTGGGGGGAGGGGGAGAAGGGTGGGAGGAGGGGGAGAAGGGTGGGAGGAGGGGGAGAAGGGTGGGAGGAGGGGGAGGGAAATGGGAGGCTGGGAGGAGGTGGAAACTTGTTTTTTTTTCCTCCTTTTCTCAATAAAAAAAAAGAAAATTTCCACCTCCTTCCCTCCTTCCACTTCCCTCCCCCTCCCCCTCCCCCCCCTCCCCCCTCCCCCTCTTCCTCCCTCTCCAGTCCAAGGAGCAGTCAGGGTTCCCTGCCCTATAGGAAATCCAAGGTCCTCCCCGCTCCCCCCAGGTCCAGGAAGGTGAGCATCCAAACAGACTAGGCTCCCACAAAGCCCATCCATGCAGTAGAATCAAAACCCAGCGCCATTGTCCTTGGCTTCTCCATCAGCCTCCACCGTCAGCCACATTCAGAGAGTCCGGTTTGATCACATGCTCCATCAGTCCCAGTCCAGCTGGCCTTGGTGATCTCCCATTAGATCAGTCCCGCTGTCTCAGTGGGTGGACGCACCCCTCGTGGTCATGACTTCCTTGCTCATGTTTTCCCTCCTTCTGCTTTTCATATGGACCTTGGGAGCTCAGTCCAGTGTTCCAATATGGGTCTCTGTCTCTATCTCCATCCGTGGCCAGATGAAGGTTCTACGGTGATATGCAAGATATTCATCAGTGTGCTAGCCAGCTTTTCTTAAATTATCCCATGTACCTTTTGCCTCTGGGTGTTCTCTCACTTCTGTATAGCTTATTCTATATCTGGCTGGGTGGCCAAGTGGCTGCTCCCTGACATCCTCCTCTCTTTGTTCTCTCTTGCTGCTTCTCTCGTCCCAAAGTTCTCCTCCTTATTTATCCTCTTTGCCTGTCAGCTCCGCCTGTCCTTTCTCCTGCCTGGGCCATTCAGCGGTTTATTCGACCATCAGGTGTTTTAGACAACGAGTCACAGGTTCACAGAGTTAAACAAATGCGGCATAAACAGAAGTAACCTATCTTTATATGGTTAAACAAATGCAGCATAAACAGAAGTAACCTATCTTTATATGGTTAAACAAATGCAGCATAAACAGAAGTAACCTATCTTTATATGGTTAAACAAATGGTCAGAGCATGAACAAACATGGCACACCTTACAAAATATTCTACAACACACAGATAGAAAGTAAAGCCTTGTAGGATATATTTGCTGTAAATAGCTTTGGTTGAAAATCTCAGGCAATGTTTGGGGAAAGGAATGATGGTCTACCCAAGGTCACATATATTCAGGCCTTAAGGCTGCATCATTGCTATTTTAACACAAACTAGTTAGGAAAGGAATATCAACTCTATGTTGACAGCCTTTTGTAGTCAATGTTATTGACTATGCCAGAATTCTTGCTTCTCTGCTGGCAAGAGGCTTTAATCAGATTCTGGAATGGTGGGCTCCTTTCTCTCGAATGTCCCCATAATTTTTCATTCTTTTAAATATTTATTTTTACTTTATGTATATGTATGAGTGTTTGTGCCACATGTGTGGGTGCCAAAGGAAACCAGAAAAAGGCTTCAGATCCCCATGATCTGGAGTTATAAGTGGTTATGAACTGTCTCATGTGGGTGCTTGGATCCAAACCCAGGTCCGTTGGCAGAGTAGCAGCAAGTGCTCTTAAATATTGAAGCATCTCGCGAGCCTCCAATTGCCTGACTTTCTCTCTTGCCTTAGCTAGACTTTCCGATAGTGACTTTATTTATTTGTACTACCTATCTTATAGGATTATGGTCAGAGTTAATGCATTCACTACAGAACTTCACATGCGGCATATGAGTCAAATAGTACGACTGGGGCTTAAGATCTTAGTTCGTTATGATGGGGCACAGAGATAGGGGTATTGCATAGCCTATATTGTAGGAACACATTTGGACTTTATTCTGTAAGAAGGACTCTACACACACACACACACACACACACTGCTAATGGTTAGTTTGGGCTAGTTTTCAATCTAGATGTCATGTAAACAACTGGCTGGGGAGGAATGCAAGACTCAGAGACCATCTATGGCCATGCCATCCTGAACACACCTGACGTCATCTGCTCTTAGAATCTCAGCAGGGCCAGTCTGATTATTAGTACTTGCATGATAAGACTATATTTTAAAGAAAGAAGAAAAGAAAGAAAGAAAGAAAGAGAAAGGAAATAAGGAAGGAAGGAAGGAAGGAAGAAAGGAAGGAAGAAAGGAAGAAAGAAAAAGAAAGAAAGAAAGAATAGTGGAAACATCAGGTAGACAAGGAAGTAGGGGAAATTTGTTACAGGCCTTAGACACTATCTGGTGACATTCCCTGGCTTTTGGACTGGTGGGAGCTAATGGTCTTCTAAGGATATGTTAAAAGGTTTTTATAGCCACAAGACTGTTAAGCAGAACTCTGTGTGTGAGACTAGCCCAGTCTATATAGTGAGTTCCAGGCTAGCAAGGATGAAATAAGATTCTGCTTGAAGAAAAAAAACCCTCTAGATCAGCATTCTCATTTATCTGTTATGACATTGCTGGACCTAAAGTGTTTTCCACTGTCATTTCCCTCTGCAGCAGTCTAACTCCGTCTATTGGTCCCCCTTGATCATCTGCCCGCCTGAAGGTCAGCAAGAGTAGAGACTCTAAACCACTGTTCTCAACCTTCCTAGTGCTTCAGTCCTTTAATGTAGTTCCTCGTGCTGTGGTGACCCCTAACCGTAGAATTATTTTTATTGCTACTTCATAACTGTAATTTTACTACTGTTAAGAATTGTAATGTAAATATCTGTGTTTTCTGATGGTCTTAGGTGACCCCTGTGAAAGGGTCATTTGACCCCTGAAGTGGTCATGACCCACAGGTTGAGAACTGCTGCTCTAAAGTCTTCTATGCCTCATTCCAGCCAGAGTGGCCAGGTCAACTAGATGCCCATCTCCTGAAAGATTTCTTAAAGTGGGATTGCTTGTTAAGCAGTCAGATATTAACAGGCCTGAAGGTCACCTAGGATGGACCTTTCTCTTCTTATCAGCATCTTGTAAAACCAGGAATTAAAAGTGCAAGACTGATTACTGGTCAAAAGTAAAGGATCCTAAGCGTTGCAGAGATGGTTCAGCACTTAAAGAGAGCATATCGCTCTTGCAGAGGATATGAGCTCAGTTCCCAGTACCCACATCTGTTGGCTCTCAACTGCCTGGATCTCCAACTTCAAGGGAATTTGACATCTCTGGCTTCTGCAGGCACCAGCATTCACATACATACACACACGTGTACACATACACACACGTGTACACACACACACACACAGAGTGAGAAACTAACAATAAATATATGTAGTTTGCTGGGTGCACACCTTTAATCCCAGCACAGAGGCAGGTGGATCTCTTTGAGTTCAAGGCCAGCCTGGTCTACAAAGCGAGTTCCAGGATGGCTAGGGCTGTTTTTGTTTTTTGTTTTTATATTTTTTAATATTTATTTATTTATTATGTATACAATATTTTGTCTATGTATATGCCTGAAGGCCAGAAGAGGGCAATAGATGGTTGTGAGCCACCACGTGGTTGCTGGGAATTGAACTCAGGACCTTTGGAAGAGCAGACAATGCTCTGAACCTCTAAGCCATCTCTCCAGCCCCGACAGCTAGGGCTGTTACGCTCTTACACAGAGAAACCTTATTTCAAAAAACCTTTCTATTTATCTATCTATCATCTGTTTTTTTTTAAATGATGGGATCTGGGCGGCAGGTGAAATGTCTCAGCACTTGTCTACTTGCCACCAAGGCCGGTGACCTGAGTTTAATTCTAGGAACCCCCATAGTCAAAGGAGACACCAACTCCTTAAAGTTGTTATCTGCCTTCCATCTACATGCCTACCCTCGCGCATATGTGCAGGCTGTGCACACATATAAATAAAAACATTTTTATAAAGAATAGGATCTGTGTACAATAAAAGAACTTCTGGAGGCATCACAATCCCTGACTTCAAACTCTATTACAGAGCTAGAGTACTGAAAACAGCCTGGTATTGGCTTAAGAACAGACCAATAAAACTGAATAGAAGACCCAGATATCAATCCACACATCTTCGAACACCTGATCTTTGATAAAGAAGCAAAAAATATCAAATGGAAAAAAGAAAGCATATTTAACAAGTGGTGCTGGTATAACTGGATTTCAACATTTAGAAGAATGAAAATAGACCCATATCTATCACCATGCACAAAACTCAACTCCAAATGGATCAAGACCTCAACATAAAGCCAGCCACAATAAACCTTATAGAAGAGAAAGTGGGAAGTACACTTGATCGCATTGGCACAGGGAACCACTTCCTAAATAGAACCCCAGCAGCACAGACACTGAGAAAATCAATTAATAAATGAGACCTCCTAAAACTGAAAAGCTTCTGTAAAACAAAGGACACAGTCAACAAGACAAAACAACAACCTACAGAATGGGAAAAGATCTTCACTAACCCCACATCAGACAGAGGCTGATCTCCAAAATATACAAAAAACTCAGGAAATTAAACAACAAAAGATCACATAATCCAATGAAAACAAAATGGAGTACAGACCTAAACAGAGAACTCTCAACAGAGGAATCTAAAATGGCTGAAAGACAGTTAAGGAAATGTTCAACATCCTTAGTCATCAGAGAAATGGAAATCAAAACAACTCTGAGATTTCATCTTACACCTGAAAGAATGGCCAAGATCAAAAACCACGCAAACTTATGCTGGAGAGGCTGTTGGGTAAAGGGAACACTTCTGCATTGCTGGTGGGAATGCAAACTGGTACAACCCCTTTGGATGTCAGTGTGGCAATTTCTCAGAAAATTAGGAAACAACCTTCCTCAAGACCCAGTAATACCACTTTTGGGTATATATCCAAAGGATGCTCATTCGTGCCCCAAGGATATGTGCTCAACTATGTTCATAGCAACATTGTTTGTCATAGCCAGAACCTGGAAACAACCTAAATGCCCCTTGATTGAAGAATGGATAAGGAAAATGTACCACATTTACACAAAGGAGAACTATACAGCAGAAAAACAAAAAACAAAAAAATGACATCTTGAATTTTGCAGGAAAATGGATGGAGCTAAAAAACATTATTTTGAGTGAGGTAACCCAGACCCAGAAAGACAATTATCACATGTACTCACTCATAGGTGGTTTTTAAACATAAAGCAAAGAAAACCAGCCTACAAACCACAACCCCAGAGAACTTAGACAACAATGAGGACCTTAAGAGAGACTTACATAGATCTAATTTACATGGGAAGTAGAAAAAGACAAGGTCTCCTGAGTAAATTGGGAGCATGGGGACCTTGGGGGAGGGTTGAAGTGGGGAGGGGAGAGGCGGGGAGGGGAGCAGAGAAAAATATAGAGCTCAATAAATATCAATAAAAAAGAGGGAAAAAATAAAGAATAGGATCTGAGTCATATTTCACACTCTGTGGTGTCCTGACATTCTAAACTGCCTAGAAAGTCATAATATCAGTATTTAGCTGTGGCTTCCTAGTGAAAAAAAAAAAGCCAGAGGTATACCATTGTTCCCTCCCTAAATTCACCCAAAGGTGCCTGTCAATCACTTGGGCAGAAAAATCCTCCTCAAGAAAGCTGTCTGTTCTAAAGACATTATAAGCAATATAAAGTCCACCTAAAAATGTAAGTCAGTACCATGTATCTCTGGAAGTTGTCCCTTCCGGCCCCCTGAGAATGTGTCTTCCTCTGCAATGGTCTGTTTGACCATTATCCACTCTCATACTTGAGACTGACACGCCTTACGTTGTAATCGATTCTACGTACTTGCAGGATTCCCACTTCTGAGTGTTGTCCAAATCACAAGAACAGGGGTTTCAGGGGCAGCTGAGACTCCTCCCAGGCAGACTCGTCTTCCCCAATGGTCATTTACTATGTTCTGAGGCTTTCCTAATTCTAGCCTAGGCTGGATCCTCCCTATTTGGGGCTGTGTGAGACACTACATCCCCTGAGTTGGAGAACTACAATCCCAGAAGGCCAAGGCTCGGTGTCTACTTCTGACTACGAGCAGGTGGAATATTCCACCTTCTCTCACCTCAGTTGGCAGAAGGTCTGGGGAGGAGTTCGACAGGAAGAACAGCTTTGCATTGAGTGCCATAGCCTCCCCCCCCCCCCGCCCGCCCCAGCTTCCGCCTCCTGTTTGAGGCATCTGTCACTCCTTACACTGGTGCCAGGTGCTTTCTCCTGTCTTGACTTCCTTCCTACCTGTTTCCCCTGCTTTTCTCTGGGCTCTTCATATCTCTCTTTCTTCTCCCCCCCCCACCTCTCCCTTGCTGTTTTCCTCACCTCCTTATGTCCAGGATACGGTTGTCACCATCCTACTCCTTGTTGTTCTAAAAAACCAAAACAGAGAATAAAATAAAATAAAAACCCAGCTGGTCCTATATCAGCCTCACTAAGTGCGCACGCAGATGACTCTCAGCCTTCCAGACTGCCTACCTGGATGGATATGGAAGCATGAACGGGCTCTTCCATGGTTGGGAAGGGAAGGCAGATTATAGGAGGAATTTCTACTGTACAGTGATTGGGCTGTTTACTGAGTCCACCAGAAGACACAGGCTCATCGCAGTATCCTTCATATGCATCTATTCACCGAGCAAACAATGCCATTCTCTTAGGCACTGAGCCACGTGGTATCATTTAATACAGATCCACAGGTCAAACTAGATCTCCAGCCCTTTGGGAGAGTAGGTGCTGGCTCCCTGGCAGGCATATGGAGCTGTAGGTGCCTGAGGAATACCTCACTATCCCGGCAGTCACTTGTGGGGTAGAACTGTTAGAGTTGACAATAAAAAAAATACAAGGTACACACAGATTTGCACCATATGCTTATCTGGTGATGCTACAGAAGGAGAAGTGGGTTAAGTTCTAGCATAGCCTGGAAAAGGGAAAAGAAAGCTAAATGGTAGGAAAGAGCCAGGCAGAGCAGCCTTGACTGAGGGTTAAATGTATTACATCATCTCTTGGAACTGTCCTTGCTCTCTGTGCCAAGCACCATATCCAAGTTGCCTGGAGAAATAGAGAAGTAGACAATACCCAAGTAACCGCCTTGACTTTTCTGCTTCTGCTTCTGTAAACATGTTTGCTTTTTGAAAAAAATCAAATAAAGGAGCTGGACAGATGGCCCAACAATTAAGAGCACTGGTTGCTCTCCCAGAGGATCCAGGTTTGATTCCTAGCACCATGGTGGCTCAGAACCATCTGCAACTTCAGTCTTAGGAGATACAACACCCTCTTCTGACCTTGGTGGGCACTGCGTGCATGCGGTGTATAGGCATACATGCAGGCAGAACACCTTACATATAAAATAAAAATTAAGTTTAATTTGAAAAAAAAGGAAAACTGGGAAAAATAAAATTTCTGCTAGAGACCTGTAACAACACAGACTAAGAGTGAAAGCCTACTAATGAGAAAAAGTAATGCTGTATTGCCAGTAAAGAGTGGACGAGGCCAGGTGGCGGTGGCGCATGCCTTTAATCCCAGTTTTTAGGAGGCAGAGGTAGGTGGATCTCTGTGAATTTGAGGCCAGCCTGGTCTACAAGAGCTAGTTCCAGGACAGCCAGCTAGGGCTGTTACACAGAGAAACCCTGTCTCGAAAAAACAACAACAAAAAAAAGAAAAAAAGCAACAACAAAAAAGCAAACAAACAAACAAAAACAAAAAACAACCAATAAGAACAACAAAATTGAATGAGACGAAGGACTGGAGTCCTATTATTTGAAGCACTAGCTCAAATTCTATTGCCCAATAGCTTGAGTTCTCACTCTTTCCAAGTGCAGTTTGGTGATCTCCTTCTGTAACGGTCATACCACTGCAGGAAGTTATAAAGTTATAAAGTTGTGCATTATTGCCAAAAAGTATAGTGTCTTACTGGCTGAAGCTAGACAGTCCACATCCATCAGATGATGGAGAACCTTAAAAGTGAGGGGGAGACTCCAGGTTAGCCAGGGATTCATGGTGTGAACCTCTCTCAAAAAGGAAACTAGAGGGGATCGCTAAAGGTATTTAAAAATTGGATTTTAGGAAGAGGCTCTCGTTGGCTTGTTTCTTTAAGCATCTCTTTAAGTGGGACAACAGTGGAGTCTGACCAGTTGAAATAGGATGGGCAAGAGCTTTTGGGTGATGGTTATAAGAGAATAGGAGAAAGGAAGTGCGAAGTCCAAGCTGCATTTGGGGATTGGGAAGTATCACAATGGCAGAGCACTTGGCTAGCACGCAAGAGGCCCTGGGCTTAATCCCCAGCACCATCAAAACAAAACAGAAAAACCAAAGGCATGCTGAGGGGAATTGGCAATTGATTAAATGAGGTAAAGTGTAGCAGGCTCCCAAATCATGATGCAAGAGACTTCTTATTTGTTATGAATTTTGACCTACCTTAGGCTTGTTTCTGGCTACTTTTTTTTTTAAAAAAAGTTAAATTAACCTGTTTCTCTTTATCTACCATTTGCCTCTGGCTTTTTACTTTTCTTATGGTATACTTTCTTGCTTCCTCCAGTGTATGCCTGACTGGCAGCTTCCTGGTTTCTGGCTTCCCTCTTTCTTTGTCGTTCTCTTCATTCTTCTTCCCACTTTCTTCTCTCCTATTTATTCTCTTTGCCTGCCAGCCCTGCCTGTCCATTCCTTGCTTAGCTATTGGTCATTCAGCTTTTTTTTTCCGAAACAGGGTTTCTCTGTAGCTTTGGATCCTGTCCTGGAACTAGCTCTTGTAGACCAGGCTGGTCTCGAACTCACAGAGATCCGCCTGCCTCTGCCTCCCGAGTGCTGGGATTAAAGGCGTGCGCCACCACCGCCTGGCTAGTCATTCAGCTTTTTAATAGACCAATCAGGTGCCTTAGGAAGGCAAGGTGAAACAGATGCAACACATCTTCACATAATTAAGCACACATCCTTACATCACTAAACAAATGCATAACCAAATGTAACACACCTTTACACAGCTGAAGTAATATTCCACAGCAGAAACAAAGTAAACACATGTTTACATAGTTAAAGTAATTTCTACACCAGTAAAGCATGCCTGAATCCTAGGACTGACTTGATTGCCTGGGAAGATGGGATTGCTACTAACAGACAAAGAAGGCTTCGGATAAAGACATTTCAGAGTGAAACAAATTGAGGCTGGGAAACACTAAACCAACCAAGATGCCACAGCATATAAAGGACTATGGAACACTTCTCTGAAGAATAACATTAATAAACTCTACATAACTCTTGCTATCAGCCCAGAGCTGCTTGAAGTCTTGTTTTCTTACACAGATTTTTTTTTGTTTTTGCTTTTTGTTTATGTTGGACATGGCTCATGAACTCAGGCTGGCCTCAAGCCCATCATATAGCCAAGGATGGCCTTTAACTCCTGATCCTCCTCCCTTAGATTTCCGAGTAGCTAGGATTACAGTTGTATAGCATTGCTTTTAGCTATAAGTACTTTCTTTTTTTTTTCGAGACAGGGTTTCTCTGTAGCTTTGGAGCCTGTCCTGGAACTAGCTCTTGTAGACCAGGCTGGCCTCGAACTCACAGAGATCCACCTGCCTCTGTCTCCCAAGTGCTGGGATTAAAGGCGTGCGCCACCACTGCCCAGCTATAAGTACTTTCTTGTTTTCAGTTATAGAATATTCCAACAAAAACCTTCTGTGGAATTTATTAATAGGCAACAAACCTCCCATGTTTATTTATTTCTATATTGGTTAGGGTTGACAAAATTAATCCATTTTATTTTAGTAACTCTCCCATTGACTTCACACATGGCAGGCTATGTTCTTGGCGCTGGTTTACCAATGGGTAAATGAGCAGGAGATCCTGAGACTTACTTTCCAGAAGGAGATGTTGGGCCCTAAAGCCTCACCAAGCAGGAGGTCGCCCCAAGAGACACTCTCAGCATGGTTGATGCAATAGCCAAGAGGAATTTTTATTCTGCATGGCAGAGGTCCCTCAGCCTCGAGAGGAGAAGGACGCCTGCTTTGTCTATTACAAGCTCTTTTAAAGGAAAAACCACAAAATCAGGGAGGGGGGAGTACAGAATCAAAGGGAAAGTCCAAAAATCATTTGTCAACTATTTTGACTAGTTCATTCAATGGTCAGCTAACTCTACTTGATCAATGTTATGGCGATTACAAGGAGGAACACCTGCAGGTTCACCCCAGTTCCAGGGTCTGGTCTATTGAAGAAAGACTACAACGGGGATGGAAAGTACTCAAAGCTCCAGTGCACGTGTGGTTGGTTACTAGGGTCCTGGTTCCCAGGAAGGGGGGGTGCAGTAATGCTAAGGTGCCTCCTAATGCTAAGGGCCTGATTCCCAGGAAGGGGAGGTGCAGTAATGCTAAGGTGCCTCAAAGTCTTTCAGAGATTATCCAAATTCTACAAACAAGGCCCAGTTGGATCAGAGTACAATTTACCACAAGCCTTTGGGACCAGTTTTGCCATGCCCAAAGTTCTGAATATTAGTTGGTTTCCATATTTGGAGCCCAAACTTATTAGGTGAATAAAAAAACCTGACCAAAAGCATTATCAGACTATTTCTTCTTTCATACAGTGTAGAATTTCAAACTTTTAATTTTAGAGGGTTTTAAATTTTTTGTTTGTTCTTTTTGTTTTGTTTTGTTTTTCAAGACAGGTTTCTCTGTAGCTTTGGCTGTCCTGGAACTGGCTCTGTAGACCAGGCTGGCCTTGAACTCACAGAGATCGGCCTGCCTCTTCCTCCTGAGTGCTGGTATTAAAGGTGTGCACCACCACCACCCAGCTTTTTTTCTTAATGTTTAAATGTTTAACTACCATGTCCTAGGCCTTTCTTAGAAGCTATGTAGTATAGAATATATGCAGTATAAAGAGTTAGATCATGGCCGGGTGGTGGCACATGCCTTTAATCCCAGCACTCGGGAAGAAGAGATAGGCCAATCTCTGTGAGTTTGAAGCCAGCTTGTTCTACAGAGTGAGTGAGAACAGCCAAAGCTACAAAAAGAAACCCTGAGCTTAGGCTGTTTGGATGTTCACCTTACTAGACCTGAATGGAGGTGGGTGGACCTTGGACTTCCCACAGGGCAGGGAACCCTGACTGCTCTTCGGGCTGATGAGGGAGGGGGAGTTGATTGGGGAAGGGGGAGGGAAATGGGAGGCGGTAGCGGGGAGGAGACAGAAATCTTTAATAAATAAATAAATAAATAAAAAGAAACCCTGTCTCAAAAAAGAGGGATCATATGAATTTGCTTTCTCTCAGGGTTTAGTAATGCCCTTCTGAAATCCCACCACTTGGGAAGTAGAGGTGTGAGGTCAGTAGCTCAGTGCCATTCTCAGCTACTTAGTGATTTTGGCACTAGCTTAGGCTACACAGTCGCAAATTTAGAGAGAGAGAGAGAGAGAGAGAGAGAGAGAGGTCAGTGTTGGAGAGATGGCTCAGGCTAAGAGTACTTACTGCTCTTACAGAGTACCCAGGTTTGGATCCTAGCACTTACATGGTGGCTCAGAGCATTTGTGCCTCCCAAGTTGCAAGGGATCTGATGCCTTCTTCTGCCTTTGAGTGCCCCCACGTGAATGCGGTGCATATAAACTCATGCAAACAACCACATGTACATGTACTAATTAATAGACTAACTGATTCACTTTTAAAGCTGGGTATGGTGACTCACACTTCTAGTCTTAGTACTCAGCAGTCTGAAGTGGGAGGGCTGAGGAAGATTACTGCAAATTTTAGGTCAGCCTGGTCTATGTAGTGGGTTGCAGGATAGTCTGAGCTACAGAGTGAGAGACCCTTCCTATCTAAAGGAACTAGGTGGAGCTCTAAATGCTATGCAGAGAATTCAAATATGCAGTGGTGTAGTGGCAACGTGGTTATGGCTGGAGTGGCCCGAAAGGACCCCCCCACCTTGGGAAGGACTATTTTTAGTTTAATTCTGTATGAAAGAAGCAGTCACACAGGAATAGGCAATGCAAAAGGAGCACAAAAGAGCCCACTGTAACTAAGAGAGTGCATCAGGCCAATGCTCCCATGCTAACCTTGGTTTCTTTTAAATGCAGTCCCAGCAGCAGAACTGCCTTTTTTTTTTTTTTGAGATAGGGACTCACCATGTAGTCTACTCACAGCTAGCTTGGGATTGGCTATGTAGACCAACATAGCCTCAAATTTGTTACATCCATCCTGCTAGGGTCACAGTTGATGGGAGCAATTCCCAAAACCATTTAGATAGTGAGTCTGGGAATGGTGAACAGGTTCAGTAGGTAAAGATACTGTCACCAGGCTTGATCTGTGTTTGACTCCCAGAATCCACGTGATGGAAGGAGAGAACCAATGTTCTCTCCTGCGGTTGTTCTTTGACTCCCCCGCCACACACACAAGAATTAAAAATAAAGATTGTGAGTCAGATGCTAAATCCTTTGATAAAAATAGTGAAAATCAATATAGGTATACTGGCTGTCAACAACCGGGCGTCTTTGAGGGAAGTCTATACTTAACATTGAATAAACAGAATGCAGTTACAGGCAGAAAGTGTAGGCTGAGATTTGTGGGCCTGAAAATTTTGGGTTGAGGAAAAATATGGATGGAAGACAGATTAGATGTCCATCCTAAAGATTCTAATGGACAGGCAGATCTCTGTGAGTTCGAGGCCAGTCTGGTCTACAGAGCAAGTTCCAGGGCAGGCTTCAAAAAACTACAAAGAAACCCTGTCTTGAAAAACAAAAACAAAACAAAACAAAAGATTCTAATTGAGATATTAATGAAAACTCTTCTAGAATGACCAGAGCCTTGAGTTTTTAACAACAGTCTCTGGATGAGGACCAATCTGCAGGGTGCTCTCTGGGCATCAAAGCCAGGAACAAAGGTCTCCTCTGTGACTTTGCTCCCAGCAGCACCTGTTTGGTAATGCCTGGCTCCTATCCCTGGCTCCTAACGACCTCTTCATCCACTGGTACAAAGCGTGATCCTAGTTGGCCTCCCTCTATCCGGGCCTCAACGTTTTTTCTGCAGCTGCTTCTCTGTATCTCAGAAGCGTCCTTTTCCTTTCTTTACTCTCCTCGGCTGAGTATTCTGGAATCTGTAGTTGGGCTGTTTGTAGCTCCGCGGTAGAGTACTTGTCCTACGGGCACAGGTACACGGACTTGGGGTTTGGTTCTATCACTGAATTTTTTTTTAAAGGTTGTTTCTCTGTCCCTTTCGTTGTCTGTCCTGTAACTTTGTCTTTCTCCAAACAAACTGTGTCCTCCTGGGAAGTATGGACCTGTTATTATTCCTCTGTGTGTCTGTGTCTGCAGGACCTGGTAGAACCTTGGCAAATAGGAATCGGTTTCGCTTACACTTGAAAACTTTACTGAGAAAGGGACTCAGTCTGTCTTCGTCCTGTCTTGCTCTGGTGGAGCTGGCTGCATGTCAAATAGTCAGCTAGAGAGCAGGGTAAAGCAGCGCTGTGATACTATGCAGGTGCCACCAGATTCTTTCTACAAACGAAACCCGGCCACGACTTTCCCCTTTCCGGGGTCCGGGAGCTGCAGGCCATGCTCCCCCCCCCCACCTCCCTACCCCCCACTGTGCGGGGCGGCAGCTCCCCGCCCCAGTAGGCGGCTCTGTGCGGGCCAATCAGCGAGCGCATGTGCAAAAGAGCCTAAAAGCCCTCCTCCGGTGGCGAGACCGGTGCAAGATGGCTGCGGCGTGTCGGAGCGTGAAGGTAGATTGCCCTGTGCCTCTAACGTTTTGTTTTTCACGCAGGTTAGGACTGCGCTGGCAGGAGCTAGAGAGGAGAGATCGGGAGTAAAGGGTCCTGCTTATCCGGGCCTGGTTTTGTGGCAGTTGGGCTCAGTAGGTGAACATCAGCGTTTAACTGCAGTGTGTGAGGGATTAACAGAGACTCACGCCTGGGATGAGACACGCCCCCCACCTCCCCCTCCCCTTGGTCCCAGCGGAGGGGAGAGGAAGCACATTGGGGTCACTGACTGTCCCCGCGTCTTCGCGGATTTGTGGAACTGGCAAGTGGGGGGTGCTTTGGACAGTAGCAGTTCACCGTGTACCTCTCTTCATAGGGCCTGGTCGCTGTAATAACTGGAGGAGCCTCGGGCCTTGGCCTGGCTACGGCCAAAAGACTGGTGGGACAAGGGGCCACAGCTGTGCTTCTGGACCTACCTAACTCGGGGGGTGAGGCCCAAGCCAAGAAGTTGGGAGAGAGCTGCGTGTTTGCCCCAGCCAACGTGAGTTACGACTCTCCCAGAGTGTGCAAGGGAAACTTGAGAGGGGTTCTCCCATAAGAGTGATGTCTAGGGTCCATCAGATGGCTTAGCCAGTAAAAGCACCTGCTGCTATCCGTAACAACTTGAGTTTGATCCCCAGGACCCACATGGTATAAGGAAAGAACCGACTCTGACCTCCACACATGTGCCCTGGCACAAACATACAAATAAATCTAAGGGTGGTGAATTCATTCAGCTCCCTTTATCTTTTGACCCGAGTCCTTGAGAACATGAGAACATCTGCAATAAGAACCCAGGGCTCAGCATGATGGGGATGAGGACTGGACACGGCAGAATTTCCTGGAGGAGATGTGAATAGTTGGAAATGCCTATCTTGCCCAGTGAGTTTGTATGTACAGAGTTGAAAAACTTGAACTCAGCAGAAATGGATTTTTAAAAAAGCTGGTTCATGTTCCTGTAATTCTCAACAGGGTTGTATTGGAATATACCTCAGTGGTTGAGTTCTTGCCTAACATGTGGGAGACTCCTCAGTTTATCAATACTGCAAAAGAGAAAAGGCAAAAACAAGGTTGTATAGTGCCCTAATCCATAGTAGCTGAGAATTACCAGGGGCATACGAATCCAAAGAGAGTACAGATTTAAAAACTGTTTTGCAATTCTTTTCTGTAGTACCTACCATGTTCCGCTTAGTTCCACCACAACTCTCTCTTGGCCTTCCTCTTGCTCTCACAATTCTATTCCCATCCAAGGACTGGGCTTGCCCTCCGCTCTAGGTTTAGTGGTGTGTGTATGTCAAGAAATAAATTCCTTTCCGTCACTTCACCCTTTCAAGGTGACCTCTGAGAAGGACGTACAAGCAGCTTTGACTCTAGCGAAAGAAAAGTTTGGTCGCATAGATGTGGCTGTCAACTGTGCAGGTATTGCAGTGGCCATTAAGACATACAACCAAAAGAAGAACCAGGTCCATACCTTGGAGGACTTCCAGCGGGTTCTCAATGTAAGGCCTTGGCAGATCTCCAGGGGTAGGAATAAGAAATGTCTGGTTGTGGGCATTCAGCTTTTTAAGCAAACAGAAGGCAGCCTGTGCCTTAGATCCTACATCATGGTTCTCCCCACCCTCCAGGTGAATCTCTTAGGCACTTTCAATGTGATCCGCCTAGTTGCTGGGGAGATGGGCCAGAATGAACCAGATCAGGGAGGCCAACGTGGAGTTATCATTAATACTGCCAGTGTGGCTGCCTTTGAAGGCCAGGTATGTGGACAGGGGCAAAGTTCTTATCTGAATGACTTGTGGGGGCTCTCCCACTTACAATCTCCACTCTTTTTCCAGGTTGGACAAGCTGCATACTCTGCATCCAAAGGGGGCATAGTAGGCATGACACTGCCCATTGCTCGGGATCTGGCTCCCATAGGCATCCGTGTGATGACTATTGCTCCAGGTAGACCTTTCTTTCTTTTTTGCCATACCTAAAATTGGGTGGGATCTATAGGCAGATGAGGGAAGGTACCCACTACCTAAATATCAGCAACTTAGCACTAACGTGAGGAAGAAACAAGTAACTCTGAAAACAAGAATGGACTTTGGATTCTGGTCTCTTGTCTAGGTTTGTTTGCCACCCCGCTGCTCACCACCCTTCCAGAGAAAGTGCGCAACTTCTTGGCCAGTCAGGTGCCCTTTCCCAATCGACTGGGTGACCCTGATGAATACGCTCAGATGGTACAAACCATAATCGAGAACCCATTCTTGAATGGAGAGGTCATCCGATTGGATGGGGCCATTCGAATGCAGCCTTAAAGGGTGAAGACAAGAAAAACACCAGCTTCTTTTCAGCGTGAAGGAAACCTAACAGCCATTTCGTAACTCTGCTTCAGTCACCCTCTGTGCCTAATAAATTCTCAAATTTACAGGGTGTGAGCTTTCTTGTATACTGGGAAACTAACATGGGGAAAGAAAGAGTGCAGGCTCTGAGGCTGGGTAGCTAAGAGCCCCAGCGTGGAGTGGGAAAGGTGGTATTTTACACTTGTATTCTGTTACAACACATGCTTCACTGTATGGAGCAACTTTATTACTTAGGATAGGTAGAAAGTGGAGGTTTGGGCTCAGTGCCCTCCTACTGAGAAGAGATTGGAGATAGGGGTATGTAGCATTTTCTTTTTGACTCCTAGCCACCTGTGAGATTGATAGGTGAGAAAGGAGGTCACCATCCTGTGTTCAGCGGCTGCTGGTGTTGAACTGCAGAAAATACTGGGCAGTAGGTTGGTTGGTGTAGATGATCGAATTCAGATAATTTTGCCTGTGAAAATTCAAGGACACAGGTGATGTGCTTTCCCTGTCCCTGGTCCTTCCTTGTCATCCCTTCCCACCTACCCTCAGCCTTCCTCCCCATTGATACACCCTAGAACTCACTGGGTTTGTTGCTCCCTAGCTAACTCCTGGTTGAAGGAGCCCAGCCCCCTCCGGAATTCTGCACACAGTTCCTTCTCCTGTTCCTCTAGCTCCAGTGCTGCTTCAGCCAAGTTGATGGTTTGGCGTCCCCACTCAGCTTCCACGGACTTTTCTGCTTGGCGCTGTTCCTTTTTCTCTTGTCGTTGTATTTCTTGGGTTTTCCTGATGGCTGCTCGCTGCTCTGGAGTCATGCCCTTCCAGCAATAGGGCAGGACCCTGTGAGGAGCGTGGGGGCGCTGGGCAGCCTGAGGATTCTCAGTCAGCAGATCACTGGTGATTTGTTTCTTGATCTCCGTGAGGTTGGCCTCCTGTTGCTGCTGCTGTTCACGGCGCTGCAGCAGGGCCTGCTTAGCTGCCTGGTGGGTCCCCCAAATATAAGCAGTGTAAGGGCCCAGTCTTAAGAAACTTACTTGAAGGGGTGGGAAAAATACAGCTGTACTAATCTCAGAGAAGGGAGAGACATAGCGTGGATTTTTAATGACCCTAAGGGTATGATGGAGGGGGAGAGAATGGCCAGGGCATTTCTCTGCATTTAGTCTGAGATCAGGGATCTTAAGTTACCCTGTATGTGGAGGTAGGGGGAGAGGCGACTTATGCTTTAATAGGCTCTTAGGTGGAAGTGGGGAGTTCTTGGGTAGATGAGAACACTTGCACTGGTTTGAAATTGGGTGTGAGGAGAAAGTTGTGGGTAAGGTTCCCCCAGGACTTTGTTCAGGAATTGGGGTGGGCTTAGTGTACTGGATAGTCAGGACATACCTGGGCTTTGTTGGCATTGGCCATAGCAGTCCTCATGGCTGCTTTGCAGGACTCCTCCAGCCTGGCCAGTTCAGCAGCTCTTGTGTCCACGGCTAGGCGCAGCTGATCACTAAGCAAAGCTACACAGGGAAATAGGCCAGGGCATTGCACTTGCCTCTTCTAGTCCCCAGTCCAGGTTCACTCATTACCTATTTGTTTGGCATACTTTATATTTGTGTATACAGATGTCAGTGTCAAAGTTAGTGATATGGAAGGAGTTACTCTTTGGGGTCACGGATAGCCAAAGCACAGCAACTTGGGGAACATTGTAGTTCTGTCATATTTGCTATGTGGCCTTAAGTAATTTCATCTCTCTAAGCCTCAGTCTACAGGTTATTTGTTAGGTTTTAAGGATACCACAGAATTAGCTCCTGTCTCAGAGAACTGCCTGCCTAGTCCAGTGTGGTGGTGTATGCCTATAATTCCAGCACTTGGGAGATAGAGGCAGGAAGATCAGAACTTCAAGGTCATCCTTGGCTATATAGCAAGTTCAAAGCCAGTGTGTTTCATGAGACCCTGTCTCAACACTCCCCACGCCAAGAAAAAAATCCTCCCTCTCTGGTGTGAGAGAGAGAGATCAAATAGATAATCAGACTACAACAACCTGGTAAGGTGAATGGCAGAGATGCATATAAGTATATTAAAGGTTTTGGGTGCTGAGAAAATAGCTCAGTGGTAGGAGTATGTACTTAGCATATATGATGTCCTGGATTCTATCCCCAGGGCCAAAACAATAACAAATTGTTGAAGTTCAGAGATCAAGAGGAAAATGGTATGTCAGCCACGGCCACAGCATCAACAAAGCTACTAAATTTTTCCCAACTCCAGCCACACACGGGTCTCACTGTTCTTAGGCCCCATCAGACCTTGGTGATTGAAGGTTGAAATTTGAGTAGAAAGACATGGCCTTACCCGGGAAAGGTTTTCTCTAGTGTAAAAGAAGGGTGTGGTCACAGACTGTATCATAGTGGTAGTTGCTATTCTATGTGATGGAAATTATATTCCCTATTTTAAAGACAGAAACTGAGCTGTCAAGGTGGTGCATGACTGGAACCCCAGTATTCATGGGGCTGAGGAATGAGGATTAATGAGTTCAAGCCCACCCTAGGCTGTATATACATAGCAAGAGCCTGTCTCATTAAATAAAAGAAAGACAAACTCAGTTATGGAGAGCCCAAAGCTGAAAGTAAATAGAACCATAAAATGCTTCCCCCAGGTCAGTGCCAAGAAGTCATGAATAATGGCTACAGTGTCAGTTGCTGAAGGAAGTCAAGGAGGTTAGGGTTTGTAGAGGCTAGCCTTTCTGCCTCGGCTGGATGGGTAACTACCTCCTTACACAGTGCTATCCCCAGATCAGGTGAGCTCCCTGCTAGCCTACTGACCTGCACGCGCCTCCTCGTCTCTGGCTGCCTGTTGCTCCTGCAGCTGTTTGTCCAGGTTGTATCTGAACTGCTCCTGCTGCATTTTCAGGCGTGACTCCCTCTCCAGGTCCTCTCCAAGGAAGTACTGCATGCTGGCTGGGCCAAAGTATGGTTCTCTCTCATAGTAAGAGGCTGGAATCTCATAGAGTTGGTTGGGATCACAGAAGTCAAATTCATGTCCATTCTTGAGTTGCTGTCTTTGCTCCCGAAAATCCTGCATTCTCTTGGATAACCGACATGCCCGTTCTGCCTCTTCCTTCTCAAGCATCTGTGCTACCAGATCATAGTGTGCATGCTTGGTATCTAGGAGTGATTGACAGGGACATGAAGACAACCCAGAACAGAGCCCAGTCAACCAGTCTCTGTTCCTCATCTGACTTGTCTTAACACTCCCAGAGCCCCAGGCTCTATTCAGAGGAGGAGTCGCCCAGCTCCAGCCCACTCTCTCTCTTTTATACCATTGTTTTGCCCCAGCCTTAGTTTACCATAAGCCATATCATTGCTTCGCTCCACTGCTTCACGAATCTTTCGTTCCTCCACCTGGCTGTTCAGGGCTTCCACATCCACCTGGATCTCAAAGAAAGGGGCTAAATTAGAGTAGGGTCTCTGCATGGTACATTGAATGCTCTAACATGCTGTTTAGAAATTACCCCCTTCTCTTTAGGACCTACTGGATAAAGTTCTAACCCCAGAACAAAGCTTGTAAACACCATTGTGGTCTAGTTGCTGCTTTTGCCTTTATCTTTTTTGCCCTCTTTCCCTGCCCCCTCACATTAGTCTCAGGAACTGTTAGTATTTAAGTCTAGTGGTTTGAACCCACAGCCTTTGCTGTTTCCTCCATTTGGAAAGCCTTTCCTTCCTTTACCCCAACTTCAGTTTACCATTCAAG
Organism: Microtus pennsylvanicus; assembly: GCF_037038515.1. NCBI lineage: Eukaryota > Metazoa > Chordata > Mammalia > Rodentia > Cricetidae > Microtus > Microtus pennsylvanicus. The sequence continues at coordinate 127,348,451 of NC_134601.1, read as the reverse complement.
ACTTGTTCAGGAAGGTTCTATCCCATAACCTAGGACCCATTGTCCAAAATGTAATGACATCAGATGCTCTATTATCTCCTCCACTAGGCTGTGAGCTGTTTCAGGGTAGAAGTTAGGCCTTAGCTATCATTATATTTCTCCACTGTCCAACATAGTACTTGGTATAGGGTGGATCCCAAGGAAATTCTTGCAACCAGAAGATCAGACCACTCAAACTTCAGTTTGCTTATGGTCAGGTAGTATACTCTGATTTTTCAAAGTTGACATCTCGATGCTTTATTTGGTCTCATTTTACAGAGGAGGACAGGATAGATTACATATCATAAAGCCACATACATAATAGCAGACCTAGCTTTGAACACAAGTGTGGTGTCTTTTTTATTAATCAATACTTTTTCTTTCATTGTAAGTTACTTAAAACATTTCAAAATGGTACAAAAGGGCATACAGTTGAGTGAAGAATAAACAGCTGTGAAGGTTAATATTATCAACATGGTCTGGTAAGATGCTTCAGTGGATAAAGTTCAGGCCTGAGAGAGTCTGATACCAGAGAGCCACATCATGGAAGGAGAGGGCCAACTCTTACAAGTTATCTTTGGACCTGCACATTCACACTGTAGCATGTATATACCACATGCCCCTCCCAAATAAATAATACTAGCATCTAGAATCACTTAGGAGAGAAACCTTTGGACATGTCTATAAGGAAGTTTCTAGATTGGATCATTTTAAGTGGGGAAACCTGCCTTAACTGTGGGCAGTACCATACCATGAATTAGGGTCCTGTATTGAATAGAAAGGAGAAAGTGAACTGAATTCTGCTTCATAACTGTGGGCGCAAAGTGGCCAGCCCCTTCCTGCTTCTTCCCCCCATAATGGATTATATACTCAAATTGAGCCAAAACCCTCCTTCCTTGTATTGTCAGGCATTTTGTCATAACAGGAAAAATAACGAATATAATTGTCATATTTAGCCTTGCAAAAATCCCTTAAATATTCTTTACACACTGTTGTGGCTCCGTGTTGTTTCTCAAGAACCAGTTACAGTCCAAGAGTTGACCAAAGAGGAGCCAGCTGTCACCCTATCGTTTGTTCCTGCACAATTCTGACTCTTCCTAAGCCTGTCCAGGCATATGAAGTTGGCTCCCCAGCTCCTTCCTTTCCACTCCTACGGCCTTCTTGAATCCAGAGGGGCTATAATGCACTGCTACATTCCTTTCTAGGTGTAAGAGGGAAGTAGCCCCAGTCTTGTAAAGTGGTTTCCATTACCCACTCACCCCCATGATTCGGTTCTGCACATTGAAGAATCGGCATTGTCGCTCCTTTTCTCGATTTTTTCTAGCCTCAATGGCTGCTATCTCCTTGGGATCTGGTGCGAGGTCTAACTTATACATCTGGAGTAACAAGAGGTGGAATGAAGCATCAATGCTGGCACTGTCCTTCACCGTACCGTACCTCTAGTTCTTTCTCCCTTGCCACATCTCACCAGTTATGACCCTGAGTTTACTTTCTGATGTTTCCTATCCGTGCCCTCAGTCTCTGCTGTCACCACACTAAGTCAAGCTTTGCTCTAATGTCAGACAATAGTCCCAGAAACCTTGATGGTCTGTTACTCTAAAGTTCTCCTCTCTGCCATGGCCACCAAGGGGATCTTTCTGAAAGCGAGTCAGCTCATTGCAATCCTTAGCTTAAAGCCTTTGTAAGCAGGCCCAAGTGCAGAGGATAAGAGACAGCAGAATGTCCCCTAGAGGGGACATCTGTATTGTATCCCCTCCTCCCAAGGCTCAGTAACCATTGCAGAAAAAGGGGTGGAAAGACTAAGAGTCAGAGGTGGTAGATGGATACAGGGAAAGTACCAGGGAAAGTGTCCTCTGGACATAGCAGGGGCAGCTGCACGTGTGAACCCACGGAGATTTTGACAGCATGCACAAACCCTGTGCAAGCTTAAGCTAGACCAAATCCCAGCATACAGAAAGGAAGTGGGCACCCCAGTGAAGGAGCTGTTGGCAACTGATAGCTGCTGGGAGAGGAGAGTCAGTTTTCTTTAAGAGTGTAGAGCCCACTCTTTTTACGGTATTTTACTTATTTATTTTTGAGACAGGGTTTTTCTGTGTAACAGCCCTGGCTGTCCTGGAACTTGCTTTGTAGACCAGGTAGGCCTCAAACTCACAGAGATCCACCTGCCTCTGCCTCCCAAGTGCTGGGATTAAAGGTGTGTGCCACTACTACCCGGCTTTATTTTTGTTTTTCAAGACAGGGTTTCTCTGTGTAGCCCTGGCTGTCCTGTTCTTAGTAGACCAGGCTGGCCTTGAATTCAGATCTGCCTGCCTCCACCTCATGATTTCTGGGAATCCAGGTGTGTGCCACTGAGACTGATCTTAGTGAGTTTGAGGCTAGCCTAGTTTACAAATTGAGTTCCGGGACATCCAGGGTGGTTACACTAAGATACCTTGTATCTAAAAACCAAAAGAAGTGTGTGCCACCACAATCTGCACCCTACTCCTAAATTGACCATGCTCCAGTAGAAGGTCACAATCCAATAATATATATATTGTCAGCACAAACCCGACATGATGGGTGAAAAAAAAAGCACATAAAGTTGGGTGGGGGCAGGGAAAGGGAGCTAGATCTGGGAAGAGTTGGGGGAGGGGTAAGTATGATCAAAACACATTGTACAAAATCCCCAAGGAACTAATAAAATCTTTGTAAGCAGCTCTAAAACAGGTATCTAAAAGATAATGTAAAATAAGTGAATTAATTTAATTGATAAAAAAAAGATAAGGTTCAACTCCCTTTGTTAGCGCTCAAAAGGCCAGGGCAGGAAGATCATGAGTTTGACATCAGTCTGGGTTACATAGCCAGACTCTGTCTCAAAATATAAACAGAAAAACTTAAAAAAAAGTTATTCATTGGCCAGGCAGTGGTGGCACAGACCTTTAATCCCAGCACTCGGAAGGCAGAGACAGGTAGATCTCTGAGTTCGAGGCCAGCCTGGTCTATAGAGCGAGTTCCAGGACAGGCTCCAAAGCTACAGAGAAACCCTGTTTCAAAAAACAAACAAAAAACCCCAATATGTTCTCTCTCTCTCTCTCTCTCTCTCTCTCTCTCTCTCTCTCTCTCTCTCACACACACACACACACACACACACACACACACACACACACACACAATAAATATTACAGACAGAACAATAGTAGATTTCACAGTATAGGGAGTAGTTTGAAAAGAGACATTTCAATGGGACCAGTAATTTCACTATGTTGAGGGGATTGTTTTATACCAGGATTTCTCTGTCACCCAGGCTGGCTTGAAGTTGTAATACTTCACCAGACTTTCAAGTACTAAGATTATAATTACACCTACTTTAAGTTAGGGAATTGGTTCATTGATTGCTATTTTGTCAGACTTCCAAACTTACATATGGGCTATATATATTTTTCTTGTTGTGTCAACTATTTCACAGTTACAAAATGGTTATTGGAAGTTATAGAAATAGGAAGAGTTGGAGTACTTGAAGAGAGGCCAGATTGCCTGGAGCACTGTAACCATGGGAGACAGTGGGGTGAGACAAATTGAAAAGGTGTGTTGGGACTGGCTCTTAAAAGCCTGTAGTAATGGGCCTGGGAGTGTGGGTTACTTGGTAATGTGCTTGTCTAGCATACGTGAAGCCCTGGCTACAATCCACAGTACCACAAAAACCTGGATTGAGTAGTGCATGCCTATAATCTCAGCACTTTGGGGAGATGGAGACAGGAGGATCGGAAGTTCAAGGTCCTCTTCAAATACAGAATAAGAACTAGTCTCAAGAAAATGTCTTAAGGGCCGGTGAGATGGTTCAGGGGGTAATACTTGTCAACAAGCCTGCTGACCTGAGTTTGATGCCTGAAACCTACATGTTAGAAAGAGAACCGACTCCTACAAGCTGCCCTCTGCCCTCCACATGTGCGTACCCACGCTCCCCTCCCCTCACTAAATAAAATAAATGCAATAAAGCTTGTCTTTAGATTGTCTCCAAGAGACCCTGGTATGAGGAGAAATAATAGATTTATGTTTGCAACTCCCCACCTCCACCACTTATGTGTCATATGAAGGAACATGGACTACATATCTGACTAGGTAAGTAATAAAATAAAGGGGAAATTTTATTTCAGAAAAGCTGCATGTCTGTGTGATGAGTGGGCAACAGAAAACAATACTGAAGAAGCTAGAAGGCCAATGTAGAGACCACTGAGGTTAACCAAAAAGACATGGCTATTGATTTGAGCAAGGCTATTTTAAGGAGAGGGTGGGCTGGATAAATGTCTCATTAAAGGGTAGTCTCACACCTAGAAAGACAAGGGAAAAGTAGTAAAGTCTGGGTTAAAGAATGCATCCAGGGCTGGGGAGAGGACTCAGTGGGTAAAGCACTTGCTATGCAAGCATGAGGACCTGTGTTCAGATCCCTGGGACCCACAGAGAAGCCAGTTTAGTTTCTCCAGAAGGAAATAAACCCAATTACCATCTTGATTTTAGTCCACTGAGACCCAATCTGAACTTCTGCTTTCCAGAACTGTATGAAAATAAGTTTTTATTAGTTTATTAAGTTTAGGATGATTTGTTGTAGCAGTAATACGAAACTAATGTAGTGTCTCAACCAATATTTAGTGGAAGATAGACTTTATCTAAAGCCACCAGCCCTGTGTAACTGTTCAGTAGTCAAGTGAGATACATTGGGTTAAATAAAATACAATATTAAAACACAAAGGGGCCAGTGAGATGGACCAGTGGGTAAAGGTGCTTGTTACCAGGCCTTATGCGTTGTACCTCTTGGATCCACATGGTGGAAGAGAACTCACGCCTCTATGTTGTCCTCTGACTTCCACACACACTCACAGAACAAAAGTCCATGAACAGTTATGGCTACAAAACAGTAATGGTGTGTTTGTATGTTGATGTGTCTGTGCAGTTATACCACAGTGCACTTGTGGAGGTCTGAGGACAACTTGCAGGAACTGACTTTCCCCTCCCATCATGTGGGACCCAGAGCTCAAACTCAGGTCAAGCCTGGTTGCAAATGCTTTACCCTGATAAGCCATCTCATCAGTTTAGAATTATTGACTTTAATAGCAATTATCTTTATTATTAATGAGGTTTCACATGTGTTTGACCGTTTGCTTATTGATTTGTGAAGTGTCCATTCATCTTGTGTTCATTTTAGGGATTTTTTTTTTTGCATTTAAAAATTTTATTTTCTGTAGGTATACAAAACAAAATTATACATTGGGTGGTGGAGGCACGTGCCTTTAATTCCAGCACTCGGGAGACAGGCAGGTGGATCTCTGTGAGTTTGAGGCCAGCCTGATCTACAGGGTGAATTCCAGGACAGGCTCCAAAGCTACAGAGAAACTCTGTCTCGAAAAAAAAATCAAACTATACATATTTATTGGTTATTTTTTTTATTTTTTTTTAAATATTTATTTATTATGTATACAACTAGCCAGAAGAGGGCACCAGACCTCATTACAGATGGTTGTGAGCCATCATGTGGTTGCTGGGAATTGAACTCAGGACCTCCGGAAGAGCAGGATTTTTAAAAGACCAGGTATGGTGGCGCACGCCTTTAATCCCAGTATTTGGGAGGCAGAGGCAGGTGAATCTCTATGTGTTTGAGGCCAGTCTGGTCTTCATAGTAAGTTTCAGGACAGCCAGGGCAATGTGGAAAGACCCTACCTCCTCAACAAAAAGAACTAAAATATATTAAAACCAACCAATCAACCCCCACCTAAAACAAAATTATTTCCCTAGTCGAAATTCATAGATATTCTCCTAACATTCCTCTACAATTCTAAAGTTTTTCCTTTATTTTTTAATCCATTTGAAACTGCACTTTGTAAATATTTAGAAATAGGGATACAGTTTAATTTTCTCCTAAGCTCCATCTCATCTTTGAAAATTAAATAGTAAAATCTTTTAAATTATATGCAATTACGGCCTTTGGTTATTTTATTCCCTCTTGTTGATTGTGACTGTTTTTCCAACAGAGCTTCATTTTCAGCTTTCATATCAGATTCTATCAACCGAATTTTCTCACTTTCCTAGACTCTTTAGGATTCTTCCCAGCTGTTAGACATTATTTAAAAACAGCTACAGAAATAGGACTGGAGAGATGGCTTGCTGGTTAAGAACACTTTCCAGTTTTCCAGAGTATCAGAGATCTCTCAGTACCCATCAGGTGGTTCACAAACACCTGTAACTCTGGTTCCAAGAAATCTGATGCCCTGTGTCTGTGGCATACACATATATAAACATACACACACACAAATAAAAATGAATCTTAAAATAGTTACAGAGCTGGGTAGTGGTGGCACATGCCTTTGTTTGATTCCTGCACTCAGGAGGCAGAGGCAGATGGATCTCTGAGTTCAAGGCCAGCCTGGTCTACAGAGTGAGTTCCAGGGCATCCAGAGCTACACAGAGAAACCCTGTCTGGCAAAACCAATTCCAGGACAGGCTCCAAAGCAACAGAGAAATCTGTCTCAAAAAACCAAAAAAAAAAAAAAAAAAAAAGAGAGAGAGAGAGAGAAAAGAGAAAAGAAAAAAGAAAAAAAAAAGTTACTGTAATAGCTGTGGAAATGACCTTCTGAAAATGGCGTTAACCCCAGTCTATAAATTCAAACTGTTGCCATACTATAAGGCTGCTAAAGGGATGACTCAGTAGACACCTGGGTTGCTAAGAGCATGACTTAGTAATGAGCAGATATAAGGTGATAGAAGGTGGTTGAAAGGATGAAGAAAAGAGATTGAAAATGAGAAATGGGTATAAAGAAGAGGAGGGAAACAGGGACGCCAATGAGGGAGTCAGACAAAGGCAGAAACATAAGATGCAGTGGGAATGGGATTGGGGAGAAAAGGAGGGGGGAGGACAAAGCTGGAGCACTGGCTTAAGGATTCGGACCCCTGGTGTTCACACAAGATACCTTTCTCAGTACACAATTCCAACTTTGAAGCTCCTAAGTGGATTGGGTCCAAGTTGGCTCTAGGATTTACGACGGCAGTCTTTGAATCTGCTTGAAGAATTAAGAGAGGGGCGGGCGATAGAGGCAGGATCTCAGACACTACTTTCCCCAACTTCTATCTCCGTTGTCTAGGAGTCCCCTCATCCTCCTTCACACTCTAACCTCACCTAAGTCCTCCCTAAGATCCGTCCTCTTTGTCCAAACCGCCCGCCCCTCCGAAGGTGCCTCCTTCTAACTCCAGACTGAGCCCTTTGCTGGAGCCCCCAGACCGGCTAGACTCCAAAACAGCAGAGCGCCCGCCTCCTACTCGCCCTGGGGAGCCGGGAGGGCATAACCATGCTGTAACTTCCGACCTGTCTCAATAAGCGTGGGCTCATGCCCCGCCTGCCTTCACTTCTCCCCCACAGCGATCCGTCTGGGCACTAACGCTTCCCTAGTCCGCGGTTGCTTAGACGGTTGCGAAGCAACTACAAAGGGGGCGGGGTCCAAACTCCCGGCACGCGCACGAGCCAATCAACAAAAGACGCTCTTACAGGAGGAAGTGACTGCTCCCTGGCACCGGAAGCCGGAAATCTGATTAGCTTCAACTTATTATCGCGAGGTTTACCGTACACCCGGCTTGCACCGCGGTATTTCCCGCGCGGGCTAACCTCGGTTCCCGGGAGCGAGGGGCGGCCTCTCCTACGGTAGCGCCGCTGCCATGGGTTTCCTGAAACTGATTGAGATCGAGAACTTTAAATCGTACAAGGGTCGACAGATTATCGGACCATTTCAGAGGTTCACCGCCATCATTGGACCCAATGGCTCTGGTGAGATAAATCCGGCTGCGGCCCTGTGGGTGTCCCGGTCAGGTCCCCCTGTCTGTCTCCATAGTAGTAGAACCTATCCCATGCAACCTGAGACGTTGTGAACCCTCAAATGTCCTTTACTCCTCTTGGTATTATTCATCTCGAACTCGCTCCCCCTTCTGCCATGCACTTAACTTGAGTCTCTTCCCAGATGTCAGTTGGCCGAGTTTTGTGCAGACCCCTCGGTCCGGAATGGTATGGGCCGAGCTGTGCGTTGCCCCGCCCAAACCCCTCCCGCCAAAAGAGGCGTTCCTGGAACTTGCTGCCAGTGTTTGGCCGGTGGCTCCTTTCCGGTCTGTATTGTTCCACCTTCCCTGTCTTAAATTTGACACCTCTGGGAAACTTTGGGACCGTTATCTCTGCAGTGCGTCGGATCTCTAGTAGTATACTCTCTGTTTTAGCCAGCCTCCTCCACACCCGCGCGTCTCACTAGAACACTCCAGTTCCTTTTTCCTTCTTTTCAGCTGCGGCCCTCTGCTCAACAGAGTGCAATTCCGACCTTCGCACCCTACGCACTTAAGACATTGTTGCCTCGATTTGTTCCTTTCATATCAGGAAGCCGTAATGAACCTGAACTTGTTGGCTTGCCACATTTGTTGAATGTTTCGGGGTTTATCGGTTAAGTTTATGCAGAAAATAAGCCAAGTCCGTGATCGCAGCAAACTTACTATAGAAGATAAAGTACAAAGTGTATTTAGGCTGTTATAAATGCTCTGTAGAAAAGGGGTTAAGCTGATAGTTTAAATTGACTTTGGTAGTCGATATATTGATTTGGTAGTAAGTAAGCCTATTTTTTCATACTTAAGTCTACTATCTTAATATCTTGATAATCATCTTAATATCTTAGTAATATTAATCATATATAATTATATAAAATAAATTAATTGATATCTTAACATATCGTGTCTTAATGATTTATAGCATGTGAACTCCTCCTACCTATCCCTAGAAATGTCATTTGGGAATCTTGGCTGTGTTCCTCCACTCCAGAGATGCTCTAGTTTACTCTTTTTCTAGCCTGGCAGGCCAGTCTTGCCTTAAAGTAGCTTATAGCAAATATTTTCCCTGGACTCTTGCCTGTGTTTTGTTCTCTGCTTAGAGCAACGTTTCCCAACCCTGGCACTTGAGCAGCACACTTTGCAGTGGGGTTGGTCCTGTGTTTAGCTGTATTCCTGGCTTCTGCCCTCTAAATGACAGCACGTCCACTTCCCAGAAGTGACCATCAAAAATGTCTCCTGACAGTGCCAGGGTCCTGGGATGGGGTGATGATGACAGGTTACTTCCTTCTCCAACAAGATTTAAGAGCCACTGGCACCAGATGGTGGTTGCAGGCCTTTAACCCCAGCACTCGGGAGGCAGAGGTAGGTGAAGCTTTTTGAGTTCGAGGCCAGCCTGGTCTACAGAGCTAGTTCCAGGACAGTTAGAGTTGTTACACAGAGAAATCCTGTCTCTGGGAAGAAAAAAGAACCACTGGCCTAGAGGGTTAATGCGACTAAGTTTCTTAGGGTTTTGATATCGTGCCACTTGTTAAAATCCAGTCCTCTCAGCATTATTAGAATTATAACCCAGCTATTTTGAAAAAGCCCTTGACCTGAGTTCTTACCCTCTCTATTCTTTTGTTTTTTTTGAGACAGTATCTTAGGCTTCAAACTCTTAGTCATGCCTCCCCCTCCCAAATGCTGAATGTGTTATACCACACCTGCCTTCTGTCTCTCCATATCTTTCAAAGCTTGGCTCTATAAAGCACTCCTTGATCTTGGTTCCCACTTTGTAAATTGCTCGCTCGCGCTCTCTCTCTCTCTCTCTCTCTCTCTCTCTCTCTCTCTCTCTCTCTCTCTCTCTCTTTCTCTCTCTGGCACAGAGTCCTTCCTTCCATCTGCCCATCCATCCGTCCTTATAGCTTTCGAACCTGTCCTGGAACTCACTCTATAGTCCAGGCTGGCCGTGAACTCACAGAGATCCACCTGCCTCTGCCTCCCAAGTCCTGGGATTAAAGGCGTGCGCCACCACCTCCTGGCTCAGACTTTATTTTCTGTCACAAATTTATAGTACCTGTTTTGTATCTTCACTATTAGAGTATGAGTGTCCTCAAGAAGCTATTTCTTGAGATGTTTTGTTAGTGTTCACACTGCACATTAGAAAAATGTTTGCAGCATTGAAGAATTGTGAGTAGTTGTGAGATTTTAATCCTTGAAACTCAAAGAAGCTCAAAGATTGGAAATTGGTGTTTGAAAGACCAAATTCCAGTTTATGTTATGTGCTACTTCTGCTGCAATGGCGAGACAGTCTAGATTGTAGAGCAATACATCTGTCATTCATTCATTCGTCTATTTATTATTTATTCATTTAGCCAAGGCAGGATTTCTCTTTATAGCACTGGCTGCCCTGGATCTGTAGACCAGGTTGGCCTCAAACTCAGTGATATCCACCTGCTTCTGTCTCCAGAGTGCTGGGATTAAAGGCATGCTCCACTACCACCTGGCAGATCTGTTCTTTATTGAACACCAAATTGATCTTGGTGTTTGTTGTTCATTTGTTGAGATAGGATCTCATCTTCCATACTGGTGTCAAACTCTAGTTCATCCAGAGTGCTGGAATTAAAGGCGTGCACTTCCTCCTGGTTTAATACCGTGTTTGGATTTGAACTGCTAGATAAGCACACACTTCAGCTGGGTCACAACCTCAGGCTCGCAAAGCTGATTTTTGAAGATCTTTAGCAAACAAGTAACAGAATGAAAGACAATGAGCAAGGATCTTGAAGCTGGATGTAGGTAGACTGCTTTGTCACCCTGTCAGCTGAAGTAAAGAACTGGCACGTTTAACTTGAGGAATGACGAGGTTTCTTCCTTTTTAAAGTAGAGGAAATGCCTATTTCCTAAGATTTTTGGATAAGCTAAATTGGGTAATTAATGTGAACATGAATCACAAAGTTGTATGAATCATGTTATGTAGTATTTTTAAGAAAATAGCTGATTATGCATTGGTATTTTAGTAAGTATTAAAAAGAGTCCAGGGTGCTGTCAGACAAAAGAGAAGGCTGCGGAGATGGCTCTCAGTCTGTCAAGTATTTGCCACACGAGCATGAGTTTGGACTCTCAGCACTCACTTAGGAAGCAAGCTGGGTGTGGTGCTGTATACCCATAACCCAGCACTGGGGAGGAGGAGACTGCAGGATACCTGGGACTTGCTGGCCAGCTAATATAGCTCAGTTGGTGAGCTTCCAGGCCAAGAGAGATCCTTTTTCAAAAAATAAGATGAATAGTTATTTAAAAAAGAGACATCCACATCAACCTCTGACCTCATGCTTGCACACAAATTGGATATTTAAAAGAAGCCAAGTATGTTAAAAATAGTATACTAATGATATAATTTTGGTAACAAATTTTAAAAGTTCGAGAACCTGATACTTGATAGGTGTGATGGCACACACCCATAATCTCAGCACTTGTGCAGTTAAGGCAAAAAGATTGCTATGAGTTCCAGGTCAACCTGGGCTGCATAGTAGAACCCTGTACCAAAAAAAAAATCAAAAACTTTGTACTGGTTTTGCTACTCAAGTTTGTTTGTTTTGGTACATTTCTTTCTTTTTGCCTTGTTTAATCAAGAGACTGGACTGAGTGATTTCAAAAAGTACAAAAAGTTTTCCAAATGTATGATTCAGTGTACATATCTGAGCAGACTCAGAATTATATCAAGTTTCACTCTTTAATGCTTTCTTTCTTTTTTCTTTTCTTTTTTTCTTTTTTTAAGACAGGGTTTCTCAGTAGCTAAGGAGCCAATCCATAGACCAGGCTGGCCTCACACTCCACCTGCCTCTGCCTCCCGAGTGCTGGGATTAAAGGCGTGCATGCGCCACCACCACCCGGCTCCTCTTTAATGTTTTTATTTAATTATTTTTTAAAATGACATTTATATTGTGTGTGTGTGTTTGTATGGTTGATGTTAGTGTCTTTCCCCGCACAATAACTATTTATTTATTTATTTATTTATTTCAAGATAGGGTTTCTCTGTGTAACAGTCCTGACTGTCCTGAGCCTTGCTCTGTAGACCAGGCTGGCCTCAAACTCAGAAATCCACCTGCCTCTGTCTCCTGAGTGCTGGGATTAATGGTGTGCACCACCACCACCACCTGGCAACTCCAGCTTATTTTTTTGAGACAGGGTCTCTTATTGGCCTGGACCTCATCAACTGGGCTGTATTGCCTGGCCAGCAGGCTCAGTACTTTGTCTCCACTTTCAATGCTAGGTGATGGGCATACACCAACAAAGTCAACTTTTTAAGTGGATGGTAAAGAGTCCAAACTCAGGTCCTTATGTTTGTGTGGCAAGCTTGGTACTTGTGTAGGGATCAGAGGACAGCTTTGCAGGAGTCAGTTCTCTCTTCCCTCTATGTGCGTCCTGGGGATCAAATTCAGGTTAGCAGGCTTGGTGGCTAGTGCCTTAATCTGTGGAGCCATCTCAATGGCCTGTTCATGGGTTTTCTTATTCCTTTGCTTCTTCCCAAGTTTTGTTAACATATATGTGGTAGCAGGGTGTGGTGGTGCACAACTTTAATCCCAGCTCTCTGGAGGCAGAGGCAGGTGGATCTCTGAGTTCCAGGCCAGTATGGTCAATATACAGAGCCTGTCTCTGTCTCTTTCTGTCTCTGTCTGTCTGTCTGTCTGTCTCTCTCTTTCTCATGTGCCCACTTAAACATTTGAAAATAAAGACTTAGCATTTCCCCTTTAATTGCTTCAGCATCATATAAAATTATTATCCTGTCTTATCACTATTTCATTATTACAACAAAAGAAATTTTTTGTGTGTCATCGTTTATCCAGTTTTTCTTTAAGCTTCAAGCTTCTATAGTTGCTCAGTTTATCTAATATATATGCAAGCTTCCCTAATTCCTTCCTAAAATGTTCATGTTTCTTTTTTTGAATGAGTCCATCATAGTTCATGCTCTCAAGTTGGGTGGGATTTTACACACTTGTAATCCTAGTATGTGGGAGGCTGAGGCAAGAAGCTTGTGACTGTAAAGCCAACTTGGACTGTGTAGAAATTTTTTCCTATAATGAAATAAAAGATTAACCTATAGTAACATCCATGTTTTATTTTGCCTTTATTTAGTAATGGGGATGGAACCCAGGGTCTTGTGTGTGCTAGTAAAGTCCTACCTCCACTCCTGGTACAGATAGCGAGTTTTTTTTTAAAAGAGCAGGCCCTTTGTGTTGTGGAACATCCTATAGTCCTGTTTTTTTTTTTAATTTGTTTTTTTTAAAGATTTGTTTTTTTCTTTTTGTAGTGTCATTCTTTTTTGTATTGCTTTATAAATAATACCATTCAAAATTTCCACTTCCTCCCCTCCTCCCATTTCCCTCCCGCTCACCCACTCTCCCTCCCCTCCCCCTCCAGTCCTAAGAAAGGGCAGGGTAGCCTGCCCTGTGGGAAGTCCAAGGCCCTTCCCCCTCCATCCAGGCCTAGGAAGGTATGCATCCAAATAGACTAGGATCCCAAAAAGTCAGTACATGTAGTAGAGACAAATCCCAGTGCCATTATCATTGTCTACTCAGTCTGCCCCAATTGTCAGCCACATTCAGAGGGTCCAGTTTGATCCCATGCTCGTTCAGTCCCAGTCCCCATGCTCGTTCAGTTCCAGTCCAGCTGGATTTGGTGAGCTCCCATTAGATCAGGCACACTGTCTGTCTCAGTGGGTGGACCAACCCCTCGTGGTCCTGACTTCCTTGCTCATTCTTCCTCCTTCTGCTCTTCAACTGGACCTTGGGAGCTCAGTCCAGTGTTCCGATGTAGGTCTCTGTCTCTATCTCCATCTGTCTCTGGATGAAGGTTCATATTTGTATTTTTGGGTCTGGGTTATCTCACTCAGGATAGTGTTTTCTATTTCCATCCATTTGCATGCAAAATTCAAGATGCCATTGTTTTTTTACTGCTGAGTAGTACTCTAATGTGTAGATGTGCCACACTTTCTTCATCCATTCTTCCATTGAGGGGCATCTAGGTTGTTTCCATCTTACACCTGTCAGAATGGCTAAAATCAAAAACACCAATGACAACCTATGCTGGAGAGGATATGGAACAACGGGAACACTCATCCATTGCTGGTGGGAACGCAAACTTGTGCAACCACTTTGGAAATCAGTGTGGCAGTTTCTCAGAAAATTGGGAGTCAACCTACCTCAAGATCCAGCAATACCACTCTTGGGAATATACCCAAGAGATGCCCAATCATACTACAAAAGCATTTGTTCAACTATGTTCATAGCAGCATTATTTGTAATAGCCACAATCTTGTTTTGTTTTAACTCATAAAGCTAAGGGAGATCTTGAATTCTTGCTTTTTTCAAGATAAGGCTTCTCTAACTGTCCTAGAACTTGCTTTGTAGACCAGACTGGCCTTGAACTCAGGGATCTGCCTTCCTCTGCCTCTTGAGTGCTGGGGTTAAAGGCTTTGACCTTCAACTCTTATGTGTGTTTTGCTTGTGTGTCCGTCTGTGTACCGCGTGTGCTTGGTGCTAGTAGAGGCCAGAAGAGGATGTTTTATCCCCTGAAACCTAGAGTTTCAGATGATTGTGAGCTGTCTTGTGGGTGCTGAGAGCCAAACCTGGGTACTCTGGAAGAGCACTGAGCCAACCTTGAACTCTTAATCCTTAATTTTCCTGCTTTAGTCCCCTGAAGGTGGGCTAGGGTTAGAAGCATGCTACTATACCTGTTTTCCTTTTAGTCTCTCTAGTCTTTGGGGGGTTGTTTTGATTTGTTGATGGTATTGCTTGAGACAAAGTCTTACTATGTTGATCTGACTGGCTTAGAATTTGCTATGTAGACAAGGCTGGCCTGGAATTCAACAGAGATCTACCTGCCTCTTCTTCCCAAGTTATGGAGTTTAAAGAATGTACCATTGCACCTAGCTACACAATTTATTTTTATCTTAAGCTTTTCTTGTATTGTTTACCAGGTTCCTTTATTTGCTATATTTCCTAGAGATTTGAGTGTGATTATAATAACTTATTAGGTTGAATGTGGCCACATATTTCATTTCATAACCAATGTTGGTGCTTTATAATGTATTATAACTGGAACATGCACTTTTAAAAATTTACCAAATTAGCCTTTCTTTGTTTGTTTATTTGTTTGTTTGGAGACAGTTTTTGTTCTCTGTGTAACAGCCCTGGCTGCCCTGGAACTCACTTTGTAGACCCGGCTGGCCTTGAACTCACCTTGATCTATCTACTTCTGCCTCCCAAGTGCTGGGATTTAAAGGCAGGTAACAATACCAACCAGCCAATTTAACCACTTTTAATGTACAGTTTAACAGTGTTACATTTTAACAGTCACACTTTTTTTGTGCAACAGATCTCTAGAACTCTTCTGTCTTGCCCCCTCAGTCCAGCCTGCTTTTATTTTTGCATGGTTGAGGTCAAGCTACTGGGTTTACAAGGTAAAAATAATACCTCTATGTTATCATAGTAAAGGTTGTAGAACAATCCATTCTATGAATACCTGTTTCTTTATATGGGGTTTTAGTGTCTGGCTCCTACAAGTAATTTATTTAACTGCAAAGGAACTATTTTTCCTAAGTCATTGACCCAGTTTTCTGACAACAGTTTATTTTCTCTTTTCCATTAGTCTGATATTAGAAAATAGAATAGAAAAGAACAATTTCTATTCTCAATGTCCTTTATTGCTTTTCTCCTTTTCATCTTCCTAATGTTCCCTCTTCTGCTTCATCCTCTTCTCTCTTAGGTAAGTCAAATCTCATGGATGCTATCAGCTTTGTGCTTGGTGAGAAAACCAGCAACTTGCGGGTAAAGACTCTGCGGGACCTGATACATGGAGCTCCTGTGGGCAAGCCAGCTGCTAACCGAGCCTTTGTAAGCATGGTCTACTCTGAGGAGGGTGCTGAGGACCGCACTTTTGCCCGTGTCATTGTAGGTGGGTAAGGCTGATCAAAAGACTCGAGTCCAAGGAAGCAGATAGACTCATTTGCTAGGATGGGAGGACTACCTGACCCTTGCTAACTCATTCATTGTCTTGTAGGGGGCTCTTCTGAGTACAAGATCAACAACAAAGTTGTCCAGCTACATGAATACAGTGAAGAGTTAGAGAAGTTGGGTATTCTCATCAAAGCTCGTAACTTCCTTGTCTTCCAGGTGGGCTATTTTTTTTAATACAGGTTCTCATTGTATAATCCTGGCTGTCCTGGAACTCACTATGTAGACCAAGCAGGCCTTGAACTCAAAAATATCTGCCTGCTTCTGCTTTCTGAATAATAGGATTAAAGGTGTGCACCACTGTGCTCAGCAAATTACTTTTATTTTTTATCCTTAAAAAAAATTTTTTTTTTTTTGGATTTTCGAGACAGGGTTTCTCTGTAGTTTTTGGTGCCTGTCCTGGAACTAGCTCTTGTAGACCAGGCTGGCCTCGAACTCACAGAGAGCAGCCTGCCTCTGTCTCCCGAGTGCTGGGATTAAAGGTATGCGCCACCACCGCCCGGCTTCCTTAAAAATTTTTATTTGAAGATTTTATTGCTGTATTGCATCCTTTCCACGTTCCCTCTCTCCAACTCTTGTATCTCTCTAACCACCTCCTCTGGAATTTATGACCTCTTCTGTGTCTGTCTGTCTGTCTATCTATCTATAGATTTTTTTTTTTGTTGTTGTTGTTTGTTTTTGGATTTTCGAGACAGGGTTTCTCTGGCTTTGGAGCCTGTCCTGGAACTAGCTCTTGTAGACCAGAATGGCCTTGAACTCACAGAGATCCGCCTGCCTCTGCCTCCTGAGTGCTGGGATTAAAGGCGTGTGCCACCACTGCCCAGCGTCTATAAGATTTTTTAAAAAGATTTTTATTTTATATGTTTGAATGTTTTGTTTGTATGTGCACATGTGTGGTGTGCCTGATGCCCACAGGCCAGAAGGCAGCATCAGACCCCCTATAAATGGAGTTACAGATGTTTGTGAGCCACCCTGTGGGTTGTGGTGGGAACTAAATAAGAGTCCTCTGCAAGAACAAGTACTCTTTACCACTAGGCCATTTTTCTAGCCCCTATATTTGTTTTATTAGTATTTGCTCTTATTTGTATGTTTTAAGGCTGAGATCTTGTTCCTATGGGGATGGGGTAGGCAGTGTGGAAATTGGTTCACCTTTGAAAGTAAACCCCCATCCATATTGGTGTGTCCATTGATGTAGTAGTCTTTACAGGTCTTGTGCTGACAGCCATATTGTTGAGAGTTCTTGGGAACACCATCTTTGTCCTGTCAGGAAGAAACTATTATACAGCAGTCATCCTGGCCCTCAGGCTCCTGTAATCTTTCTGCCTCCTCTCCTGAAATGTTCCCTGAACCATAGATGTAGGGGCTCTCTTATAGATGATACATTTGGGGCTGGGCACTCTGATCATTTATTTTCTGCATTTTGACCAGTTATTGATCTCTCTGATTGTCTTAGTTAGAAAATAAGAAGAAGCTTCTTTGATGAGATGTAAAACTTGAACTTATCTCTGGGTATATGGAAAAGTATTTAGAAGGCAACTAGAAATGTATTACTTTAGTAATGTGACTGTAGTTAGTTCTCCTCTATGGGCTTTCTTTTTCTTTTTTCTTTTTAAAGATAGGGTCTCACTGTGTAGCCCTGGCTGGCCTCCTAAGTCCAGGATTAAAGGCATGTGCCACCATGCCCAGACTGTGGGCATTTAAAAATATTTTTGTTTTATGTGTATGAGTGTTTTGCTTGCACTTATATATGTCCACTGTGCATGGAAGAGTGTGTTGGATTCTCTGGAACTAGAGTTACAGATAGTTGTGAGCCTCCATGTGGGTGCTGGAAATTAAACCTGGATCCTCTGGAAGGAAGAACCACTAGTGCTCTTAACTGTTGAGCCACCTAGTCAGCCCCCTTTTGGTGTTTTTAAGTCATTATTGACTATTTGCTGTTTTTTTTTTTTTTACCTTTCCTGTCCCACCTAGGCCTGCTTTATCTCCAAGTTCTTTTGTCATAGCACATTCTTTAGTGGGCTTCCATATTCCATTCTGACCTCTTTCAGTTTCCCCTCAGCTGGATAAGGAAAGAAGTCTTTCTTCTCTGTCTTTCTGTAAAGCAGTTCAGTGATTCCTTTCTTCTTGTCTTAGAATGGTTGTTCTTAAATTATAGTTCCTAGACCAGTGGTATCAGCACTACTTGGGACTATGTTATGTTCCCCAGCCTGCTTTCCTCTCTTTTTGGTTAGTTTTCCCATATATTCCAACGTCAGCATAGATGTCACCTATGTAAGGTCTTCCCAAATAGAGTTCCCTACTTAAGGTTTTTTTGCCTCTCAAGCTTGAATTTTCTGGGCTGCTTTAGTCATTTCATATAATATACCACTGTGTTACCTTTGTGTTTGTCTCTTTATGTTCAGAGGCAGAGAATGTGGCATTAAATCCCAATATGGCTGATCTGGTGGCACAGGCCCATACCACCACCTAAAGCAAGAGGATTTTAAGTTCAAGGTTTGCCTGGACTACAGAAGAAGTTCAAACCCAGCCTAGACAGCTTAGTGAGACCCTGTCTCACAATAAGAAAAGTAAACAAAGGACAGGGAATATACCTCATTGATGGAGTACATACTGACCTTTAATCCTCAGTACTTATTCTGTCTCCCATCCTTAAAAAAGCCTTGAAATGTGGCACTAGTTGGGGAGAAGAGGGTTGATAAACTTCTGAAGTGGGCAGGGTAGATTGAGCCAGCAGAGGTCTAAATGGGGCAGTGTGCTTTGACCTTTGTTAGGGTGCAGTGGAGTCTATTGCCATGAAGAACCCTAAGGAGAGGACAGCTTTATTTGAAGAAATAAGTCGCTCTGGGGAGCTAGCACAGGAGTATGACAAGCGAAAGAAAGAAATGGTGAAGGCTGAAGAGGACACGCAGTTTAATTACCATCGCAAGAAAAATATTGCAGCTGAACGCAAGGAAGCCAAACAAGAGAAGGAAGAGGTTGGTGGCCTGGCTGCCTCTTAGATCTAAGGGACCAAGATAAAGGCAGTGTCTTACTGATCCCCTGCCCCCATTCCTCTTTGCATAGGCGGACCGCTACCAGCGCCTGAAGGATGAGGTGGTACGAGCCCAGGTACAGTTGCAGCTCTTTAAGCTGTACCATAATGAAGTGGAGATCGAGAAGCTCAACAAGGAACTGGCCTCTAAGAACAAGGAGATTGAGAAGGACAAGAAGCGGATGGACAAGGTAGAGGATGAGCTGAAGGAGAAGAAGAAAGAACTGGGCAAAATGATGCGGGAGCAGCAACAGATTGAGAAGGAGATCAAGTAAGAGGCGTGCCCAGGCCTGGAACCTGTGGGAAACTAGCAATTGTGCTATCTCTTGGGATCCTTTGAGCTCAGAGTCTAGTATTTCTACTAATTTGTTTTTTTTCCCGTTGACCCAGGCCTATTTCTTGGCTTTCGTTAATACAATAGAGTATTAAGAATTCAGCCGGGCGGTGGTGGCGCACGCCTTTAATCCCAGCACTCGGGAGGCAGAGGCAGGTGGATCTCTGTGAGTTCGAGACCAGCCTGGTCTACAAGAGCTAGTTCCAGGACAGGCTCCAAAGCCACAGAGAAACCCTGTCTCGAAAAACCAAAAAAAAAAAAAAAAAAAAAAAAAAAAAGAATTCAGGCTTGGGACAGTAAGGTAGCTCAGCTTTGACATAGCTCATTGGGTAAAGGTGCTTGAGGCCAAGCCTAGTGACCTGGGTTAAATCACTGGGATCCATATGGTGGAGGAGAGAACTGAGTTCTACAAGTTGTTCTCTGATCTCTGCATGTGGGTACACATGTGCTCACATATACTAACGAATGTGTGTGCTTGCTTGTGTGTCTGATACAAGTAATTAAGAAAGAATAAAAGAAGCGGCCTCTGTGTTGACAAGTTAGCATATAAGAGGAAGCAGTGGGAAGTGGGATGAACAAGAGGGCCGACCTTTGAGACAAGCACTGTATCTAGGAGTTTAAGGAATCGGATGAGAAGTGATTCGATCAGATGAAGGCAATTCGGTAAACGTAGATTTTTTGTGAAGTTTTTAATGAGAGACCTGTCTTAGGGTTTGCTTCGACCTTATGGGACAGTATTTGACATTTATCAGGATTCAGTGAAATCTGTTGTCATGAAGAACCCCAAAGTTGCAAGGGTTGAAGCAGGGGTGGTAATTTTGTCTTTTGGCGTGACAAGAATGCCAGGATGATGGTAGGTTCCAAGAAGTACTCAAACTGCATCCTTCTGGTTTTCTCTTTTGTTGTTGTTTGGTTGTTTGTTTGGTTGTTTTTTTTTTTTTTCAGACAGGGTTTCTCTGTGTTACAGGTCTGGTTTTCCTGAAACTTTTTCTCTAGACCATGCTGGCCTCAAACTCAGAAATCTGCCTGCCTCTGCCTCCTGAGTCCTGGGATTAAAGGCATGTGCCACCACCTCTGAGCTGTTGGTTTTTGAGGATCTCTAAGGCATTAAGCCCTTTTTCTTTACAGTGTTTCCACGAGGTTGGCAGGGAATACCGAGGCCCCTCTTTTGGTATGAAAAGCCTGGGAGCCTACCTTCTGCAGGGCTGATTGTCTTTTTTTCCTTTGGCAAAAGGGAAAAGGACTCGGAGTTGAATCAGAAACGTCCTCAGTACATCAAAGCCAAAGAGAATACCTCCCACAAAATCAAGAAGCTTGAGGCAGCCAAGAAGTCTCTGCAAAATGCTCAGAAGCATTACAAGAAACGTAAGGGTGACATGGATGAACTGGAGAAAGAGATGTTGTCCGTGGAGAAGGCCCGACAGGAGTTTGAAGAACGGATGGAGGAAGAGAGTCAGAGTCAGGGCAGAGACTTGACCCTAGAGGAGAATCAGGTAAGTCTTGAAAGGGTTGCAGGTGAAAAGCTCAGTAACTTAACATATGCTGACTGAGTAAGCTGTCCTCTTTTTCCTGTTCATAACACAGGTAAAGAAATACCACCGACTGAAAGAAGAAGCCAGCAAGAGAGCAGCCACTTTGGCTCAGGAGCTGGAGAAGTTTAATAGAGATCAGAAAGCTGACCAGGACCGTCTAGATCTGGAAGAGCGGAAGAAAGTAGAGACAGAGGTAGGCAAAAATTAAAGAATGAGGCATGGGGGTATAACTCTGCAGCAGTGTGTGCTTAGCATATTTACCCTGAATTCAGTTCCCAGCATCAACAACAAGCAAAAAGATCAAGGGTGATAATCCCTAAATAAAGAAATAATGATAGTTTCAATAACAACAGAAGTTTTTATCTGTCAGGCCGCTACTGTGTGTTAAGCACTATGCTTTATGTATAGTCTTCATTTATGATTGCCTTTAGGGGATAGTTGCTATTATTATCCTCACCTTCCAAACGAGGAAACTGCGTCACAGTGGTAGAGTAATTTGCTTAATAATAATAGTAATCCCATAATTACTTAGCTACAGGCTTAGGATATGAACCTGGGCAGGCTGGCTCTAAAGCTCACACTATTACCAAATATACTTTGCTTACTGCCACTCTAATATTAGTAATAATGATAGAAAGTTCTTATGTTATCCCAAGAGCCTATAATGATCTAGGCGTTCAGCTAACATTTATTTTAGATATTTAAGAGAACATCGTAGGCATTAATATTAATGCACACCCTGTATTAAGTACTTACTGTGTACTCTGTGAAGTGGAAATTACCTACATCTTACAGATGAGACAGCAGGGTCAGAGAGGTCTATGAAGCTTTACTTTGCGTGTTAGATTGGTGAGGAAACCTGGACTGGATACAATACCTTTGAGAGGTTTTGGAACCCTTGGAAGCCTTATCTATTAGTGGACTGGACTTTATATATGTTTCTGCTTTTTTTTAAAGTTATAAATTTATTTATTTTATATCCTGACCACAGTTCTTCCCTCTTCTCCTCCCATTCCTCCCTTACCTTCCCTCTGCCCTCCCTCCCAATACACTCCTTCTCTGTTTCTATTCAGAAAGCAGCAGGCCTCCCATGGATGTCAACAAAGCATGGCATATCAAGTTGCAATAAGACTATATACATCTCCATGTATTAAGGCTGGGCAAGGCAGCCCAGAATGAGGAATAGGGTCCCAAAAGTTGGTCAGAGTCAGAGACAGCCCCTGCTCCCACTATGAGTCCCACAAGAACACCAAGCTATACAACCATAACATATATGCAGAGGGTCTAGGTCAGTCCCATGCAGGCTTCCTAGTTGTTGGTTCAGATTCTGTCAGCTCCTATGAACCCAGATTGATTCTGTGGATTTTCTTTTAATGTCTTTAACCCCTCTGCTGTTTTGGGAGGCCTCCTGCATTAGTGACAGATTGTGTTGGGCTATTGGAATTTTGGATGCGTGAGGTCAATAAGGGTGTAAGCCAATACCACATGGGCTTGGGTTAACTGACTCACCCTTTAGTAATGGAGTGTATTTATTGCCCAGGCCAAGATCAAGCAAAAACTCCGGGAAATTGAAGAGAATCAGAAACGGATCGAGAAGCTAGAGGAATACATTACCACTAGCAAGTATGTGACTGTGCAATACTTCTCCTCTTCTCCTTCCGCATCTCCTTTCTGCTTATCTTGCTCCTCTTCAAGCAGGTCTACCAGAGTCCTTCGGTTACAAATAGTATCTCACCAGACAGGCTAACTCTTGTACTTTCTTTCTTTGCAGGCAGTCCCTAGAGGAACAGAAGAAGCTAGAAGGAGAATTGACAGAGGAAGTGGAGATGGCCAAGCGTCGTATTGATGAGATCAATAAGGAGCTGAACCAGGTGATGGAGCAATTGGGGGATGCGCGCATTGACCGTCAGGAGAGCAGTCGCCAGCAGCGAAAAGCAGAAATAATGGAAAGCATCAAGCGTCTCTACCCTGGTTCTGTGGTAAGACTGGAGAGTCCTCTTTCTGAGCATGTATTCAGACTTCCTGTCAACCTTCTCAGTCACCCTGTGTTATATGATAGACTTTCCTTGGGGAGACACGATACACACATATCTACTCACCTCAGAAAGGAAACCCACGACACAACTAAGTAATGGTTGCTCTAAAGTCTAACATGGTGAACTAATTAATGACTTTTTACTGGGGTTACTAACAGGAGTATGAGTGAAGGGTAACTTAAAAGAGCAGGAATGACTCAAAAAAAAAAAAGCACCCATGTCACCAAAAAGCCCACTCCAGTGGCATGTGACAACTCACAAAAGTGACAATCTTGGAGCTTTTGGCACGGTTTTTGGACAGCTCAACAGTTAAGAATCTCTTATTTCTGCAGTTGTCTGTCTGAGACTTCTTCTTTAGCAGGTGTTTACTTCTTCTATAAAGCTGAGAAAGGCCTTCCACTTGCCCAAAAAGGAAACTAAAGTGTCTACCTCATGAGGCTCCGCCTTCCTTCTGGGGGTAGTGCCAGTGGGAAGAAGATTGCTGTTGAACACTATGAAGACAGGATAGCTAGTCCTACTTTTATATCTGGGAAAATGGAAAGTCAGCTAAAATATCCTATCCAAACAAACATAGCTTGGGCTGGAGAGGTGGTTCAGAGTTAAGACCATTGTCTGCTTTTCCATGGACCTGAGCTTGGTTTCCAGCACCCACGTGGTAATTCACAATCTCTGTGACTTCAGTCCCAGAGAATTCAACACCCTCTTCTGGACTATGTGGCCACTAGTCACACAAACACACATATGTGTAGATAAAACACATACATATAAAATAAAAAATAAATTAAAAAAAGAAAAGAAGCAAAGTTTGTGAGAGACCTGCTGTTCATGCTCAATTTATCCTGACTTTTTCAGTTTTAAAAATTTTGATGATTGGGGCTGGAGAGATGGCTCAGTGGTTAAGAGCACTGGCTGCTCTTCTATAGGTCCTGAGTTCAATTCCCAGCAACCACATGGTGGCTCACAACCATCTGTAATGAGATCTGGCTCCCTCCTCTGGCGTGTGGGCATACATGGAGACAGAATGTTGTATACATAATAAATAAATCTAAAAAAATTTTGATGATTAATGATTAAGAGCAGTTGCTGCCCTTTCAGAGGACCTAACATATCAGCTGGCTCACAACTGCTTATAACTACAGCTCCAGGGGATCTGGTGCTTCTGGCCTTTGAGGGCATATGCACATACATACAAACACACACACATAATTGCAAATAATAAAAATAAAAAAGTTAATGTGTGTGTGTGTATTTGTGAGTATATGTGCCACAGCAAGAATGGATCCAACTTGTTTGAGACAGGGTCTTGTGTTGGGTTTTGCCTTTTAAAAAAAAAAAAGATTTCTGTGTATGATTGTTTTGTCTTCATGTATGTATGTACACTACATGCACAGACAAAGAGTAATTGTGTTTCCTTGAAAACCACAAGAAACTCTAGCAAATTAACCAATGGAGTAGTACATAGAAACTTAATTTTCAGTTGGATGGTCAAAACCATAGGTCACAGTCTAGGCTTATAATTGTAATCCGAAGTGAAAGGTCATCTTATGGGACTGAGTCTTAACATGTGATATCTCTCTGATGCTGCCTCAAGATATGCGTCAGAACTGGATTATAGGACACACAGCTAGTCTATTGGTGTGTGGAGGTGTCTGTGTCTTTGTTTGCATTTGTGGGTATATACTTGTGAGTGAGGGTGCCCAAGGAGGCCATAAGATCCTTTGGAGCTGGAGTTACAGGTAGTTGTGAGCCATCTGACATGAATACTAGGAACTGAGCTCAGGTTCTCTGCAAGAGCAGCAAGCACTCTAATAGCTGATGCATTTCTCCAGTCCTGAGCTTATGAGTTTCTTTTTTGGTTTGTTTTGTTTTGTTTTGTTTTTCAAGACAGGGTTTCTCTGTAGCTTTGGAGCTTGTCCTGGAACTAGAACTTATAGACCAGACTGGCCTTGAACTCACAGAGATCTGCCTGCCTCTGCCGGGATTAAAGGCGTGTGCCACCACTTCCCAGTGCTTTTGAGTTTTTATGGGGAGTTTGGTTCATAGACACAATAAATTAAATCCTTGGCTGTTGACGATCAACCCAACTTTTAATCATCTTTTCCTATTAGGTGTGGGACAGGGGACTAGAAGGCCCAGTCATCTAAGCCTGCTTTGGTTTCTGTAATGACTAGCTCTCATGGGAAAGTTACCTAGGAGTAATCAGTGATCCGTCAACTCATTATGATTTTAGTTTTTGGAACTGTATCAGGAACCTCAGTCTATGGCTAAATGTATATTTCATAATGTTATAGTCCTCCCTTGGTCTTTTAACACAAATCTTTTACATCAAAACAACCGTAAGTCAAAAGATATACTGGCAGGGCTGGAGAGATGGCTCTGCAGTTAAGATCACTGACTGTTCTTCCAGAGGACCCTGATTCAATTTTCAGTGCCCACATGGCAGCTCACAACTGTTAGTAACTCCAGTTCTAGGGGATCTGACACCCTCACATAGGCATACATACAGGCAAAACACCAATGCACATTAAAAATGAAAAGGAATTATTAAAAACTTTTAAAGATATACTGGCATATTGTTACAATCTCATGCAGTTATCAGTTAATAAGTAACCAGTGTAAAGCTAGGTGCCATGTTGCATATCTTTAATATCAGCAGTTGGGAGGCAGAGATAGGAGGGTCATGAGTTTGGCTTCAACCTGGGCTACATAGGGACATTCAGGTTAGTCCCAGATAAATAATGAGACCATGTTTCAACAACAGAAAAATTAGCTAGTATCATATTAAATAATGTCTTCTAGGGTGAGGCTGTAAAGGCTAGTGGCATTTCAGTCAATCTTGTCTGGTTCCAAAAGCAGGCCTAGAAAACCTGTAGCTTCATCTCTTAAGCCTCTGATGTAATTGATCCTAGAGACAATGTGATTTCTTTCTCTGAGTTGCTTTTGGGTTGTTAATTGTGTCTTCCATCATGTAACATGCTTATTCAGTCTTTAATCCTCCTTTAACCAAATTTCTGTTTTTGGAAGGGACGTTAGCATTGCCTGCTGTGCTGGTCTAAATAGCTTATAGCCATACAAGTCTTAACAAGTGCCTCCCCTCAATCCATTCCCATTTTCATGGTATTATACAGGTGCAAAATAGAGGACTGACTTCACAAATAAGCAGTATACATGCAGTCATTGTTCTTTATACAGATTTTTATCTTGCCATTCTTTGTGAACTAGTAATTGGGATTCTCAAGCCTTATGCTTCATTTTCCCCTTCTTCTTTTACTCAGTATGGCCGCCTCATTGACCTCTGCCAGCCTACACAAAAGAAATACCAGATTGCTGTGACTAAGGTTTTAGGAAAGAACATGGATGCTATTATTGTAGACTCAGAGAAGACTGGTCGGGATTGTATTCAATATATCAAGGAACAACGTGGAGAGCCTGAGACCTTCTTGCCTCTTGACTACCTGGAAGTAAGGCTTGTGTGTGTGTGTGTGTGTGTGTGTGTGAGAGAGAGAGAGAGAGAGAGAGAGAGAGAGAGAGAGAGAGAGTCAAGGCAGTGTTGGGTCCCTTCACCTTGGTTTTATGTATTCTATTGCTTCATAAGATTCTTCACACAGGTGAAACCTACAGATGAGAAACTCCGGGAGCTGAAGGGGGCCAAGCTAGTGATTGATGTGATTCGTTATGAACCACCTCACATCAAAAAAGCTTTGCAGTATGCTTGTGGCAATGCCCTTGTTTGTGACAATGTGGAGGATGCCCGACGCATTGCCTTTGGAGGTCACCAACGCCACAAGGTATGACCCCTTTTTCCCAGGTTGGAGTTGAGCAGGCGCAGTACTGGAAATTGCTGTTTTCACCATCTCCTCTACCTCTTCTCTCCCTGTTGTTTATAGACAGTGGCCCTGGATGGAACCCTTTTCCAGAAGTCAGGAGTTATCTCTGGTGGAGCCAGTGATCTCAAGGCAAAGGCACGGCGCTGGGATGAGAAAGCAGTAGACAAGCTGAAAGAAAAAAAAGAACGCTTGACAGAGGAGCTGAAAGTAAGCGACAAGTAACGCTGATCCTTAGGAGTAGGGTTGCTAAGCTCAGGTTGGCCACTTATCACATGGCTCTTTTTCTTGTCCTCTTTAGGAGCAGATGAAGGCGAAACGGAAAGAGGCAGAACTGCGTCAGGTGCAGTCTCAGGCCCATGGACTACAAATGAGGCTGAAGTACTCACAGAGTGACCTAGAACAGACCAAAACAAGGCATCTTGCCCTGAATCTACAGGTAGGGCCTGGCCTTCAGCCCTGTTCTCCAAGGCCATCCTAGGTTGCACTGAGGGTGAAGAACTATCTATCCACTTTCCTTCTGTTCTGTTCAGGATAGCATAACAGAGAATCAGACACTGGGATGTGGTGGGGATTGGGGCTCCAGATCATCTGTCAGCTGTATTTATTCCATTAAGCAACTTACTTCTTTTTGTCAGTTTTCCTATCTTCATCTACCAAATGGAAATTACTGTCTGTTTTGTATGATTATTGCAAAGATGGAGCGAGTTAATATCTGTAAAATTCTTAGAACATTAGGCACTCAGTAAATGTTAGGTGCTGTTATTAATGCATTTCATTCAATAAGTATTGGAACTACTAAAAACCAATTGAGAATGAGTTATAAGAATTTCAGTGTCTTTAGGTTGGGGTTCTAGATATGTAAGTGTGGTTGGTAATTCTACCTTTTCCCAGTTTACCCAAATTAGAAGTGTTACATAATGCTTAGATTCACCTTCTTGTGAAAAACAGTCTAAATTCTAAAATATCTTTGACTCAGGGCTTATCAATAAGGGATTGTGGACCTATAACTAATGATGTTTACGGTGCGCCCAGCCATATGAAATAAAGGTTTTGGAACTTGACTGGGATATTGGTGCTAAGTCAAGTTTTCTCAGTGTTTGCTGACCATGGGACTGGTACTGGCAAGGAAGTTCTTTTCCTCCATAGATTCTAGTCTCTTGTCTTCCAACCTATTGTCTGTAGGAAAAGTCCAAGCTGGAGAGTGAGCTAGCCAACTTCGGGCCTCGCATTAATGATATCAAGAGAATCATTCAGAGCCGAGAAAGGGAAATGAAAGACTTAAAGGAGAAGATGAACCAGGTTGGTAGACAGTGGGCCACAGCAGCATGTTTATCAGGTTTGGAAGTAGGACTATAATCAATAATGTCACTGCCCTCCCTGACTCTTCCCTCAGGTGGAAGATGAGGTGTTTGAAGAGTTTTGTCGGGAGATTGGTGTGCGTAACATCAGAGAATTTGAGGAAGAAAAAGTGAAGCGACAGAATGAAATTGCCAAGAAACGGTAAGTGAAAAATATTGTTATAAGATATTAGGATGCCTGCCTACAGCCTGACATCCTTGAGAGTTATGTGTGTCTTAGGACAGTGGCCAATTCTTAGGACCATACAAACTTATTGTAGGGAGGCCTGAAAGAACAGCAAAAATCAGATAGATATTATGACAGGACAGTGGTTGAAAGTGCCAGCTTTAAATCTGGTTTACCTGGATTCAAATCATTACCTTGAACAATAGTTTTTATAAAATGAGGCAGTTATGCCTATCTTTTGGCATTGTGGGGAGGATTAGATGAAATAATGTTTGTAAATTATTAAGCATAAATAGCACCTACAAAGAAGAATGAACACTACCTTTTTGGGGGGGGCGCTTTCAAGACTGGGTTTCTCTGTAGCTTTGGAGCCTATCCTGGAACTCACTCTATAGACCAGGCTGGCCTCAAACTCCCAGAGATCCGCCTGTCTCTGCCTCCCAAGTGCTGATATCAAAGGCGTGCGCCACCACTACCAGGCTAAACACTACCTTTTGTTTTGCCATTATTCTTGTGTGTTGGAGGTTAGGAATGAAAAGAAGTTCTAGTCTGGAAGAATAACCAGAAAAGAAGCAAGCTTCTCTCTTTTTATTATATATTATATTATACTGTATTTAACTTTGTTTTGTTTTGTTTTTAAGGTTCGGTTTCCCCTTGCAGCACAGGCCTGCTCATTTTAGTTTATTCATGGCATATGTGCACTTAATCATTCATTCAATAAATCTTTTTTTTTTTTTGATTTTTCGAGACAGGGTTTCTCCGTAGCTTTTTGGTTCCTGTCCTGGAACTAGCTCTTGTAGACCAGGCTGGCCTCGAACTCACAGAGATCCGCCTGCCTCTGCCTCCCGAGTGCTGGGATTAAAGGCGTCAATAAATCTTTTTGCTTTTATTTTTTTTCAGATAGAGTCTTGCTTGGAACCCTGATTTGTCTGGTACTTACTATGTAGCCCAGCAAAAAACTCAGCAATCCTCCTGCCTCAACCTCCCCAGTATTGGGATCATAGGCATGCATCATTATACCTCACTTTAATAAGTCTTTTTGAATATCTGCTTTGTACTGGGCTTTCTTGTGCTAGATATTGAAAGATGTAAGGGAGATGGAGATGAGGCAGATGAGCATGATATAGTCACCATGGAAGGAGATCACGTCCTAGACCCTGGGTCTCACTTAAGAGTTCATCTAGAGGCAGATTCTACAGGCATATGCCTGCAATCCCAGCTACTCAGGATTCCAAATTCAAGGTCAGCCTTGAATTTAATAAAACCCTGCCTCCAAATACAGTAAAAAAGAAAGAGTGCTGAAAGTGTTATTCAGTGGTAGAGCACTTGCCTTTAGAATAGCAGGTGTGAGGCCCTGGAGTTCAACTCTTAGTACCACTGTTTCTATGGTAAATATCCTTTGCTTTCCTATGGCAAGCTAGGTTCAAAAGATATAAAATTGAATCTGGTGCTGTATTTTTCCCTCAGGGAACTTACAGAGTTCTTGAGGAAAAAAATAGATGATAAATTTCAGGACAGTATGGTTGGTAAATAAAGAGGAGATTTTTAAGAAGGCAAACAAGAAACCTAGTTTAAAAAAATGGTCAAAGAAAGAAGAGTTTGAATCTCTGCAAACTGTAGGAATTGTTTGGTTTCTACATCAGAGAAATGCCAGTTAAAATAACATAGTAGTTGTATTTGCTGAAAATAAGATGTCTTCTTTAGTATATGGAGGTACACATATACACTTACTAGCTCTGTGGGTGTATGTCCCAGAGAATCTTGTTACAGGATCAAAAGAGACACCTTTAAGGACTGTTCATTTAGGCATAATCTGTATTATTGAGTTGTTGATGGCAATATAGATGGCCACCATTGGGGTGAAAGTTTAAATTAAATGTGGTAAACATAGACTCTGAAGTACTGTGGAGCAATTCAAACAAGAATAGATCTAGCCGGGCGATGGTGGCGCATGCCTTTAATCCCAGCACTCGGGAGGCAGAGGCAGGCGGATCTCTGTGAGTTTGAGACCAGCCTGGTCTACAGAGCTAGTTCCAGGACAGGCTCCAAAGCTACAGAGAAACCCTGTCTCGAAAAACCAAATAAAAAAGAATAGATCAATAGGCAGTAACATGGATAACTTACAAAACTGTTATAGATTGGAAAAATGAATGAGATAGATAATGTGCATTTAAAATAGTGACGTTTTGTAAAGATGTGCATTTTAAAGACTTGTTTTTATTTGTGTGTGTGTGTGTGTGTGTGTGTGTGTGTGTGAGAGAGAGAGAGAGAGAGAGAGAGAGAGAGAGAGAGAGAGAGAGAGAGAGAGAATACCATGTGTGTATTAGTGCCAGAGAGAGAGAAAATGAGAATATGCCATTGCCATGAGAATATACTATGTGGGTGCTAATGCCCACAAAAGCCAGAAGATGGTGTCAGATTCCCTGGAATTGACATTACCAGTGGTTGTGGGTCTCTTGGTTTGGGTTCTGGGAACCAAACTCAGGTCTTCTGAAAGAGCACATTGCTTTTAACCACTGAGCTGTCTCCCTAGCTCACTTTGAGATATGTAGTCACAGTAAGGGGACATAATGGGAGTAGAAATCAAAGGTTGAATAAAGGAGATGAGGAAAGGGTCTTGTATAGAGAGTAGTGACAGAGCTGTTATCAGCTGTGACATTTGACCAATGCAGCTCATCTGAAATTCAAAAAGGAATGTTACAGAAACTTAGACCCTGCCCTGAGCTATGAGGAAAGCCATTATAAAAGAACAAGGAGTGATGAATTAGAGATCTGAGAAGTGAGTAGGATTTAGCCAGCCAAGCAGGGACAAAAAGGAGTTTCAGCCAGTGAGAACAACGTGTCTAGAGATGTGACAGAGCATGCCTGCATGCCTTGCCTTGTTCTGAATACTAAGTAGCTTTGAATGCCTGGAACATAAAAACCGGATCAGGAGGAAGGCAGGGGAGGTGAAAAGGTCAGTAGGGGCCAGATCACCAAGGGCTTTATAAGTTATACTTAGGAGATTGGCCTAAAAATTACATACCTCGAAACTGTAGAGTTAATTACATTCCATTTGGATTATAGTGACTAATAGGTTTAGTTGCTAGCATGACATCTGGCAGCATCTATCACACTATATTGAAGATTGGTGGGGCAGTTGAAAGCTAGCCCTGCTTGACTGCTAGTGTCTATATGCTATTAATGTACTTTGAGTTTCTGAAGAGGTAAGGGAAAGAACACTAGCAAAATAGCAGGAATTCCGTGTTTTCTTTGTCTTATACTACCAAAGCTCTGCCCCTTAGGAGCTTCTAAAATCTTGCAGCAGAGCTTAGGATGCTAGAAAGAATAGGAACTGTTGGGTAAAAATGAGCTGATTATAGCCAATATTCCTCACATTGATGATGGTAGCTAAAGTATACTGAGTGGTTCCTTTATACATAATTAACTCAATAAGAAAATCTACAGATGAGAAATATAGAGAATATAACTGAGATTGCACTCCGTCCAGGTGGAAGGATTATAATAATGATGTAGAGGAAAGACCATAGGTTCTGATGTTAGACTTGGATCCCAGTCCATTTGTAATATTTGCTTAGCTGTTAGCTTTGCGGCCTTAGGCACAGTTTTTTCCCCTCCCTTTAGCCTGTTTTCTATGTAAAAGTAAGGGCATTAATTCCTAGTTATGGGAGTTGTTGAGTAGAGAAATAGAGATAATCTACATAAAGTACATAGAAGCTTGACAAATCAAACTCATAACTGATGGTTTTAGATGAACCTTGTTTTTTTTTCTTTTTCATGTCTTCTAGTAAATTGGGAAGGCGGTGGATTCTCCTGTGTTTAAAGGGGGATAGATGGACTTTGGCTTAGATTTCTCTGTCTTATAATAGAGTTCCAGCTTCTGGACACAATTTGGTGTACTTGTGAGTGGATGGAGCCATGGCAACTGAGACTTTGGTAGTAACTGAGAGGCCCTGAGTGCTGAGTTTAGTTCCTTTTTCTTTCTCTAGCTTGGAATTTGAGAATCAGAAGACTCGCTTGGGCATCCAGTTGGATTTTGAGAAGAACCAGCTCAAGGAAGACCAGGATAAAGTACACATGTGGGAGCAGACGGTGAAAAAGGATGAGAATGAGATAGAGAAGCTTAAGAAGGTGAGGAAGGAGAAAGAAAAAAGACAAGGCGAAAATTGGAGTAGATATGATGCACACAAGTATATACCTATAATTTATACATTGTTCATTTAATGACGAACACCAAGACCTTAATGGGGAGAAATGAGTATGTGAAACAAACATTCCAAAGGATAGTAGCTCACAAGAATAATGTATTTTTTTTCCGGGAATCAAAGAAATACAAATTAAAGCAGCATTGGGTATACTTTATATTCTGTCATTTAAAGGTTTGTGGGGTTTTTTTGTCCGTGTTGGATATATGTATATGAGGTGCTCATGGAGGCTAGAGGCCTTGGGTACCCTAGAACTGGAATTACAAGCAGTTGTGAGCTGCCTATTGTGGGTGCTGGGAATTAAACTTGGGTCTTCTCTAACAGCAGTATGCCCTCTTAACTGCTTAGCCACCTCTCTCCTGCTCTGCATTATCTAAAAGTTTTTATTTTACATTGCATGTATATGCCTCTATGTGGTTATGTGCACATGTGTGTGTTGGTTCCCCCAGAGGTCAGAGATGTTGGATCCCCTTGGAGTTGGAATTACAGGTAGTGTTTTGAGTTGTCTGATGTCGGTGCTGAGAACTGAAGAGCAGTACATTCTCTTAACTACTGAGTCATCTCTCTAGCCTCACACTGTCCAAAAATTAAAAACAAACCAAAAACACTTCTCAGTACCTCATATGGCGCAGGAGACCAGTATTCTTTTTTTTTTTTTCTTCAAAGAACTCAGGACCTCTGGAAGAGCAGTCAGTGCTCTTAACCTCTGAGCCATCTCTCCAGCCCGAGACCAGTATTCTTATATAACATTTTGCCATCTATCAAAAAGTTTCACAATGTGTTTATGGCCTCTCAGTAATACCCGAGGAGGTAATCCAGAGTGCTGAGAAAGCTTTGTGCAAACACATTGATGTTTATTATAAACATTATTCATAGTTCCAAGTTGGAGACTACCCAGTGCCCCTTGAAAAGTAGGAATTTAGAAAATTATGTGGCATTATGTACTTACATAATTTAGTGGTCTTTAAACTTTAGTAACATACAGATCTCATTTAAAGCTAAAGTGTTTTTCAAGATAGCCAGAGCTGCTTAAATCCTGTTATTATTTAAATATAAAAATGAGTGTTTGTGTAGTGGCACACGCCTTTAACCCTAGGCAGAAGTGGGAGGACTCTGAGTTCAAGGCCAGCCTGGTCTAACTAGTAAGTTCCAGGACCATCAGGGCCACGTAGAGAGACCCTATCTCAAAAAAGTATGTGTTTGTAATGCCTAACCAAAAGCCAAGACAAACTTACAAATTAAATACTAGCAAAATGAATAAAATTTGTATTTTGAAAAGGATAACTTGTACTTTTAATAAATGTTAGAGGAAAATGACTTAGAGAAGGTCAGTAATCGTTTCAGTCTTTAATCTGTTAGAACACTGTCCTAAAAACCTGATTGTTTTTGTATTTTTGATCAGTATATGGCCTCACCAACCAGCTGAGTGAGCCATAAGATATTTTCATTATTTCAGACATCCTGTATTTGATAAAAACAAGAAATTGGATTAGTCTAGGTTAAATGCCTGGCTGGCAACCAAATTAATCTCTTAATATTCATTTTTTTTAAGTCTTCTACTTTGTCAACAGAAGCTTTTATGCATTTTCCTTAGCAGTTCTACTGATTCCACTTAGCCTTGCTTTTGAGGTCTAATGGACCTGAGTTGTTCTGTATTTCTGTTGCCCACAGCCACTTGTTTCTAGTGGCTGCAGGTGAACAGCATTTCATCATCTGCTCGCTTCCTCTTGAGATTTATAATAAATGCCCTCAACAGCTTTCTCAGATTTAGCCTGGAACATGCTGGTGGGGGTTTAAGGATTTCCGGGAGCCCACAAAGAAGGTGACGAGCAGGAAGCAGCAGTGAAAGAACAGGCTGGCAAGTACCATTAGAGGCATAGCTCCAA
The DNA here is from genome assembly GCF_037038515.1 of Microtus pennsylvanicus. Classification (NCBI taxonomy): domain Eukaryota; kingdom Metazoa; phylum Chordata; class Mammalia; order Rodentia; family Cricetidae; genus Microtus; species Microtus pennsylvanicus. Next base: position 127,314,246 of record NC_134601.1, on the reverse strand, counting down.
GTGTTCTGACCCTAAATTCAGATTAGCCACATAAACTGAGTGCAACAGATGATGTTTTACTGACACACAGCCATCTCATGGTATGACTATGCTAGTGTCTGTCGCAATCGTGCTGTTTGGCATGCCTGTATCACTGTGGTTTTTGTGATGACTTTCCTTATATTCTTTCTCTTTAAATTATTGCGAAACCCTTGTTCCTTATAGCATTTCTTCCTGAGGTGATTTGGTTTTCTTGGTTTGAACTACCACTTGACTTCTGTATCTGCCTGTATTTGTTGCTTGTGTATCTTCTTCATTAACCCTTGGCGATCTAGAATAGTGTTACTGCAATCTTACATACACTTGCAGATTAGGTAGTAAAATAATGGACAGGACTAAATTTGCATTTAGATGCTCCAAGATATGTGACTTTTTACTTCATTTTGAATAATTGTTGGTTAGCAGAAAGATGTTAGAATAGTACAGCCTTCGCTTGATACTCACAGGAGATTGTTACTAGGAACCTCTACCCCACCCCCAGCACTAGAATGCCAGCTGCATTGTTTGTCTGTAAAATATACACATCCTCTTGAATGCTTTAAATCATCTCTGTATTATATCTAATGCAGTCTAAGTAGTTGCTATACTTTATGATCTAGGAATGACAAAAATATCTAAACATTCAATACATTTTAAAAAAACAAACAAAAAAAACCCAGTCTCACTATGTATCCCTGGATGGTTGGAACTCTATGTAGACCATGCTGGCCTCAAACTCACAGATATCCAATTGTCTTTGCTTCCTGAGTGCTGAGACTAAAGGTATGCACCTGCACACATAGCATAGTACAGCTTTTTGCCAAATGCTGATATCCCATTGAATCCATGAATATAAAAATCTGTATGTAGAAGACTGTCAAAGAGCTCTCATCCACAAAATTGATTAGTTATTGTGTTGCCATAATTTGCTTTAGTGTTCTGTGTGTTTATTTTTAGAAGTTATTTGAGGATTAAATTCTAGTTGTATTTTCTTTTTCTTTTTTTGTGACAAGGTCTCATGTCCTATACTGACCTCAAACTCAATACATATCCTTCACATGTTGGGATTATAGGCATGTAGCATCACTCCGTTTTGTGCAGTGCTAGGGATCAAATCCTTGGCTTTGTGCCTATGAGGCAAACACTCGACCAACTGAGCCATGTTACCAGCCCAACATGTTTCCCTTTATATGATTCTTATAAAGATTAAAGGGGAGAAGAAAAGAAAGAAAGAAAAAGAATTTTCTTTGAAAAAAATTAAAATGTAGGTTGGAGAGATGGCCCAGCAGTTACGAATGAGTACTACTCTCCCACTTGACCTAGGTTCTGTGTTCGCACCTACATCAGGTGTCTTACAACTGTCTAGCTTCAGCTCTAGGGAGGTCTGATACTCTCTTGTGACCTCTGAGGGTACACATGTGATACATACAATCATACAGACAAGGAAAAAAAATTTTAAACATTTTAAATCAGAACATTTTACGTAAGACTGTAATTCTTGTTTTATTGATTACTCTCAACCCCAGTCCTCTTCTGCTTTCTAGTGGTAATCCCAGGTTAGTATCTATTCAGAAAATACACTATATTGCTTGTATAAATTTAAATCTACAAATGTTGAGGACTGGGGAGATGATCCATTTGATAAAAAGCTGGCTCCACATGCATGAGTTGAGCTCCCCAGCACTTACATAAAAACCTGAGTATGGTGCTCCACTTCTGTAATCCCGGTGTTGGGGAGGCAGAGACAAGAGGATCCCTGGATTTGCTAGATAGCTAATTTAGCAGAATGAGTGCCAGGTTCGGTGAGAGACTTTGTCTTAAAAAATAAGGTAGAAGGGCTTGAGAGATGGTTTGGCAGTTAAGAGTGAATACTGGCCTGGTGTGGTGGCACATGCCTTTATTCATAGCCCTCAGCAGGCAAAGACAAATGGATCTCTGAGTTTGAGACCAGCCTGATCTACAAAGTGAGTTCTAGGACAGCAAAGGGTACACAGAGAAACCCTTTCTGGAAAGACCTTAAAAAAGTGCATACTGCTCTTTTATAGGACCTGAGTTTGGTTATCAGCACCCAGGTTACATGACCCCCCCCCCCAATGTCTGTAACTTAAGCTACAAGACATTCAGTTACTTTGGCCTCCTTGAACACCTGAACTCACATGTACATGCTCAACACACATAAACATAATTAAAAATAAAGCAAATCTTTAAAAAAATAGATTGTGGAAGACACTTGATATAAACTTGTAGCATATAAGGCCAGCCTGACCTACAGAGTGAGTTCCAGGACAGCCAGGGATACACAGAGAAACCCTGTCTCAAAACCAAAACAAAAAAGAAGAAGAAAATCATTGATTATGATACAAAGATAAAATGTAATTTCAACCCTAAAGTTGTTTGTAAAGGGAGGCAATATGCTAGAATGTTAGCTGTTTCTTTCTGGCTGGCGGGATTATGAGTGAATCCTCCATTCTTTCCCCTTTATTTTTCCATAGTTTGAACTCTCTATAGTAGACAATTTACATAATTGTAGTTGGGCAAGGCCACCAGATGATGTAGGAAAGGATAAAAGAAGTCTGAGGGGTTGTGTGAAAGCAGAGATCATTGACACACAATTCCAAGAAACTGCCTATTGGGAAGGGCGACACAAAAGGAAAAAGTTCAAGGTGAATCTTCACTTCTTGCCTTATTCCCCTGACGAGACCAGGAGGAGCAAAGACACATGAAGATAATAGATGAGACCATGGCTCAGCTACAGGACCTTAAGAATCAGCACCTGGCCAAAAAATCAGAAGTGAATGACAAGAACCATGAGATGGAAGAGATTCGCAAGAAACTTGGGGGAGCCAATAAGTGAGTGGATTGCAGCCTGGGCGGGGTGAAAGTAGGTAAAGCAGGCAGCCTTCAGATTTGGATCTTAACATCGCTACTTGGACCTTTTTAGGGAAATGACTCATTTACAGAAGGAGGTGACAGCCATTGAGACCAAGCTTGAACAGAAACGCAGTGACCGCCACAACTTGCTACAGGCCTGTAAGATGCAGGACATCAAATTGCCACTGTCAAAGGGCACCATGGATGATATTAGTCAGGAAGAAGTGAGTATTATGGTGGGTGGTGGGAGTGATCTGTGAGCAGCTTACCAGTGATAGAAAAGGAAAAATGGCTGCGAAGGGTAGGCATCAGATAGAAGCACAGGCAAAGAGTTGGCAGGGATGTAAGTAAAGATGGGTGCAAAAGAGATGTCTTAAGGTGGAGGTAGTGAAGTCAGGCTTTGTTATGAGAGGAACATTGACTTGAGAGGAGAGCTTCAAGCTAGTGATTGGTCAGAAAGATAATGAAGTGATTGAGTAATCTTAAGGTCTTAAGCTCATAGCTTTATCAAATACTGAACATTGGTTGGAGTGAGAACTAAGGAACATAAGTCAAGAGCAGAGGAAGATTCAGGAAACTGGAGAACCTGAGGAGACTTAGCTTAGCTGCAGTGAGGGAGGTTGGCCAGAAGAGGGTTGGAGAGGGGACATCAGCAATGCAGAGGTAAGGAAGTTTAGGTGTAGGGAAAAAAAATCAGAGGAACTGTGGCATTTTATCAATTGGAAGCGAAAGATGGTTGTGAGGAGCTCTTCCCAGATAGCCTTTCAGTTTAATTCAGTAGAAGTTTTGAACACTGGTATTGCAGACACTGATAGGCCATGACAATCATTCCTAATCATAACTATAGCTCTGTTAGCTGGCCATTGTCCTCACATTAGAAATGAAGAAACTTGCTGAGCTATAGAGCCCAGTTTTCAATTTGGACCTTCCTGTTGGCCCCTGCCTCTGTCATCTAGCAAGGTGCTTTCTCAAAGATATTGAAAGCTTCAAAGGAACCCCTATTCTCGAAAGGGATGCAGATGGTCAGTCTGCTTCATCTGCCTCTCCTTCCGTCTCAACATTGCAGGGTAGCTCTCAGGGAGAGGAGTCAGTGAGTGGTTCCCAGAGAACGTCCAGCATCTATGCTCGAGAGGCCCTCATCGAAATTGACTACGGTGACCTGTGTGAGGATCTGAAGGTAAGAGCTCTGACTGAGAGGCATTGGCATTTTCTCAGCTGTCCCAAGAAATGTTTACCTATCTGGGGCCAATGAAATCTGTGGCTAAAAAGGAAAGATCTGGTTAAGGATGACTGAGTTGGGAGTCTCTTGCACCCTCAGTTGCCCGTATCCCTACTTGTATGCATGTATGTGTATATGTGTGTATGTATGTACTAGCTAAGACCAGGTGCACACAGAACTAGAAGAAAACTGCAGCAAACAGGTAGACCTTAGGTGCTCCTTGGGGCTCTGCTTCAGGTACTGCTCTCCCTTAGCATTGTGATTATCTCCTTCACTGTCTTCACCTCTGCTGGCATCTCTACACTTAGTCCCACAGCTTACCTCAAACTCCAGCTTTCTTCCCAGACTTCCCCTTCAGTAACTCTCACATGCTCAGAAACAAAAATCTGAGCTTCATTCTTGACATGCACTTACTCTGCATGATTGACTAATTTACCAAGTTCTATCAATTTAGCCTTCTAAAGACGGTGAGCATTCTGTATTATTTGCTTGCTTATTGTTGCTGCATCATCTCTCCAGTGCAGGCCACATAGTTAGGAATCGCCTCCTTGCATTCTCAGCACTTGTCCACCCAGCTGTCTTCTATCATTGTGAGTGTGAGTGTAAGTACATATGGTTTGTTTAGTCTGTTGTGCTTATGCTTGGTGCTCTGTCTGCAGCCAGTGGGAATGCGTTTAGGTTGGCTTCTGCATCATCTTGGCATTAACCCTTTGTAGTCTTTGTTCATCTTCCTTAGTTCCTGATATGTCTAGGCTCAACCTCTATACATCTTACCCCAGACCAGGAATGAGCTATTTCCCTGAGAAGTTCTTGACTCTTTTATTCAGTGGGAAATGCTACTATTTAGTAACTACCGTCTGGACACTGGAGTGCTCAAGACAGCTGACAGCTTAGTGTTTCTATAACTCTTAAGTAGATTTGAAGAAAAAATAAAATTATTGCAGGATTCACATTGGTACTTCTAATTAAGATTGAAATTTTCAGTTTAACATCATTGTCCTTAAGTCTGTGTCTCTAATTCTCACTGAAATATCTTGTTTCCTAGCCCCCTTTTTAAAAAATTGTGCCTTTGTATGTATATAATGTCTGTGTGAATATCACATCACGAGTGTGAAGTCAAAGCACAGCTTTATGGAGTCCATTCTCTCCTGCCCCCATGTAAGTTCCAGGGATCAAACTTAGGTTGTCAATCTGAGCCAACTCACTGATCCAATTTATCATACTTGGTTTCTCATTTTGCTTCTCTCCTTGACTTTCACTCCACATGCACACTTATTTTCTTTTTTTCCTGAGCCTTGTGAAGAAAATACAGATGGTAAGATAGTTCAGCTCTAGGGCTACATGTGAGGGCTTACACCGTAATCCTTGCAGTTAGGATGCAGAGGTATTGTGTTTTATATTGTATTTCACCATGAGGTACATCCTATCAGGATTTGTCCAATACTAACTAGTGATGCTGAGTTTAGTCCCATAGTTAAAAGTGTCCGTTGCCAGGTTACTCATTGCTGAGCATACACTTTTGTCTTTGTCATTAATTAGCAACTAATCATTAGAGTGGTGCTTTATCATCTTCTGAACATCTTGTACCCCAATAATTTTTTTACCTAACATAACTATGCAGGATCACACGGTTCTAAAATGAAAAGAATAAAACTGGGTACGTGAAGAAAATTCTGGCTTCTATTTTTGTTCCCTTCTCTTCATCACTAGGTCACTTTTTAATTGGTTTTTTATTGCCTCTTTGTTGTGGTTTTAAAATGCAGATATGTTTGCATGCCATTGCATTCATAGTCTGAGCTTCTCTTAGATAATAGTAAACTCTTATATACTTTTAATTTTCGCTTAAGAGCCTATTGTACAGATTATTCCTCAGCAGTATGTAGAGATCTTCAAATGGGATTCTATTTTCTTTCTTTCCATAAATTTTTGTTCAACATGGCTGTAACTTTTCAGTGTAGGGCTTTTTTTTTTTAACCATTATGGCATTTTTCTACAAAGTTTGTTTTTGTTTTCCCATTCTTTCTCCCCATTTCTGCTCTCTCCCCCTCAGTAGCCTTCTTTCCACTCTCATGTCACATGTTGTTACCTTCCCCCACGCTTCCTTTCTGTTACCTTTTTGTTGTTGTTGTTTTGGTTTTTCAAAACAGGGTTTCTCTGTAGCTTTGGAGCCTGTCCTAGAACTAGCTCTTGTAGACCAGGCTGGTCTCGAACTCACAGAGATCCTCTGCTGTCCAAGTCCTGGAATTAAAAGTGTACCCCACCATGCCCAGCTATCTTTAATTTTTTGAGGGACCATATTGATTTCTTTAATGGCAATATTTATACTCCTGGTAGCACTGAGTAAAATTTGTTCTTTTCTCATAGCCTCACCAACATTTATTGCTTTCTTGATCATAATCATTTTGACTAAGGGTGAGATGGAATCTCAAAGTAGTTTTAATTTGCATTCCTGCTGACTAACAGTAATGAACATGTAATATAGATATATACTTACATGGCACATGACACACATGGTGGTCAAAGGACAACCTCCTAAGGTCAGTTCTCTCCTTTTACCTTGTGTATTTTGGAGTTTGAACTCAGGCTTGGTGACAAGTACCCTATTCACTGAGCCGTCTTGCTGGGCCTTTTGAAATATTTATTGGTCATTTGTGTTTCTTCTTTTGAGAACTGTCTGCTTATTACATTAACCCTTTTATGATTGGCAGTTTTGTGGCTTGGGTGTTTTACTCTTTGTAATTCTTTATATATTCTAGATATCTGTCCCCTGTCTGAGGCTTAACTGGCAAAGGTTTTCTCCCAGTGTATAGGCTGTGTGTTCTGATGCTTTCTCTTGTTAAGCAGAATCTGTTTTTTTAATTTCATGTCCCATTTATTGGTTCTTGGGACTATTTTCGGTGCTGTTTCAGTCCTATTCAGAAAGTTCTTATTTATACCTGTAACTTCAAGTGTATTCTTGTAACACTTTCAGAGTTGGAGGTTTGAAAGTAAGTCTTTCATCCATTTTGATTTGTTTTTTTTGTTTAGGGTAAAAGATATATTCTTGATGCTTTTGTCAGAATATAGGTGGCTATAGCTGTGAGTTTGTTTCTGGGTCTCTTGTCTTACTCTTTTGGTCTACTTGCTTGTTTTTGTGCCATCACTAAGTTGTTTTCATCACTCTGTGATCATTTTTTTTCCTTGTTTGAAAATTCCATGCCGTGTATTTTGATCATATTCACCCTCTCTTCTCAGTCTTTTCAGATCCAGCCATCCTTTCCTACTCAGCCAACTTGATGTCATCTTCTTCTTCCTCCTCCTTTTTTATAAACCCATAAAATAAAGTCAGTGCTACCTCAGTATTCTTGGAGCTGTGGCCTTTTGCTACAGTATGATCAGGCTGCTAGGAGAAAACTGGCTCTTCCTCTCCTAGCAGCTATCAACTGCCAATAGCTCCTAGCTAGGGGTGTGATACAGTTTTAAGTCAGATATTATAATACCCTCAACAATGTTCTTTCCACTTGGGATTGCTTTGACTGTATGTGGTCTTTTGTGTTTTTGCATTAATTTTTAGATTTTTTTTTCTAGTTCTGTGAAGAATGTTGTTGGAATTTTAATGGGAATTGCATTGAATATGTGTATTACTTTTGGTAATAAAAGCCATTTTTACAGCATAAATTCTGCTAGTCCAGGAGGATGGAAGGTCTCTCTGTCATTTGGTATCTTCTTTTGTTTTTTTACGTGCCTTAAAGTTTTCATTACATCCTTATCCCTAGGTACTTTATTTTTGGGGAAGCTATTATGTATGGGTTGTTTTTCCTAATTTCTCTCTCGGGAAGTTTGTTGTTGATATATATGAGAGCTATTAACTTTTGTATATTGATTTTGTATGTTACAATTTTACTAAAAGTGTTTATTTAATGTAAGAGTTTTCTGGTAGAATGTATATGGTCAAGAACAAAATCATGTCTGTGAATATGAGTATTTTCACTTGTTTCCTATTTTTATGCTTTTTTTATGGCTTCCTCTCACCTTATTGTTCTAGCAAGACTTTGAGCACTGTATTGAATAAGAGTGTACAGTTGAGTTCTTTATCTCATTCCAAAATTTAGAAGAAATATTTTCAGTTTGTCTCTGTTTTATAATGTTGGCCATAGGTTTGTCACATACAACATTTATTGTTTTACGGTATGTTCCATTTTTTTTCTAATTTCTTTAAGACTTTTATCTTAAAGGCATATTGAACTGTGTTAAATGTCTTTTCTGTATCTATATAGAAATAATCATGTATTTGTCCTTAAGATTATTTATATGCATGACTAGAAGGATGGCTTAGCAATTAAGAATTCTTACTGTTCTTGCAGAGGACCAAAGTTTGGTTTCCAGTACCTATGTCGAGTGGCTCAGAAGCCCATAATTTCAGCTGGAGGGGATCTGACACTATTGGCTTCCTTGGGTACCTGCACTCACATGTTCACAGACATACCCAGCAGCTGTGGTTCTTCTGTATAAGAGCAAGGCAGTCAGCATTCTAGCATGGTCAGCTAGAGAGATGGCACAGCGGCTATGAGCCTGCATCACTCTTGCGGAGGGCCCGAGTTTAAGTCCTAGCACCCATTTCAGGCAGCTCAATGGGACACCTGTAATGCCAGCTTCAGTGGATCTGACAGCTCTTTCCTCCACTGGGTACCAGCATTCATGTGTACAAACCCATACACAAGTTCATACACATAATTAAAAAGCAAAAAATACATTCCAGTATAAAAGGCGCAGGAGTCCCCACATCTAGCTAAAGACCTACCTGTTAGTGGTTGGTAAATTCTGAGGGAGAAAGTTAGTTTTCTTTAAGGAAACATAAATTTGAAAGGTGGACCATGTTCCAGTGGATGGTCTCACACTCATTAGTATATGGACAGAACATACTGGACTCAGTGGGATTTGCTGATGTTTCTTTTTTTTAAAAGATTTGCTTATTTATTTTGGAGAGAGAAAGAACATGAAGTTGGCTAGGTAAGAAGAAGTTGGGGAGGGGAAAGAATATGAACAAAATATATTGTAAGAAAAATTTTGAATAAATTTATGAAAAATGACAGGAAGTTGAGGGCTGAAGGAGTGGAGTGGATCTAGGATAGTGGTTCTCAACCTTCCTAATACTTCGACCCAGCTAGTTTGTCGTTATGGTGTCGCCCAACCATAAAATTATTTTCATTGCTATTTCCTAACTGTAATTTCGCTACTATTATGAACTGTAGTGTAAATATCTGTGTTTCTGATAGTCTTAAGTTGAGAACCATTGATCTAGAAGGAGTAAGGGGAAGAATGGGGTCAATATGATCAAAATACATTGTATGCATGCATGAAATTCTCAAAGAATTAATAAAATACCTTAAAAGTAAATCTAAAAAGATTACATTGTTACATTTATTGTGTGTTTTAATTATTAGTATTTCAGTTTTTCATTTTAACATTTAAAATAATTAAATATTATTTGACAATTTCACACATGTATATAATTCATACTTACCACACATACCCCACTTCAGCTTTATAAGTCTTTTTCTTGTGTTCATGTCTACTTGTTTTGTGACTTAGTGAGTAACTGGGGCTGTTCAAATGAACAGATTGGAGCTACTTGCTGGAGCTTGGTAGTCTCAGCACTGGGTACATAGCTGGAGAAAATGATTTCACCTCTTTCAGAAGCTCAGTAAGCAGTAAGGGTCATGGCCCCATGAGCAACCACTATCACTGATTATTGTCGAGGACTGTCTCATGTGCCTCTGTACAGGTAGCCATAGTTATTGTGAGTTCATGATTGTATATGTTGAACTAGCCTTGCATCCTTGGGATGAAACCTACTCAGTCACGATGTATGATATTGATGTGTTCTTGAATTCAGTTTGTAAGTATTTTCCTGAAAATTTCTGTGTCTGTGTTCACTGGGGACATTGGAGCTATAGTTTTCTTTTGTCATCATCTTTACCTGATTTTGGCATTATGGTAGTGCTGGTTGGCTTCAAAGGATGAAATTGCTAATGTTCCTTCCCTTTCTAGTTCATGGAACAGTTTAACAAGTATTGACATTAGATTTTCCTTTAAAGTTTGCCAGGTATGGTGACTCACGCCTTTAATCCCAGCTCTTGGGAGGCAGAGGCTGGTGTATCTCTGTGAGTTTGAGGACAGTGTAGTCTACACAGTGAGTTCCAGGACAGCCAGGACTATATAATGAGACCCTGTCCTCCCCCCCCCAAATAATAATAAGTTTAATTAAACTTATTGTTGAGTCCACTGGTCCTGGGCTTGTCTCCGTGGTTAATTACGGTGTCAGCCTCACTGTATGTGATGAATCATGTGCATTTAGAAATTAACTTCATTTAGATTTTTGGTTTTTTAGGTTTAATAGCTTACTAGAATATAAGTTTTGGAGCTAGAGACATAGCTTAAAAGTTAAGAGCATTTACCATACTTGCAGTAGATCCAAGTTCAGTTCCTCACACCCATGTGATGGCTCACAGCTATCTGCAACTTTAGTTCTAGGAGAGTTAATGCTGTCTTCTAGCCTTCAAGTATACCAGAGCTCTTCTCTGTTTTCAAAAGAGTTTTCTAAAATGTAAATAAATTCATGTCCTTCTTGCTCTCTAAATCACATTGGTCTCCTTTGAGATAAAAATGTATGTTTTGTACAGCCTTTTATAATCTGTCCTTTGCTTGTCTATCTAGCTTCTCTTTCTTTGTGCCTCCCCAGCATGCTTCTGTTAGTGCACAAGCGTGATTATGTCTGCACACAAGTTGTTAATAGTGCCATATTGGTTCTTTAAAGGGGGTGACTTCTAAAGTTGATTATTCCTGAATTGCTTTTAATTCAGTGACTAACCAATGAGGCACCTCCTCTCTCTCTTTTGACTGTGATGTTCTCAGCTGTATACAAAACCATGTCTGCTCTTTCATCTACCGTTCATCCTGTAGGCTTTAACTTAGACACACGCCCAGATGCTTTCCCTGACCGCAGAGTCTGAATCGGGTTCTCTTCTTGTGTGCTGATTCAACACTGCTTGTCACTGTCTTTACATTAATCCTGCACCATTCTGATTATTTACTTAGCTGTGTTCTCTGTTAGCGCCTTGAATTCTGTGAATACAGGAACAGCTCTTGGTGGCTATTCAGTTAAAGTAGTTATTAACTAAAAGTGGCAGTGAGGCACAAATTCAAACATGCATTTACAGTAGCTGTAAGGGGTCCCCAACCAAAATGGAGTGGAATTTGCTCAGATACAATGATTTAAGAGGAAAGCATGAGTTGCATTAGTTGTCGTGGAGCTGTAAGTGGAGGCCAGAGCAGTCTGTGAGGAGTTTCAGGTCACCCTGGGATGGTGCTGACTCATGGCTCGGGCTAAGCCACAGAGGGCCCCTAGCAGCTGTTCCTCCAGAGACAAATAGGTTGGCAAGATCTGGAGGAAGAACTAAGGTGAGAAAGCCACATTCACTTAGAATTTCCAGTGACAGAACAGTTACTTCAAGCTGGATTTTGTGAAAGACGCCGAGCTGGAGAAGAGCTTGCCTTCTACATAGGAGCAGGTCCCCAAGCTCTGGTCATCTCTCAAGTGGTCTGGACTTGGGTCGGGTGCTCCTTACTTTTTGCTGGCTGTGGGGTTACAGGATGCACAGGCGGAGGAGGAAATCAAGCAAGAGATGAACACACTGCAGCAAAAGCTGAATGAACAGCAGAGTGTGCTTCAGCGGATTGCTGCCCCCAACATGAAGGCCATGGAAAAGCTGGAGAGTGTCCGAGACAAGTTCCAGGAGACCTCAGATGGTAAGACCTGCTGGGCTTTAGATGGGAGCAGAGGACTGAAGGTCTGATAACGGTGTGCTGTGATAACACACCAGCCTCTGTTTTCACATACTTTGATATTCAAAATTGCTGGGTACCCTGAACAGTGGGGATTATCTACTCGCTTTCTGGGGAGCAAATGATGGTGCTAAGATAGCTGGTATAGCTCATGGAGGAATCCATGCTTGTGTGGCTCTAGGACTATAATGCGGTGGCCAACTCACTGGATACTGATCCCTGTGGGGCTTTCTTCAGGCATTTTTCTCTCTAGGTTGTCCCTAGAATTTTCATTTACAGGTGATTCTTGGCACGGTGTGGTTCTCAACCCTGGCAGAATCCAGGGCCCTGAGCGATCATCATTTGATCTTCTTTTTTCTGGCAGAGTTTGAGGCAGCAAGAAAGCGAGCAAAGAAGGCCAAGCAGGCTTTTGAACAGATTAAGAAGGAGCGCTTTGACCGATTCAATGCTTGCTTTGAATCTGTGGCTACCAACATTGATGAGATCTATAAGGCTCTGTCCCGAAACAGCAGTGCCCAGGTAGACTGGAGCCCCTTATGCAACCAGCTCCTACCATTCTTTTTCAGTTGGTCTTCCCTCTTCCCATCACCATGCTCATGTACACATACCAGGTCCTCATCCCCTTTGTCATCCCCTAGGCATTCCTGGGCCCTGAGAATCCTGAAGAGCCCTATTTGGATGGCATCAACTACAATTGTGTAGCTCCTGGCAAACGCTTCCGGCCTATGGACAATTTGTCAGGCGGGGAGAAGACAGTTGCAGCTCTGGCCTTGCTTTTTGCTATCCACAGGTAAGACTCTGCCCCATAGGGCAGTTGGTGAAGAGGCGGAGCTGAGGCAACCAGAGACTCTGGGGTCAAAGGATATACAGAGGTCTACATAGGTGAAGGTGTTTTTGGGATTCCCTGTCTGTTTACTATAGCACTTAGTTTTTTTGGACCTGTCCTCCCCATCTATCCTTATCCACTCAACCTAGCCTCCTGGTTCCTGCATGTATTTAGTTCCACTTCTAGGCTTTTCCTCACATGGTTGCTAGCTAATATGCACTTTCTGTACATATCTGGCTTGACATACCTCTTCATTCTCCTCCCCTTCCTCTGGGAAGCCATCTTTGACGTCTGGCATACCTTGATACTTCCCCATCCCAGGCCAGTAGTGCTTAAACATGACCCCCTAGAACTTAGCGTTTGAGTATGCAGCATCACTTTGTGAGCATTTCTTGAATGCTACTCTGTACCAGACTCTATCGGGAGCTTGGGGACAGGTGAGTCTGATGTGATCTATGGCTTAAGGAGCTCAGAGACTAGAGGAAGCCAGACACATAAGCAGACAGTAGTGTAGGTGGCATGTGTACACAGAGGAGGGACACCTAACTTGTAGTGTGTGTGGGCCAAGGAAGGTTTTTAAGGGTAGGTGAAAAAAATGAGTAGTCTTTGGGTGTAGTGAGCTGCGTGGTATCACACCTGATGGAGATGTATAATCAACTCCTGAGATGGCTAAGGCCTGACCTATGCTATGATCACGCAATGATTATCAGCTGCCTGCATATGCATGAGCCTATGGGCAGTGCCCACCTGGCAGTTCGGGGTTGGCAGCCCATGCCTACTTAAGGGCTGGGAGAGGTTTGCCCAGGGAGAGAGGGGAAGAGAAAGAGAAGGAGAAGGAGATAGATTGCTATGAATAAAGTCCTGGAATAAATTGCAGTGAGAAGAGCTCCGGTGGTCACATCATCCTTGCGGGACGAGGGTGGCCGCGACATTTGGGGGCAGGAGAGGTGGCTTAGTGGTTAGGAAGAGCACTTGTGCTCTTGTGGGGGAGCTAGGTTTGGTTTCCAACACCCACTTGTTGACTCAGAACCATCCATAACTTTAGTTTCAGGGAATCCAGTGCCCTCTTGTGATTTTTGTAGACATTAGGTTTACACATGGTACACACATATACATTCAAGAAAAGTACTTATACACATAAAATAATTTTTTAAAAGAAAGGTTTGCTAAGGAACCCAGCAAATATTCTAGGCTGAACCTGCTGTTGCATGTATGGAGGTAAGGAGGCATGGCAGAGTGTGATATGTTGGGATATAGGAGACCCACAGGTAGCTTGCTCATTGGAGACAGTTGTCTTCCCAGCCAACCTGGAAGTTCCTGGAAAAGGCCGTTTTTCATGGTCCTAGGGGGACAACAGCACACAGAACCAGATATCGAGGAGGGAATTCGGGGGCCTAGGCCACTGTAATTTTCAGAGTTGGGTTATTTGGTCTCTGAATGCAGTTGCCCTATTCCGGCTATGGGACTGGCCTACTCTTGTTGCTACCCTCTTTCTGTAGTATTAGCTCACCTATTCATTCCCTCTCAGCTACAAGCCAGCCCCCTTCTTTGTCCTGGATGAAATTGATGCTGCCTTGGATAATACCAACATTGGCAAGGTGAGTGCAAGGAAGGTGAGGTCTGGGCAGGAAGCTCCCAAATTGGGACTGGGTTTCATTCAGAGATCAATTCCTGACTGTGCTCTAGCTATTCATCTATTCTATGTGCCTGGAAGACTGGGTCATCCTTGTTTTGATAATCAATAGCCTTTTCTTAGTCTCCCTTACTTTGACTGGAAAATGGGAGTGTTAGGTCTTAAGCCCTGCTGAATACCCCTCCCACAGGTGGCAAATTACATCAAGGAGCAGTCAACTTGCAACTTCCAGGCCATTGTCATCTCTCTCAAGGAGGAATTCTACACCAAGGCTGAGAGCCTCATTGGAGTCTATCCTGAGGTAGTGTGGGCTGGGCTCAGGAGCCAGCCCTTTTCCTGCCCAACTCTCCAAGGCAGGAAGAGAGAGCAGCAGTGGGAGGGTGGAGGAGTGGAGGTAATCAGGTCCTGAGCAGCCATGTAGGCTTCTTGGAGCCCTGCCCTGAATTTTTAGCCAGGCAGTAAAGACAGAGGAAAGTTTAGAGGTAGGCAAAGAAAGAAGGCACACAGGAGTGAATCCTTTCTCCATACCCAGAAAGAACCATTGCCTGGCCTTTGAGCAGATACATAGGGAGGCAGTTTCCGCCCCTGGTTCCAGGCTGTATACCTTTCTTAATTCTCTCTTGATATTTTTTTTCTCTTTCAGCAAGGGGACTGTGTGATCAGCAAAGTTCTGACCTTCGACCTCACTAAGTACCCAGATGCCAACCCCAACCCCAACGAACAGTAGCAGGAATTCTACCCTCTTGTCTGGATCTCAGAACTGGCCTTCTGTGTATTTCCTGGATCTCTCTCATCACGCATTATCATGAATTCTCTGGGCACCATGCTCCCTTATGTATGTGGACATGTGTCATTATGTGTGCATGTGATTTGTTTGCAAAATAAATATTGGATACCAGACTTAAAGGAGCATAACTGAATTTTATTTCAAGGGAGTACAGGTGGCAGCACACCAAGTGGACAAAAGTACCTGGGAGCTCATAGGAGTCCTGGGCAGCCACTGAACTGCCCTCGTTCACTGTTTCGTGTGCCTGTTCATTTGACACAGAATGAACACCCTCTATTTGTCTGGGTCTGTGTTTAAAATACTGAATCGAATCAGTGAACATCTCTTAATGGTAAGGAAATGGTAAGGTAACCAGTTACTCTGGTTAGTTAAATATCACAAGTTCCTTGAGAGGAGGATTATCACTTCCATGCTTTGTGGGAAAGCTCACCTTTGAGCCAGACCTTGACAGATTAGTAAGGTTTAGTAAGGGACTAAGTAGACCATGGTTCTACTTTTTTACTTTTTAACTCTTAACTAATTGTTGCTGGAGCAAATCATTTGACCTTTCTTTGCCTTAGTTCCCTCATTTGTAACATGGGGCTTACATTTACCTATCTCATAATGATGTCAGACTCTCACTAAAAACCTTATCCATGTGTGGAGCACCACCAGATAGCAGCCCCTCTGAATATAAGTCTTGTTATTGCTGGGCCTGGAAGGGCTTCTGACCCTCATTGAAAAGGAACAGAAGGCACCATCAGATCTGGGCAGGAACTAACCTCATTGGCTGTCGGGACTGCTGAGGAAGTAAAGCCTGGTACGATGACTTTAACATTTGCTCAGTCGCAGAGGTCATCACATTTGGTTTATCCTAAATCTCTGCATTGCTTTTTTGTTTACTTTTCAAAATTAAGTCAGACTGGATGTTGTTGCACGTGCCCCCTTTTCCCCAGGCTTACTTGTATTGTTTTTATTTATGGGTATACTGTGTGCGTAACACAGATGTGCATGAGATCTGCTGGAGCTGGACTTACAGGCAGTTAATGAGCTGCCCAACATGGTTACTGGGAACTGAACTTAGGTCCTATGGAAGAGCAGTAAGGACTCTTAACCACTGACCTATCTCTCCAGCCCCAGTGACTCCAGCCTTTAAGCCCAGCACTTGGGAATCTGAGGCAAGGGGAGTGAAAGTTCAAAGGTGATCTGTCTCAAGGAGGTAAGGTCGAATTGGGACTGGTTGCTCAATGGTGCTCAGTGTGTGGGGCACTGGCTCCACCATAGTGTCACTCGGAATTTCTAATTATGCAGGGAGTAGATGAATCCATTCTCATTTTCAGAAATATACTGTGGGATAATGAGATGGTTTGGTGGGTAAAGGTACCTGCTTCTAAGTCTGATGTCCTGAGTTGGACCCCTGGGGCCCACAGGGTGAAAGAAAAGACCTAGCTCCCTACAAGTTCTCTGACCTCCATGTATGCCATACATACATACAAGCATACAATAACACCTGAAATCGCAGGTTTGATGTGCTAATTATTTTTCTAATACACATTAGAAGGCATGACTAAACAAGCTGATGTTTAATCAAAGACATATACCATCATTGTCCCTGGTGCCATCATTTGGCAAATGCAGGCACAGTTTGAGGACCAGACTCGGTTCTAGTCCCAGCTATAGAAATTAAGATGAGTTACTTACGAGCCTCAGTTTCTTTTATTGTTGTTGAGACAGGGTTTTATTGTGTAGCCTTGGCTGTCCTGGAACTCACTCTCTAGTCCAGACTGGCCTCAAACTCACAGAGATCCGCCTGCCTCTGCCTCGGGTGTGCTGGGATTAAAGGCGTGCGCCACCACACCCTGCTTATCCCAGATTCTTAAAGATAGCAGTTGCTATTCTCTGCCTTAAAGGGAAAACTGACCTACAAAGGGGTTAAATGCTCCGGATAACACTGAACTTGAACCCAAGTTTGTTTTCCTTTAATTCATTCCAGTGCTTTTTCCATTGCAGAGGTGGTTAGCAGCCTTGGCTATACATCAGAATCACTTGTGAACTCCACCCCCCCCCTTTTAAAAGATAAAAGCAGTATATACACAGGTAAAAATTAAAATAGTACAGAAAGGCTCGTAATGAAAATCAGCAGTTACCTTCCACACCCCCATGTTCCAAAGGATGTGGAACTTTTCAAAACTAAATTGCTCTGCTTCCACCTCTGGAAATAGGATTCAGTAGGTGTGAATAATAATCCAGATAACTAGCCCTTTCCGTTGTGGGATAGGGTTACGTGAGACGCCTTAGACATGGCCATGGCACACTGGAACACAAGTGCTTCAAAGTCCTCAGGATCAGGGAGGTGAGATTCGAATGGATTAGTGATAGAGCCTAGACTTCCACTTAGATCTCCTTTCTTCTTGCTCACTGTTTCCTGATGGACAGCATGGGGTGTTTCTAAGGAAACTGAACCCAAGGAGAAGGAACTAGGTTGACTCCATCTGAGGAGTTGAGTGCTTCCCACCCTAGTATCTGCTTTTAATCAGACATTTCATTCTGGAAATCTTAGTATTGCACACCTAGAATATAAAGATGAGTCAAATATTTATCCTGCCTTTGAGTGGTTAAGTCACTGTCTACTTGGAAGCCAAGTCATAAGCACCGTGGGTAATCAGCTCTGTCAGAAGCATAGGAAGGATGTTAGGAGAAATCCAGAGAAGACATTTTCCAGCCCAGGAGGTGATACCTGAACGGAAACTTATATAGGAATTCACTAGTTCCAGTAGAAGGGAACTCCAGGCGGTGACAATGGTATGTACGAAGATCTGGAGGCCAAACCCAGCAATTAAGGAGCACTGAAGCATACGGATTGCAGGGGTGGGGAAAAGCAGCAAGAGATGCTAAAGGTAATCAGGAACAAAACAGGAACAAAATGATTTTTAAAAGAATGTTTAACGTTAATTTTTATCTTATGTGTATGAGTGTTTTATTTGCCTATGTACCATGTACATGCCCAAGAGTTATGAGCTGGAGATCAAACCTGGGTCCTCTGGAAGAGCAGACAGTGCTCTTAACTGCTTTGCCATCTCTCCAGGCCACCAAACAATGAGTTTTATGTATTTGGTTAGAATTTGGCCTTAGGGGACATTACAGTTGCCATATTTGCTTGTACCTAAGAAACAGGCCATCCATGGGTTCCTACTTCCAAACCTTCCATTTTAGCATGTGGGGTAAGCTCTCAGCCTTTAAGTGCTTACTCACCAGATGACTAAGGTCCTGTAGACTTAGGAACCATACCTTAAAGGTCAGGGGGGAGTGGGAGAGCTATGAAACCAGCTCTAAGTAGAAGATACTCCAGAGCCAAAGAGACAAGACAGCTAGGATGGGAATGACTTGTGTTCATGTTCTACGCAGCTGTGGCTACAGTGTCCTTTCCAGCCAGCATCTTATGAATGGTTTCTTACTTTGTCTCAAGCAAATGCACCAAACCACCAGGGCGGGCCTGGAGATAGCTTGTTTACTGGCATAGTCCCTGCAGAAAGCTCAGGGACTGATACAGAAGTCACCTGGTAAGATTTCAAGTGGATGAATGTGCATTTGTGAAGAGGATGAAGATTAGGAACGGTGAAAAAACCAGTCTGTGTACCATGGACAAGGACAGTGGGGATGGATTGAATGTGGTCAGATACTAGCTAAGATGAACTGAGGGGCTTAGCAGCTAAGCACACTGGCTGCTCTCCCAGAGGATGAAGATTTGATTTGCAGTACCCACATAATACTGCAAGCTGTCTAATTCCAGTTTCAGGGATCCAATGCCCCCTTCCAGCCTCTGTGAGCACCAGAGGTGCATGTGGTGCATGGACGGACATACATACAGGCAGAACATCCAGACACATTAGTTCCCAAAGGATATACTTTAATGAATTTTGGTGTGGTTGGTTGGTGACTGCGGAGCTATGTGAATAGCCATGTTCCTACTCTATCCCAGTTGTGGGTTCCTCACCTATCTCTGAATCAGAATCCTCTTTTAGCTTCCTCAGCACCTAGAACTCCCTTCAAGCTTTCTGTGTACAGTATAGTCAGTCCCCTGCATCCCCCAGTCATGGATTCACCCATCCAGTTCAATCAATTTTGGCTGAGTACCTCCTGTGTACCTCTAAGCCAGGACTCCAACTCCCTCTTTAATCCCATAAAATAATCTGAGGGTGTTCCCCCAGGTAAGATGCGTCATTATCCAATAGCATATAGATTCCCAGTATATTAAACCTATAAAAGAATTTAAAGAGTGATAATTCCTAAGGTCCTTGAAGAGAAATTAATTTCCCAAAGGGCCTACTACTAGGAAGTATTGGAGACGTAAATGGAACCCAGGTTCTAGTCAGGAGAGGTAGAAATGGTGAGGAAGGTGGGACTTAGGCTGAGCTTTGAGAGTTGATGTATGTGCAGGGCAAACAATGCTTGCCAATTATACCATCGAAAAAACTTGCCTCACTCCTTCTGAGGGGTTTCTCTATGTAAGTTACCGCACTCTGTACCATGTGACTTCACAGGCCTAACTGCAGTTGACTAGATTGGGATAGTATCAGAACCAAGGTAACAAATTTCTAGGCGGCTTAGCAGCCTACTAAGTGGACTGGAGTAAGGATTCCATCTTGTGGGGATTCCATCTTATGTGAGTAGCATATCTAATGGCATAGAGGTATAAAATAGGAATTTCAGGGAAGTGAATCAGTGGTATTCAAAATAAGGGGATAATTAGAATTCACTGGGGTTGGAAGCTACACGGCAACAGCAAAACTGTAGAAGTCATAAATCCTAGGGCTGGGGAGCTGACTCAGCAGTGAAGAGCCTTGGCTGCTCTTGAAAAGGACCCCATGTAACTCTAGTTTCCAGGGGGTCGAATGCCCTCTTCTGGCCTCTGTGAACACTAGGCACACACATGGTGCACACATATACATGCAGGCACTCAACACATACATAACAAAAAATCTTTTTAAAAATTGTAAGTTGTGAGATATCAGTATCATGAGTTCATAGGGCTGGCCGTCAAGCAGCAAGACACCGAGGGCCAAAAGGATGCAGTAGCCATAAAGCAATAGTAGCCGTGATATAGCAGGAGCCGCAAGCCAAACTGATTATGTAAAACCCATGGAGCAGCAGAAGGCTTGGGTACGTATACAAGATCCGTGAGGCAGCAGAGGTGATGACACTGTAAGAGGAGCGAGCAACCTGGTGACTTGAACCGTGTGCTACAAAGCAACGGAGTAGGGGAGCAGTGGGGGAGACCAACAAGTGAACCAAGAGAGCACATGGATTAATAGAAGCCAAAGTCCCAAGAGCCACAAAGCAGCACGAGCAGAAAGTCCTAGGAGAGGTGAGGCAGGGAAAGCCATGGGCTAGAGACAGGGGAGCAGAGAGAAGTTAGTCAGTAGCAGTAGGAGGAGAATAAATACAGCCAGAAAGTAGTTGAGTCACCATTTTGGGAGGCACCAGAGAAAGGAGCAACAGATGCCTCAACTGAGGGGGTGACAAGATAAGCCAGGCTCGGAGCTGCTTTGGAGCAAAAGCCATTTTCAAGTTTGCCTGTGAAGCCCTTCCTGTCTTGTTTGCCTGTGGACGCTTTAAACGTCCATCACCAATGCAAGCGTGTCTGTGTTCCTTGTAATCTAAAAGAGGTCAACACATGTGCAGTTCCGATGTGTGATGGCCAGGGAAGTTCTTCCTGGTGAGTTTAATGCAAGACACGGAGGGGAGGATCCATTCTTCCCCTCGTGCCCTCATTTTCTCATGTGCTTTTCACTCGTTTACTTGTTGATTTTTCTAGTGTGTCTAGTTCATTGTTTTTGGTTATTACTCTGTACATTGATTTGAACATTTACTCATTCGTTCTTTCCTGCATCCCCCTTTTCCATTCATCTGCTCTACAAGCATATATTGAGTTTCTTTCTGTGTATCAGGCCCTCAACTAGACTCAGTTCTCCGGCCTCCAGAAATTCACAGCTTAAGTAGTGACTCAGAGGAGCGCACTAAATGCAGCAGATGATATAACAGAAGTCTAGATGGGGCAGGGCGAGCTTATAGAGAGCATTGGGTGGTTCTCCCTGGAGTCTGGTGGGTTGGAGGAATTGCTCAGTAACACCTTTGTAGAAGAGGGTGTACTTCAACCGAGTATTAAAAGAGGAGTTGGTGCTTGCTATCTGGGAAGGGACAAAGGAACATTATGGGGAGCTGCCTAAGCAGAGAGAGAATGTGTGAGTTTATGGTTTCAGAGGGTAGTTAGTATTGGTCCTTGGTAAAACTGCTGAAAGCCATGCAATCCAGCTTAGCTTTGATATTATGAGCAGTGGGGAAGCTGTAGGAGGCTCTGAAACAGGAATGAGACTACAGATACATTAGGAAGTCAGCTATGCTCACCACTACACCACCAACGCCCGCTTACAGATACATTAGGGATCTCAGTCCGGCACCTGATATTAAAGAAGACTGGGGGTGGCCAGGCAGTGGTGGTCACACCTTTGATCCTAGCACCCAGGAGGCAGAAGTAGGTGGATCTCTGTGAGTTCGAGGCCAGTCTGGTCTACAGAGCTAGTTCCAGACAATTAGGGTTACACAGAGAAACCCTCTGTCTCGAAAACCAACCAAACAACCAAACAGAAAGATTGGGGGCATAAAGCACTGACCTAAATTGTGTATGTGAATAAAGTGTACATTGAGTGTCATTAATAGAAAGTTGTTGGCTAGAGGCCAAGATTTTTTTTCCAGAAGGTAGGATTTCAGTTAAGAGTTTAAGAATAGGGGTTGGAGAGATGGCTCAGCAGTTAAGAACACTGACTGCTCTCCAGCATCCACATGACAGCTCACAACTGTCTAACTCCAAGATCTGACACCCTCACACAGACATACAGACAGGCAGAACACCAATGCACACACAATAAAATAAAAGGATTTTAAGTGGATATGGGAGCAGGGAAGAAGATATCTTAACTAAGGAGCCATTTTAGGGTTGGCAAGAGACTTGGCTCTAGAGGGGTTCCCAGGTGTCCAAGGGGATGTCCCCAGCTAGGGTCCTTGGGCAGCAGAGGAGAGGGTGCCTGAACTGGCCTTCTCCCATAGCCACACTGATGAATATCTTGCATATCGCCATAGAATCTTCATCTGGCGAGGGATGGAGATAGAGACAGAGACCCACATTGGAGCACTGGACTGAGCTCCCAAGGCCCAGATGAAGAGCAGAAGGAGGGAGAACATGAGCAAGGAAGTCAGGACCGCGAGGGGTGCGTCCATCCACAGAGACAGTGGGACTGATCTAATGGGAGCTCACCAAGGCCAGCTGGACTGGGACTGATGGAGCATGTGATCAAACTGGACCCTCTGAATGTGGCTGACAATGAGGGCTGACTGAGAAGCCAATGATAATGACACCGGGTTTTTTTTTTTTTTTTTGGTTTTTCGAGACAGGGTTTCTCTGTGGCTTTGGAACCTGTCCTAGAACTAGCTCTGTAGACCAGGCTGGTCTCGAACTCACAGAGATCCGCCTGCCTCTGCCTCCCGAGTGCTGGGATTAAAGGCGTGCGCCACCATCGCCCGGCTCGACACCGGGTTTTGATCGTACTGCATGTACTGGCTTTATGGGAGCCTAGTCTGTTTGGATACTCACCTTACTAGACCTGGATGGAGGGGGGAGGGCCTTGGACTTCCCACAGGGCAGGGCACCCTGACTGCTCTTAGGACTGGAGAGGGAGGGGAGGGGGAGTGGGGGGAGTGGGAGAGAAATGGGAGGATGGGAGAAGGTGGAAATTTTTAATAAATAAATAAAATAAAATAAATATAAAATGTCGAAATAGCACAAGATGTATGTGAGATAAATATATAATTATTAAATGCTAAAAAAAAAGAACAGGGAGGATTCTAACTGGTGAAAATGAGGATGGGCTTTCTGAGCTCAGGAGCTAAGCAGGGAGCTAGCAGTAAAAACATATTACGGTTTGACTAGAGCAGGGACTATGTTTCAGCCAGAGAGAGACTGCAAAGTTTTCCAAACTCTTACATGAAGTCTGGAGGGACAAGAAGATCTGGGGGGGGAGGGGGGGCACAGAGAGCTCATGGGCAGGAGTAGCCTTTATGCTTTTCAGCTTTGTTTTTTCTTTTAATCAAGCGTTTATTTGAAGATGAAGTAAGGCAGGCACGGTATTTAGAAAATCATCCAGAAAGAAGGTCTTATAGAGAGCAAGAGCCCACTGCCCCGCATATTCTCAGTGTTGGTACCTAATTTCAGGGTTGTTTTTTTTTCCTGATTGTTAATCCACACCTAACTAATGTACTGTGAGAAAATTTTTAAAGCGATATTTTAAGTTTACCTTTTATTTATGTGTACAT
The DNA here is from genome assembly GCF_037038515.1 of Microtus pennsylvanicus. NCBI lineage: Eukaryota > Metazoa > Chordata > Mammalia > Rodentia > Cricetidae > Microtus > Microtus pennsylvanicus. The sequence goes on along the minus strand of NC_134601.1, from coordinate 127,290,722 downwards.
GTGTGCCTGCCTCTTTGTGTGTACAAACATGTGCAGGTTCTCATGGAGGCCAGAGGAGGAACTGGATCCCCTGGAGCTACAGTTAAAGGCACTTGTGAACTGTCTGCTGTGGGGTCTGGGACTCAAATCCTCTGTAAGAGTAGCAAGGCTCTTGACCACTGAGTCATCTCTTCAGAATCCTTGTGGACACATTGGTGTTTGTTCTTCAACCAATGAGAGGTGAGGACAGTCGCACCAAGTTCAATTTTTTATCTTTCTCATTTCTAATATAATTTCATTTCACTGTTGGATAACATTCTGAATTTCAGTAACGTTTTATTTTTTTTTTATGAACTGGAGACAGTCTTTCCCTTCCCATTGTTTGTTTTGTGTTGTTCATAGTGCTTTTGAGAAGGAGTCTCTTATCACCCAGACTGGTTTTGAGCTCACTGTGTAGCTGACACTGGCCTTGAACCCTTGATCCTTCTGCCTCCACCTCTCAAGTGCTGGGATTGCAAACATACGTCATTATACCTCGCTTGAGACAATATTTCTTGATCCGAGCTTTGTTAAATAAGAAAATAGTCTTTCCTTTAGCTTTCTCCCTGTTGATGTTCCAACCTCTGTCACATGGACAATTATCTATTTTGAGACTTAAATTTTAAAAAATTATTTATGGCTGGGCGGTGGTGGGGCACGCCTTTAATCCCAGCACTCTGGAGGCAGAGGAGGGCGGATCTCTGTGAGTTCGAGACCAGGCTGGTCTACAAGAGCTAGTTCCAGGACAGGATCCAAAGCTACAGAGAAACCCTGTTTCGCAAAAACAAAACAAAACAAAACAAAACAAAACAAAATTATTTATGAGGACACACACCACAGTCAATGGATGGTCAGAGGACCATTTTCAGGAGTCAGTTCTCTCTTCTTCTGTGTGGATTCCAGGGGTTGTACTCAAGCCTCAGGCTTTGTGGCGAAAGCTTTATTTACTCAGCCGTGTTGAAGGCACTCGATTTCATTGTTGTTGGGTTTCATTTATTTATTCACGTGTGTTTGTTTTATTTTGTTTTGAGACAGTGTAGCCCATGCTGGCCTCGAACTCTCTTTGCAGCTGGAATGACTTGGGATGCCTGCTCTTCCTGCTCTATGGCCACCACCATCACATCTTGTCTTCTGTGCTTTTATATTATCGAAACTGGTCTAGCAAAGTGATAGTGGTAGATTAAATTCTGCTCTGTTATCATTATTGCTATTTATGATTTGTGGTGTTTTGTCTATAATATGAGTGTCAAAATTAAAGAGCAATATACAGCTATTGATGTGACTAAATAGTCTTTCTTCTAGGGCCAACCAGTATATTTTGATAAATTTTTGCTTTGTAGCAAGTTTAGTTTTTCCCAGCTTCTATTTTTACTTCTTCCACCTCATTGCTTTATCACATAGTCTCTTCTTTTTCATTTCAAAATCTCCACTGCATTAAGAATTATACTTTTTAAAAATATTCCACCAAGTCTGATTTTTGTCTCCATCCTCCCCCTGAGACTTTTTTCTTAAGGACTTTCATTCCTTTTTCAAGTATGGATTGTCATTTTAGAATCTCTCTTTACTACTTTCTATGGTTACATCTACCATTTATTCGATCTTAGGGTTTTGGTTTTGAATGCTTGTTCCCCCCCCCCCATTATTTTGATGGATCACATTCTCAAATAGCTTTTTCAGAAAGGCTGTGAAGAAAATAGATTTCTTTTGTTTTATTATTGTTGTTGTTTTTAATTGAATTAGAATTGCATTACTTTTCCTCCTCCCTTTCTTCCCCTTAGTCCTTCTCAGCTACACTGCATTGAACCCCCCATGCCTCCACTCAAGCTGCCAGCCTCTTTTTCTTCATTGTTTTATATATATGCGTATGCTCAAAATAGATAAACACAAAATACAGCTCCGTTTTTGTTGCTTGTCTGCACATGGTTTGAAGGCTCACCACTCTACGATAGACAAGCAATGAGGGGGCTCATCCGTGGGGATGGTTAATACTCCCTCTCCCAGCAGTCATTAGTTGCCTGGAGTTCTCTGTCTAGGGATGAGAACCTATGGGATTTTATGCCTTGTGGTAGTTTGAATATAATTGGTCCCCAGAATCTCATAGGGAGGGGCACTATTAGGAGATGTGGCTTTGTTGGCATGGCCTTGTTGGAGAAAGTTTGTCACTGTGGGAATGGGCTTTGAGGTCTCATATATGCTCAAGATATCACCCAGTGTCTCAGTCAACTTCCTGTGGCCTGCAAGATGTAGGACTCTCAGCTAGTACTCCAATACCATATCTGCCACCAAGCTTCCTCTCCAGTCCCATGTCTGCCTGCACACCGCCATGCCCCCCATGATGATGATGGACTGAACCTCTGAAACTGTAAGCGAGCCACTCCAAATAATGTTTTCTTTTTAAGAATTGACTTGGTCATGGTGTCTCTTTCACAGCAATAGAAACCCTAAGACACCCTTCCTACATTAACCATTAACATATCCATTCATCTTGCCATTGTTCCAGCCTGTTTTATACAGTCCTTTCTAGAAGAGACTCTTCCACAGCAGACTTCCTGGTGTTCTGGTTCTTACACACTTTCCACCTCCTCTTGTTCCCCATGGTGTTCGCTGAGCCATAGATGCAGGAGCTGTGATGAGTTGTTTCTCTTGGGGCTGGGCTCCTCGTGGTCTATTGGTCTCTGCATCGTGTCCAGTTGTGGTTTCCTGTGCTGGTCTCCACTTGTTGTAGAGAAGCTTCTTTGATGAGGGCTGGTGGCTGCGCTTATCTGTTGGTTTAGGGATAATATTTAGAATGATGTAAGGAATTATGGTGCTTTAGCAAAGCAGTGGTAGTAAATTTGTTTCTAGGGTACATGACCACATTAGCCTGGAGAATCTGGCTCAGTTTCCATACCAGGCATGTTTTTTTCTCCTATTGAGTACTCAGGTCCTTACCTCCAACATGTGAGTGCCATTTCTTATTGAAAAAGTCTCCCTTTACATTCTGAAAATATCTTTATTGTGATACTTGGCTATAAATTTGAGATTTTGTATCATTTTCCTACTCAACATTGAAGGCACTGCTCCATCATGTAGAGGGTGGATGATGGGAACTTCTCTCACAATGTTGCCCAGGCTTGTTTTGGATTTCTGAGCTCATGTGACTCTCCTACTTAAGGCTCCCAAACTTTGGGACGACAAGTGTGTGTCAATATACCCAGCTCTCTGCATGTCTTCTAATACCCAGTTTTATTTTGTTTTGTTTGGTTTTGCTTTTTGGTTTTGTTTTTCTGAGACAGGGCTCTAATACCCTGTCTTGATGGTGTCTGATGAGTAGTGAGTCTGATTGTTTTAGACATAACAGTTTATATTGATTTTTCTCCTTTTTTATTTATTTTTATTTTATGAGCATTAGTGTTTTGCCTGCATGTATGCCTGTGTGATGGTGTTGGATCCCCTGAAACTGGAGTTACAGACAGTTGTGAGCTGCCATATGGGTGCTGAGAATTGAACCCAGGTCCTTTGGAAGAGCAGTCAGTGCTCTTAACCACTGAGTCATCTCTCCAGCCCCTTCTTTTCTTTCAGAATCCTAAGGACACAATGTCATATCTTTTATAATAGCCTTATAGGTTTCTAAAGCTGTTCTCATTTTTTCCAAGTCTATTTTCTGTCTGCTTCCCAAATTGGAAAACACCTATGTTTCTGTCTTTAAGTTAATTCCTTATTCTGTCCCCTCCATTTTCTATTGTCATATCCACTGAGGATTTATTTGGGGTTTTATATTTTTTAGTTCTAAAGTTTCTATGATTTTTCCCGTATATATCTATTTTTTGCTAACCGTTACTATTTTTAAAATATATTGCATTGATTATTGTTTGTGTGTGTGTGCAGGCGTGTGTATGTGTTCCACAGTGTACATGTGGAGGTCAGAGGGCAACTTATGGAAATCAGTTCTCTCCTTCCACCACGGGAGCCTTTGGGATGAAACCCAGGTCAGCAGGCTTGACAGCATGTGCCTTTACCCGCTGAATCACCTCAGTTGTTTTGAGACTATTCCTGATTGTTGAGATATTTTTATGGTGACTCCTTGTCCTCAAAAACTATTCAGATGATTTTAACATCTCTGTCATCTATTGTTTTGTTTTGTTTTTCTCATTCAAGTTAAGATTTTCTTGGCTCTTGTTATGGTGAGTGATTGTCATCTGAGAGCTGGGTGTCTTAGCTACTGCGTTAGGAGACGTCGAATCTTATTTCAGTATTCTGTTTTAGCTTTCATTGTCAGACACTATTATTACTGTGGAAGAAGAGACCCTGCCTCGTTAATTTAGTGGGTATAGAAATATTCAGGTCTCTCTATGCAGCCCCTATTGGATGCCCCCACCAGGGGTTCCTCACTGCCAGGGGGAAAGGGGCGTTCTAGCTGTCCCGCCCCAGTGGGAAGAGAAGGGCAACACATTCTCCAGTGAGAGTGAAATCTGAACTCCCTGTTGGCCTTTGTTAGTGTACTGGGAGTAGGAGCACAGTTTTCTTTTGTTATGTGTGGCTAAAGTAGAGCAATTATCATCTGATAGATTGTGCTCGGAAATATCTGAGGTGAAAAACAAATTCCGAGCCCTACCACTGTGCCGCTCATTTCCTGACAAGTTCTCTACCCAGTCACTCTGCTTATTTTGGAATAGTTCTTTCATTTGCAGTCTTTTCTCAAAGAAAATCTTGCGACCTGGGCTTCTTTGCTGATATTTTTCTTTAATGTAGCAATAGCTCTTAGCCTTAATCAGAGAAGCCTCTCTGTGGTGATTTGGGTGAAAATAACGCTCATAGACTCATAAGGGAGTGTGGCACTATTAGAAGGTGTGACCTTGTCAGAGTAGGTGTGGCCTTGTAGAAAGAAGCGTGCCACTGTGGGTGGGTTTTGAGGTCTCAGAAGCCCAAATTAGGCCTAGTGTCTACTCGCTCTTCCTGATGCTTGCCAATCTGGATGTAGAACTCTCAGGCGCCTCTCCAGCATCGTGTCTGTCTTCGTGACACCATCCTTCCCACCATGACAATACTGAACTAAACCTCTGAACTGTAAGCCAGCCCCAATGAAGTGTTTTTCTTTATAAGAGTGGCCATTATCATGGTGTCTCTTCACAGCAATAGAAACCTTAACTAAACCAGAAGCTGGTGTCAGGGACTGAATGGGGGTATTGTGATTGGCCTGACCATGTTTTCGTTTGGAAGAATATGGAACACTTTGGAATTTTGGACAAGAAAAGCCTTTGAATGCTTTAAGTGGGGCTTAATGGGCCATACTAGTAGGAGCATATAAGATAGTGGGGACTTGAACTGTGGGGGCCTGACTCAAGATGTTTCAGAGGAGAATAATATTGGTATGTGGCCTAGACATCTATCTTGTGATATTTTGGAGAAGAATGTGGCTGCTTTCTGTCCTCATCCAAAAAAAAATCTTCCTGAGGCTAAATTGAAGAGTTATGGATTAATAGCTTTGGTAGAGAACATTTCAAAACAGCCTAGCATTGACTGTGTCATGTGGCCAGTCTTTTGTGGGTCTATAATGAAAAGGCGCAAGCTGAGCAAGGAAAAATATAACATGTAAAATTCAAGGAGAAAAGGGGCACCAGGAGGTTTAATGGAACTAAATCCTGTGTCCAAAGGGATAAAAAGATTAAAGAAAAGTCTGGTGATAGACGAAGTAAAGGGTCTTGACTTCAGGGCAAGACCACACCCCCGTTAAGCTTCCAATTTGTGAAAAAGAATTAAAGAAAAACTTGGACTGGATGTGGTGGCAGACATCTTTTTTTAAAAAATATTTATTTATTTATTTATTTGTTATGTATACAATATTCTGTGTGTATGTCTGCATGCCAGAAGAGGGCACCAGACCTCATTCCAGATGGTTGTGAGCCACCATGTGGTTGCCGGGAATTGAACTCAGGACTTTTGGAAGAGCAGGCAATGCTCTTAACCACTGAGCCATCTCTCCAGCCCCAGTGGCAGACATCTTTAATCCCATGATTTGGGAGGCAGAGGCAGGCAGATTTTCAAGAGTTCAAGGACCGCCTGGTCTACAGAGCAAGTTCCGGGACAGCTAAGCTTAGAGAGTGAAGGAAACCATTGATAAGAGAAGGCTGATGAAAATATAACTGGACAAGGGAGCCGCGTTCCAGCCTCAGCAAGCAGAACTTGACAGCTTCGGCCATGCAGTTCTGAGTTTAAGTCAAGGATAGAAAAGTGGCGTTCTGGAATCTCCCTCCGCAACTAAGGGAAGCTGCTGAGGGGTATGCCAGGGCTGTCCCTACATGGAGACCTTAGGTAGGCCATTGTGTGAAGCTGTGAAGGTGAAGCCTGCATGCCCAAGATGATGGAAATACCGGAGCAGTGGGATACCTGCCAAGGAAAGCTGCTGATAGGGAATGGAACCAGCTCAAGAGAAAGAAGTGTTTTGCAGTCAACAAAGATGAAAGGAGTTGGAGATCTGAAGAGTGTTTTGACATCAGACATGGAGATGCAGTGTTTGGAGTTTGTTCAGCTGGTTTTTGTTCTTGCTTAGGTCCAATATTTTCTCACTATGCTCCCTTCCCACCCTTCTGGAATGGTAAGATATATTCTGTGCCATTATATGTTGGAAGTATGTGATCTGCTTTTTCATTTTGATTTTACAGAGGATTACAGTTAAAAGATTGACGTGAGTCTCAGAAGAGACTTAGACCTTTTAAACAGTGCTGAGACTGTGTGATAGACCATGGGAACGTTTGAAGTTGGACTAAATGTATTTTGCATTATGATATGGCTACAAGCCTATAGGAGCCAGGAAGTGAAGTGTGGTGGTTTGAATGAAAATGGCCTCCATAGGCCCATAGGGAGTGGCACTATTAGGAGGTGTGGAGTGGATGTGGCTTTGTTGGAGTAATTGTGTCACTGAGGAAATGGCCTTTGAAGTCTCAGATACTCAAGCCAGACCCAGTGTCCCAGTCTTTTCCTGTTGCTTGCAGATCAAGATGTAGAATTCCCAACTGCCTCTCCAGCATCAAGTCTGCCTGCATGTTGCCTTGCTTCTTGCCATGACAATAATGGACTAAACTTCTGAACTGCAAGTGAGCCACCATAATTAAATGTCTTCCTTTATAAGAGTTGCTGTAGCCATGATGTCTCTTCACAGCAAAAGAAACCCTAAGACAGTCTCTTTCCAGTGAACTATGGTGGGTGCAGAGATTATACCACCATCTCTAAAGCTCAGGGAGTCTTGTGGAAGAAAGGATGGAAAGAATGTAATAGTCAGAAAATAAAGAGAAGAGCTATAAAATGTCATTTTCTGGGCAAGGCACAACCATTGCGGTTACAAACTCCCAGCTGCTGAAGATGCTGTCACTGATTCTGCACAAATCACAAAAGGAGGAACTCAAGAGGGCCTCAGTCTACACTGCTGGACTATTTCTGACTGATTGATTCAGGGGAAATCACTGCCTTCACTTGCATACCCACTCAAACCTCATCAGACTCCAGTGGATAGTTTGAATGCAATGGCCACATAGATGGTCCTGGTTAAAATGAGTCACAAAGAGTTCAAGGCCAGTCTGGTCTACAAAGTGTGTTCCAGGACAGCCAGGACTGTTACACAAAGAAACCCTGTCTTGAAAAAAAAAAACCAAAAGAAAAAAACAAGAGTCACAAAACCAAACCAAGAGTCTTGAATCTGGGAAAGACTAGCATGGGTTGGAAAGGGTGTTGACAGGGATGAAAGGGAGATAAGAGAGTGTGTGAGGGGAGCAATCAGTATGTGTGTGTGTGTGTGTATGTGTGAAATAGTCAAATAAACAAAATGAACCAGTAAAAGTTTTAAAAAATATATAACAATGAAAATCGTATTGCAAGTTTGGGGTGAGGAGTGACTAGGCAAACTGACAGATTCCCTGTAGGACAAGAAGACAAGTCCCCAGTTACCAGAACACCAAGATCCTGTCTCTGAGATGGTTCAATTCCTTCAAAGAGCCCCCTGTCTTTGTCTAATGAGTAGACACCCATCTGCTGGACATTGCATAGGGGTAGATAGTTGGGCATACAGTCTTCCCATTAACCTCCTTGTTTTCAGCCACACATCTCCCTCCCACCTTTCACCATACCTGGCGTTGTCAAGACCCCAAGCTCTTCAAACTTCCTGCAAAGAAAGGGCAACTTCTTTATCAGAGGCACCACCTTCACACAAGTTCCGGGCTGTGGCTTTGTCCGCCATGCTTCCTCAATTACCAACTGTCTCAGGGTTCCCACTTCTGTGAAGAGACACCATGGCCATGACAATTCTTTTTTTTTTTTTTTTGGTTTTTTCGAGACAGGGTTTCTCTGTGGTTTTGGAGCCTGTCCTGGAACTAGCTCTGTAGACCAGGCTGGTCTCGAACTTACAGAGATCCGCCTGTCTCTGCCTCCCGAGTGCTGGGATTAAAGGCGTGCGCCACCACCGCCCGGCCATGACAATTCTTATAAAGGAAAACAGTTCATTGGTGTGGCTTGCTTACAATTTCAGAGGTTCCGTCCATTATCATCATGGTGGGGAGCATGGCAGCTTGCTGTCAGATATGGTATTGGAGGCCTACATCTTGCAGGCAACAGGAAGTTGACTGAGACACTAGGTGGTATTCTGAGCACAGGAAACCTCAAAGCCCACCCTCACAGTTACACACTTCCTCTAACAAGGCCATACCCACTCCAACAAAGACACACCTCTTAATAGTGCCACTCCCTATGCGATTGTGGAGGCCACTACAAGTCAAACTACTACACCAATTCTCCACTTGATTCCTATCTTCCAGAAATTTATTGAAACCTCTGTTTTGTTGACAGATGTTCTCCTGGACTCTTCCTCATAGTAATTTATATAGTATCAAGGTGTTTTATACCTTTATAATTCCTTTACTACCATTTTAGCAGGCTCTCAGTATAAATCTCATGGTAAATCTGTCATCTTGACTTTGAAATCTACTTACTAATCTACCTGTTTTCCTTTTTTCTGATAATTATCTTCACATCTCCGAATAATGCTGTTTTTCTATGTATCAGTATATAATCAATTTTAGTCATTATCTATAGTCACCAAGTATATATATAAAACCTCTGTACCTCTTCTGTCATCTGTATTTTGTTGTTTGACATAGGTGTGACTTGACTGGCCTGGAGCTGCCTTTGTAGACCAGGCTGGCCTTGCATTCATAAAGATCCACCTGTCTCTGCCTCCAAATGTTGGAATTAAAGTTGTGCACTGACAAACCTGGCTTCTATTTTATTTTTATTAACAAGATTGATAAAACTTACATTCTATTTGTGACCATAATTAACTCATCCATGCTTTGCTGATTGATCGTTCTAAAGAGTACTTAGCTGTCCATGCTATGTACATAATTTCGTGTGTGCATGTTTGTGTTTGGGTGCATATGTGTGTGTACTTGTGTGTAGAGAGAATAAAATAACCTTTGGTGCTGTTCTCCAGGTACCATCCACTTTTTTTTAAAGACAAGGTCTCTCCCCAGCCTGGAACTCAGAAAATAGGTTAGGCCTACTAGCTCAGGGATCTTCCTGTCTCTACTTTCCAAGTAGTGGGAATGAGCACATCACCAAGCCTAGCTTTTTCTTTAATGTGGTCTTTAGTGATCTAACTCGGATTTGCATGCTTGCAAGGCAAGCACTTCACTGACTGAGCTGTTCTCTCGGGCCACATTTCTTTTCTTATACAGTCCCTGACCTTTGGAGTGCCTTCAGTTTTTTGTTGTTTTTTTTTTTTGGTTTGTTTTGTTAAGACAGGGTAGCCATGCCTGTGCTGGACTCACTACTTAGACCAGGCCGGCCTTGAACTCAGAGATCCACCTGCCTCTGAGTACTGGGATTAAATGTGTGTGTTACCACTGCTCGGCCTCTTGGGGTTTCTAATTGCTTTCTTTTCTTTGCATTGTCTGATTTTGGAACCTTATTAAGTTATCCCAAGTTCCCAGGAAAGCATAATAATCATTTGGAGCCCCCCTTTTCTGTAGAAATCTTTCCTCCTGGAGCCTTTCTTCTTTCTGCTCCTGTGTGGACGGTTGCTCTATAGGACTACTGCAAAGCCGCCATCCTGGGATAGCTCTTCATTGCTCTTCTAGGTTGGACAAAATCTTTCTTGGACCCCATAGCTTCCTGTTCTTCGTTACACCTTTATAGTGTATATTGTGGTTATTCTCCAGCATTTATTCCATCTGTCCACTTTATAACATCTATAGAATTTGAATTGACCCCAGCGCCAGATCTAGATATCGCTCTTTGTAGGTATACCGGCCTGAGTAATTTCATTCACCAGTCACAGTGATGATTGGTTCAGAGATGGTCCAGTCACAGTGAGTCTTAGGACTACATTCAGCTCTTGAGGGGCAAGATGGCTCATCTTCCCTGAATAAGAACAAAAAAGCATGTAGTCCCTCTGCCGCTGCTAGCCGTCTTCTGAACACATGGAATACTTACCTGAGGGTGGTGCTGACAAGCAGAGGCGGCAAAAGCAAGAGAGCCACAGAGAAATGGCACCATAATCCAGATCGTACCATCCCTGACGTCTTCCCGTCTGTGGTCCATCAAGTGAGGCAATAATTTGCATTTACCATTTGAGCCCGAGTGAGTTTTCTGCTGTTTCTGCCTGAAAACATCCTAATTTTTGTTTTTGATTGCCTTCCTTCAGGAAGGAGGCGAAGTGCAATTTTGGTGCTATCAAGTGTAGTTGTACTATATTAACAAGGGAGGATTTTTAGGGTGTAAGTACAGGGAAAAGACTATATATGGATGGTGGAGAACTGAATGAGTCAACTCCAGCAGCTGCCCACCATATAAATTAGGGTACCCTCTAATGGATGGCTTGGTGGGGGCCCCTACTTACTACTATGCGAAGATGGTCAATACTTTCTCTCCCTGCCCATCAGTCAACAAATCCTGAATATTATCTTCATAAATTTGATTCTGGTGCCAGCAATACAGAGGAGCCAGGAACATATGAAGTGGGCTAATAATAGACTGGAAAGTGTATTTGTAGTGTATAATACAGAGGATTAATCAGCAGGCAGTAAAACTAAACATGGTGGTGTATCCTGTAATCCCTGCACTCTGGAGGCTGAAATAGGATGATCTCTATGAGTTCAAGGCCAGCCTGGGTTGCAAAGTAAGAGTTTGCATCAAAATAAGTAGAAAAATAAATTAAAACAAAGAAAATGAAAAAGAAAATTGTCAGCTCAACAGATATATGAATTCAGATAGTAATTTACACAACAGGAAACTTGAACATGTTGAGACTTTCAGCTTCACTGATAGATAAACGAAAATGAAAACAGCAGTGAGAAATGACTCCAGTGTTGGTAGAAGTGTAAAAGCTCGGGATGCTCTCTCGTGCTGGTAAAGGAAAAAGCAATGTGAGTGCATTGAGAACTGTTCAGTAGTTCTGGAGAGTCGTTTGCTTGTCTCTTGTGGAAACATTGTATGACCTGGTGCTCCAAATCCTGGGCATATACTCTGAGACATTATCACATGTGTCCTAAGGAAATACATCTGAGCTTTTCGTTGTATCAGTTTCTGAGGTGGTAAGTCCTTGGAATCACCCTAGGTGCCCATCATAATGGAGCTAGAGAAGCAAACTATAGAGGTTCCATAGGATAGAAAGGCATAAAACAAAAATAGTGGCTAGATTTACATGTAATAACATGGACAAATAGTCTCCCAAACTTAGTGTTGAAGGAAAAAAGTAAGAAACAGAATGAGATTTATACCATGATATCATTTATGTGTTTATATGGTGTATATTTCCACAGGTATGCATATGTTTAAATAAACATAAGAAAGGAAGGATAGTTAGATAGACTCACTAACATGATCAAGAAAATGAGAACAATAGAGAAAAAGGAAGATGAGAAAACAAGGCCGTCTTTACTGGATTCGTGTTCTGACTTGATCGTTATGAGTAAGGAAGCCCTGATGTCCACAGCAGCAGACTTGGGTATGCAGAATTCATTTGCTATGGTGTGAGGTGTAACATCACACACACTGTGACCAACTGTGAGAAGCTGTACCAATGACTGCTTTCCTTCCAGTAAGGACCTTAGCTGTGATTCCTCCTGCTGGGCCTTTCTAATTCATATTCTATTGTCTCAGCCAGATTCTTTACACTTGCATCAGCTAATGTCATAACAAGCCTCCCTTTCCTCCTTAACTTTATTGAATTCTATTTCTGTTATTCATATTCAAGAGTCCTGACTGATCTAAGAATCCTGAGTTTTATTGGCGATGTCTTGAAGTAACTTTCATTTTGTGTTTAGAGACAGGGTCTCTCTGTGTAGCCCTGGCTGTCCTGTAACTCACTCTGTAGCCCAGGCTGGCCTCTAACTCATATAGATCTGCCTGCCTCTGCCTCATGAGTGTTGGGATTAAAGGTATATGCTACTACCACCCTGCTTTGAAGTAACTTAAGAAAGGCAAATTTTGGGGATCTTTGGGAATCTGAAAATGTAGTTGTTACATTTACCTTCATATTTCAGTTATACTTTGACTTTAGAATTCTGTGTTAGAAATAATTTTCTCTGATTTTTGAAAGTATTACTGTTGGCAGAGACTGCTCATTCATTCCTGGCCACCCAGATCCAAAATAATCACACAGAAACTGTATATTTGCAATACTGTTTGGTCAATAGTTTAGCATATTTCTAGCTAGCTCTTACATCTTAAATTAACCCATTTATGTTATTTTATATTTTACCACAAGGCTCGTGGTTTACTGGCAAGGTTCTAGCACATTTGTCTCCTGTGGTGGCTCCATGGCTTCTCCCTGACTCTGCCTACTTTCTTCTCCTCTATCTGCTTGAAATTCCCGACTTGCTCTACTCTGTTAAGCTACTTGCTGAAACAGCTTTATTCATTAATGAATAAAAGCAACACATATGCAGAAGGACTTCCCACACCATTTCCCCTTTTCCATTTAAATAAAAAGGAAGGTTTTAACTTTAACATAGTAAAATTGCATATAACAAAACAGGTATCAAGCAAGAATTACAATTACAATATTTATATCTACTTTATCTTTAATTATAACTAAGAAAAACTCTATCTATTCTTAACTCCTTTAAAGACACCAGAAGAATATAATATTACCTAAGTAAAGAGGAAGTTTATTGTGAGCAACTTCCAAAACTCTAGAATTGACAGAGACATCTTGTTGCCTGGACAGTCACCCAAAGTTCTTTTGTAACATTGGGGCATCCATCTTCAACCTACAGGCCCATAGTATCCAGCAGACTTTTCTATGAATCAGGAAATTTCAAAGACAGTTCCACCTGCATTGGCAGTTTGTCTGTGGGTTCTGCATGTCCAGTTCATACAGCATAACATTAAGCAGTCCAAGAAAAAGCAGTTTCTTGCCCAAATGGCTAACAAACTCCATAAGGAGCCGCTTTGATGCCCAACATCTTCTTGAAGTAGCTGGTGCTGCCAGGAGCAGATGTGTCTCATTGTCATGAAAAGTCCTAAGTTCTTAGAACATTTTAAATGCCATATTCTGTTAGTCTTTGAAAGGTTTGAAACAAACCTATCCATCTGAAATATATCTCTGTACATCTAGAAATTAACTAACATGACTATATGCTTGACTATTATAGATGACTATCTATTAAACTGTATTTCTTAATTATACATTACATTTTTAAAGGAGCTGTACAAACGCAATACCTTAATCAAGAGCAGAAATATACATATAACAAAATTGACCTTAAATTTGTATAAATAAACCAAGATCCATACCAATACAAAGTATTTATCTCTATATCATATCCCCCTTTAAATGTAAGCAAACATTTAGGGAATTTGGGCATAGTTCTCTCCAAACCACTTCCTGCTTTTTGTTAGGCAAAGGATTTTCTTTTGAGGGGGTTCATGGAGACCTTTCGGGGGGTCTTGTTCCATCAAACCACATTAGTCTGGAAGGAATTCACAGGTTCTCATCCTCTGTGGAAACAAAAGCAGAACTTCTTTTCCAAAGCAATATTTATATGCTTATCTTAGCAGTCCTCAGAATTAAATGTCTCTCTGCAGTCAAAAAATTCAAAGAAAACACAATAATATACACAATCCAGACTCTCTGTGTATATTCCATCTTTACGTGGTTTATTTTTCTTTACTCCTTTAATCTATGACTGTCTGTACTTTGTATCTTTAAAGACTTTACTTAAAAAAACATTTACTTCTTTTTATAACTATTTCTCTCTCTTAAGCCCATGTACATTTATCCAACACTTTGTTCCATTTAGAGGTCTTTTTAGTTGAATCTGTCTTTATTGCATATCTGCAATTATTTTCTGACCAGGAGTGCTTTTTTTTTTAAATTCTAAGTGGGCATGGCTAGGACCAAGGCTTCTTCTTTGCTTTTTGGCTCTGCCCAGTCCAATGTGGCAAAGGCATGTTCATCACCTCTGCAAGTGGTGTACACCTCCCCAGTTCCAGGTATGCAGCACATCTATGTCGCACCATTAAGCAGTTTGTAACACGTTGCTCACAAACCCCATTTAAGTGCTCAGTCTCCTGAAAAAGTCAGAGTTCATGCTGCCAGCACAAACCAGGAAGCCATCACTGCATGTTTTTTTGCTGCTAATGCTGAATCAGGAAGACCTCTTTTTTTTTTTTTTTTTTTGGTTTTTTGAGACAGGGTTTCTCTGTAGCTTTGGAGCCTGTCCTGGAACTAGCTCTTGTAGACCAGGCTGGTCTTGAACTCACAGAGATCCGCCTGCCTCTGCCTCCCGAGTGCTGGAATTAAAGGCGTGTGCCACCACCACCAGGCAAGGAAGACCTCTTTTAAAGGAGCTGCAGCACCTCTGCTTATTGCCAGCAAACAGAGCTCATTTGAAAAAGAATTGCAGGCTACCAAGAAGCCCTGCTTAACTCTGTTCTTTTGTGTCTAGAACTTCTTTCCAAGCTTTCTCAGGTTTTATGTGGATTTAGCTAGCACATGTTAGCATGCCAATCTGTTGGCAAAGACTGCTCATTCATTCCAGCCACGTAGATCCAAAATAATCACACAGAAACTATATTATTTGCAATACTGTTTGGCCAATAGCTTAAGAGTCTTTCTAGCTAGTTCTTACATCTTTTATTTATTTATTTTTTATTGCTTTATAAATAATACCAATCAAAATTTCTACTTCCTCCCCTGCTCCCACTTCCCTCCCATTCCCCGTCCCCTCCCCCTCCAGTCTGAAGAGAGGGCAGGGTACCCTGCCCTGTGGGAAGTCCAAGGTCCTCCCCCCTCCATCCAGGTCCAGGAAGGTGAGCATCCAAACAGGCTAGGCTCCCACAAAGCCAGAACATGCAGTAGAATCAAAACCCGGTGTCATTATCATTGGCTTCTCAGTCTGCCCCAATTGTCAGCCATGTCCAGAGAGTCCAGTTTGATCCCATGCTTGTTCAGTCCCAGTCCAGCTGGCTTTGGTGTAGCTCTTACATCTTAAATTAACTCATTTATATTACTTTATATTTTACCATGAGGCTCATTGTTTCCTGGCAAGATTCCAGTCTGTCTCCTGTGGTAGCTACATTGCTGCTCCCTAACTCCACCTACTCTCTCCTCTATCTGCTTGGAATTCTTGCCTTGCTTAATTCTGCTAACCCACTGGACAAAACAGCTTTATTCATTAATGAATAAAAGCAACACATATACAGAAGGACTTCCCACACCATATTACTTTTTAAAACACAGTTTCTGATTAAGTCATATGCTAATATTATTATCATACCTTTGATTCTGACCTGTTTTCCCAACTTCTAGGAGCCTAAAGGCTTAAAAACTCTATTGCTGCTTTTTTTTCCTTTTTGAAATGTCACAATAATATGTGCAGACACATTCTTTCCTGCATCTATTTTTCGGTCACCTGCTGTACTGATGGAGCGCTTTTGTCTGAAGACTCAGTCAAGTTCCTCTTGGGTAATTTTCTCCTTCCCTGTGCTTTGTAGATCTGCCATTTGGCTGATGAATCTCCTACATAGTACACTGTCAGTTCTCTCTCCCTTACTCTTCCAGCCAAAATATTTCTAATTGATACATAATAATTGTACACATTTCTGTATAGAAATTCTTGGTTTATAGTGTGCTGAAGCACTGCATGTACATTATCATTTCTTTGTGTTAAGAACATTCAAAATCTCTTATTTGCAAATTTTAAGCATACAACCGAATGCTATTCTCCGTAGTTGCCCTACTGAACTTTCCCCTACTGAAAATTCTTCCTGCTTCTCTCCCGAATTCTTGTATATGCTCCTTCATCCTTTTCACATACCCCCACCTTCCAGCCTCTGTTAACCCAAGGTGCTTTTTACAGAGAATACTTTTATTATTTTGGAAATAGGTGCAACATCGTCTGTGTATGTATGTGTGTTTAATAGAACTTTACTAGCGTCTTGATGATAACAGAAGATAATAGTCAAGAAAAAAAATCTTTCTTTTTTTTTAAGACAAGGTTTCTCCATGTAGCCCTGGCTGTCCCAAAATTTACTTGTAGATCAGGCTGGAATCAAACTCAGAGATCTGCCTGCCCCTACCTCCCGAGTTCTGGAATTAAAGGCATGTGCCACTAATTAAAAAAAAATAATTTAAGACCAGCCTGGTCTACAGAGCTAGTTCCAGGACAGGCTCCAAAGCCACAGAGAAACCCTGTCTCGAAAAACCAAAAAAAAAATAATAATTTATAACAGATATTACCTTTATCATCCCCTAAAAGAATTCCACCCAGCCATGTCCAAGGGACACTACCTCCACAGACTCCTCGACATTGGCAAGATGATCTCTTACTATTGCAGGCAGTTCAGAGAGACTCATTTTTCCAGTGTCCATTTCTAGATCAACTGTAGCTGGAGTGAGCTTCAGCATAACACTCCACATACCTATTTTCTTTCTGGAATATTCTCACACCTACCTTACAGTGACCCACAGCCCACAGAAGGTGATCACAATAGTCATTGGCACATTTTACAGAGCGAGTTGTTCTTAAAATTTGCACCAGTACTGGTGGTGGCGGCACACGCTTTAATCCCAGCACTCGGGAGGCAGAGGCAGGAGGATCTCTGCGAGTTTGAGGCCAGCCTGGTCTACAGAGCAAGTTCCAGGACAGGCTACACAGACAAACCCTGTCTCAAAAAACAAACAAAAAATGATAGCAGAAATATATTTTTTTTTTTTGGTTTTTCGAGACAGGGTGTCTCTGTGGTTTTGGAGCCTGTCCTGGAACTAGCTCTTGTAGACCAGGCTGGTCTTGAACTCACAGAGATCCACCTGCCTCTACCTCCCGAGTGCTGGGATTAAAGGCGTGCGCCACCACCGCCCGGCCAACCAGAAATATTTTAATGGTATCAACAGTCAAGTCTCACCCCTCTCTACCTCCAGCAGGCATTGACAACCATTTAACCTGTAGGGCTGCTGATGCGGCCCCCCTCTGAGCATCTTCTGTGAGTAACAGTCTGGCAAAAATATGTATGTACCCTCTCTCAAAGAATAGGAGACTTTCAGGATACTCAGCTCTAAATGGGACATCTGTACCACATTCTATCCTCCCAAGGCTAAGGCATCATTGTGGGAGAGGGTACGGAAAGACTATAAGAGCCAGAAGCAGTGGATGAATAGAAGCAAAGAGTGTCCTTCATATATAACAGGGCATATGAGCTCACAGCAATTGAGACAACATGCATAAGCTCCATGCAACCTCAAGGCACACCAAATCTCAACATGGAAAAGGGAGGTGAACAAAGTTCCATGCCCAGCAAGGCGCTATTGTCGATTGATAGGTGCTGAGAGCAGAGAGTCAGTTTTCTTTAAGAATGTTGCCCCTTGTAGGGACAGTGGTGACACAGGCCTTTAATCCTTGCACTTGGGGGGCAGAGGCAGGGGAATCTCCGAGTGCAAGGCCAGCCTGGTCTACAGAGCAAGTTCCAAGACAGGCTCCAAAGCTACACAGAGAAAACCAATAAACAAACAAACAAACAAACAAATAAATAAATAAGAATGTTGGCACTTGTAAGTTGACCATTCTCTAGGAGGCCAGACATATAAGATAGATGGGCAGCAAAATTGGACTTGATGCATAGAAACAAAACAAAAATGAAAGCAAAAACAAAAATTATAAAAGAGGATACAAAGTTGGGTAGGTAGGAGAGAGTGGATCTGTGAGAGCTGGAGGAGGATGATATAATCAAAGGACACTGCATCGAATTCTCAAAGAAATGATTTAAAAGGACCATGAAAATACTCAAAGGTAATTTAAAATAAAATTTGTTTTACCATACAACCTAGTCATTGTTCTTTTGCTGTGACGAGACACCATTACCACTCTTAGAAAGGAAAGCATTTGATTGGGGCTGGCTCACAGTTTCAGAGGTTTAGTCCATCATTCTCATGGTGGGGAGCATGGCAGCGTGCAGGCAGACACGGTTCTGGAGAAGGAGTTGAAAGTCCTACATCTTGATATGAAGGCAGAGAGAGAGGGCCGGGGCTGGAGTAGGCCAAGCCCACACTCAGTGACACACCTCCTCCAATATGGCTGTACCTCCTAATCCTTTCAAACGGTTCATCAACCAGGGACTAAGCGTGCAAATATATGAGCTTATGGGGCCATTCTTTTTCAAACCTCCACAACCATGTGTGAGGAAAGACGGTCATAGCCATGAAGTTAAGATATTTTTATTCATAAATGTAAACTTGTACTCATAAAATAATGTGTTCAGGGGATCCAATGTCCTCTCCCTGCCATTTCAGGCACTGCATGCCTGTGGTGTACAGACACAGGCAGGCAAACACCCATGCCTGGCTCTACGCAGTGCTATATCAATCCCAGAAATTTATGCTTGCCAAGCAGGTCTTGACCAACTGAATTACATATCCAATCTACATGCCAAATAGCATTTTAAATCAGTGGATAATCTATGCCACAGATTTGAATTGGCATTCATCGAGATGGAAAGAGAGCTGCCAGAGTTCATGGGGCTCACATGCTATTGTATAGGGAAGGTCTAGCAACAGTCAACCTCGGAACTGCTCTGCAGAACCACACTGATTTGCACTGGCCACGTTCACGCTAGCGATGACTCACAGGTGAAACCCTGAGATAGCTTAGTCTACATGAAGGGCCTATTCTGCTAAGTTTCCTTCCATGGTGAAGTGACACCCATTGTTCTAGAGACATAGAAACAAAATAGTCCAACTTTTACTTTTTCAATGTTTTCTTCATCAGAAACCCTACATTATATGTTTCCTTTTCTGAATCAAAGTAATCCAACGCACAGAGCTTTTTTGCTGTTGTTGGGATTTTTTTCATTTTTTTAATTGATATTTATTGAGCTCTACATTTTTCTACACTCCCCTCCCTGCTTCTTCCCTCCCCCTTCAGCCCTCCCCAAGATCCCCATGCTCCCAATTTACTCAGGAGAGCTTTTTTTTCTACTTTCCATGTAGATTAGATCTATGTAAGTCTCTCTTAGCGTCCTCATTGTTGTCTAAGTTCTCTGAGAGTTGTTGGGATTTGTTTTTTTGGAGTGTTTTGGGTTTTTGTTTAAGACTTACTACTTTCCTTTTACATGTATGGGTATTTTGCTTGTGTGTACGTATGGGTATTTTGCTTGTGTGTACGTATGGGTATTTTGCTTGTGTGTACGTATGGGTATTTTGCTTGTGTGTACGTATGGGTATTTTGCTTGTGTGTACGTACGGGTATTTTGCTAGTGTGCACCACATGTGTGCAGTGCCTGTTGTGGCCGGAAGAGGACATTGGATCTCTTAGACACATAGGGTTTTATTATCTTTTCATCATCATCTTTGATTTTTTTTGAGACAGGGTCTCACTATGTATCTCTGGCTGTCCTGGAACTCACCATCTAGATCAGGCTGGCTTCAAATTCATAGAGATCTGCCTTCCTCTGCCTCCCAAATGCTGGGATTAAAGGCGTGCACCCCCACAGCCATTGCTTTTGCTTGTTTGTTTTAAGGTTTATTTATATTTTATGTGTATAAGTATTTTTGCTTGTATGTGTGTATGTATGTATGTATGTATACCATTTGTGTGTTTGATACCTGTGGAGGTCAGAAGAAGGTGTTGGAGCCCCTGGAGTAGCAGCTTCAGAGAGTTGTTAGCTGTTATGTAGGTTCTGGGAACTGAACACAGGTCCTCTACAAGAACAGCTAGTGTTCTTAACTACTGAGTTGTCTCTCCTGACAACACACATAGTTTTAAAAAACAGAGTAGTGCTTAAAGATACCAGATAGCACTCACTTCCACTACTAGTCTAGCAGTAACTGTTAGTAGTAACTACTTTCAACCATGTTACTTGGTTTGACCATTTTTCTGTCACTTACAAGGCCCAATTCCATCCTCTGTGCCAGCTGCCATTCAGAGACAGAAGAGCTAGGTACTTTATTCGCTTCCTTTGCAGCCAAGAATGGCTATATGACATACCTATAACCAACAAGTTATTTTCTCGGGGCTTTCTGCAAAACCCTTTGATATCCTGACAAAAGAGATAAATGATTGATTCTGTTCTCTTCCTCATGATTTGAATATAGTCATGTGGCCTAGACACATGACAGCCATCTTGGGACCATGAGGAGATGAGCCTGAATATGAAGACATTATAAAAATGTTCATGTCCTGGTCATGCCACTGAACCCATGACACACTTACAGTTGGGAAAATAACAAAAAAAAAAAACTGTATGTGTTTAAGCCACTGTCAGTCAGGATTTTTGTTACTTGAAACGGAAAGGACTTTCTATATTTATTTTTATTATTTTTAATTATGTATGTGGGGGATGTGGTGTGTGCGACTGAAGAGGCCAGAGTGTTAAATCCCCTGGAGCTGGACTTACAGGTGGCTGTGAACCGCCTCATGTGGGTGCTGGTGCTGGGAATTGAACTTGAGAACGGAAAGAACAGTACATGCTCTTAACTCTGAGCCAATTCTCCAGCCCTGAAAAGACTTTTAACGAATGACTCACTGTGATTCCTCATAATGTGTTCATACTATCTGAGCAATTTGAAGCAACATTAGCTGATATATCTCAATATGGTAGAAGCTTTCACACACACACACACACACACACACACACACACACACACACACACACACCTCTCTTTCTCTTCAGTTAAAACAGTGGATTGATTTGGGGCTCAGTGCAGGTGGCAGGGGTCTTTCAGGTCCACCAATAGAGCTCCTTTTGAAGTGACTCAGTGGGGACCTACACAATCTATTAGGGGACCTTTCAGCATAACTAGTGGGGGCCTTTGCTGTATAATTGGAAAGTCCTTGGTACTTGCTGGCGTTTAGGTGTGGGGTTCTTGTCATGTCTACCGAGGCCATGAGACCATGATAAAGGGAAGGTGCAGGATGGTCAAGAGCCCCAACACGTATCAGTGGTCCAGCACTTTAACCACTTGGCCACCTTATCCCACTACAGCAATACTTTAAACTAGCCTCCTTGGGACTTGACATCCAGCTCCTGCTGTCAGGGAACCTTTCTGTCCTGTTGGATGTGGCAGGGTAGATCAGCTCTCTCCTTATGGATCCTTACCCAGGTATGGATGAAGCCCAAGCCTTTCCCTGCCCTGGCTCTCAGTTATCACTCCTCCAACCCACTTTCTGCTTGCCAGAACGTTGTTGAAATTTCTCCCCCATTGATGGGAACTTTGGAGCTGTGACTTCTTTCCTCATTCTACAACTTTTTGTAGCCAAAAGGCTGAGGCGTGATCTTCTATCCCGGTTCCTCTACTTTTATTTTCTGGAGCCTTGGAGATTAATCAGATAAACTCATCGCATCTTTTAAAAATGTGTTTATTTTTATTTTATGTATATGAATGCTTTTGTCTTCGTGTATGTAAGTGTACTGCAAGCATGCCTGGTGCCCATGAAGCCCAGAAGAGAATGTCTGATCCCCTGAAACTGGAGTTACAGAGAGTTGTGAATTACCATGCGGGTGCTGGGAGTTGAGCATGAATCCTTTGAAAGAACAGCAAGTCTCTTTACTGCTGAGCCATCTCTTCAGGTACCCCCTTTTTCTTTAGATATTTTGAGACAGGCTCTCACTTTGTAGCTCTGTCTGGCCTGGAACTCTATAAATAAACCAAACTGACCTTGAACTCACAAACTCACAGAGCTCCCCCTGTCTCTGCCTCCCAAGTGCTGGGATTAAAGGTGTGTGCACCACCATCGCCAAACACACACTTTTCTTCTTCTTCTTCTTCTTCTTCTTCTTCTTCTTCTTCTTCTTCTTCTTCTTCTTCTTCTTCTTCTTCTTCTTCTTCTTCTTCTTCTTCTTCTTCTTCTTCTTCTTCTTCTTCTTCAACTATCTCACTAAATTTTCTAGGCTGGCTTGAAACTCTTGATCTCTCTGTCTCATCCTCCTGAGTATTTAGGATTACAGACATGTGTCCCTGTGCCCAGTTGTATTTTACCTTTTGGGGGAGTTCAAGACAAGACGGGGTTTTTCTATGTTGCCTTGGCTGTCCTAGAACTAGCTCTGTAGACCAGGCTGTTTTTGAACTCACAGAGATCAACTTGCCTCTGCCTCCTGAGTGCTGGAATTAAAGATGTGCACCACCACCGCCTGGTGTATTTCACCTTTTTGACTAAATGTTAAAATTTAGAGTTTTAATTGCCCACAGTTGATCTGTATGTATCAGATATGTAGACTGACATATGTGTACCATGAGCAAGACAATATGTCTGGGTTTGGGAATCTTATGGGTTTGAGTTTGAATTCCACCTCTAACAGCCATATATCCGTGAACTTCAGTTCTTACCTCTATAACATACACAATGTCTCAGGCAGCATATAGTCTTAGGTGGGACAATAGCTTCCGCCTAATAGAAGTTGGGGAAGATTTTCATAGATATTGCATATAAAGCATCCAGCACCGGCTTGTCAGACAGCAGGTGTCAAAAATAGGAGCGATCATTTCTTAATAGGGGCGAGTGGGAAATAAGATTGGAAAGATTTGAATCAGGTTTTCATAGGACCTGGAATGCCAGTCTTATTCTTGTGACACTGAGGAACCTTGGCAGGCTTGTCAGCAGGAGAGTAAATTGATCCTAAAAAATTCGTGGCATGGTTCCCTTAGTCTGGTCTGGGAAAGGAACTAGAAGCCTTTGGCCCAGCAGTTCTTGGGTTAAAATCTTTGCCTGCATCTGAGTTATTTGTAACCCGTTGCCATGGCAACAAGTTTGGCAAGCGAGCCAGTGCTGCAAGCTCCTGACAGTGGGGCGGGGAGGGCAGTGGGAGAAGACAGAAGATTTGGAAAGGGGTTCATCTGTGACCAGTGTCTCACTTTCCTCTGATTTGCTCAAAGCTTTTCAGCTGCACATGAGGGTGAGTGTCCTCTAGGGAGAATTATTGGATGTTAGAGGCCTTTCCTCCCCAATCTCCTGATATTTCAGACGTGAAAATAGACCAAAAGAGGTCCAGCAGCTGGCTCAAGGCCACAAAGCAAGTCAGGGACAGAGAGAGTAGTAGCCCCCACCCCCTTTTTAAAAGCACTCCATATCATGGAACTGAAGCACCTGGAGTAAGCCCTTGAGAACAATTCATCCACTATCCCCCCACAACACAACACACACACACACACACACACACACACACACACACACACACACCACACACACCTGTCTCTTTGTTGTTCTTTGTCAAATAGGAAACTAGGACCCAGAGTGGTTTACATCTGACTGGACAACACACAGCACTTCTGAGATTGAGACTGGTGATCTCTTAGACCTCTATGCTGACTGCCAACATAGAGCCTCCCATGGTAATATTGGTTCATCGGCTTTGGACTTTGACGGCCTTCAAAGGCATTGTCTGTTCTGGTCACATATCCCCTTCCCCATAGCCTCTTCAATTGAACGCAGGGATGTCAGGATTAGCCACTTTTCTCATTGCTATGGCAAAATACCCATCAGAAGCAACTTAAGGTGAGAGGGCTTATTGTGGCTCACAGGCTGAGGGTATAGTCCATCATGGCAGGAAAGGCATGGCGGCAAAGCAGGAGGTGCTGGGTCTCATTGCAGCCACAGTCATGACCCAGGAGAGATGAATGCTGAGATCCCTCCCTTTTCATTCAGTCTGGAACTCCAGCCCATAGGACAGTATCCTACATTCAGGATGCATCTTCCCCTCCTCAGTTACTCCTCTCTGGAAAAGCCCTCACAGATAAACCCAGAGGTGTGTCTCCTAGGTGATTCCAAATCCAGTCAAGTGTGCGAGGGTGATTTACTGTCAACGTACCCTCCTGCCTGCAGCAAGGTCAGCACTGTTGTGTAAATATCATGCAACCCCACTCACTCTGACCCAAGTCACCCGTGGGCTAGGCACTTCATGAACCCTGAGCATTCTTTCTCTCTGTGCCATGGAGCACATGTGGACTTCAGAGGACAATTTCTGGTCTTGGCTCTCTCCTTCTGTCATGTTGATCCTGAGCTCGAGCTCAATGCTCAATGCTCATGCATGTGCTGAGCCATCTTGCCAGCCCTTGGCATCATCTTATGTAGTGCAGCCCTCACAGTTTTTCTCTGTCTTTGGATTTAGCAGGTGGAAGCCCAAAAGCCCAGAAAAATACAAGGTGACTGGCCCAAAGTCACACAGTGAGTCTTAGCCTGAATCCCTCCTTCTCCAGAAAGGTCTTTCTGCCTGTCCTATTCCATGGTCCACAGAGTTCCTCTGGTGCTTATCTTTATGTTTACACTTGTGCAACACACCCCACTCTCTGTCCTCTGTCTTATGTGCACAAATGCCTGTCTCCTCGTCGCTGGTCCCACTAGATCTGGCGAATTTCCTCCTGTCTGTCAAATCTACCACTTATCCTCTGCCACTGCCCTGGTCTAGTTGTAATGTCCCTCACGGAAATGACACTAATTCTGCACCCTAGCTTCTAGACTCTCCATTTTTAGATGAATGCGCTGCACACTCGCAATGAGAGGACGTTGGCCCAGAGCCAGTGCATTCTTTCCGTCTTTCGTGCCTCATTTGCCACAGGATGAAGTTCTAGCTCCTTCTTTGGTAGTTAAGGCCATCCAGTTTTTCTATTCTAGGTGTCTTTGCAACCTAAGTTTTTAATTAAAGGCCCTTTACGCTGACTCCTCTGACCCAGTGAACTCAGCTGTCCAAGTGCAACTTCATCTAGCAGCCAACTTTGATTCCTCTGTTGGATCAGGTTCTTGCCTTTGGGCTCTCAAAGTCTGACAAGTTCCTCTTTACTGCCTACATAGTCTGGCTCTAACAGCCTATCACATTGAAAGCTCTTTGAGGCAATGGCCCTGTTTCTACTGAAACTCGGGGCCTGACTCTATCCAGAGGAATGGTCAATGAATATTCATTGAATGAATTAAAATATGCCAATGATTTGATGACCAGTAAAATTCACATTAAGTTTCATGATTGCTTGCTCCTATTCAAGAGAACCCTGGGTGGTGTCACCTGGTACCTGACAATTTCTCCACTATTCCATGGCCTGGTTTATCTGGAAAGAGGTGTGTCTTGGGTCTTCTGATCCAGGGTGGGGTGGCTCAGTAACCCAAATCAATTAGATCATAACCAAAACATTTTAATGCTTGTCTTTTAAGGGATTAAGAGGGGAATGAGACGTAGGGACACTTCAGGAGAATAAATAACAAAATAAATAAACAGAATGAATTAAAGCAGAAGACACAGGTCAGGCATAGTGTCCCATGCATGTAATCTGAGCATTTGGCAGAAGGTTGGGGGGACTGAGAGTTTGAAGCCAGCCTGGTCTTAAAAAAAAAAAACTCTCAAGAATCCAAGGGCTAAAATATAGATTGATAGTATAGCTCTTGTTTAGTATGCACAAGACCTTTTATTGGGTCCCCAGCACCACCATCTATACGGCCACCACCATCTATACGGTCACCACCATCTATCCTGCCACCGCCACAACAGAGGCAGGTCAAGAATCTTAAACAAACTCATGAGACTAATTGGAGGAGCATTAGTAACTGAGCCCTCTGCCCCCAAAGTCCCAAAACAACAAAATACCCCATTCTCTATAGAGCTAACATATGTTCATTGGTGAAAACAAATTCTACACCCAAATACAACCAATGCTAGAATTTTGATTATTTATTTAGTCTTTATTTTAAGCATAAAAAAGTTTGAGATCATGCTGTCTGTTCAATTTTATGCTCCCATTGTCTCACAAACATTTCCAGTGAAATTTCTTTAACTTTTTAAAAAACATTTATTAGTTCAATCTGTGTGTATGGGGCATGTATAGAGAGAGGTCAGGGGACAACTTGTGGAAGTCTGTTTTTTCCCTCCACCGCGTGGATTCCTGGAAACAAACTCAGGTCATCATGCTTGTCACCTTTGCCTGGTGAGCCATCTTTCCAGGTTCCAATTCGAATTCCTTATAAAAGCTGAGCGTGGGTGGTGCACACCTTTAATCCCTGCACTTGGGAGGCAGAGGCAGGTGGATCTCTGTGAGTTCGAGGCCAGCCTGGTCTACAAGAGCTAGTTCCAGGACAGGCTCCAAAGCTACAGAGAAACCCTGTCTTGGAAAAAAAAAACCCAGAGTTCCTTATAAACATTTAATTAGCACAAAACCTTCCATTGAATGGATACAGAATTTATTTCTGTAATGGTTTTGTTATAGTCATATTTTTTGCTATGTTTTTATTTTTCAGGGGAATGATAAGGGCTCACATAGCCCAGAGTTGCCTTGAACTCAGTACATAGTCGAAACTGGCCTTGATCTCATCTGCCATCCTTCACTTCCCAAGTGCTGGGGTTAGGGATTACATCACCACACCTGGCTTTCCCTTGCTTTTCCCTTCTTTCTAAAGAAGATTTGTTTGGCTATGTTTTGGGCTTTTTTTCTTGTATCTTATTTTAGGAGATAGTGCAGAGATTATTGTTTAAGAGAAAGCAGGAAAACCAGTAGTATTTGGAGTATGTAATAAATGCACAAGAGAAGAATCTTGATTGGCACAAGAAGGAATTCAGTGACAAACAAGTGCCAGCTTTCATCCTCAGTTCCCCAGTTCTACAGCCAGGATCTCCACGGTTAGCACTTCCTTGTGCCGCTGTTATGTAGATAGGCTAAGCCTACACAGTCATCCCTCAATAGCCAATAGGAACTGGTTCCAGGACTCTCCTTGGATACCAAAACCCACAGACATTCAAGTCCCTTATGTAAAATGATGTAGTATTTGCATAATAGCCTACACACATCCTCCCCTATACTTTAAGTCATCTCTAGATTATAATACCTAATATAATGTAAATGCTATGTAAATAGTTATTATACTCTGTTATTTAGGGAACAATGACAAGGAAAAATTTTTATATGTACAGTACAGATACAGTTTAAAAAATTATTTTCAATTTTTAGTTGAAACTGCAGATGTGGGAGTCATGGAGTCCAGTTGCATTTCCAGGTTCTGGGACCTAGAATGAGGACACAGGCTTGTGCGCTTGTGCACATCTAAGGAGTTCTTTGGTCTTTTTGGCTTCTTTTTGGTTAGCATTTCTGTTTTTGAACAGGATTTCACTATGCAGCCCTGGCTGGCCCCAGGTTGCTCTCGAATTTACTGCAATCATCCTGTTTCCGCTGGGGTTACAAGTGTGAGTCACCACACTTAGCCTGTAAATTCTTAAGATTTTATAAAAGTAAAATATTACATCATCTCCCCCCCCCTCCATCTTCTCCTTCAAACTCCTCTCATTTCCTTTCCCACTCCCTCTCCAATTTATGGCTTCTTTTTCATTAATTATTGTTGGCACACTTGTATATAAATATGACCTGCTGAGTCATTTAGTATTGCTTGTATGCGATTTCGGGGCTGAGCAATTGGTATTGGATAACCAATTAGGCCCTCATCCTGGGGCATTGTATGGCTTCCTTTTTTCTCAGAAGGAAATCGTTTGTATCTTTTCATCTACATCGGGATGCTAACTGTTGTTGAGGTTGTTCCGGTTTTGTTTTTTCAACCACGTTGCTGAGATGTCATGGGTATAGCTTCCTGTTATAGCTAGAAGATAGAATGCCACAGCAGACACCCTGGCCTTCTGGATCGTATAATCTTTCTACCTCTTTCCCTGCTCCTTAGGTGCCGGAGTTGCCTTGCAGATGTTTCTGTCTATTGGGGCTGGGAGCCCCATCATCAGTTTCTCTCTGCATTCTGACCAGTTGTGGTTATCCTGAACCAGTCTCTGTGTCTTGCAAAAGTAAGTTTCTTTAATGAGGGCTGAGAGCTACACTTACCTGTGGGTATAAGAATAAATATTTAGCCTGCAGTTAGGGATTCTGCTCGTTTACTACACTGGTGGTAGTAGGTTCTCATCTGAGATCCATGACCTCACTAGCAGGGGTAGCTGGCTAGGTTTCTGTTGTGCAACAGGGTCCTCTGAGATCAAAACATTCCATTTCGCAGGGGCGCTTCCAAAGCAGGGAGGCGAACAACTGAAAAATAGCTTCAAGAACTCCCTGAAACTGAACAGAGTCATCAGGCTCCTCGCTACCAGAGTAAACAATAAAAGCTGTTAGTCTTTCGCAGAGGAACAACAAGCTGAGCTGCGCGGAAGACTCTCAGATGAGCTGAGCTTCCAAAAGACTCAGCGAACTGAAAACAGCAAAGACTCCGAGACCAGACTGTCTACTGAGCTGCCTGGAAGAGGTTTAGACCAACTGGGTCACTTGGAAGGGACACTTTTGAGCTTCCTGAAGACTGTGCAGTGTGCTCCAGGTTTCTCAGCTTTTGTGAACCGTCACCCATGCTGGCGAGGGACTTGGTGATGCAGTTGTCTTTGAGTCATTTCTACTCCTGTAATTAGCACCTTGGGGGCTGCAGAGATGGCTCAGAGGTGAAGAGCACTAACTGCTCTTCCAGGGGCTCTGAGTTCAGTTCCCAGCAACCACATGGTGGCTCACAACCATCTGTAATGAGATCTGATGCCCTCTTGAGGAAGAGAACTAGTCCTGGTCAATTGCCCTCGTCAACTTAAACCCAATACGGATGAGTTCAACAGAACCACTCCCCATATACGGGCTGCCCATGTGTGCTTCAGCATTGTCAAGGCATAAATGTCATTTCAATTTCAAGTAACTTCTCACCTATTATGCTGGCTAGTTTCATGTCAACTTGACCCAAGCTAGAATTATCTGAAAGAAAGGAGCTTCAGTTGAGGAAATGCCTCTATGAGATCCAGCTGTAAGGCATTTTCTCAGCTAGTGATCAATGAGGGCGGGCCCAGGCCATGGTGGGTCGTGCCATCTTTGGTCCTGGGTTCTATAAGAAAGCAGGCTGAGCACGCCACAGGAAGCAAGCCAGGAAGCAGCACCCTCCATGGCCTCTGCCTCCAGGATCCCGCCCTGTTTGAGTTCCTGTCCTGACTCTGTGATGATAAACTGTGAAATGGAAGTGTAAGCCAGATAACCCCCCCCCCCCATTTGCTTTTTCAACTTGTTTCATCCGGCAATAGAAACTCTAACACCCATGTTTCTGTAAGTAACTCCAAGAAAACTTACTGGTTCACCAAGTTGGACTTTGGTGATACCCATACTTTGGTCTCTGGTAGGTTCCCTATCTGGGGTGAGTAGACAGCCGTGCTTCCTATTCCCAGAAAAAGTTTTGTCACACAACAATTCCTAGTACCAAATATGATTTCCCTCCAGTTGAGGTGGCCTTACGTCCCATCAGACAGCTCTTAGTAAGCACCAAGATACGAGAGTCACTATGGGACCTTGGGGATATCTTGCCACGCTGATCATTGTTGTGGTTCGTAGCTATTCCAGTGGGGTAGGACTATTGATTACTTTCTTTCCTTGGCAGTTAGCATAGCAACTTCTTTAGGAAAGATGCTACTGGGTCACACCCAGCTTGTTTGTTCCATGTCCTGTATCCAAAGTGTGTGGTTTCTTCAGCAGTAGGGAATTACCTTCAACTTCTGGGCAACAACCAAGGTCAAAAGCCATAGCCTATATTGTTTTGGGAGTTGCTTGAATTCCCCTGACCAATAACTCAACCAAAGGTTCCTCATACCTGGCAGTGGGGATTCAGTTAGATAGTCTATGGTTCTTAAATAGCTTTATTGAGATATAATTCAAATTACTCTTTACAGTATAGAATACCATGGCTCTTAGTGTATCCATATAGTTATCTAACCATCACTACAATGTATTTTAAGATATTTTCATATTTCCATTAAGCTATCCTATACTCCACAGATATCACCCATCAGTATCCTCATTCCCCTACCCCAATGTAACCATTACTTTACTGTCTGTCTCTATAGGTTTATTAACATTTCATATGAAATAGAATAGTACAGAATATGACCTCCTGTGACCAACTTCTTTGACTTAGTGTGTTTCCAAGGTTCATCCATATTGTAACATATAGTAGTATATTATTCATTTTTAAAATACATGGAATTGCCGAGGACATAGCTCTTAAGTCAATGGCAGAGTGCTTTCCTGAGGAGTGTGAAGAATTGTACTCAAGTTCTAGTACTGTGTGTATGCTATGCATGTACATGCATATATGTAAGTCTACATTTATTTTTCAGAGCAGTTTCATATTTACAAAAAACTTGAGTTGAAAATACAGAGTTCAAAGTTCACACGTCCTCGCATCCTATCCTAGTGTATATCCCATGGCTCTTTTAGGTTAGGGTCTCACTGTGGTGCCCAGGAAGGTCTCAAACTGCCTCAGTCTGCCATGCGCTGGGACTTCAGTTGTCAACCATCCTGCCTAGCTCCTTCTACGAGTTTTGAAAATGCATGGCATAAATGCTCTTTGGTTTCATATACAGTAACTTCAGTGCCTTGAAATTTCTCTGGGTTTGCCAGGTTGTGGTGGCACACACCTTCAATCCCAGCACTTGGGAGGCAGATGCAGGAGAATCTCTGTGGATTAGAGGCCAGCCTGGTCTATAGAGGGTGTTTCAGGATAGCCAGGCCTGTTACACAGAGAAACCCTGTCTGGAAAAACAATTCTTTGTGCTCAGAGCTTCCTCCTGCAGCAGATGGGAACAATAGAGACCCACAGTCAGACAGTGTGCAGACAGTGAGAGACCTTGGAACGCTCAGGCCTAAATGAGATGTCTCCAGCAAATCCCTCGCTCAGAGCTCAGGAAACCCCATGGAAGCCATGGAAGAGGGGGTGGAAAGAGTGTAAGAGATAGAGGGGATGGAGGACACCAGGAGAACACGGTCCTCAGAATCAACTGAGCAAGGCTTGTATGAACGCACAGAGACTGAAGCAGCAGGCACAGCACAGGTCCTGTGCGGGTCTGCACCAGGCCCTCTGTATATGGAATGTGGCTTCCAGTTTAGTGTTGTTTTTTTTAAATTCTTATATTTATTTATTATGTATACAATATTCTGTGTTTATGTCTGCAGGCCAGAAGAGGGCACCAGATCTCATTACAGATGGTTGTGAGCCACCATGTGGTTGCTAGGAATTGAACTCAGGACCTTTGGAAGAACAGGCAATGCTCTCAACCACTGAGCCATCTCTCCAGCCCCCAGTTTAGTGTTTTATGGGACTCCAGAATGTGCAAATGAGTGGGTCTTTGATTCTTGGGCCTTCACATGGTTTCTTTTCCTTCTGTTCATTTGTCTTGTCTAACTTTGATGTGATAGCTTTAGTTTTGTCTTACAATATTTTACTTAGTTCTATTTAGAAATGAATGAATGAATGAAAACTTAGCTACTAGGGTAAAGGTTAATAACTAAATTATTCTTTTATACCTTCTGGGAAAGGGAAAATCAGTTTTCTATAATGGAATGGATGACACTGGGTATATCAACCACTCCAGGACAGGCCTCATGCTCAGGGGTAGTTAACCAATATACAATGGACGCCACAGTTTTCTGTGTGCTTTTATTCAGCTACAATTGGTGTTTTGTTTTGGATGGTGTTTTATCTTGTTTCCTTTGTTTTGTTGTTGTATTGGCTTTTTGTTTGTTTGTTTTTTTCAGGAAGAACTTAAACTTGTGTGGGGGAGAAGATCAGGAAGGACTTGGAAAAGGGGAAGAATATGACCAAAATTTATTTAAAGCTAAAAATTGTTTGAAATAATAAAAATATAATAAAAATTCTCTGTGCTCTATTTATCCCTTTTGCCTCCAACCCTTAGTAACCACTAATTTAGAATTTATTATTATTATTATTATTTATTTTATGTGCTTGTGTTTTGAGTTGAGAAGACAGCTTTTTTTTTTTCTGAGACAGGGTTTCTCTGTAGCTTTGGTGCCTGTCCTGGCATTTACTCTGTAGATCAGGCTGGCCTCAAACTCACAGAGATCCACCTGCTTCTGCCTCCTGAGTACTGGGATTAAAGGCGTGCGCCACCATTGCCTGGTGAGAAGACAACTTCTTATAGTTGGTTCTCTCCTTCCACCTTTATGTGGATTCCAGCGATCAAAACTCAGGTAACCAGGGTTTCACAGCCAAGCTTTCATCCATTGAGGCATCTCATCAGTCCTAATTATGAATTTTTAAAGACAAGGTGTTGCTATATAGCCCAGGCTGGCCTGGAACTTTGCATCCTGCTGCTTCAACCTCTCAAATGTCCAGATTAAGGGCATGGATTACTCACCAACCACTGATCTTTTTCTGGTGTCACCATAGTTTTGCCTTTTGCATGTTGGAATGATACAGCATGTAGCCACCTTAGGTTGACCTCCTTCGCTTCACAATGCACCTTTAACTTTTTATTTTATGTGCATTGGCGTTTTGCCATGGATGTTGGGTCCCCTGGAAGTGGAGTTACAGACAGTTATGAGCTACTATGTGGGTGCTGGGAATTGAACCCAGGTCCTCTGCAAGAGTAGCCACTACCGTTAATCTCTCCAATTCCCCACCTTTAAGGTTTATCCCCGCCTTTTTATGACTTGGCCAGCCATTTCTTTTTATTGTTGAATTAATACTCTATTGTACAGTTTATTCTAGTACTTCAGCAGGTGAAGCACATTTTGGTTGTTTCCAATTATGGGCAGTTATAAAAAAGCTGTTATAAATGTTTATATGCAGATTTTTGTATGGATTTATTTTTAAGTCATTTGGGTGAATACCCAGAAATACAATTATTGGATTATGTGGGAAGATGATGTTTATCTTTGAAGTAACTCTTAAACCATATCCTGAAATGATTGTTCTGGTTTGCATTCCTATTAGTGCTTAATGAGTTCCTCTTCTCACATCCTCATCAGCATTTGGTGTTGTCAGTGTTTGGAATGCAACATTCTAATAAGTGTGTGTTGATAATCATTTTAATTTCCAATTTCCTAATGACACATGATGTTGAACATCTTTTAATGTCCTTCTTTGCTGTCTGTATATTTTCTTTACTGAGGATCTGTTCAGGAATTTTGCCCATTTTAAAGCTGGTTTGTTTCTTTTTTGCCTTTGAAAGGATTTTTTTGTTGCCAGGCGGTGGTGGTGCTCGTCTTTAATCGCAGAGGCAGAGGTAGGCAGATCTCTGTGAGTTCAAGGCCAGCCTGGTCTACAGACTGAGTTCTAGGCCAGCCAGGGCTACACAGAGAAACCCTGTCTTAAAAAAACAAAACAGGTAAGGTTCTTTGTTGCATGGGGGGGTGTGTCTCTGTGGTGGAGTCCATGCTTACTGGGTGTGACACCCTAGTTTGTTTGGTCCCCAGCACCAAAAAAGTTCATTGTATGTTTTGAATACCAGGCCTTCCTGTATTAGAGATGTATTTTGCCTTATACGTGTGTTCATGTGCATGTGTGTGTGGGTGCAAATGTCATGTATGTGGATGCTAAAGGTAAACCTATTGTTATTCCTCAGGCGCCATCCACCTTCTCCCTTGAGGTGGAGTCTTTCATTGGGGCCTGGGTGGGCTGACTGGCCAGTGAACCCAAGGGACTGTTGTTTCTCCACCTCCCAATACTGGAATTACAAGGGCATGCTTTCTCCATGGGTGCTGGAGATTGAACTTGGGTTCTCAAGCTTGCATGGCAAATATGTTGCCAACTGAGCTCTCTCCCTAGCCCCCAGCAATGTTCCTTATAGCGAAAGATTCCTCTGAATTCTGTGTATTTAGTTATTATATCTCTTTAGTCTCACTATGGTAGAATTCTCCAGTCTTTCTTTGTGTTTCGTGGCACTGATATTTTTCAAGAGTACAGTCTAGTTATATTTAGACTGTCCCTCAATTTGAGTTTTTCGAGCAATTTTCATCATTCCATTTGGGTTGTACATTTTGGTCGGAAGATCACAGGAGTAATGATGTGTTCTTTTTGGTACATGGTATCACGAGGCAGGTGATGTCTATTTGTTTCAATAATGATGATCGCACAGTTAAAGAATGCCTTCCAGATTTTGCCACAGAAAACTTCCTGTTCTTAATAGTATCTTGTGGAAAGATGTGCTTACTGTAATTATGTCTTTACTCAGACTTGAACCTACTAGTTTTTACATTCACCTGTAACAATTATCATTACCGGGATTGTCAAATGGTGATTTTCAAATGGCAATTTTCAAACGGCATCATTCTTTTGGCATTTTTTTTTCTAATGTAGAGGATAATTGTCGTTACACCTGGGTAAGGATATGTGTGTGTGTGTATAAATGAATATATATGGAGATATATATGAATATATATGTGGATATATAGGACTCAGTTATAGCATATTAGTATCATTCTTTTTGTTTTGTTTGGTTTTGTTTCTTTGAGACAGAGTTTCTCCATGTAATCCTGGCTGTCTTGGAACTCACTCTGTAGACCAGGCTGGCCTCGAACTTAGAGATCTACCTGCCTTTGCCTCCAAGTGCTGGGATTAAAAGCATGCACCACCACTACCCAGCTCATTCTTTATATTAACATTCAAATGTCCCATACTGAATTAGGAGGAAACCTTTTGTATTAGGCAGGATCCTCCATAGGAAAAAATCAATAAAACACATATAGGGAGTTTTAATTAGATTGGCTGACAACACCAGAGAGGCTGAAAAGTGGTCATTTTGGGTAACAGAGTGGAAACTAAAAACAAGAAAAGCTCATGATATAACCCTTCAGCCTTGGCCCAGACCAAAGAACCAAGAACCCACCAGGATATAGACATGTGCTGTACCCAGAGTTCAGACACCTAGAGCTCAAAGTACACGGAATCCGATGTCCAAGGGCAGCAGTCACAGGAAACACGTTCATTCTAGAAGGAAGAACTTGAGAGACAAAGATTGTTCCCCCTCCTCCTCCCCATTCCATTTGGGTCCTTATCTAATTAGATAGATGATTCTTAATCTTATTTAGAGTGGGTCTTCCTTCCTTATTCAGTTTGCTCCCCTTCTCTGGAAACACATACCTGGAAGCGGCGATTTCCCGCTTCCCTACCATCCGTCAGTCTAATCAAGTTGATGGACAAATTTAACCAATACTCCATTCAAGCTGGTACCTGCATGCTTTTAGTCTTTGTGACTCCATCATTTTTTTTTGAGCTGTTATTTTCTCCCACCAGAAGATGTTCCAGACCTTTTCGTTTCCTCAGCCCTGTAATCAGCCAACTTTGCAAGAAGCCTAGCTGTTTCGGCCAGATAATGACATTTAGAAACAAAGATTTGGATGCTTGGTGTTTATTGTAATATTTAAGAGTCTGCCTTTTCTATTTGGGAAGAAGCACTGAAGCCACACTGCTGACAACTAAATGCTCTTGGTTGGAAGTGATGGGAGATTGACAGTGTCTTCCTGTTTTGATATTTTCTAAAAGCAGCTTATACCTGGTGACATTACCATAGAGATTAAGGTGGCACTTGAAGTGTTTGGCAATGAGGTTGGGCTATAACACTTGAAAGGATGCTAACACCTGATAACTTCCATTTAGGGAGAATTTGCTGAGTGTCATACAGTGTGCTGGGAGCCTTATAAACATTTGCTCAGATTCCCTATGGGAGTTACGGAATGAGACCGGCCTGATTGACAAGTTAGAACTGAGTCAGGAAAGAACTCCGAAAAATCGAGCTACATAACTGTCACACACTTGGTCTACTTGGGGGACTCCTAGAATTGGGGGTGGGGCCTGTTCCCTAGTGCTTTGGCTGGCTTTGCGGAACCTATTTCTCATGTGGGATTGCCTTGCCCAGCCTGAATAGGGTGGGGAGACGGGAGAATCTTGGTCCTGCCTCGACTTGATATGCCATGCTTTGTTGACACCCTTGGAGGGGGGGCTGCCCCTTTCTGAGCAGAAACAGAGGAAGGGTGGGTTGGGGGTGGAGGTGAGGAGGTGGGGAGAGTGGGAGGAGAGGAAGGGAGAGGCTACAGTTAGTATGTGAAATAGACAAATACATTTAAAAAAAGCTCAGAAAGATCAGGTGGTAGAAGACCCTACGTACTGTGGGGGAGAAGCAATGTATCTTTGGTATTTGGAAAAGGCACTCTAGTGTAATAAACTGCGAACTAAAACCTTGACATTCTCAGACTAATTTTACCACCCACTGATTGGGAGAGCTGAGGTAGCTATATATTCCTTTTAAACATCAGTGTTCCTATCTGGCTACATCTTATGTTTGTTAAGGAAATCAAATTCAAACAAAACTGGAGAGCAGCTTCATAAGCTCTGAGATGGTACAAAAATGGATGTGGCTACTATGTATCAGGCTATATGAGCCTGGAGTCTCTTTCGCCAGAGATCATAATTTTCACAGAAATCAAAATTGGGCTGCACATAGTGGCACATGCCTGTCATCCCAGGACTTAGAAAGTGGACACAGGAAGTTGTTCTATATGGTATAGAGAATGCCTGTGACAGCCGCATTTTAGGGTCTGAATGAAGTTTATAGTATAGAGCAAGCCAAAGTAAAAGCAAATCGTTGATGGATAGATAGATAACAAAATATCATCCAATCAAAACATTATAGAGATCAACCGAGGAAGCCCCTCTAAGGCAGTCAGCTGAACTTCACCATAAAGAGATTCCTTTTGGAAAAACAATAGAAAGAGATAATAACACCAAATTGGCTCATGACATTCAGCAGAAAATGACCGCAAAATCAGGCAGTCAACTGAAGCTCCTCATCGCGCTTTCTCTCCATGGCTGTGCATGGCTGAATCGCAGCTTCACTCTTCCGCTGTCGGCACATTAATACCGTGGGATGGATAATAGTCACATTTGTTAACACATGGCTCACCCTCTAGCTGTTTTTAAGGGCACAATATATTTTGTTTGTTTGTTTTTCAAGACAGGTTTTCTCTGTGTAATCCTAGCTGTTCTAGAATTCAATCTGTAAACCAGGCTGGCCTTGAACTCAGAGAGATTCACCTACGTCTGCCTCCCTAGTTCTGAAATTAAAGGTCTGTGTCACCACCGCCTGGCAAGGGCACAGAATTTTAACTCTTTGGATGTTCTATTGTTGTCCCTCTCTGTCACAGAGTTGGCCAGGGGAGCCCATCCCCAATCAAGTGAACGTGGAGTACACTTTGAGACAAACATGCTTTGGTCTGAAATGGGTTGAGGAAAGTCCCAATTTGAAAATTAGCTTCTCAGTGAACTCAAACAAACAACACATGGCAATTTAATAATGTACATTATAGAAGGTAGAGAATTTGAGGACGCTCTGGACTATATAGTGAATTCCAGGTCAACCTAGGATGAATAGTGAGACCTTGCCTCAAAAAAATCAAAGAAAGCTGCCTGTGGTGCAACCTTAGTACTAGGTAGGTGAGGGCAGGATGATCAGGAGTCCAAGGTCACCATTGGCTAAACAGAGCTGGGGCCAGACTGAGCTACAGGACTTTATCACAATAAAGAAAAGGAAGCATAATTTTGGCTTCTTTATTGAAAATCAGGTGTCTGTAGGTGTACGAATTTATGTCAGGGTCTTCGATTCAATTCCATTGATCCACCTGTCTGTTTTTAATGTCAATACCAAGCTGTTTTTATTTCTATAGTTCTGTAGTAGAATTGAAGTCAGGGATGGTGATACCTCTGAAAGTTCCTCTATTGCACAGGATTGTTTTAGCTATCTTGTGTTTTTTGTTTTTTTCCCCCATATGAAGGTGAGTGTTATCCTTTCAAGGTCTGTTGGAATTTTAATGTGGATTGCACGGAACCTGTAGATTGCTTTTGGTAAAATGGGTTTTTCACTATGTTAATCTTACTGATCCATGAGCATGGGGAAATTTCCATATATTGATAGCTTCTCCAATTTCTTTCCTCAATGATTTGAAGTTTTTATCACACAGGTCTTTCACTTGCTTTATTAGAGTTACACCAGCCGGGTGGTGGTGGCGCACACCTTTAATCCCAGCACTCGGGAGGCAGAGGCAGGCAGATCTCTGTGAGTTCGAGGCCAGCCTGGTCTACAAGAGCTAGTTCCAGGACAGGAACCAAAAGCTACGGAGAAACCCTGTCTCGAAAAATCAAAAAAAAAAATAGAGTTACACCAGGATATTTTATATGACTTGAGACTATTGTAAAGGGTGTTGATTCTCTGAATTTTTCCTCAGCCCATTTATTGTTTATATATAGGAGGGCTACTGACTTTTTTAGTTAATCCAGTCACTTGGCTAAAGATGTTTATCAGCTCTAAGAGTTCCCTGGTAGAATTTTTGGGGTCACTTGTATATACTATCATATCATCTGTGAATAATGATACTTTGGCTTATATAATGGAGAAAAGACAACATCTTTTAACAAATGGTGCTGGTCCAACTGGATGTTAGCATGTAGAAGAAGACAAATAGATCCATATCTATCACCCTGCACAAAACTCAAGTCCAAATGGATCAGAGACATCAACATAACTCTAGATACACTGAAGCTGACAGAAAAGAAAATGGAAAGTAGCCTTGAATGCCTGAGCACAGGAGACCACTTCCTGAAAAGAACACCAATAGCACAGGCGCTAAGATCAACAATT
The DNA here is from genome assembly GCF_037038515.1 of Microtus pennsylvanicus. NCBI lineage: Eukaryota > Metazoa > Chordata > Mammalia > Rodentia > Cricetidae > Microtus > Microtus pennsylvanicus. The sequence continues at coordinate 127,251,830 of NC_134601.1, read as the reverse complement.
AATAAATGGAACCTCTTGAAATTGGAAAGTTTCTGGAAGGCAAAGGACACCATCTATGGGACAAAATGTCAGCCTACAAAATGGGAAAAAGATCTTCACCAACCCCACATCTAACAGACAGCTAACTTCTAAAATACAGAAAAAACACAAGAAAGTAGACATGAAAAAAATAATCCAATTTAAAAAATGGGGTACAGATCTAAACAGAGAATTCTCAACAGAAGAATGTCAAATGGCTGAGAAACACTTAAGGAGATATTCAACATCCTTAGCATCTGGGAAATGTAAATTAAAACAACTCTGAGATACTGACTTACACCAGTCAGAATGGCTAAGATCAAAAACATTAATAATAGCTTATGCTGGAGAGGGTGTGGAACAAGGAGAACACTCATCCGCTGCTGGTGGGAATGCAAACTAGTAGAGGCACTTTGGAAATCAATATGACAGTTTCTCAGAAAACTGAGAATTGATCTACCTCAAGACCCAGCTAGCCCTTTCTTGGGCATATACACAAAGGATGCTCAGTCATAACAAAAGAGCACTTGCTCACCTCTGTTCATAGCAGCTTTATTTGTAATAATCAGAACCTGGAAACAACCTAGATGCCCTTGAACCAAGGAATGATAAAGGAAATGTGACACATTTATACAAGAGAATTACTCAGCTGTTTAAAACAAGGACACAAAGAAATTTGCAGGCAAATGGATAGACCTAGAAAAAAATCATTCTGAGTGAGGTAACCCAGACCCAGAAAGAGAAACATGGTCTGTCCTCGCTCATAAGTGGATATTAGCTGTAAAATAAAGGATAACTATGCTGTAATCCACAAACACAAGGAAGGCTCTGGGGGAGGGGGAACACCCGGATCTCCCTGGGAAGGGGAAATAGAAGAGATTTCGCGAGTGGACTGAGGGCAGGTGGGGACTGGAACATGAATAATCAGGCTGTAGGGGATGGGAGGATGGAGGGGAGAGTACTGAAAGAGGCTACTGCAAAGGAGGTCAGGTAAAAACCTGGTACAAGAAAACCTCCCAGGAATCTACAAGGAAGACCCCAGCTCAGACTCCTAGCAATAGCGGATATGTAGCCTGAACTGGCCACCTCCTGTGACTACATTAGTGCTTAGCCCAATTGTTATCAGAGAGGCTTCATCCAGCAAGGGATGGAAACAGATGCAGCCCCACAGCCAAACATTAGGCTGAGCATGGGGAATCCTGCAGCAGAGGGAGAGAAAGGATTGTAGGAGCCAGAGGGGTCAAGAACATCACAAGAAAACTCACAGAATCAACTAACCTGGGTTCATAGGGGCTCACAGGGACTGAATTGACAACCAGGGAGCCTGCATGGGACTGACCTAGCACTCTGTATGTGTGTTACAGTTGCATAACTTGGTTTTCTTGTGGGACTCCTAACAGTGGGAGCAGGGGCTGTCTCTGACTCACTTACTGATTTTTGGGACTCTACACCTCATACTGGGTCGTCTTGCCCAGCTCTAATGCAAAGGAAGGTGCTTGGTCTTACTGCAGCTTGATATACTATGTTTTGCTGATACTCATGGGAGGCCTGCCCCTTTCTGAAAAGAAGTGGGGGAGGGACTAAGAGGAGGGGAGGGAGGGAAAACTTTACCCAGGATGTAAAACAAACAAACAAACAAATAAATAAATACATAAATTCATTTAAAAGAGAAGAAAGTAAAGTAAGAAAAGAAAGATGAAAGAAACCTGGCCGCTGGTGGCACACACTTTTAATTCCAGCACTTGAGAGGCAGAGGCAGGCGGATCTCTGTGAGTTCAGGGTCAGCCTGGTCTACAGAGTGAGTTCCAGGACAGTCCAGGCTACACAGAGAAACAAAACAAACAAAAATCCCCAAAGAAATTAAAGTTTATATTGAGAAACTTGTGTTTTTTTTCTCCATGTATCAGGGGTCTCTAGAAAATTCCTTTGGCAATTTTTGAATTAGCTAATGATTTTAAAGTTACTGAACCTTATATTTCTTAGTAACTGTGATAAGTAGCCTTTAGGATGACCCTTGATGAGTCTTACTTTTCAGATTAATGTGTAATGCTTCCCTTTGGGTGTGGGTTGACATACAGATTTGTGTACAATTCATGTATATACACAATTCATGTATACGATAAAGGTGATGGGATTTAATTTAAGTGTTTAGATTACCTAGGACTGAGACTTCTATCTTGCTAAACAATGATCCATTACCTTGTTGGGTTTGTGTGTGTGTGTGTGTGTGTGTGTGCGCGCGCGCGCGTGTGTGCATGTGTGTACATCTGTGTATGTGTTAATGGATAATAAACACAGGGCCCTGCATATTCCATCAATTGCTTCAGCTGTGATTTACAGTTCTAGTCCCTTTGTTGGCTTTGGTGAAACAAGTTGCCATGTTAGAGAGGTCATGTGTCAGGAAATTAAAGTCCAGAAGCTGAGGGCTTCTCAGTCCAACAGTCACTGGAAAAGGATTGAAAATTTGACAATAACCATGGGATCTTGGGCCCTTCCTCTGGCACCTTTATTGTGGTCTTGTGAGGCCCTGAAGCAAAGGACTTGAGCTAAGTTGTGCTTAAATTTCTGACCCATAGATAGTAGGAGATGAATAAGGTTGTTGTTCTAAACCACTACATTTGTGGATGCTACTCAGCCACAGATAGCTGCCACTACTCCAGTAACTTCTGCTCTGTTCTCTCCTGTGCTTCCTACAGTTCTGTATTTCCCCTTCCTTGAGCCATACTTGAATTTCTGCACTTCCTTCTAAACCTTGTCATTGTATCTTTCTGGAAACCCCGCTGTACAGTTAAGGGGCTCCCTGATAGCTTCTAAAATCTGTTCACAGGGCTGGGGAGATGACTCAGCAGGTAAAGGCATTTGCCACCGAGCTTAGCAATCTGAGCTCAGTGCCCAGTGCACAACATGAAGGGAAAAAATCAACTCGTACAAATTGTCCTCTGACCACCACTGTGGCACATGCACATGCTTACACAAAAATAAATGGGTAAATACTGTAATAGAATAGAAATGTGGGAAATATTCAGTATTTATAAAAATGTTAAGACTCTTCAAATTGATTCATACATTTCACAAAATTAAATAAGTTTAAATTGATCTTGCGTCTATAAATTGTATTCCCTTAGAACAATAAAGATCCAGAAATAACAAGGAAAATTCTGGGATGACTAATGAGTAATGAGTAACCCCCAGTCTTAGCACCAAATGAAAGAAATTGTGAGGCTGTAGGAGTTGGAATATAGCGGTACTGGTTCAAAACTGAAAACTAGATTAATGGAATATAGCAGAATGCTTTTGAAAACTAGGTTCATGAAATTTCGCATATTAACAATGACAAATTTATTTGTGAAAAGATGAGTTGTTCAATTCCCTTGTGATTTGGCAAAAATAAGGTCATGTCTCCATCTTATTGCTATGCCCAAATAAATTCCAACTATTCAAAAAAGTATAAATATTAGGGGCTGGAGAGATGGTTCAGCACTTATGAGCACTTATTACTCTTGCTGAGGACTCAGGTTAGTTCTCAGCACTCACATGCTGGTTCAAAACCGTCCGTAACAACAGTTCCAGCAGGTACAACACCCATTTCTGGCCTCGGTTCATGGTGCACACAAACTTAGGTGGGCTCACACATATACATAGAAATAAAAATAATTAAGTTAGGAATATTTGTAAGCATTCCCATTTTATTGAAAAGGGGAAATGGAAACCCCAAATGCCCACCAGGTGAGTGGATAAGCAAATGAAGACACAAACATGCATACACTAGGGGAATGCTCAGCAGGAGAGGCGTGGATACCTGATGCAAACAACTGGGATGGATCTCAGAGGATTATGCTGACCGAGTGAAGCCAGATAACAGCCCCCAAACACATCCTGGATGACTCAATTTATTTTATTTTATTTATTTATTAAAAATTTCCACCTCCTTCCATCCTCCCATTTCCCTCCCACTCCCCACACTCCCCCTCCTCCTCCCCCTCGCTCTCCAGTCCTAAGAGAAGTCAGAGTGCCCTGCCCTGTGGGAAGTCCAAGCCACCCCCCCATCCAGGTCTAGGAAGATGAGCATCCAAACAGACTAGGCTCCCAAAAAGCCAGTACATGCAGTAGGATCAAAACCCGGTGTCATTATCATTGGGTTCTCAGTCAGCCCTCATTGTCAGCCACATTCAGAGAGTCCAGTTTGATCACGTGCTCGTTCAGACCCAGTCCAGCTGGCCTTGGTGAGCTCCCAATAGATCAGCCCCACTGTCTCAGTGGGTGGAAGTCGCGGTCCTGACTTCCTTGCTCATGTTCTCCCTCCTTCTGCTTCTCATTTGGACTTTGGGAGCTCAGTCCAGTGCTCCAATGTGGGTCTCTGTCTCTATACTCACTCATAAGTGGATTCTAGCCATAAACAAAGGACTTTGAGCCTATAGTTCGTGATCCTAGAGAAGCTAAATAAGAAGGTGAGCCCAAAGAAAACCTTCATCTGGCGATGACTCAATTTTTGTATTTTTCAGGATAACATGAAACATTGGAGAGAAGAAAGAACAATAGCAGTTTGGAAAGAAGGCTGATTCTGAAGGGTCATTAGGAGGATGGAAATAGTATGTATCTTGATAAAGATGTGAATTACAATGGGTTCGTGTTTTTGTTGAAACCGATTGAACTTTTCACTAAGGTCTGAGCATTTCATTTTATTTAAATTATACCCCAATAAGAATTAATGTTACTATTATTAGTTATAGCAGTGCTCAAAGTTTCAAAAGAAAGTATGAATAGATGTTTTATAGTCTAGAGTGGGAAAGGGCTTTTTCATATGACTTAAAACCCAGAAACTCTAAAGGAAAAGATGATGTTTTCAGCATACTTAGTTTTGATATTTTATTGAATAGGAAATTTATTTATATAGTGTGGAATGCTAAAGAATTACCTTTCAAGATTGTGCATATCATTCTCAATTACTTGAAAATACATACTTTGCATGGCCTCCTAACCAGTTCAGGTGCTATAAGAACATGCTTTGCGCCCGCAGTTCTCAATCTTCCTAACGTTGCCACCCTCTTAATGCACTTCCTCATGTTGTGCTGACTCCAGGCTATAAAATTACTCCATTGCTACTTCAGAACTAATTTCGCTACTATAATGAATCATAATGTAAATATCGGATACGCAGAATATCTGAAATGTGACCTCTGCAGGGGTCATGAAAGACAGGTTGAGAACAGTTTGCTTTAGATGGTTAATTTTTTAAAACATTTTTAAAATTAAAATATAATTGCATCATTTTCTCCTTCCCTTTCCTTCTTCCAGTCATTCTCATGTATATTCTTGCTCTCTTTTAAATTAGTGGCCTCTATTTTTTTAGTACACACACATACACACACACACACACATACACACACACACACATACACACACACACACACATACACACACACCTAAATGTATAAATGCAACACGCTCAGTCCATATAAAGTTACTTGTATGTATATGATTTCAAGGCTGACCATTTGGTATTAGACAAGCAGTTTGGAGGATCTTCCCTGGGGAAGACTATTCCTCCTGCTCTCAGCATTCCTTAGTTACCTATAGTTCTTTGTCTAGAATTAAGGCCCCATGCGTTTTTCCCAGTCCGTAGTAGCATGGCTATTAGTGTTGTCCTTTTCCAGGTCATGTTTAGGAAGCTATCCTGTTGAGGCGTCATGGATGTGGCTTGTCTGACATTTCTAGCAGACACAGCCGCACAGTAAGCTTCCTGTTTTTAACAGTCTTTCCACCTCCTCATGTGGAGGAGTTATGCTGTAGATGTACCACTGAGCCTCCTCATGTGGAGGAGTTATGTAGTAGATGTAAGAGTGAGCCTCCTCATGTGGAGGAGTTATGCTGTAGATGTAAGAGTGAGCCTCCTCATGTGGAGGAGTTATGCTGTAGATGTACCACTGAGCCTCCTCATGTGGAGGAGTTAGCTGTAGATGTACCACTGAGCCTCCTCATGTGGAGGAGTTATGCTGTAGATGTACCACTGAGCCTCCTCATGTGGAGGAGTTATGCTGTAGATGTACCACTGAGCCTCCTCATGTGGAGGAGTTATGCTGTAGATGTACCACTGAGCCTCCTCATGTGGAGGAGTTATGCTGTAGATGTAAGAGTGAGCCTCCTCATGTGGAGGAGTTATGCTGTAGATGTACCACTGAGCCTCCTCATGTGGAGGAGTTATGCTGTAGATGTAAGAGTGAGCCTCCTCATGTGGAGGAGTTATGCTGTAGATGTAAGAGTGAGCCTCCTCATGTGGAGGAGTTATGCTGTAGATGTAAGAGTGAGCCTCCTCATGTGGAGGAGTTATGTAGTAGATGTAAGAGTGAGCCTCCTCATGTGGAGGAGTTATGCTGTAGATGTAAGAGTGAGCCTCCTCATGTGGAGGAGTTATGCTGTAGATGTAAGAGTGAGCCTCCTCATGTGGAGGAGTTATGCTGTAGATGTAAGAGTGAGCCTCCTCATGTGGAGGAGTTATGTAGTAGATGTAAGAGTGAGCCTCCTCATGTGGAGGAGTTATGCTGTAGATGTAAGAGTGAGCCTCCTCATGTGGAGGAGTTATGCTGTAGATGTAAGAGTGAGCCTCCTCATGTGGAGGAGTTATGCTGTAGATGTAAGAGTGAGCCTCCTCATGTGGAGGAGTTATGCTGTAGATGTAAGAGTGAGCCTCCTCATGTAAAGGAGTTATGTAGTAGATGTAAGAGTGAGCCTCCTCATGTGGAGGAGTTATGCTGTAGATGTAAGAGTGAGCCTGCTCATGTGGAGGAGTTATGCTGTAGATGTAAGAGTGAGCCTCCTCATGTGGAGGAGTTATGCTGTAGATGTAAGAGTGAGCCTCCTCATGTGGAGGAGTTATGCTGTAGATGTACCACTGAGCCTCCTCATGTGGAGGAGTTATGCTGTAGATGTAAGAGTGAGCCTCCTCATGTGGAGGAGTTATGTAGTAGATGTAAGAGTGAGCCTCCTCATGTGGAGGAGTTATGCTGTAGATGTAAGAGTGAGCCTCCTCATGTGGAGGAGTTATGCTGTAGATGTAAGAGTGAGCCTCCTCATGTGGAGGAGTTATGCTGTAGATGTAAGAGTGAGCCTCCTCATGTGGAGGAGTTATGTAGTAGATGTAAGAGTGAGCCTCCTCATGTGGAGGAGTTATGCTGTAGATGTAAGAGTGAGCCTCCTCATGTGGAGGAGTTATGCTGTAGATGTAAGAGTGAGCCTCCTCATGTGGAGGAGTTATGCTGTAGATGTAAGAGTGAGCCTCCTCATGTGGAGGAGTTATGCTGTAGATGTAAGAGTGAGCCTCCTCATGTAAAGGAGTTATGTAGTAGATGTAAGAGTGAGCCTCCTCATGTGGAGGAGTTATGCTGTAGATGTAAGAGTGAGCCTCCTCATGTGGAGGAGTTATGCTGTAGATGTAAGAGTGAGCCTCCTCATGTGGAGGAGTTATGCTGTAGATGTAAGAGTGAGCCTCCTCATGTGGAGGAGTTATGCTGTAGATGTACCACTGAGCCTCCTCATGTGGAGGAGTTATGCTGTAGATGTAAGAGTGAGCCTCCTCATGTGGAGGAGTTATGCTGTAGATGTACCACTGAGCCTCCTCATGTGGAGGAGTTATGCTGTAGATGTACCACTGAGCCTCCTCATGTGGAGGAGTTATGCTGTAGATGTACCACTGAGCCTCCTCATGTGGAGGAGTTATGCTGTAGATGTACCACTGAGCCTCCTCATGTGGAGGAGTTATGCTGTAGATGTACCACTGAGCCTCCTCATGTGGAGGAGTTATGCTGTAGATGTAAGAGTGAGCCTCCTCATGTGGAGGAGTTATGCTGTAGATGTAAGAGTGAGCCTCCTCATGTGGAGGAGTTATGCTGTAGATGTAAGAGTGAGCCTCCTCATGTGGAGGAGTTATGCTGTAGATGTAAGAGTGAGCCTCCTCATGTGGAGGAGTTATGCTGTAGATGTAAGAGTGAGCCTCCTCATGTGGAGGAGTTATGCTGTAGATGTAAGAGTGAGCCTCCTCATGTGGAGGAGTTATGCTGTAGATGTAAGAGTGAGCCTCCTCATGTGGAGGAGTTATGCTGTAGATGTAAGAGTGAGCCTCCTCATGTGGAGGAGTTATGCTGTAGATGTAAGAGTGAGCCTCCTCATGTGGAGGAGTTATGCTGTAGATGTAAGAGTGAGCCTCCTCATGTGGAGGAGTTATGCTGTAGATGTACCACTGAGCCTCCTCATGTGGAGGAGTTATGCTGTAGATGTAAGAGTGAGCCTCCTCATGTGGAGGAGTTATGCTGTAGATGTAAGAGTGAGCCTCCTCATGTGGAGGAGTTATGCTGTAGATGTAAGAGTGAGCCTCCTCATGTGGAGGAGTTATGTAGTAGATGTAAGAGTGAGCCTCCTCATGTGGAGGAGTTATGCTGTAGATGTACCACTGAGCCTCCTCATGTGGAGGAGTTATGCTGTAGATGTAAGAGTGAGCCTCCTCATGTGGAGGAGTTATGCTGTAGATGTACCACTGAGCCTCCTCATGTGGAGGAGTTATGCTGTAGATGTAAGAGTGAGCCTCCTCATGTGGAGGAGTTATGTAGTAGATGTAAGAGTGAGCCTCCTCATGTGGAGGAGTTATGCTGTAGATGTAAGAGTGAGCCTCCTCATGTGGAGGAGTTATGCTGTAGATGTAAGAGTGAGCCTCCTCATGTGGAGGAGTTATGCTGTAGATGTAAGAGTGAGCCTGCTCATGTGGAGGAGTTATGCTGTAGATGTAAGAGTGAGCCTCCTCATGTGGAGGAGTTATGCTGTAGATGTAAGAGTGAGCCTCCTCATGTGGAGGAGTTATGCTGTAGATGTAAGAGTGAGCCTGCTCATGTGGAGGAGTTATGCTGTAGATGTAAGAGTGAGCCTCCTCATGTGGAGGAGTTATGCTGTAGATGTAAGAGTGAGCCTCCTCATGTGGAGGAGTTATGCTGTAGATGTAAGAGTGAGCCTCCTCATGTGGAGGAGTTATGCTGTAGATGTAAGAGTGAGCCTCCTCATGTGGAGGAGTTATGCTGTAGATGTAAGAGTGAGCCTCCTCATGTGGAGGAGTTATGCTGTAGATGTAAGAGTGAGCCTCCTCATGTGGAGGAGTTATGTAGTAGATGTAAGAGTGAGCCTCCTCATGTGGAGGAGTTATGCTGTAGATGTACCACTGAGCCTCCTCATGTGGAGGAGTTATGCTGTAGATGTAAGAGTGAGCCTCCTCATGTGGAGGAGTTATGCTGTAGATGTACCACTGAGCCTCCTCATGTGGAGGAGTTATGCTGTAGATGTAAGAGTGAGCCTCCTCATGTGGAGGAGTTATGCTGTAGATGTACCACTGAGCCTCCTCATGTGGAGGAGTTATGCTGTAGATGTAAGAGTGAGCCTCCTCATGTGGAGGAGTTATGCTGTAGATGTAAGAGTGAGCCTCCTCATGTGGAGGAGTTATGCTGTAGATGTAAGAGTGAGCCTCCTCATGTGGAGGAGTTATGCTGTAGATGTACCACTGAGCCTCCTCATGTGGAGGAGTTATGCTGTAGATGTACCACTGAGCCTCCTCATGTGGAGGAGTTATGCTGTAGATGTACCACTGAGCCTCCTCATGTGGAGGAGTTATGCTGTAGATGTAAGAGTGAGCCTCCTCATGTGGAGGAGTTATGCTGTAGATGTACCACTGAGCCTCCTCATGTGGAGGAGTTATGCTGTAGATGTACCACTGAGCCTCCTCATGTGGAGGAGTTATGCTGTAGATGTACCACTGAGCCTCCTCATGTGGAGGAGTTATGCTGTAGATGTAAGAGTGAGCCTCCTCATGTGGAGGAGTTATGCTGTAGATGTAAGAGTGAGCCTCCTCATGTGGAGGAGTTATGCTGTAGATGTAAGAGTGAGCCTCCTCATGTGGAGGAGTTATGCTGTAGATGTAAGAGTGGGCCTCCTCATGTGGAGGAGTTATGCTGTAGATGTAAGAGTGAGCCTCCTCATGTGGAGGAGTTATGCTGTAGATGTAAGAGTGAGCCTCCTCATGTGGAGGAGTTATGCTGTAGATGTAAGAGTGAGCCTCCTCATGTGGAGGAGTTATGCTGTAGATGTACCACTGAGCCTCCTCATGTGGAGGAGTTATGCTGTAGATGTAAGAGTGAGCCTCCTCATGTGGAGGAGTTATGCTGTAGATGTACCACTGAGCCTCCTCATGTGGAGGAGTTATGCTGTAGATGTACCAGTGAGCTTCACAGCTCTGCACTTTGTTTGCTTGTGGTTTTCTGCAATGCTCTCCATCTGTCGTAGGAAATGTTTCTTCGATGAGGGATGAGATTTAAACTCCTCTGTGAGTATAAGGAGAAGTATTTAAATGTAGCTCAGAATTATGCTGGTTTCATAAAGTGGTGGTAACACGTTCTCCTTCAAGATCCATGACCTCATTAACTCAAGGCAGTTGAGCAGGTTTCCAGTGCCAGGCATGATTTCCTTCTTATTTAGCAGGCCTTAAGTCCAATTAGCCAGTGACGTTGGTTGCTGCCAAGGTGTGCAAGCCAGTCCTGCACTCTTACGGATAATGGACCATGCTGGTGATTGTTTAGTTCATAGGCTAGATGGGTACTGTAAACAATGCAATTATGTCTCATACTTCTGAAGGCTGAAAAGTCTGAGCTCAAGGCACTCGCAGATCCAGTGTCTAATGACAGTCTGTTCTTGATATGTGACGCTTTTTAAAAATGGATCCTTACATGATTAATAGGCAGAAAGGAACTAACAAGATTTCTCAGTCCTCTCTTGTAATATCACTAATCCCATTCATGGAGGTTGAGCCTCCAAAAGCCTTACTTCTTTATACTAACACAATGTCGGTTAGGGATCAACCCAGGAACTTTATGAGAACATATACACATAGACTGTAGCCCATAGCTAAAGGAACTTGGTACATGTTAAGGATCTTGAGAATAGGAATAATACCATGGATTGATTATGTAGAATCAATCTAATTATAAGGGTACTTACAAGTGAAAGAAGAAATAAGGAGGAGAATCAGAGAAGTGTAACAACTTGTTCCAAAAATGAGAGAGGAGAAAGGAGGGAAAAGAGGAGAAAGAAAAGAAACAAACACTATATTTCTGACTTTGAAAGCTGTGGTCATAAACCAAGGAACGTGAAAAGCCTTTAGAAGTTGGAAATGACAAGGAAAGAAATACCGAAATACTCCCCTTAGCACTAAAGAACATGTCTTTTGCTTTTGGCCCTGTAAAACCCATTTCAGACTTCTGACCTCAAAAATTGAGGACTGAACCCATGGCCTTCTGCAAGCTGAACATGTTATTTTTTAACATTGATTTATTTAGTGTGTGTGCACGTGTGTGCATGTGCCACGGTGCACATGTGAAGGTCAAAGGCCAACTTGTAGGAGTGGGTTCTCTTCTTCCATTATGTGGATTCCAAGGATTGAACTCAGGTTGTTAGGTTTGGTGGCAAATGCTTTTACCTGCCAAGCCATAGTGCTAACCTCCAAGTATGTTACTTTAGCCATGGTTGTGGTAATTTGTTATACCAGAAACAGGAAGCTAATACAAAAAAATTAAAAGTGAAACTGTATGTGAAGCATACCCTGGAAATTATTGTCAACAATCTGTCTTCACCCAGATATTCCCCTTGAACTCTATATAGTAACTAGTTTATTCACTTCCAGTGTGTTCATTCCTTCTTCTTTTCCTATTGGACTCATATATGTATGCATCTGTGTATATGTATGTACTTGGAGGCCATAGGAAAACCTTTGGTGTCATCCTCAGGAGAGTCACCCACCTTTTTCAAGGCAGTTACTCATTGACTCAGAACTCATCAATTGCTGGGCGGTGGTGGCGCACACCTTTAATCCCAGCTCTCTGGAGGCAGAGGCAGGTGGATCTCTGTGAGTTCGAGACCAGCCTGGTCTGCAGAACTAGTTCCAGGACAGGCTCCAAAGCTACAGAGAAACCGTGTCTTGAAAAATCAGGAAAAAAAAAAAAGAAGAAAAGAAAGTGAACTCCGTAATTAACCAGGCATTGGTGGCGCACGCCTTTAATCCCCGCACTTGGGCAGCAGAGGCAGGAGGATCTCTGTGAGTTTAAGGCTAGCCTGGTCTACAGAGTGAGATCCAGGATAGCCAGGACTATGCAGAGAAATGCTGTCTCAAAAAACAAACAAACAAAAAAGAATTTGTCAATTAGGCTAGACTGGTTGGTCAGTGAATCTCAGGGATTCACATGTGTCTGTCCCTGCAGCACTGGGATTAAACGTGTAGGCTACCATATCTGCCATTTTATGTGGGCTCTAAGGATTGAATTCAGGTGGTCATGCTTGCAAGGCATACACTCCGGCAACTGAGTAGTTCTTCACCACCATTGTTTCTTTATGTAAATATATTTTCTTACTTTTTTTTTTTTTTGAGGCAGGGTTTCTCTGTGTTGCTTTGAAGCCAGTCCTGGAACTAGCTCTTGTAGACCAGGCTGTCCTCGAACTCACAAAGATCCGCCTGCCTCTGCCTCCCGAGTGCTGGGATTAGAGGCGTGCACCTCCTCTGCCCAGTTTACTATCTTTTTTTTGTATACACAGACTTCTGCTCACTTTTTTTTTTTAGCTAACAATACAAGGTAGATAAATTCAACTGTGTAAAGTTAAACATTTGTTAAATAACATTCCAAGTGAAATCAAGGGAGAAACTTGGGAAAATATTTGCATAAATCCCACACTAAAAATCAGAAGCTGATTATTCATTGATAGAGAATTGCTCAAGTAAATTATGTTGTATTCATAGGATGATTTCAATACACAGTAGCAAGTAAACAAGCCACTTGCAAAATGCTTTGAATATACAAGTCTTTTGTTTGTATAGCATAGAAAATAGAAAGAATATGTAACAAGCTATAAATAATAGTTATCTTAGCGTGCGAGAATATGAGGGACTTTTCATTTTCTTCATTAAATATTTGTGTAATATTCAGTTTTTAGCACGTGTTATCACTTTAATTATCAGAAAAGGTTAACTCCAGTATTCTTTACAAGTCATGGATCTATTTTGCAGTTGTATAAGCAATGTCTCTGGTTAACTGTAACAGAAAATGAATTTGGACGTATTGGAATTTCACTATTGAGACTGGAACTATTGGAATTAGAAGTCTGGCCAATAGGTTGTGCATTTAATAGCTGGTACTCAACCCACCTACTCTCTCTTCCTCTATTGTGGCAACCAAAAAAGCTAGATGAGTCATCCACAAGATGGTGGGACATTCATCTGCCTGTACCTCTGAGTTACCACGTGGAAAGGAACTATTCCAAAAAGCTGCTAGATCTGCAGTAAATCTTGCGCAAACAAGAAATATATTTGATTAGGTATGATGGGGCATGCCTTTAATCCTCGCATTCAGGAGGCTGGATCAGGGAGATGATGAGTTTAGTTAGGAACAGTCTGGGCTGTGGAGAAAACCCTGTTGAAGTAAGGGGGTAGGGACCTGTATGTATGAAGTCATTTCAAGATTTTGTTACGTTTTAAAAGCTTAAGGCAGCCTACCTCAGCTAATAGAAAATAATGTCCTGCAATCCACATGGTCTATCAACGTCCTGGAGAAAAAGGTGAGGTCATAAACCAGGCATGTCATGATGTAAACCTAAGAATAGCATGGATTGGCAGAATAATTCTTTCTCATCCATGAGCAACATAACACTTGCCCATCCAGCTGTGGGCCCTGCTATCCCACAGATTTTGTTTTGAGACCAGGTCTCTTTGTTGCTCAAACTGGCCTTCAATTCATGATTATGCCTCAACTTCCTGGGGGCTAGGATTTTATGTGTGTGCCACCATGCTTAATGCTTATGAAGATTCTTGACTTCAGTAGCTGCCTTGAAAAATCACTAAATGACCCTGCACACTTTTGTGTTATTCCTTCAGCATTCAGAGTTGTACACAATATCATGTAATTGGCCATGTAGAGTCCCCGGGGAATGGAAGGAAGAAATATTTCGTGAATTAGAGGCTTCATTAGGAAAATTACAAGAGGGCTTGGGATACACCTCAGTGCTTCTAGACAAGAACACTTGTCTAGAATTCCCAAGTGCCTGGGTTCGATCCCAGCCACTACCCCCTCCGAGCCACAAAACAACCTACAAAGTAGGAGAAAACAACACAAATAGTATGTCTGATAAAGGGCCTGAAGCCAGAATATTTAAAGAACTCCTACAACTCAGTGTGAATAAGACGCACAATCCAATTGAAAAATGAGCAAAGGACTTGAACAGAAAATGAATGCCTAGAAATGACCATGAAGTACCTGAAAAATAAATTCATAGCTGGATGTGATAACACACGCCTTTAATCCCAGCACTTAGGAAGCAGAGGCAGGTGGATCTCTGTGAATTCAAGGCCAACCTAGTGTACCTACTGAATTCCCAGCAAGCTGTGGCTACTGTGGTAGTTTGAATGTATTTGGCCCCATAATTCCGAAGGGAGTGGCACTACTAAGAGGTGTGGCCTTGTTGCCTTTGAGGTCTCTTTATTGCTGCACTCAGTGTCCCAGCCCACTTCCTGTTTATTGCCTTCTGATTAAGATGTAGCCAACACCACAGTCTGCTTGCACACCATCATGCTCTATCTCTGCCATGATGCTAATGAGCTGAACCTCTGAAATTGTAAGCGAGCCACCACAATTAAATGTTTCCTTATGGGAGTTGCTGCGGTCATGGTGTCTCTTCACAGCAATAGAAACCCTAACTAAGACAGCTACATAGAAAAACCCTGATTCAACAAAGAAACAAAGAAATTCATAGTACCATTAGGAAAATGCAAATCAAAGTCACTTCACAACTACTAGGGTATGTATAATTTTTAAAAGGGAAGTGTTGACAACTGGAATTGTTATACATTGCTCATGTGGATGCAAAATTATGAAGCCCTTGTGAAAAATTGTTTGATATTTCTTTTTAAGGGGTAAACAGGATTACCATATAAGTCAGTAATTCCCCTCTTAGGCATGTACTTGAAGCAACTGAAGGCAAGAATTCAAACAAATATACATACGCAAACATTCCTAGAAGAGTTATTTACAATAATAAAAATCAGAAAATGCACAAATGGCCATAAATTGATGGATGAATAAATTAAATGTGATATATGCAGTACAATTTAATATTTTCAGCCATAAAATGGGACGAAATCCTGCTATAGACTACAATGCAGATGAACCTTGAAAACACAATGCTAAGTGAAAGAATCCTGACACAACAGGCCTCCTATTCCATGGTTACATTTATATGACTATCCACACAAAGTCAATGCATCTAAACACAAAGCCCACTAGTGGCTGCTTATAGGCTGGGATTGGGGAGAAGCGAAGAATGACTGCTAATGAGCAAGAATGGGAGCTTCCTTGGGAAGTGATGAAAGTGATTTAGAACCATGAAGGGGTGATGTTTGCACATTCTATGTGTACTAGATACCATTAAATCATACAATTTTGTGGCTTTTAATCAACTAATGAAAGCATTGTCTGGGCCAGAGAGATGGCTCCCTGGATAAAGATCTTGTTGCAAGTCTGATGGCCTGGGTTCAGTCCCTAGAACACAAGTGATGGGAGGAGAGACCTGATCCCGCAAGTTGTCCTTTGACCTCCAATGTGGAGATCACACGTGCACATGCCCCACCCCAATAAAAATGTAAGTTAAAAAGTTTGAAAGCACTGCCTCCTAAATTTTTAAGAAGCTAATCATAGTTTACCTTACAATCCCATAGTCGTGCCTCTAAATACCCAAGACAAATGAAAATGCTATGTATAAAAGAAAATAATATTCAGAGGTTTTAAAGCCCTTTTGTTCAAACCAGTCAAAATGTAGAAACAGCCCAATTTTCTACCAACTGGTGAAAGCCTAAACAAAACACGGTGGAATCATCTTATTCAGAAATGGAGCAGCGATACATGGGACAGCGTATATGAACCCCCAAAACATTTGCTGTCAGAGAACTCAGGCGCAACTCCCCATACACATCCTATCATTCTATCTATAGAAACTTTGCGTGAAACACAAATATATAGTAACACAAAGTAGATAAGCAATTGACGAGGGAGGAGGTGGGGATAGGAGGCAGCTGAATGGGCACGAGTGATTTTTTTTTGGGAAGAAATAGAAATGCTTAAAAATGGATTTGGGGTTGGAAATGGTGGTTTGAGCCTTCAGTTCCAGCTATTAGGATACCGAGGCAGGACGATTACTTGAACCCAGGAGTTCAGGCCAGCATGAACAACTCCTATCTCAAGGGGGGAAAAAAGGTGAATTGTGATGCTCACACAATTTTGTAAACAAGGTAAAACTAATTTAAGTGTGTACTTAAATCACATGAAGTTTATCCTCTGTAATTCTGCGTCAATAAAGGTCCGTAGAAACCAAAGCACTGCTCAGGGCTCATTGCTCTCCAGCCTCTGCCCTATTCCTCTCCTCCTTGTCGCAGAAAACAGCTGGAGGACGGTGTTAGCACAACTGTCCCACCTCCTCACCTCCCCTTCACTTTTTAATCTTTTCTCCCCAGTCACTTCTTAACCCCTTTTCATTTTGCCGTCGACTCTTTCCTTCTTAGCCCATTGTAATTTGCCATCCACGCCCACCACTCCATGGCAACTGCTCTCTGCAAGCCTGCCAATGGTCGTGTTTCTAAATCTAGTTGATTCAGACCTTGTTTTGTGTAATACTTGGCACCATAGACCCCTCCCTCCATTTGGTTTTGGTGACACGAACTCTTCCTGGGTTTGCTCTTTATTCCTTGGTCCCTACCCCTGTCACTTGTGGATCCTTCTTTCTCTGTTCCTTTATTAAATGCTTTTGTTTAATAAAGCTATGTTCAAGCCCTATTCTCATTCTTGGGAGGGGGAGGGCAGAGACAAGCCAAATGAGAAGAGTAAAAGCTATTATTTAGAGCTTGCTATAACAAGGAAATCCACCACCGTTTTGTTTTGGTAGAGACTCGGAGGCAGGTAGAGGAGGAGCTGTTCAGAGTAGAAAAGAGACAGCTTATGTATGCCCTGGTTTGTTCCCAGGCTATTTGACCTGGGAAGCCATCAGCAGCTAGAAGCAGCTATGTGATCAGTTAGGAGTACATATTTGCCTTTGTGGGATCGTTAGTTCTAAGTTGAAAAGGGGGGAGGGGACGACAAAAACTCGGGAAAATGTCAGTCCTAATCACTTTGAATCAGTTGTTATGGAAGTTGTTTATTTAGCTTCCTAGAAGGTCACTAGAGGTAACCATCTAGCTTCTTAAAAATCTCACTTAAAAATCTCACCGGGAAGCTTGCTTCCCAGGCTGTTTACTGTAGGTGACGGGTGAGTTTCCTAGGCAGGTTGTTGCAGATTGTGTGGCAGAGTTCTGCTTTATATGGAGCCCTGCATTGCCCATCTGGATGTTCAGTGGCTTGCTCTGTGCAGCTTTTGCAGGTGATCCATCCATCCCTTTGTACTTACTAATCACCTACAAGATGGCTCCCAGTTCTGTAGCATCAGCCTACATGTCTTTCCTGAACACCAGATCCTATATCCATCTCATGGATGCCTTCCCAAAGGCAGAGAAAACATAGCAGGCCATTTGATAGTTTTTCATCAGGCATCTGTCCCTGTTTGGGTGTTCTCCTTCTCAGTGAAAGGTTCCATCATCCATCTAGCCACCTCAGCCACTAACCTGGGCTTCCTCTTCGACCAAGCAGATTGCATACCATTATAATGCACTTGTTGGTCATGCTGTTCCCTTTTATTTTATTTGCATGGGTCCCTGCTATTTTGTACAGGTTAACCTCGAACTCCTCTAGCCAAGAGCTCCTCCTGTTTGAGTTTCTTGTTGCAGCTGGGACTACAGGCATTTACGGCTACACTTGGCACTCATGCAGATATTCAAAATCTCTATGTTCTCTAACTCAGAGATCCCACACAGATGTTCATGGACTGAATGATTCGGAACACACTCAAATATGCTGAATTAAAGGCAAAATTTGGTATGCTGTGTGATTTGCAATTTTCTGGGGACAGTATGTAGGCTGGAGCCTTTACCACATTCTCAGACAGATGAGTAACTCAACAAAGAATTAAGAAGCAGCTCTCTGCATTTATCCACTTTAGTTATTCACCTTTCCGATCCGACAAGGTGTACTCCCCATATGGGTCATTTCCCCATACAGCACCTTTCCCTTTCTCTTACAGCTGCAAATCAGGAGATTTTGCTGAGATCAAGGATCAAAGTGTTGGGTAACAGTCTGCCCAAGGGGGCTCCAGATCCTGGCCTTTCTATTAATAGATCATTCACTTGGTTTCTGTTTCCTCTCCTCCCCCATCAATCTTCTCTTTTTCTCTTTCAGTTTATTCTCTTCCCCTTTTTCAATTTCTGTCTCGTGCTTCATTAACACCCAAATTATAGGGCAAAGAGATCTTTAGCACACAAAGCTTGGAACTTTTCTCTTTTTTAAAAAAGACTTTCATGTTATGTACATGAATAGTCTTGCCTACATATATGTTCACGTACCACATGTATGCAGTGTACATGGAGGCTAGAAGTGGACATCAGGCCCCCTGAACTGGAGTTACAGAGGATTGTTAGCCACCATATAGGTACTGGGAACTGAACCCAGATCTTCTGGAAGAACAACCAATGCTCTTAATCACTGAGGCATCTCAGCCCTGGAACTATTCTCCTCTTCCCCATTCTCTTTTTCCTTTTAGATAGATAGGATTTCACTATGTATTCCAGGCTGGTCTTGAACTTATTATATATCCTAGGCTGGCCATCAACTCTCCCCTGCCTCAGTCTCCCAAGTACTGGGATGAAATGAATGCACCACTATGCCTGGCAGTACTAACCATGCCCCATCCCGCTTAACTTCCGAGATGATGGGGTGAGGAACATTCAGGGTGCTATGGCCATAGATTTGTAGCCTCTTAAAATTAATACGGCATTTACCTTCCTCATGGACTTTCACTTACAGAGTCTCTGGCATCCCCTCCACAGAGTAGGAAAAGGGAGTAAGGCTTTGATTGTTGTGATGCGTCTTTGATCTAGCCTGAACCCATTTTGTTTTATAACATAGCCTCCATTGCTCACTTGTATGGGCTGTGTAACAAGAAGCGTGTTTTAAACAGGAAATGTGAAATGCGAGACTGTATCAGTAACCTTCTAGTTTACAGAGAAGTTTGTATAAGATCTTGATTCTTTTTTTTCTTCAATTCCTATTTCCTGTAAGTTCGGTTGCATGTGTCTCAGAATTTGTTGTAGTCTGCTTTATTGATCTATATATGTATTCCTTCTTTAGCTCTTTTGTGTGTTGTAACTCACTTCTATTGTGGTTGCCTTGAAACTGGATAGTGTGAACCCTCCAATTTTGTCTTTCTTAAGTATTGTTGTAATTGTACCAAGTCTTTGGCCTTTCTCCAACTTCAAAATCATTTTGTCTATACCCACAATGTAAGCTTGCTGGGTATTTGGTTGGAATGACCTCATATCTAGGTATTAGGTTGGGAAGGATGGATCTTCACAATGTCTAGTCAGCTTATCCATGAACATAGAATAATTCTTTCTATTTAGATTTATCATCAATGATTTGTTTTGCACACTAAGATCCTGTATCTATTCTGCTGTATGTATAACTAAGTATTTCATTGATGCTATTGAAAATAATTTTGCTGCCTTAAAATTTTCAGTTTGAATTGTTTATTGTTGGTGTCTAAGAAGCAGTTGATTTTTGCATGTTGACTTTGTCTTATGGTCATGCTATACTCTCTCACTAGTTTCTGGGGATTTCATTTTACTTAAATTTTTAAATATAGATTTTTGGGGGGTTACAGATTGCTTAGAATTTTTTATGACTTATGATCTGAGACTTATGTTTTGAGACAGAGTCTCCCTCTGTATCCAAGGATGGACTGGAACTCCTAGGTATTCAAAAGTATCCTTGAATTCACATAATTGTCCTGCCAGGATTACATGTATGAGCCGCCGTGCCTGGCTATGCACGTCTATTTGAACACTTCCAGTTTTCTCCCAGTGACTTTTGCTCCTAGGTTAGACAGTGTATTCTTTAGGGTAAGTTTGTGTTTTATAAGTTATCTATTTCTTTTGAACTTGTTTCCTTTTGTTAAAAAAATTTTTGGAGGGGAGATCCATTGCCACAGGGTCCATGTGGAAGTCAGTGGACGACTTGTGGGAATTGGTTCTTGCCTTCCACTACATGGAACCCAGGGATCAAACTCAGCTTGTCAGGCTTGGCCACAAGCATCTTTACTCACTGAGCCATATTGCCATCCCTGAGCTCATTCTTAAACATTTGTATAAAAGAAGAAAAAAGTAAAAACATGGTCATTATAAAAAATGCTAAGGAAGCTAATATTCAATAAGACAAGCCATATTCATAACAAACTTCTTGGCTACTAGGAATAAGAGGAAATTTCCTTAACCTGATTTTTAAAAAAGTACTCCAAAATCCTACAGCAAGGATTTTATAATCACATGTAATGGTAAAACATGGAACTCTTTTTCCTTTAATTGAATAACAAAGATGTCCATTTTATCTCTTTTGTTAGCTGTAGCTACAGTAAAATACGTATCCATCTCTACGTTGTAGAAATCCCACACAGTAAGACAAGGGAATAAAATAACAAGAACAGGAATTTGGAAAGGAGAAACAAAGCTGCCATTTAAAACTCCTGTCTTGCATCTTTCATTCACCATTCCTTCTGCTCCCTGGAGTGTGTGTGTGTGTGTGTGTGTGTGTGTGTGTGTGTGTGTGTGTGTGTGTGTGTGTGTTGGGGAAGCATCCATATAATAGTTCCATCTGGGGCCACCTCATCTGGTAAGGTTAACCCAAAAGCTCGTTGCAATTCTACCTTCCTGTGCTTCTCTGAGTTCATAATCTCATCCCCACGGGCGTTCCCACTTTCCTCAATAGTTCCTGCTGGAGAAGGTTTCCGGATCGCTCCTTTCCTAGCAACACACTCCATATTGTTTTGTTCTGTTCTATTTTGTTTTCTAAATGGTGCCCAGAACTCGGAGAGAAGGTGAAGAAACGGGAGGTCACGAAAAGACGGAAACACATGAAATCAAACCGAAAAGAGAGCTTGAAAAGGGTGGTAAGGAGGGCTGAATAGGTAAGGGAGCTTTTGAGAGCCAAGTAGCCTGGCAGGGAGAGCTTGTGTGTAGGGACCCATCTCCCTGATTTATTTCCGCGGGACAAGACGAAGGTCCCCGTATGCTTGGGAGCACAGGGTCAAGCACTTGGTGGTTCTGTTTTGCCCTTTCTAGCACCCCCGAGCCTGGATTCCAGGACTCTCCCGCTGGTAGCTGGGGTGCGGTTGAAGGCAGGGGATATTGACAAAAGCCAGCTTGGAACAGGAAAGGGAGCTGAACAGATCCAGGTCTCTGTCCAGGAGGCAGGAGCAGCCGCCACAGTGGGAGGGAAAGGCAAGCCAACAGCTGAGTGAGACAAGGCCTGGGTTATTTTTTTTCCAGTTTGTTGGCATGTGGGTGGATTTTTCTCCTTTTTTCTTCTCTCCTGCTCTCTGCCGTTTCCACAGAGATGTGGGAGTTTGCAAATTTGTCTCAGTGGAGGGGAGAGGCAGGAGCTGATTTTGAGGGGGGTCCTTGTCAAGGACCAAGGGAACAAAGAAAGCCATGTAAATTTAGGCGGTCAGGAAACTAGGACTTCTCTCCAGACAGACTTGCTAGGGTAAGGAAGTCCGGCAAGGTGGCTCCTTTCCCAGTGCGCCTGGCTGCCGCGATGCCTCCTTACCTCTCCTCAGCTCGTGATTCTCAAATCCATCCCACCTGGTGATTGTGGAAATCTTCCCTCCCCATTTCTCCTTTCTCTGCGGTGCCAGATGCCCTTCGGCAGGGCCACTGAGACTTCCCTAAACTAAGGTTGCCCTCCTCTCAAGTATTTCTGGGGATGGGAGTTGAGGCGGGGCTGAAAAAAAAAAAAGAAAAGAAAAGAAACCTTGAAAAAGATGGAAGGGGGAGGGGTAAAGAATCAAGGGAGGGGAAACATATGAGGGCAAAGTGGTCGGTCAAGGCAAGCTTGTGGCCATCTTCTTGGCTTATTTCCCTGGGAAATATTTTCCTCATTACACGTTTAGAGGGGAAAAAAAAAGTACCAGTTTTTAAAGGGGGAGGGGTTTTGCGCGGCTGAAGGAGAAGAGCAGGTGATTTAGGAAATCCCTCTTAGAAGACTGGAGAGCCTCGCAAACTGACACGCAGCCGCGGAAGAGCTAGGCAGGGGCGAAGAGCATGAGGCTGAGGGTCTGCAGCTTAGATGCTATTCTTGGTTCTAATGTTAATTTGTAACGAGGAATCAAACACGGAAGATTCTGCCATTCTTTCAGACTTTGTTTCCTCATCTGGAAAATGGGCTGGATCTTGAAGGCTCTGTCCAAACTGAATCCTGATTCCTAACCTTGGGAGTAGTAAGATCATGCATATGCTGGGTATGTTGAACATTGTGGAGGGGGTAGTACGGCCAAATGTCCTGGTTTAACCGGCATTCAGAGCCTTCATGAGATCACAGGGTCTTCAGTGATTACAAACAATTCTGGGAAAGCTGGAAAAGTTGGTTATCCTAGCAAAGCTCATACCCACTAATGATCATTTGATCATCATTATCGTTATTATTACCACCAGAGGGCAACACTCTTCTGTCTGACAGCAGGTCTTACCCTCGCCAAAAGGTGCAGAACTGTCTCCTGAATCCATAACCAATCATTCCTCCTAGAGATGAGAACGGTAAGGAACAGGACAAACTCCAACGCCCGAGTCTCTGAGCTTCGTGGAGCTGCTCTCTGTGGTCTGATTGCGAGTTGTGCTCAGTTTAGCCCACTCTAGCGGAACAGTCTGCTTCTTGGGGAACTGGGAAAATAAAGGACTTCTGAAATGTACCCAAGTTTGTCTGAAGAAGAGACACTTTCACAAAGCCGTGCGGTTCTTCCTATGGTTGCCTGGAAGCATATACATTTCTGAGGTCATCCTAGAAAGTGATTTTTATACACTGCCAAAACCCTTATCACACCAAACTGGAATTATGATAGATCTGTCTACATACCATAACATTAGGGTGTTAATTCAGGCATCCAGCAGGTAGAAATCGCTTATTGCTTACCTTCCATGTACCCGGATTTTTACTAGACCTATGACATTGAATGGGTAGTGCAGCAATAGCTAGAGGAAGACCTCCCCTTGGAATACTAACAGTCCAAAGGAGGAGGCAGATGGAAAGCGACAAAGAACTGCACATGTCAATATGCAGTGACAAGCTCGCTGTGCTGGGCAAGGAAAAGGACTCGCAGACAGCATCTATTAGAGGGACTGCTTACATTGGGAATGAGAGAAGGGACTGCTGATGACGTGAGATCTGAAGGATAAACAGGCAGGAAGTATGCAAAAGCAGGGAAGAAGCTTTCCATGGCAGCAAGTGTGCAGACCATAGGCAGAGCATTTGCTCCTTGAGGGCACAGCTTATCTCATGTCTACTCTTGTATGACTCCAGGTTTCTGACACAGAGATGTGAAAATCTGTTTGTCTGACTAGAACTGAATGGTATTTTGTCAGAGATCACATCACAGATCATGTTAACAGGCCCAACTTCTAGTTTCAACAATTTGGGACAATTCTGCACTGTTCAATTCCCAACTACTAAATTGTGTATCCACCATGCTCAGGGATCCAACACCAAGCCTTGTTGAAGAATTGAAAGATGGAAAAATTGATTTTTCCCCTGAGAAGATTTTTGTGAGATGAAGTGGGCAATGATCTATCATCTACCTACCTACCTACCTACCTATCTATCTATGTTGCAGTATGAAAGATTTCCACACTAACCCATAATGGAGGTTTATTTATAATAATAATGGAGGTATATTTATTATAAACAAAGGTTTATTTATTTGGGAATAAACTCACAGAAAGGGTAGCAATCCACAGTCCTCTGCGTGCGCGGGAACTAGAACTGGATACATCAGCCAAGAGGCCTACACATGCCTTTTGTCTGCATGTATAGTACATGAGACCATACCCAAAGTGGGCTAGTATCTTAAAGGCTGTTGGCTGAAGGAGTTCCTAAACTTTTAATACTCCAGATGCTGAAATTACAGGCATGAGCCACTACAGCCAGCTCCCTCTGAGTCTCTTTATTGGGTCATAACATGAGGAATTTGGATCACATGATCGCTAAGGTCCCTTTAAACTCTTAACAGCTTTGGTCTATTCTTCTTTGAATAACAGCCTATGGTGTTAGGAGTCATGGAAAGGGCTTTTCAGTTTCTTTTCCCCTATAAGGATCACATGGAATATGACTGGGTTAGTGCAAGCTTGGGTTCTGTTTATAGCCCCTTATCCCACCTATGAGTGTCTCTGAAGTGGTCAAGAGTCATCTTGGCTAGAATATCTCAGTATTTGGTGATCTTTGTGTCTTTCCTGTTCTCCCTCCATGCTTTCCTCTTTGCCCTCCTGTCTTCTAATTCACAGCTCTGCTGATGTCTTTCACACGTTAGAGGGATGTAAAGGGACGTTTAAACTATCCTATCTAATATGTTTCAATTCTCTGTTGCAACCGACCCTCCGAATGATAGCATCCAGTCACTATTTGAAGGCCTCCAGGGACAGTGAACTCGCCTTGTTGATTAATCCTCTTTGGAAAAGGTTTCTTCCCTTAGGCTCTGTCTCCTGGTAATTTTCACCCATTACTTCTGGCTGTGCACTTTGGAGCTATGCAGAATAATTCTACTACATTACTCTCCTGGTAGCCTACTGGATATTTGAAGACAGTAATCATGTCCTTAGAAGCCTGCTTTCCTTTAGGCCAAATATCATCTGTTTCCTCAAATGTTCTTCATTGTTTGAAATCCCCTTAGCATCTGTAAATATAGTTTGGTTTATGTGAGATTTATATCTCGCCTACTTTAAAGAGGATATTAGGCGACTCATCAGTTTATAACATGAACGAAAGACAATTGGGGATAAAAATGTGGAGGAAAACACACCAGAGACTAAGGAAAGGAAGCACAGATAGATGTTGCCAGGTACCTAAAATGAACTGGATTATAATTGGACTCTGAATTTGGCTCAAAGTTTTATGGCAGCTAGGACAAAATTGGAAACGCGATGGGTTATGTGGTTTTATGTTCTGACAGGATCAAGCTTACAAATCATCTTCAGAGAGAAAATTTCTCCTAAAACGAAACTCCACAGCAGCCTATTAGGCTTGCTCTCTGCAGTTGTTAGAGGCTGACAAGTACTTTGGTTACACATCATCCCATCCCCACTAGGGGGAAGGGGACTGGCAGCGTAGGTAATTAATTAGCTAAGAGCTGTCTTAGTTTTAAGCACCGCTATCTCTGTAAGGATACCCAAGAGAAAAGCGCAGTCCTTTTCTCTCTCGCTTTCTTTGTGTTCCACACAAATGGTCCCTTCCCTACCTTTTTTCTCTCTAAACTCTGATGCTTCATGTCTCGTTGGAACAGCAAACCCCAGGAAAGAAGCCCAAGAAACCCAAGGAAAGCACCAAAGGAGTAGTCTACTAGACTAGCGGACACTGGCTACAGCATTCGGTGCAATCAGCCTCTCTGGTTCTCAGTGTCTTTGAATCGAAAATGAGTTCCTCTGAACACTAAATTGCCCAAGGGAAAGCTTTTTTAAAGATGGGGTCTCAATCTGTAGACCAAGTTAACACTGATCCTCTTAACTCTGCCTCCCGAGTACTGGGATTAAAGGTGTGCAACACTATGCCTGGCAAGTCCAGAGATTTGCACATGCTAAGAGCATCCTCTACCATTGAGAGACACCCCCAGATCCTGATTTTCTTTTAGTCTTGATATTCCCATTCTGTGCTTGGCAACTAACAGGTGTAGGAGAAGGTCTGTGCATAGTTAGAGTTGTGAGAATCTAGTAGACAAGACCCAATTTGAACAGATGCCACCATCTGAGGAAAATGTTTCATGGCTCTCAACAGCACGACAATTTATTATTGACTGGATACTGGCAGTGGTGAGAAGTGGTTCTGGGGGACTCTTTCCTCCTCTAGCACACATTCTTGGTAAAGGTGGCCCTTGGGAAGGAGAGTTGAAACAGTCTCACTGGCTACAGAGGCTTCTGGGAAATGACTCTGGGAGGTGGCAGGCAAAAAGAGATGTAGTACCACGGGTTCTGCTGAAGAACAGTAACAAAGCAATGCTGAGGTCATCTTGTAGTGTGGCATGTTTGCTGCCTACAGGACCCATGTGGGTGCCCCACCTAACATGTTCAAAGACTTCTCTATGCCTATAAGAGAATGTCCACATTCTTTCACTTGGCAATAGAATTTTCAAGGTAGTAGGGCAATGTTTTCCCATCTATTCTCCCTTACAACACTCATGTCTCCTTCCCCCTCAATACATAGTTTCCAAAATACTTGTGTTTTCTTACTCTTCCTCTCCTCCCAATGGCACACAAAGTCTTGTTCATTCCATTTTCTTCCCTAGTTGTATTTGGTCCGGTCCCCCAGCCCATGGAACAGTACTGCCCACATTTGTGGGGTATATGTCTTCCCTTCCCACCTCAATTAACCTAATAACCATAATCTCTCATAAACATTCCCAGAGATGTTTTTCCCACAGTGCTTCTGAAGCCTATTGAATTGATAATCATTAGCAACCGTCACAGCCCCACCCCATGCCTATGAGAGACCCAAGCCATTAACCCTGCACCTCTTTTATTCATTGACTCAGTGTCCCATAATGCAAAATACACCAAGTCAAACTTCAAGAATTCTCAGTGTTCAATAATCCCAACACTGTTTAAAAACCCAAAATCAGGGCCCAAGAGAGAGGGCTCCGCAGTTAAAAGCACTTACTGTGCTTGAAGATCACCTGGGTTTGGTTTCCAGCACCCACATGGTAATTCACAACCATCTATAGTTCCAGGAGTTCTGATCCTGTCTTCTGGCCACTGCAGGTACCAGGCATGCTTGAAGTATACATACATATATGAAAGCAAAACACTCATATACATAAAATAAAAATAAATCCTAAAAATAAAGCAATAAAAATCCAAGTCTCATCTGAGACTCCAGGCAGTCTCTTAACTGTGAGTCCCTATAGCATCAGAAAATAAAGTACAAACTTCCAATGTACATAATGGCACAGAACAAATGTTCTCATTCCAAAAGGGAATAATGGGGACATAACAAGGAATGAGTGAACTAAAGGAAAACCAAAATCCCAGCAGAGATAATACCAAACGTTGAAGCTCCTCATCTCACATCTGGAGTTCCAGATGGAATCATTCAGACTCTAAATGGTAGCACTGCTTCTCTAATTTGGCCACATGCAGAACACATAGCCTCTCTTTTGGGTTAAGTCCACCCTATGCCTGCAGTTTTTCTCAGCAGCCATTCGGGCTTTGGCCCCTCCAACATCCTTGGGTCTCCATTGCAACTTGGACTTCACCTTTTCAGATTCATGCAATAGCCTCTCGGAGTCTCCTTGATAGGACTCCAACCCTGCCCACATTGCCTGACCTCCGAGGCTCTCTGAAACCATGAAATAAAATTCTAGGACCTCTTCGATCTTGCATTTTTTTATGCTTTCAAACTAGTAGCACATGAATGCTTCCACTAAGTTTTGCTGACATCTCACTCACTTGGACCATAGCTGTATCATCTCCTATGTGCTGACCATTGGGAAACACTTCCTTCGACTGTTGCCTTTGAGGAGCTGGGAATCCATTCGCTTTAGACTTTCTTCCTTCAAATGAATTTGTGTCTTTATAAAATGGAGCCCCCAATGAATTTTGTTCTGTCTTCATGACATCATTCCTACTGTCCTTGTGTAAATCAAGGGGTTTCTCTTTAATGATGCTAGTCTCTAACAGTTAGAGCTACTTGTACACCTGCCTTGTCTATAAAGTTAAATTTACTTAAATTCTTTTCCTCATTAAAATACATTATTTTGATATCTTTCTGCTTCACTTTTTTCCTTTCCTGGATCAGAACAATAAACAGTAACCATGCCATAGCCTAAATGCCATTTTGTCTTAAAATTTCCTTCACCAAACAAGTTAGTTCATTATCTTTAAGTCAAACCTCACTCGTGTTCTTAGGACACAGACAGAATACAGCCAGATTCTTGACCAAAATATCGCATGAATGGCCCTAAGCCCACCTTTCTAAGAGATCTTGTTCCCCTCTAAAACCTCATGAACTGGGCTTTCACTGTTCACGTTCCTCTCTGCTCTCTCGCCTTCCAAGTTCCCATGAGAATGGCTCACTAAGTCCTACTTCCAGCAGGTTAGTTTTTCTAGCTCCAAATACCACACTCTTCAACATGTCAGCCACGAAACAGTTCCAAAGGCCTAAGAGCTACATACTCAGGTTTATCTTAACAAAAGCCCCATATTAAGGTTTATCATAGCAAGAGCCCCACTTCATCTGGGTGTAGTGGCGCACACCTTTACTCCCAGCACTTGGGAGGCAGAGGCAGGCAGAGTTCCATGAATTCAAGGCTATCCTGGTCTACACAGTGAGTTACAGGACAGCCAGGGTTATGTGTAGACCCTTTCTCAAAAAAACCAAACCAAACCAACCAAACAAACAAACCCCTAACAAACAACATCACAAAACAACAAAAAAAAGAGCTCCATTATTTTTAAAACCAATTTTATATTTTAGTTCCTTTTGCTGTTGTTGTAATCCCTGACAAGAGCAATTTAAGGGGGAAAGTTTATTTTGGCTCATAGTTTTGAGCATGCAAGTCCATCATTACAGGGATGTCAAGTCAGCAGGAGATTGAAACATCTGGCCACATCACATCCTCAGTCAGAAAGCAGAGAGAGATGCATACTTGCCCTTAGGTCACCTTCTCATCTTTAGACAATCCAGGCTGCCAGCCTACGGATGATTCTTTCTACCTCAGTTGAAATAATCCAGATAATCCCTCACAAGCATTCCCATAAATTTATCTCTGTTGTGATTCTAAATCCTGTCAAGTTGACAATTATTATTGGATTAGAACACACTAATTTCACAGGACATTATCTTAACTTGACTAAATCTGCAGGAGCCATTATTTGGAAATAAGGTTACTCACAGTTTTTGGGTGGACATTGATCATGAAGGAACACTATTCACCACAGTTCTACATATTCTATTGTCTCTCTAACCTGCTAGAATGTTAGCACCGTAACATTAGGGTTTATTGTTTGTTTGGGAGTTTTGTTGAGATTATAGTATGATTATAACATTAATTGTTATCATATGCATATGTATACATGCATACATGTATGTTAATTCTATATATGTTTTCAGGGCTGACGATTTGTCACTAGCCAATTCATTGGTGTGCTCTTTCCTGGGGAAGGTCACCTCTTCCACTCCCAGCTTTCCTCAGTTGTCTATACTTCTTTGTGTATGGTGGAGGACTTGTGGGTTTTCCCCCATCCACTTTGGCATGTCCATTGATGCTGTACTTTTCATCTCACGTTTGGGCAGTCATGTTGATGAGACTTTACGGTGTAGCTTCTGACATTACTAGAAGATTGTTGTCTGTTTTATTTATTGTTATATCTTCAGTGTTCAGAGGAATGTTTGCTACATAGTAGACATAGTATTTTGTGAATGAACCTTAGGACTTATCTACCTCCAACTCCAGAGGGAATTTGAATGCAGGTAAGGATGAATATGCAGGCATTGCCTGGAATATGGACAATGCTTTACAAATGTTTGCTGGACGAATAGAAATATTCACTAGATATATGACTTGAACATTTACAGAGTGCCTCTTTTGTACAAGGCACTGGGAGGATATGGAAAGAGGTGAGAAGGAAACTGTTGAATAGGTAATCTGGCTATCCCTCTGAGTGATTCATTCAGTCTTCATTTTATTTTCCTTTTTATTGAATGGAGATAATAACAGAACCTACCACATAACATTGTCATGAGGATTGAGTTAGATCATATGGTTAAGTTGCTTGGCATAGTACCCAGAACATGGGAAGCATCATAGCAGTAATAACTGCTATTATTATAGCTGGTATTGTTATGTGCTAGTTTTGTGCAACACTTTTCTTTTAAAAAATGCACATGTGATGAAACTGCCTCCCCCCGCCCGCACACACTTTTTTTTTTTTAAAAGACAGACTGTCTCTCTGTAGCCCTGGCTGTTTTGGAACTTGTTCTATAGATCAGGCTGGCTTTGAAGCTGGAGATCTGCCTGCCTCTGCCTCCCAAGTGCTGGGATTAAAGGTGGAAACTGGACCTTTTAAAAAGTACCATTTAATGGCTTTTAGTATACAAGCAATGTTGGACTATCATTACCAAAGTCTACTTTTAAAGATATTTTTTTATCCCTTCCAATAAAATCCCATACACATTACTAGACACTTTCTTTCTAATTAATTAATTAATTTTTAATTTCATTTTACATTCCAACCACAGTTCTCCCTCTCACCCCTCCTCCCACCCCCCCACCTCCCTGCCCCCAGTACACCTCCCATCCACTCTTCCCAACGGGTAAGAGCTCCTATGTGGCGTCAACAAAGACTGGTGCATTAAGTTGGAACAGGATCAAGCCCCTCGCCCCTGCATTCAGGCTGAGCATGGCATCCCACCATAGGAAATGGGTTCCGATAAGCTAACTTTATGCACCAGGGATAGATCCTGGTCCTAAGTAGACACTTTCTACTTTCTCACCTAGCCAGCCTCTGCTATTACTCTAATTCTCTTATCTATAAAGTTGTCTATTTTGGAGCTTCATATAAAAGGAATCACACAATATTTGTCTTTTGTGATTGGCTTATTTCTCTTAGTATAATGTTTTTACAATTCACCCAGTATATATACGTGTGTGTATGGAAATATGTTTTGTTTTCAATACATCTGACTCTAGTTTCTCCGCTCTTCACTCCTTCCAGTCCCCCTCCCATCCCTCCCAGTTCCCACCCACCTCCCTTCTCATCCACATTTTTTTGTATCAATACTTCATTATTTCTGTTGTTGTTTTGAAACAGAATTTCACCATGTAGCCTAGGCTAGCTTGGAATTCACAGTCCTCCTGCCTCCCCATCCTGGGATTACAGGCATGCAACGCCACACTAGAAATTTCATTTTTTTTTAGTGGTCAAAGAACATTCTGTTTTTTTATCTTAGATTTATTTATTTTATGCATGGGTGTTTTGCCAACATGTATGTGACATGTAACATGTATGTGCCTGGTGCCCACAGAAGGGGTTGAATTCCCTGGAACTGGAATTATGGATGACTGTGAGCTGCCTTGTTCTGCTGGGAATTAAGCTCAGGTCCTCTGCAAGAACAAGTGCTCTTAATTACTGAGCCATCTCTCCAGTCCATAGTTCAATTTTTTTTTTTTTTTTTTTTTTTTTTTTTTTTTTTTGGTTTTTCGAGACAGGGTTTCTCTGTGGCTTTGGTTCCTGTCCTGGAACTAGCTCTGTAGACCAGGCTGGTCTCGAACTCACAGAGATCCGCCTACCTCTGCCTCCTGAGTGCTGGGATTAAAGGCGTGTGCCAACACCGCCCGGCTCAATTTTTTATTATACTACATTTTGTTTATCCATTCATCAAGTGATTTGTTTGGATGTTTATACTTTGGGGTTGTTGTTATTATTTATAAGGCAACAATGAATACTCCATGGGATTTTTATAGTTGTACATTATCATTCCTCTTGGACAGATACCCAGAAGTAGAACTATTGGCTCTATTTTTTTCACCTTTTAAGGAATAGCCAGACTGCTTACAAAGCTGTGACTCCATTTTACATTCCTGCTCGCAGTGAATGATGGTTCCAATTTCTCCATGTCCGTGATAACCTTTTTTTTATTGTAAATACCTTTGATTTAGTCATCATAGAGGATATGGTATTTTATTATGTATGTTTAAGAAACTGATGTTTAGGGACTCAGAGGTTAAAAGTACTTGCTGCTCTTCCAGAGTACCCAAGTTCATTTCCCAGCACCCACATCAGCTCCCAACACTCACAGCTATCTGTAACTCCAGCTCCAGGAGATCTGATGGTCTCAAGCACACCTGTACATACATAGCATACACTTACACACACACAATAATAATAATAAACCTTTAAAAAGAAATTTCCATTAACTTTATTTCACTTTCTGTTCAACAGCCTGTGGAAGAATAGCTTAGGAACATTCACTCTATCTGTTCCTATACAGGCAATCCTGAGAAGTGGAAGCTTAAGCCCAGCATTCAGTGGCCACGTGAGCACACTAGAGAACTGCCACATAGGCTCAGAAAACATTTGCCATGCCTTCAAACCATCCCGGATCCAAGCTCATGTCAGAAAGCTGGCTCTTCTGTTGTCACTGAGCTTCCTCTTTAGTCCCAGCCTTTTCAGCACCTTTCAGTCTGCCATTCCTGTTCAGTCTCAACACAGAACATTTATCACTGGGAAAATCAGGAATGGCTTCAGAAAAGTGGCATTTGACTTAGGATTTTCTTCTTCTTCTTCTTCTTCTTCTTCTTCTTCTTCTTCTTCTTCTTCTTCTTCTTCTTCTTCTTCTTCTTCTTCTTCTCTTTCTCCTCCTCCTCCTCCTCCTCCCTCTCCTTCTTCTTCTCCCTTTCTCCTCCTCCTCCTTCTCCTTCTTTTTCTTCTTCCTTCTTCCCTTTCTTTTTCTCTACTCCTCTTCTCCTCTTTCTCCTTCTCCTTCTTCATGTGTATGGGTGTTTTGCTAGCACTTATGGAGAGTACATGGTGCATGGAGGCCAAAAAGGTTGTCAGATTCCCCTGAAACTGGAGTTAACAGATGGTTTGAGCTGCCACTTGGGTGCTAGAAATTGAATTCAGGTCCTCTGAAAGAGCAGCCAGTGGGCTTAACTTCTGAACCATCTCTCTAGCCCCCAAAGTTTCTATTGTTGCTATATTTTTGAGATAGCATCTCATACTGTAGCTCAGGATGGTGTGGAACTCATTATTGAGCCCAGGTTGACCCTGAACTCTTGGCAATTCTTCTGCATCAACCTTACAAGTGAAGGCATTATAGACCCATGGTGAATATTTGATTTGTCTTGATGGATAGCATTGGCTGGCAATAATGGAATGAATAATGGAATGAATAAAAATACCATTTCCATGGGGAATAGAAAATGATGGTTGAAGAAAGATGCTTTGAAATCAAGTCAGACTCTGATGGGGAGTCCAGCGACTGTTTGGAATGGATGATATTGAGGTTGCCTTGGTCAGAAGTGACTGGCTAACATGGGGAACCCTAGGGTTGGGAATATGAGCATTGATCTGGATGGAGAATTTAGAGGCTGCCTGGAGGTAAACACCTATGAAGTTCCATGTGTGGTGATGGTGGTGGTGATGGTGGTGGCGGTGGTGGCGGTGGGAGTAGGAGTAGAATTCCAGGGGCTGCCTGGGATAGGGAACTACAGACTGGGTGGGCTGTAAGATCACAGAGCTAGAGAAATACAGAAGGACAGGGATGGAGGAATGGTCTATAGACAAGTTGGAATGAAAAATCAAGAGATTGTCATGGGGCCGGAAGGTTAGGGAATGGGATATTATTTGGGGTTGACAGACTAGAAGTATAGAAGTCTGAGTTGGCCAAGTCTTGAGACTGCCTGGGATGGGTGCTCTGATGGTTTGGATCTTGGGCCTGACCAGCGCACGTTAGAATAGGTTGGAGGGCTTCGTTAGACTGTTAGGTGAGGCCCCCAGGACGGCCGAAATGGAGATATCTCCTACAGACTGAGCTAAGGCTGGCCCCCAGCTGAGGTGCCAGTGCCTTGGGACTGGTCCAGCTCGGGTGCTGGTGGCTACTGCAGGTGGGGCGCGCGGGGGCGGGTCGGGAGAGATGGGTGGGGGCAGGGGCGGGGGGGGGCGGGCCGGGCAGCCGGGGCGGTCCCGCGCGGCCGCGCTGCGCAGTGACTCCGCAGCGGGCGGAGCGCCGTGGGCCGCGTCCTTCCTAGCCCTGGTGGTGGTGGTGGCGGTGACGGCGGCGGCAGCAGCAGCCTCAGCTCCTGCGCCCCGTGCCGCCGGCCCCAGCGCTGTCTCCCGGGCCCCCTAGGGCCCCCGGGCCCCCGAGCCCGGTGCGCGCCCTCGCGTCCCGCCGGCCCCCTCCCCCGGCTGGGCCCGGGGGAGGGTGGCGCCGTGAGCGAGCGGGGACTGGGCTCTCTTGCCCATTCCCCTGTCCCTGGGCCGCCAGGATGGAGGCGGGGTCCGGTCCCCCGGGTGGCCCGGGATCTGAGAGCCCCAACCGGGCGGTGGAGTACCTGCTGGAGCTGAACAATATCATCGAGAGTCAGCAGCAGCTGTTGGAGACCCAGCGGCGGCGAATCGAAGAGCTGGAGGGCCAGTTGGACCAGCTCACCCAGGAGAACCGCGACCTGCGGGAGGAGAGCCAGCTGCACCGCGGGGAACTGCACCGGGACCCCCTTGGCGCGCGGGATAGCCCTGGCCGCGAGAGCCAGTACCAGAACCTGCGCGAGACCCAGTTCCACCACCGCGAGCTGCGGGAGAGCCAGTTCCACCAGGCGTCCCGGGACGTGGGCTACCCGAATCGGGATGGCGCCTACCAGAACCGGGAAGCTATCTATCGGGACAAGGAACGAGAAGCCTCCTATCAGCTCCAGGACACTACCGGCTACACAGCCCGCGAGCGCGACGTGGCCCAGTGCCACCTGCACCACGAGAACCCAGCCCTGGGTCGCGAGCGTGGCGGGAGGGAGGCTGGGCCAGCGCACCCGGGCCGCGAGAAGGAAGCCGGCTATTCCTCTGCGGTGGGCGTGGGGCAGCGGCCACCGCGGGAGCGGGGCCAGTTGAGCCGTGGCGCATCCAGAAGCTCCAGCCCTGGCGCGGCCGGAGGTCACAGCACCAGTACCAGCACCAGCCCGGCTACAACCCTCCAGAGAAAGTAAGAAATGTGTTTGCAACCCTCACCCCACCCTTCCCTTTCCCTCTAGATTCCTCTCCAACTTATCTGGCGGATAAAGTATATGAAGCCCATGCCTGATTCCATTTCCTGCTTCTCCTGTCCCAATCGGGAGAAGCCAGGTCCTCCTCAAGCAACTAACAATGCTTTCGGTAGCCACCGCACATTGGTTTGAGCAGATGAGTGCAGGCTGCTGCTTCTTTTTTTTTTTTTTCCTCCAGAATCAAGACAGTTAGAGACTAAAGCAATCCCCACTACCTCCCTCCACTTCTTCAATCCCCAGCTATATCCTTTCTGGAGGATGGATTAAATATTTTTTTTTGAGACAGAGGTGGTATCAACTCAAAGCTCTAAAGGAGAGAAACACTCCTACACACCTTTTTGGGATTTTTTGGGGGGAGGGGGTGTCTAGTCTTGTCTAGAGGCAGATGGGGACCAGAATGGATTCTGATGGCTGAGATATCCCTCTGAGGGGAACTGCAGCACATCTTGGCACGGAGGGGGGGGTGGTGATGGTGGCAAAGATGGGGGAGCAAAGATGGAAGCTAGGCCCTTGGTTAGTTTCTCAAAGTCCAGCTGGTCTCCACCCTTCAAGAAAAACAACACCCATTTAAAGAGCCCTACCAGGAAGGGAAGTCCGTAGCTCTCCCATCTGTTGGATCAGCTTCAGTTCTGGTGCTGGGGTCTGTACGTGTCTCCGAGACAGGATAGGACTATTTTCTGAGTTGATGGGACATGGGCAGGGTCCACTTTTCCCATAGAGATCCCATCGTGTGCTGGTTGGGATAAATGTATTAGGCTGTGAGTCAAGGGCATGAAGACTCACAGGGATGTCCTAAAGGCTCTCCTCTTGCTTTGCTGCTACAGTGGAAAGAACACTGAACTGGGAGATAGAAGAACTGGGTTTCCCTTCCAGCTCTGTTGCAGATTGGCTTTGTGACCTTGACTGAGTCCGTTCTTCTATCAGTCCATCATTTCCCCTATGTTTCTTTTAAAGGCAAGGTGTGCCAACTGAGATTCAATGGGTGTCTTACTAACCTAGCCACACCAAAGAGCAAGTCTGAAGTCCTTTAACAAATGGCCAGGCTTCCCCCTCCTCTCACAGCTCAGCTGGTCCTACCATGTGCCACAACTAGTGGAGTGTCTCTTGGAGGCTGGGCTGGGGGTGGGGAAGCCTTCTGCCTCAGGAAATCTGCCGGGAGACAGCTCTCTGCAACTCCCCCATGGTGAGGCAGCAGGCTGGGGTGCTGGGTTGAGATGGCTGGGCCCCAGGAGCAGCAGCTGCAGCTTGAGGGCTTGGCTGGGCTCCACTGCAGTGCACCCTTAACAGAGTGTTGGGGTGGAGGGACAGCCCCAGAATGGGGGCAGAGAAAGACTGGATGGGGCATTGTGGTCCTTGAACCTGGTTGCAGACTTCTCTAGAGAGGGCAGGCCTGTGATGGAGGGAGCAGCCCCATTATATATGACTTCAGGAAGCAGATCCAGGAACAGTGGGAACATTTGAGATAAAAATCAAGAGAACTTTTCAACCTAGCCAGTTGTGATGCAGTAGATTGCCTCAAGGGATGGGGGTAGTAGCTGGCCCTACACGTCCAGTCGAGGCCCAAAGTGGGTCCGAGAGAGCTGGAAGAAGCATGTAGTTCCTGACTCTGGCATTAAGCCCAGTGAAAAGACCGGAATCTTCCTCAATTTCAGAATTCCGTTGCTTTCAGATTCTCCATCCTGCAGACATAGGTCTGAATTTATTGGCTGGCTGGAAGCCCATTTGCCCTTCTGCCATCCTTGCAGGCCTGCTTCGGACTCCTTCCTTCTTTTTTGTGCACTTTCCAGGTCGCTTGTTGGAATCCCTTGCGTCACATTTCCTACTGGGCTAATAAAGAGGTTTAAATGGCACTTTGAATGTCTCTCAACTACGTATTAACTGCTTGCCTATCTGTGATTACTTCATTTGGGCTTCACAACAGAGCATCAGCAACTCCATTTTAGAGAAGGAGAAACTGAGGCTTCAAGTCAAAGGGGCTTTATTCAAGGTTAAGCTACTAGTTGCTAATGGAGCTGGGACTAGAATCGAAAACTGCCTATCTTAAAGGCACCTTACTTGTTCCCTAGCGCTTAACCCCTAGGAATCTTGGCCTCAGGACCTGGTGGGGCACTGAACTCAGAAAAACCAAGAAAGCCCTAGGTGTCTCCAGGTTTTGAACTAGAAGAGATGGGTCTGGGGTGAGTGGAGGAGTCGATGGGGGAGAATAGACGGCTACCTTCCTCTTTCCCACCTTCCCTCTCACCGGGTGTCAGGAGAACCTGTAGCCATTGCAGTAACCAGTGCTGCTGCAAGCGACTCCCCTGCTAGGCCTGTTCTGGGTTTGTAAGGAGTGGGTGAGAAGGCTGCTGTTGGAAGCGCGGGCAGGCAGGGTGGGAGTTCAGCAGCTGGGGCTGCAGCATTGGGGGAGGACAGGCAGAGCTGCTACAGGCTGGGCTCTGCTGGGCCCCAGGCTCCCCCTGGTGGCAAATTGGGGAGAAATAGGGCCTGGGTCAAGCTGGAGCTTGGTGGGAGCTAGGTCTGCCTAAGACTCAGTTCTCCCAACCACCCTGTGCGCCTGTCACTACCATCATGTCACAGCATAACAAGCTGGGGGCTCCGAGAATAAAGTGGTCGTATCGGAGGTCGCACTGATAACATAATGTACACAGCGTATTCCTGTGAACTTTGCCTTCTTTGCTTTGGGTATCCTCCATCCACATACGTAGCATATACCCAGAACTCCTATGTCCTTTCATACTGCTCTCCTGGACAGGTTCCAGGATGCCAGAATCTATTCTGGCATGCTCTGGGTGTGGTCTTCCTAGTGTGACAGAAAGCGACATGAATCCCTATCTCCTTCTGGTCACTGGTACATGAGGATTTAGTTGTTTGCTTACTAGTTGTTGATCCTGACTGATGGTTATCTTTTTACATGGAACTGTCACCTCCTGCCATGATTTTAAAAGAGATCTTTTTTGTTACTAAGCTTGGTTTGACACCCCCCCCCCCCCCGCTAGTTCTGACACCTAGAATGAATGATTTCTAGAGGCTTGGAGCCACTGCTGAGTAACCCGTGCTGAAGAGAGCTGTGTTCCTACATTGTCTGCATGGGCCTAGCTCCACCTCTGCTTTATGCAGTGGTGGGCTGAAGCCAATATGGTGGTAACTGTCTATCCTCAGCCCCCACCCGCCCTGCAGACTGGCTCACATTTGGATACTGAACCTAGAGAGGCCAGCCTGCTGTTCTTGACACCCAGGGTGATGCGTGGTCTATCACATCACTGCTGAACTATCGTCGGCTGCAGGTGGTGGGGTGTCAGCATGCTGTCTACAGGAGCTGAGGCCAGAGAGAGAGAAAGAGAGAGAGAGAGAGAGAGAGAGAGAGAGAGAGAGAGAGAGAGAGAGAGAGCGCAAGTGAGCGTGAGCGCAGGGAGAGGCTCGGGGGAAGCCTGGCTCCTTTGGCATGCTGGATTCTTTTTCTAGGGTGTCTCTCCGTCCTTTCAGGAGGGAAACTGCTTATTGCCCCCTCCACTGTGTTGTGAGCATTATGCTGGTGTGGGAGAAAATGATAATGTTGAATTTCATGAGAATTAGGAGTCTTGCTTCTCTGTCTAGATCTGGGGCAAGAATGGGGTTGTTGTCATCCACAAATATTTCTTGGCTGTATTCACAGAGCAGGAGGGGCCACCAGGCTGAGCAAACACCATGCTCTTGGCACTTGCAGAACTCTCTTCCCACCAGCCATGAAGACAGGGTTGCGGGCTTAGTCAGGCCGCAGACACAGTACTGAGGAGGACAGAGTAAACAGAAGGGGTGGGGTTTCTCAGAGGATAGAAGGATCATGACAGACAAGGCCGCTGCTTGAGGACCTGGGCAGTAGAGGAAGGTGCTTTGAAGAACCAGCTGGGCATAGTCCCTTGGTGTCTAGTTGAGATGTGTGCCAGAAGGAAGACATCAGACTTGGTGTCTGCTGACTGGTCTTCCTCTGCCCACCCCTACCAACTATGGCCTCTGCATTTGCTGGGGGCCTGGTAAAGCCTGGAGCATGGTGAAGAGGCCATATGTGTATTGATTGAGTGAATCTCAGCTTCCTGTGTGATAGGTACTATTCTATGCAGCTTTATGTAATAATAGCTAATATTTTCCTACTGCATTTACTGTGTACTGGGCACTTCATTCTAAGTGCTTCCTATATAGTCGTTCTTTCTGTTTTCATACGAATCCTTTCATGTAAATTGTTATTAACTCCATTTTACGGGGGAAGAAACTAAGGTCTAGGAAGTTCAGGTGACATAGCCAAGGTCCCTAAGTGGCTAAGGGGCAGGACTGCAGAAGAGCTAGTCGGAACCCAAGCGGCTGGGCTCCAGGGTCTGTAGCATTCTTGGCATTCTTACTCATCCGGCAGCCCTGTTTCTTATCTCATTTCCCCAGAATCCTTGCCAGGTGGGTGTTATTGTTCTCCTCATCTTTCAGATGAGGAAGTGGGGATCGGAGAGGAGCAGCGAGTTACACAGCCGGCTGAGACCTAGAGCTGTGTGGCTTCCAGTCCTTCAATGTGCTGTTCCCTTCCCTTGGTGGGGGTTAGACATGAACTTTAGGCGTGACTCTGGCTTTCCTCCCACAGAGGTTCCCTCTCACAATCACCCCTGATTTTTTCCATGGTGTCCTGAGAGATTACTCCTCTTTTTCTGTCAAGCCTCTGATAAATCAGCTGGAGCCAAGCCATGTCTGCAGTCTGGCTCCTATGTTTTCGTTGTCTTTCTGTTTCTGTCCACAGATTCCCCTTCTCTCATTTTTATACAGACCATGCTCGAGTTACCCTGGCCTTGTATTGTTTCATTAGCCCACCCAGGCCTTCCTTCTGATGGCCTCTGTGACTTGGCTAATACCCTTCCCTTCTCCTCGGTTGCTTACTATTATGTCTAAGGTTGAATTAGCTGACACCTCTCCTATCTTTATTGAAAAACAAATACTTTTATTTTATTTTATGTGTTTGACTCTTTTTGCCTGCGGGTATGTATGTGTACCACATGTGAGTCCCTGGAGGCCAAAAGAGGCTATTAGATCCCCTGGAACTGAAGCTGTGAACTACTGTGTGAGTTGCTGGGAATCAAACCTGAGTCTTCTAGAAAAGCCTCAAGCACTCCTAACCACCGAGCCATCTTTCCAGCCCTTGTTGGTCCTTTATGATGCTCAGTTTAGCCTTTTAATTTTATTTTTAACTTTAATTTTTATTTTATGTGTACAGGTGTTTTGCCTGAATGAGAGGGCTTTGGATCCCCGGGATCACAGTTACAGATTGTGGGTTCTGGAAATTAAACCTGGGGTCATCTGCAAGAGCAACCAAAGCTATCAACTACTGAGCCATCTCTCTAACCCCAAGTCTAGCATCTCTGTCTGTCTGACTCTATCTATCTTCTTAGTTGTTTATATCTTGTGCCTCCTACTAGCCTCTAAAACAGTGGTTCTCATCCTGTGGGTCTTGACCCTGTTGGTGTTAAATGTCAGATATTGATAGTATTACAGTTCCTAACAGTAGCAAAATTACAGTTATGAAGTAGCAACTAAAATACCTTTTTGGTTGGGGGTCACAACATTAGGAACTGTATTCAAGGATCATAGCATTAGGAAAGCTGAGAACCACTGCTCCAAAAGGAGTCAGAGTTAACTGACATGTATTGAGTACATATTATAGAGCCGATTCTGTGCTTGGTGCTGGGGGCATAACAAAGGAGTGAAGACTTTGGAAAGACATCACATAGCACGTAGTTAGCTGCTCAATCAATTCTGAATAGACATAAGAATGTCTGGTTAAGTCCTGGTGAACTATTGGCCAGGTCCCTCAGTTTTTCTTTATTCTGGACTCCTGTTGAGGGAAATGTCAACTTCAAAATCCTCTTGGCTTTTTCCTCTGGCTCCCTGGAGGTATTTGACTTGTATTTTTCT
Source organism: Microtus pennsylvanicus (assembly GCF_037038515.1). Taxonomy (NCBI): domain Eukaryota; kingdom Metazoa; phylum Chordata; class Mammalia; order Rodentia; family Cricetidae; genus Microtus; species Microtus pennsylvanicus. The sequence continues at coordinate 127,210,904 of NC_134601.1, read as the reverse complement.
TCTTCTTACACCCAGTGGTCTCCCAATCGATACATGACAGAGAAGCCAAGTTGGATAAGACTTTAGAGGTATAGTGGTCGATTTGCTCATCACCATCCTTCCAGCATGCCAATTCCGTGTCACGCCTCATTCTTGACTCTTGGTGCAAAATCTTCTCTCCTGAGTGAGCCAGGGAGTCCTCTCTGTATGCAGTTTGCCCAACTCCAGTGATGGGATGTTTACTGGCACCTTTTCTTCATTTCTTTTCCTCTTTTCTCTTTCTTTCTTTCTTAATTCCTTTCTCTCTTTCTTTCATTTTTTGGTATCCATCCAGTCTTTACTGAGGTTTTACGCTAGGCCAGGCACAGCATCTTGGGAGTGGGAGAAGACTTGGCCTCTTTGGCTCATTCCCTGGCAGGATCATGTACATCGGTCACAGGGGAGAATGAGAACTAGATGTCTTATTTCCTCTTTGAGGGGGGTTGTTGAGGGAAGGATAGTTTGCCAAGTAGTCTAGTTTCCTCCTACTCTCTACCGTCTCACCAAGTGTTCAGTTTTTCGGACCCTTGAAAGCACATACACAGGAAACCCTTCTCAGATACTTAGGAACTGAAGCTTCTTGGGACCTGGGAACCCTGAGTACTGCCTGGGCGACTCTGAAGGGAGTGGGATGTTCTGGAATGTAGACTTTATGTGAGGCTATGAGCATCATTTCACTTGCAGGACCTGTTTTTTATTTTTTATTTTTCCCTCAGCAGGATATGGAGAGAAAACTGTATTTTCTAACAAGTATGATTCATACTAACCCCCATCCCCCTACCCCGCCTCCACCTCTCAGTGTGTCAGAAACTTTCCTGCATGCTCTTCATATTCATCAAGGTCCTGATCAGGATGGAAAAGCAGAGAGCGGTCCATAGAGAAGAATAAATGATACTGCCCTGCCCCCTAGAGGCGAAGTGTAACAAACAACAGGAAAACAGTCCCGTCATATCCAAAACAAGCCAGAGCTACATGGCTGATCAGGATTGTTCTTCTGATGCTTTAGATATAAATTAATCACCACCGTCATCTAAGAGGTACCCTTCACTCATATAAGATACATTTCTATAGCATAATCTGATTTTTTTAGACTATAGGTTTTATTTTCTTTTAGTTAGCACATAAACATTGGAGTGAGGATGTATGAATTTTATGCTTTTTAAAGGGTTAAGATGACTGCGCATCCAGGCCTTATGATTGTCTACTGGATCCCAAGATACAGTGCACCACACTTCTCTGAGTCAAACCAATGTTTTCTTTTATATAACCATGTTCGAATTATTGTCATTAGGGACTTGTCCCTGATTAATATGTGTAAGGCCCTGGGTTCATTTTCTGTTGTAGTCCCTGAAGAATAATAAACACTGGTCATGAGGAAGAATCCGAGGAATTCAGTTTATTCCCAGCACTGAAAAACATAATAAATAATGTCATTTATAAGAAAAATGAATAGAACTGGAAATCATGCTAAGCATAATAACCCAGACTCAGAAAGACAAATTTTATGTTTTTCTCATCCACATGCAGAAATCTACATTTCTATATACATATGAGTCAGGGAGATGGCTTCCTGGGTAAAATGTTTGTTTACAATCATGAGGACCTGAGATAGACTTCTCAGCATCCACTAAAAAAGCTGGTGTATTGGTGCACTCCTGTAATCCCAGCGCTGGGGAGGTAGAGACAGGGTTCACGGCCTATGCCAGCTACTCAGTCTAAGCAGTCAGGGAGTTCTAGATTCTATGAGAGACCTGTCTCAAGAATAAGGTGGACAGCTGTTTTGGAAGACACTCAACATCAACCTCTGGCGTGACCACACACAACACATACAGAGGAACAGATATATACGTAATTATATATAACAGGGCGCAGAAATGGGACTATTTGGAGGGAGAAGGGGACCAGTGGAGGGAGGAGATAATAAGATGGTGCACTAGGGGGGTGAATATGAACAAACGATAAAAATGTACATGTATGAAAATGATATAATGAGCCTTTAATCCCAGCACTCAGGCGGTGCACAGATCTCTGAGTTCTAGGCCAGTCTGATCTACAGAGGGAGTTTCAGGACTGCCAGGCTACACAGCCCTATAAGCAAAAAGAAAAGAAAAGAAAAGAAAAGAAAGGAAAGGAAAGGAAAGGAAAGGAGACAATGAAACTAATTTTAAAAAGAAAACAATTTGTTGAGAGAGTAGATCTCATTTTAAAAAAAAAAAAAAGAAGAAGAAGAAGAAGAAAAGGCCAGCACACTTTGGTGCCTGCGAGAGAATGATGATGACAATAAACTCAAGTGCCATCCTAGAAGGAAATGCTGCACACCGCGGGAGCTCAGAGGAACAGCAGCCATTCATGAGCAGCAGGGTTGTAAATGTCAACCGTTTGAGCTGGAAGGGCCTGAAGTATGCAGCTGAAGGCGATTTGCTTTGCAGGTGAGAAGATTGCGGCCAGAAGCGACAAAAGACTGTTTAAGGCCCTGCAAGTGTGTGTGGAAGCGAGCCTTCTGACTGGAGGAGTGGCCCTAGTGCTAACGCCCATGCTCAACGCAGCAGCTTTCGTTGAATGTGCTGCTTCCTGCTCTAAAATCTTAGGATTGTTTTGTGTTCTACTTATAGAAAACCCAAATGAAAGAAAGAAGAAACTAGGACTCCAAGAGATTGGGTGGCTTGTTGGGGATGAAGCAACAGAAAGGATTCATCTCCTAAAGGGGCTCTTGTTTGAATGAACAGTGGACTGGCCTCCTGCTCTGATTTGGCTCCTCAGAAACCAAGGTGCTTGATTCATAGCTGGGATAGGAACTCTTTCTTCTTTTTCACCACCCAGCTCAGGACCAAACTTCTTGCTGCTGGTTTTTGTCTTGCTAGGACTTGTTTGATGTATCTGAGGCAGCTCAAAGGCAATTTCTGGCTTGACAGCCAGGCCTGGCCACCCCCTGCCCCCGTTTCAATTTTCATATAAAGGAGGCCTGTGCTTCTAAGAAAGACAGACTTGTGTTTGAATATAAACGCTGCCTCAACGTGCTAGATGACCTCAGTGAAGCCATTTTATGTTTTATAAGCTTTTAGTTCCTGGTCTTTAAAATGCAATAACAATGCCTACTGCTTAAGATTAACCGAGGTAATTTGAATTACACTCTGTGATGTTTGTACTCAATAAACAATCATTTTTGTTCTCTTTCTAAAATCTCCTGTGGACAGTGATTTGAAGAATCCAGTTCTAAACCAAGCTTCGCTTTTCCTGAAAATGGTGTATTTTCTCCTTGCTAATATGGAGCTTTCATAGTTCATTGTATCTGCCTCAGTCACCAGTTAACTTGAAATATAACTCTAGCATCTCCGTTCATCTCTCTTCCTGAGTTCTTAGTTTTTGGTTCAATTTCTGGTCTGTCCTTATCTGTGTTCTTGGAGTAAGTAACCTTAAATCCTTCATGACTCAGACAGGTATAAATAATTACTGGATGTAAATAGTTGAGTAAATGGAGGGCTGGAGGGGCTGGAATGGTAATGGTGACATTTGCAGAGGACCGGAAGGTGCTGCAAGCTGATCTGGTTGAAAAGACAACTGTATGGATTTCTGTAGGGAGGCAAAGTATTAGTTTAGAGCAGTGGTTCTCAACCTTCCTAATGCTGCAACCCTTTAGTATAGCTCCTCATGCTGTGATGACCCCCAACCATAACATTATTTTTGTTGCCACCTCATAACCATAATTTTGCTACTGTTATGAATCGTAATGTAAATATCTGATAGGCAGGAAGGATGTCTGCTATGTGACCTCTGTGAAAGCGTCATTCCACCCCCACAGGGGTCACGATCCACATGTTGAGAACCACTGCTTTAGAGTGTGTCTAGCCCTGTACTTGACCTCTCTTGCTCCTGCTCTAAACACTGGAGACTAGGACCTCAAATTAGCAAAATCATCACACTCTCTGCTTGGTATGTACAGTGTGGAAGACAGAGAACCCAAGAAAGAAAAGGGACTTTATTTTAGAATTTTAAAAATTTTATCAGTCAGTCAAGGTGGCAACCACCTCAGCTGGAAGGCTGAGGCAGGAGGATCCCTTGAGCACAGGATTTCAGAACCAACCTGGGCAACACAGTCAAGACCTCACCTCAAATACAAAAAAAGAAAACCAAATCAGCACAAACCGAAGCAGTGTGTGTATATACAATATTATATTTTATTTTTAATTGGCATAGTAATTATACATATTTATTAGGTACAATGTAGCATTTTAATATAGGTATACAATATGTGATCATCAGATCAGGGGGATTAAGCTATACTCAAACATTTATCATTTCTTTGTATAGTATAGCATTTAAAGGCCAAAGGCCAGCTCTTTAGAACTGGCTTTGCCTTGGATTGAGTCAGGACATTAGTCCCTGGTGGCAAGCAACCCAAACCTCTGCGCCATCTCACCAGCCTTGTGACTTCATGTTTCTAAGTAGCATGCTTTTAACCGTTATTTCCCCCACTTAGCAACTTAAAACATTATCTTTTTTCTATTTAATTTTCATTAATTTAAAAAAAATGGTACTCAGAGTAATGGATTTAATTATGGGACTTTTTATACATGCTGTCAACAAATCAGTGGGTAAAGAAAAAGTGATGCATGTACAAATGGAATTTATTTAGCTGTAAAGAAAAATGGAGTCATAACATTCCCAGGAAAGTGGATGGAACTGAAAATCATGAATTTATACAAAATAGCCCGGATCTAGAAAGGCAGATCTCACCCGCTTTCTCTCATATGCATGCCATATATATGCATATGTGTGTGAGAACGAGTATAAGTCATGAAAAGGGGACTATGAAGAGTGAGAAAGGTCTCGAGGGAGGGGGTGGGGAGAAAAGAAGGGAACATGAAGGCCATGAAGGCTGAAGGAGGGCTAGCTGAGGTGTGAAGAGGACAATGGGATGCTGAGGGATTGGGGAGGGGGTTAAGGAAGAGGATCAACAAAAGCATTTGCTAAAATTTCTTTTATCTTATTTATTTTTAGCACTGAACTGCTTCCCCATCTCAAATTGTGATAGTTTTCTCTATTTTTTGCTTTACAGACTATGACTGGGTTAATAGAAACTGTTACTGAAATGTTTGTATATCCAGAATTGCTTGTGTGCTCTCTGGTTTTATTTGGTCATCTAACAGGGAGATGATTGTTATAATGGGTGTCCTTCAAATGTCAAAATAAAAAGCAGTTTATTTGGGGCCACTAAAATGTCATTAGATACTCTAATCCATTCCTCATAGTTTAATTCCTTTCTCCAGCAGCCCTGTGACATTTCGCCTGTGCATGAATGCCAGGCAGCTTGTGTTCCGAGTCCAGCACTTAGGGTGGCAAGGATGGCAGGGATAATTTTGTTTTTATTACTCTGTGTGTGTGATACGTGCGGATGTGGGCCCAAGCACTCTCATGTCACGGTGCGTGTGTGGAGGTCAGAACACAATTTCAGAGTCTGTTCTCTCCTTCCACTGCGCGAGGTCTAGAGCAAATGTTCTTAGGCTTGCTTGCGCAGCAGGCGCCTTCACATGCTGAGCCATCTCTCTAGGCTGAAAGGGTTTTGTACGGTGTCAGTTTATCCCTTGTCTTTTGCCCCCTGGTAATGTTTACCCTTCTCTTGGTCCATGCCAAGGCTAAGTCTGGGTAAGGCCCTCCTGGCCCAATGGGCTCCCTCCTCAGCTACACCCCCCTACAAGGGTTGGCTCTCCTTCAACTCGACCCAGCCCTCTGTTTATTTTTTTTTCTTTCAGAAATTTGTTGAAATCTCTTACTCACTGATGATGCCATTCTCTCCTATCGTCTTTCCTGATACAAGTATGAGTTCATATTTAATAACCTTATTTCTTTCCTTTCGTTTTACTGCAGGGAGAGATGCACATTTATGCTCTTGAGTTATAGGCTTTGGCTCTGGCTGAGCCTGATTGGAACTAGAAATTATCAGTAACTCCACATTCCTAGTAGCTAAGCTTGGATGACCTCGTTTTGACCCTGCGTTACTGTTGGCCCCAGCCAGTGTCACGAGCGTTCCTCTAGCAGCCCTGGCGCATCCCTTCCCTTAACCTCCCCTGCCTGGACTATATCATCAAGGAGCCTCAGCTGCAGAACTTGGGCTCTGGCTCCATTCAAGCCTCTCTGGGTGCCCTGTCTGTGACTTGATAGGCTTCTGGTCTGCCGTAAGCCAGGCTTTTCCAGGATGGGCTAGGTGCTTGAAGGGCAGCCCGTCTTCTTTATTTAGGCAGTGAAAGCAGGTGAGCCAGAAATGATCCCCCAAAACACTGGAAGGGGCGTGGAGGCCAAGTTTAGGCTTATACAACGTAAGGCTTGCTCTAGTTGCTCCCCCTTCCACCCACACTTTCCCATCATGGCTGAACCTCCAACAGAGAGGGGACAAAGTAAGGCCAATAGAGGCGGTTCCTTTTTCCTGCCCCTCCATTCATCTGTAATATCTGTACCTACCCCCACTTTTTTGGATAGCCCCTTTTCTGTCTCTTCTAAAAGTGCTTGCTGTGGCTGGAAGGATGGCTCAGGGGTTAAGAGCACTGGCTGCTCTTCCAGAGGACCTGGCTTAAGTTCCCAGCACCCACATGGTGGCTCACAACCATCTGTGACTCCAATTCCAGGGGATCCAGCCTTTCTTCTGGCTGCTGATGATACCAGGCATGCACGTGGTGCGTAGACATATATATACAGGCAAAACACCCTACCCACAAAACAAAAATAAATCTTAAATTAAAGCATAAATAAAAAATAAAAGTGCTCGTTAAACGTTCCTGGTATAGGTGCCTTGGGCTAGGTATGTGTGGCGGGGAGATGGGAGACAGGTGAGGAAGGTAGATCAGGTCTGCAGGCCACATGGGAGAGGAAGTGCCTCTTGGCTCTGCTGTGACAGAAAGGAGCAGAAGTTGTGGCAGTTAAAGGCATTTGTTGTCAGCATGTAGGATGACACATGCTGACTCAGGAGGCAGAAGCAGGAGGAACACAAGTTCCCCATAAGCATGCACTGCATAGCAAAATCCTGTCTCAAACAGCCAAGCAATCAAAGATTTTCAACTCATATCCTCCGCTTATCGGCTGGGCAATTGTGGGTAATTCACATTGCTCCTCCAAGCTTCAGTTCCTGTATCTGTACGATGAGAACAGCTACCTTGCACAGATGTTAGGGAGCTAGCATGAGTCCTGGACCATTAGAACCACATAATAAATAGTACTATTGTTATTATTTGGGTTATTGTAAGTTTGACTATGATAAAGACCAGTAATACCCGCTTATTATATTTATTATGATTATATAATACCTGTTTAGGATTTAAAGAAGGCATACCTTGGGTGAAGCCTCCTTGGTGCTTCCTAGCAATTATAAAACAAAATTTATATACTGTTGCCTGGTCTTTAAGTCTTTGGTTGTGGTCTCTTGGTTTTCTTCAAGATATAAACACAATGTGATCTTTGCCTCTTTAGTTCTGGAACAAGATATTTTAAGCGTGATAGCCTTGTACATGCCTATAATCCCAGCATTTAGAAGGCAAAAATGCCTTCTAAGATTCCCTTGCCAGCCTGGACTACCTGGTGAAATCTTATCTCAGAAAAATAATAAATATAGACAGATATTAAGTCATAAGTGTGACTCGATCTTTGCCATCATCACCACCACTAATACCATCCTTTTATTCCAGGATTGTCCGGAGTTATGTTGAACAAGGACTATAGAAAGACTAATGACCGACAACATTCTAGAAAGATCTTTTATACATAATGTATTTTTTCTGTAGAAGCATTTACCATCTTTCTTTATTCCTCAGTGTTCTGAAATTCCATAGCAACGTATCTCGATGTGGGTCTTTGTGTTGTTTTTCTTGCTGGCCTTTCATTCCTTCAGTGCTGGGAAACATTCTTATATTGTGTCTTTGAGCGTTTCCTTCCCACTGTTTCCTCCATTTTCTATTTCTGGAACCCCTATTGTTAGACGGAGGAATTCCTCAATTAATCCTCTAATTTTCTCATCTTTTCTCTTCCATCATCCTCTTTATTGTGTTACTTTGTTTCCTAAGATATCTCTTTTTTATTTTCTAATGGCACTGACATTTTTATTCTGGCTCTCACTGTTTTTCACTTCCCAGATTTCTTCAATTGTCTTTGTTCCTTCCAAATTCCTTCTTTGGTTTGTTTTCTTTGTCCATCTGCCTTCCAGGTTGGTGGTCTCCCCCACATAGCTTTGCATCATAGTGTAGGCTTTGACTGCCTAGAACTTTGTTTCCTTTGAAAATAATGAATTCTATTAAGGTTTATTTAACATGAAGCAAAATATACCTAAACTGGGGACTGGAGAGATGACTCAGCAGTTAAGAGCACCTGTTTCAGAGGCCCCAAGTTCAGTTTCCAGCACCTGCGGGGCAGTTTATAACCACCCACAACTACCGTTCCAGGGGATCTAGCTTCCTCTTCTAGCCTCTGCTAGCTCCAAGCACAAACGCAGTGCACTTACATGCAGAGAAAACATTCATACACATAAAATACAACTAAATACACCGTAAAAACAGAAGTCCTAACTTAAGTGTCTTTGCAGTAAGAAAAGCATCCATGACACTAGACAGGTGCACAGAAGCCATGCACACTCGATCTTGCTGTCGGAAGTCGGAGAGTAGAAGGAAGTTAGGGTCCCACTATTTTCCAAGGAAGATCCCATTGCTTTTAGCTCTGTTTTACCCTGTCTGCCACTGCACCTGGTGTTCTCAAATCCAAAGCTTCTCGTTGCTGGGATGGCGCTGGAGGTGGAGAGCCCCTGACTGGACAGCATTGAGGACAGCATTGCAAATCACTATTTTTAGCTTTATCCCTCACTCTGCCTTCTGAGGTGTACAGCACCTCCAAATCGTGAGCCCTGAAAGGGTTTTCTAAGTGGAATAGTTACTTCTGGTTGACACCTCAGACTTTATCTTTCTTTTCTTTTTAAAATTTATTTACTTACATTTTAATGGGACTTGGGGAGTAACAGATAAATCAGTTTATTCAACTCGTTGTGTTTAAGTGAACATTCCCTTTCTTATTCTAACCAACTCATATTTATTCGTCTTCCATGACCATATCCTCAAAGAGTTTATGTTCATGTCCATAGGGTGGGTTAAGGAGACCCTTCTCTGTTTTCCCTTCATATCTGCTTCTTCCTTCCCTCTCAGCCATAATCACAATGTTCTGAAATTGCCTTTTGAAAAGCATGATTGACACATCATCTTCTGGTGGTCTGGAGCTCTGCCTCGTTTCTTCCCATAGGCCTAGCTCGGGATCTGGTTCATAGAAGTACAGAGTGACTGTGTGCTAATGAATGCATGAGTATAAAAGCAGACCTAGCTAGCGGGAGTGACAGTCTAGAAAGAGAGCTAAGCTGGATGCAATTGCTCCTATAAGGTTAGTTTCCTAAAAGTCGAGTGCTGCTTTAAAGCTGTGTGGAAAAGAAAGTCTACCAAGCACAATTTTAGTAATGAGAAAATATACCTACATCCATTCACTACATTCAGAGGATGGTTAACTGCATCTTGACAAATCAAAGTAATGGTCATGACGAATATGCAGTTACATGGGCAAACATGTAATGTAAAAAGCCATGGAAATCATACAGTGCAAAATCATTTCTGCTACATAAAGAACTGCAGAGAATGAGAGGAATAGAAACTGTTCAGAGTGGTTGCTGCCTCTGTGATGTAATTTCACACATTTTTTCTCCTTTCCTTTTCCAAGGGTTCCTAGATTTTCTAATGTAAGAATGCATTCAGTGCACAATTTTTGCAAAAGCTGTTCAGAAGTGAATATCAGTATACCAAAAGAGCTACAAATGAAATGCCCCAATGGATAGCCTGGGAATCAATGTGTTTGTTTAGCTGCATCCTGAAGGCCTTGCCACTTGGGGCATCCCTACTCCCTAAACTGCCAAAGCAGAACCTAGCTAAGGAATCCAAAGGAGGAGAGGATCTTGGGCTCTGTGTATTACAAATCCCAATACCATGAACTATACCAAGAAACAGAGGCCTGGGCCCTAAACTTCAAAGACCCCCTCCCTATCAAGCAAGTGTATATGGGGTCAAGAAGCCATGCTCATTAGGACCCCATCCCTTCTACCCATCCCTTCTAGACCATACTCTAGGTATCTGGGACTCAATTCCCTGTCCAGATTTCTTAAGCTTACTTTTAGGGCTTGTAGTCTTATTATCCAAGTCTACTCATTAGGCCCAAAGTTAGCCTAAGGAGAAAGGGGGGCATGCAAACAGGGTATGAACATATGGGCTGATATGGGTGTGTGTATACACACATGCATACATATATACAGATAGATAGATAGATAGATAGATAGATAGATAGATAGATAGATAGATAGACAGACAGACATATGGACAGACATTTACTTCTACTGAATTTAATAAAAGTAGTGGAGTATGATTCCTGGGTCTTTGGTTCCACATGTGGACAGCCTACTCTAATTGATAAAAGCAATAAACCTTGGAGTTCTGAAGAAAGTAATTTTTGTGATTTTTGTTTGTTTGCCTGTTTTTTTTTTAAGACAGGGTTTCTCTTTGTAGCCCTGATTGTCTGGAACTCACTCTGTAGACCAGGCTGGTGGCCTCAAACTCAGAGATCCACCTGTCTCAGCCTCCCAGGCACTGGGATTTAAGTAAACATGTCAAAGCCTAAAGACTGCTTAGAATGCAACTAACACAGCTCCATCATTTTCCAGGTGAGGAAAAACATCCAGCTAGCACTATATTGATGATCGTTCTCCTAGAGTTTCTGTTGGTGTGATAGAACACCATGACCTTTGGGGGAGGAAACGGTTTATTTCAGTTTACCCTTCTACATCACAGCCCATCACTAAAGGAAGTCAGGGCAGGAACTGAGGCAGAGGCCATGAAGGAACACTGCTTTCTGGCTTCCTTCCCCTGCCTTGCTCAACCTGCTTTCCTATACATCCCAGGACCACCTGCCCAGGAGTGGCATCACCCCCAATAGCTATGCCTATTGGCCTATAGATCAATTTTTGTGGAGGCATTTTCTCAATTAAGATTCTCTCTCTTCAAGTATGCCTAGGTTTGTGTCAGATTGACAAAAACTGACTAGCATTATTGTTCCCCACATACAACATACTAAATGCTTAGTACTAGGCCTGTGAGGTAGGATGCACCCCCACTGTGGATCTTATGATGCTATGTTCTCCCAAACTAAGAAGAATCAGTCTAATGTGAGAATTGGCTAATACACTCTGCCTCAGGACTTGAACATTTCCCCAACCCCACTACCATCTTAAGAACAGTGACACATCCGAGGAATGCTTTGGAAGCAGAGATACTATAAATTGGTACATAGTAGATGCTCAATGATGGCTCATGATGATAATGATGAAGTTGAACTCCTTGAGTAGGTAGTTATCTTCCCAGGTTAGAACTTACAGTATAGCCAACTGAATAAATGTGTGCTTGTAGACCAGCCTCCCTGGAGCAGGAGATTAGTGTTAGAGGTACTGAGGGTTCTGGCTTCCATTCTGTAGGCAGCTGGGGAGTCATTCAAGTTTGGTTCCTTTGACTTGATACCTGAGAATAACAGAGCTGGGATTCCAGAAGCCATCTTGTTGCTATAGTGTGATGGAAAGTTTGAATAACTGTAATAAGTTGTGTTGTGGCCTTGGTTTTTCTATCCCTTTAAGGGGACAAAAAGGCAACAGATTGGCACCAGGTGTCAGGCACTTTGAGCCTCAAAGCCATTCCATGAAGGGAGGATTTTTTGTCACTGCCCCATTTACTGAGTGAAGACTTTGAGGTTCTAGATAGCAAGGTGACTTCTTCAGGATAATGTGGCTAGGAAGCCGTCAGACTCACTTACCACCTCGATGCTTACTTGCCCTTCCTTGCTGGAGTAAGTGTGTGTGTGTGTGTGTGTGTGTGTGTGTGTGTGTGTGTGTGTGTGTGTGCATGCTCACTCTCTCAACAGATGCTCTTCTAAAATCATCCTCTCAATGTACATATAGATCACAGTCCCCCCAAAGAAACCCTGAGATTGTATCTTGGCTCTCTCAGCTGGTGACAGAGTCTTATGTGTTCATCTCTGTGCTTTTTTCAGTTCAGCCTGGGAGAGGACCAGAGGTGTGGGGTGAAGAGGGAGGAAGACTACGTCCCAATATTCTCCCAATTCCAGGGTCCCTGATTCTCCTTTCTCTCCTCTTCTGCTCCCAGTATGACAGCTTCTCTGTCCTTACCTCCACCACACAAACGCATGTGCACACATACTAGCCGTGTGGCGGCTTGTACCGGCGTGTGTGCCTGCACAATGAACATTCTTCCCAAAGAAGAGTGAGGGGGAGGAAAATGGTCCTGGTTTTGCTCATTTCCTGGCTTTCCTCAGAGCTGGCCTTCACTCCATTCAATTTCACCCTTCTTTTGCATCTGAGGCCATGCATAATGAAAAAGGCAGCCCAGCATAGTAGAAAGGAGCACAGCGGCTGACTCATTTACCCGCTCAGCTTCATTCTCTTCAACTGGAAAATAGGCAGGTCGGACTAGGCAGTTGGCAAAGCCTCTTGTATCTTATTAATAATATGTGGCATTTGCCTGCTCGGTTCTAAAGAGCTTACTCATCCCAACAGCTCTGTGAGGATCAGTCTTATATTATTGGGGGACTGAGGGAAACTGAGGCTCACACTTAGATGAAGTAGCTTGCCTAGCTCACAGGGATGGTAAGTAGTAGAGACAATATTTGAACCTGGCTGTCTCTGGCTGCTTCTCAGAGACAGGGAGATGCGCACTCACTGTGACTGCTGCTCCCTCCTTGACCTCACACCCCTCCTGTGGCCCTTGCCTTGCTTACCTAACCAACCAGTTCTCCCTGTTGCTCCAACTGACTAAGCACTCACTGCCATGGCCTTTGCACTTGCTGTTCTCTGTACATGAATGAAACACATGTCTGTGCTTTCATGACATATGTTGGACTTCAGGGTAGGGTAGGGGAAAGAGTGGTGCACCTGTACTGACTGTTGTTTATTTCCTGATTCTCTTGCAGATCTGATGGTGAGAATTCCAGAACAGTCAGGTCAGTACCTCGCTTCTTTAGTAGTACTTGGGGGATGGGGCTGGGCTTGGGGTGGAGGGGTTTTCTGGTTATTACTTTGGGATCCATGGGCAGGGGTCAATGGCAGGGTTCTTTCCCCATTGGTATTAGAGGCTGTGTGGAATGGATGGGAGGACAGGGAGGACATGTTTGGCAGGCATAGACATGGTGTTAAAGACCGTTACTCAGTCTTTGTGGTCCAGGGAACTTGAGAGCTTTGTTGTTCAGTGCAGGGCCATGTAAGAGGCTGATCTTGGTCAGCTCCAGACCCAGGAAGTTCTCTATTTCCTTTTTCCAGGAAAGAAGGGATCAATGGATGCTAGGCTTGCCTGGTCTTATTTTCCCTCTCTATCCTGAATTCTGCCAATCTCAAGTAATGGGCCTTAGATTGACTTTAGATATGACACGTTCTAGATGTTAGAATTACATATATGATGACAGGGAAACATTTTTTTCTTGTATGCTTGGTTAAAGTTTGTAAGCTTTGGTAAGGTTTAAAGGTTACCAGCTGAGGGAGCAGAAGTAAAGCGGGACTAAGACCGGAGCTCTTTGTGTATTCCTCTGGCCCTCACCTGTCAGAAACCCCACTAAGGCAGAAGTATCAAAAACTGGGATAATGTGGGGATGGTGAGGGGGTTCAGGGTGTGGTCTAATCTTAGCACCGGGACTGGGAAATATGGATTTTGAAATGAGATGGGCCCAGGCAGTAGAGGCACACAATGGGGTAGCCAGTGCTCTCCAGCCTGCACTAGTAAACATGGCATTTTTGTCATGAGTAGAAATGGTTCGCTTAAGGACCGCTTCTTCCTTCTGAATGGATCTGTTGGAAGAATGGGCCCTTTCTTATGAACCTCGCTCACCAGGCTTTCTGGGTTGGTGAACACAGCACAAATGGGGCGCAACCCCCCACTCACTGCCTCTCAACTGTAAACCCTTGGGCTGGGCACAGCTTGGCCAACCATGTGGAACAGCACAGTTCCTGTCATGCAGGTTAGCGGGCTGGCTCAGAAGTTGCCTGTGCATTTTGAAGTCTGTCCTAGCATCTCTTGCAGGAGGTCTGGAGTGACCACATTGGTGCCCAGGTCCAAGAGGAGGGCTGTGTGTGTGTGGGGGAGATACATACTGAGGCCAGCACTGAATCAGTGAGAATGTGATGGATATAGTCAGCCCTGGTGTCTGGGCAAAAGGTCTTTGATGGCACACAATTAATCCTTGCATGCTGCCAAGGAGCATAGCCAGGCACAGCTTGTTCTAGCACTTAGGAGGGCACTTCTCTAAGAAAGGACATAGGATCTCAATGTCCTTCTTGTGAGTTTGGAGAAAGGCACCCGGTATGACCTCAGGCCCAGGCCTTCCATAGGCATCTCTGTGGATATGCCTGCTAACTTGTTGAGGAACCAGACTGAGCACATCTCTAGATGTCAGCTCCTCCCAGCTGGGGAGTTCCTGGAACCTTTAGCTCATGGTATTTAATAATAGCCATGATCATGACTCACATGATGGCATATGTTGGGCCTTTATAACTTACAGAATTTGTCAAGGATTTGTTTTATTTGATCCACCCAGTGACACTGTGGATGGAACCTGCGCTGGCCTTATCGTCTGTGTTTTCCAGTTGAGGATACAAGCCAGGATTCAAACTCCAGTCTGCTTGGCCCCAAGCCCAGATTGCTGCCTATACTATCACTATAGGCCTTCTTGACAGCTTTGTAGATGATGAGCACCATCCAAATATTAGTAATCATAATAAATATCATTGATTCTTCAGATACTAATCACTCTAAATATGATCTTTTAAAACTCACAGCAGCTGCATTAGGCATGGATTATGATGTCTGATTTACAAATGACGGAAAGGAGCTGGGCGGTGGTGGCGCACGTCTTTAATCCCAGCAGTTGGGAGGCCGAGACAGTTGAATTGCTATGAGTTTGAGGCCAGCCTGGTCTACGAGAGAGTTCTAGGACAGGCAGGGCTACATAGTGAGACCTTGTCTCAAAAACAAAACAAAGATAAACGAGGAAGAGGAGATCCCAAGAGAGTCAGTGCCTCACCCAGGGAGAGAAGATCAATGGCATAGGGTGGAATTTCTCTGATTCATATCCTGGACTCTCTGATTCTGAAGCTGGTGTTGATTTTACTCACATCTGCTTCCTGGCATGTATGCTGGGTTCATAGTCAAGGAGGCTATAGAAGTGTTGAGGAATCAGCAGGTAGATCAGACTATAGTAGTCGCTACAGGGCAGCGAAAGAGTCTATAGCAGGGGGCTGGAGAGATGGCTCAGTGGTTAAGAGCACTGACTGCTCTTCCAGAGGACCTGGGTTCAATTCCCAGCACCCACATGGCAGCTCACAACTGTCTGAAGATCAGTTCCAGGGGATCTGACACCTTCACACCAATGCACATAAAATAAAGTTAAATAAACCATAAAAATATTTTTAAAAAAAAGAGTCTATAGCAATAGCACATATACAACAAGGTCTTGTGGAACCATAGTTGGATGGGGCTCTCTGAGGATACTCTCAGACCCCACACATAACTTCTCAAGTTCACTACAATTAGGGAGTGTTTCTTGGAGCAGGTGATGTCGAAGCATGCAGGGCTGCACAGGACTGATTTCACATACGGAGAGTCCCTGGGTATAGAATCAGCATGAGAAGGAAAGCAAGGGGCGTGTTTAAAGCCATGGTCCAGTCAATTGGACTAAAACAGATGTCGGCAGGAAAGAACAACTTCTAGAGGTCAGACCCCTCATTGGGTCAAGAATGCATCACAGATCTCTTCAGGCACGTCCAGCCTTGTGACTTTATGATATGATGCTGTCATCTACAAAGTTCGCACACGAGAACTGTGTAAACTGATGTCTATAAAACAATGCAAAAAATCTCATAATAGCAGCTGGGGGGATGGCATATTTGCTTAAGTGCATGCTATGTAAGCGTGAGGGCCTCAGGCAGATACCTAGAAGCCATATAAAAAGCTGAGCGTGATGGCGTGGTCTGGTAAGCACAGTGCTAGGGAGACAGATCCCTGGAGCTTGCTGGCCAGCCATCCTAACAAATCAGTGAGAGGCCCTGTCTCAAAATAGAGAAGAGCAATTGAAAAAGACATCTGTTACCTGCCTCTGGCCTTCACACACACACAGAGACACACACACACGTCCTTGTGTACCCATGCACACATATCATCTACAAACACATGCACAACCAATCTTCTGTTTTAAGTAAGTCCATAATTTTGTGTTGGCACCATTTATAGCTATCCTGGGGTGTAGGCAGCCTATGGGCTGCAGGCTATACACACCTGAGTGACCAGGAAAGAAGGAAAGTAGACTTTGTGGCATTAAAAAAAAAGACAGTAGAAATTTTTGGATCCAAGTTTAAGGGCTCCGTTTTGGGCTATGTTGCTTTCCAGTAATTTGACTGGGCAAATCTGTTTGGCTATTGTCAAACTCCAATTTCCCCATCCAGGAAGCAGCTGCATTCATGAGTGTGTGCATACCTGGGTACTTGTGTGGCTGGAAAAGAGTTAGGTGAGTGGAAGAAATGCCAAGAAGACTAGGCCTCAGCTAGTGTGAAAACTGAATAGCAAGGCGTGAATAGAATACATGGACTGCAGACCACCCATGTTAGGGCCCAGGCTTTAGGACCGACCCCTCAGTATTGAACAGCTGGTGATGTGGCAAGGGGCAAAGATAGATGTCTGGGTTTCCTGTATATCCATCAGAATTTGTCAGCCCTAAGGGTACCTGAACCAAAGTCCAGAGTAAGACTAGCCATAGCTAAAGATCACAAAGCTTGTCAACACAGCCTGCTTCCTAGCTGTCTGACTTTTGCCATCACCACTTAAATTCTCTGGTCCTTTGTTTCTCTTTTATAAAATGGAAACAATGGTTCTGACTTCTCTGAGTTGGGGGAAGTTGAAGTAAAGCTGTGTTCAACATCAAGTAGCGACTCAACCAGTTGTGCTCCAGTCTCTCTTAAACTGACTCGTAGCTGTATGATTTAGAGTCATGCTGCAAAATGTGGACGGGGTAGAACTTAAAAACAGGCCATCGGAAGAGGCTGAATTGTTACTATCAGCAGAAGACGAGGGAGTCACAGCTGTCCCAGAGGCAGTCATGGTTGTACGAGGTCAGACTGGAAGGAACTTCATGACCCTGGGGACCAGCTGAGGTTGCTAGGCATGGAATGATAAGAGCAAGAGGAGGTGGCCTGTTGCTAGGGAAGGAGGGAGGGGGTAGGGGAGCCACTGACACCCTCTGAGCCAGGGACATCCCCATGGCAACAGAAGCCACTGATGTCTGGGGAAGTGGGAGGAGGAGCAATGACTGGCTCTGTTCCCAGAGGAGGCCTCCCACTCCGAGCCTCAGTATCCCTATCTGTCCCACTGAGAATTTGGTTTAGGTAATTTTGAAGATTCTTCCTTGTTTTGACCTCCTAGGATGACTAAGACCTTACAATCCTTCCTTGGCTCCCCCATTCCTGTATCTGAGATACTGTCAATCCCCCAGAGTGCCCCCAGCTGTGCCCAATTCTTCCCTCCCATATGCTTCCTGTTCAGCTCTGCCTGGCTGCCCACCCTGCCCAACTCTCTGTTCCTACTGCTTCCTGTGCCTCCAGCCTTGTTACTTACTGCCTGCAACCCGCTCTCTGGCTGGGAAAGGGAACACAATTCCTGTCCTGTCCAGTGTGGGAAGCCTGGCCTTCATCCACCCAGACTGCTTCCTCCATCCTAGGCTTCCTAAGTGTCCAAGGTCTGGGCCCCTCTTGCTAGCTATCCTTTGTGATCGCTGCTGCAATTATGGAGCTACTTCTAAGAGCTGGGCTCTCCACATGATACTTGGCGGGTACATTTACGGTGACGTATTGTGATTCCCCACTTTACATAAGACTGTATTCAGTAAGCTCCTGGGATTTGTCTGCGGTCCTTCTGGTAGCTTGTGGTGGATGTAGGTTTAGAGCTTGCCTCTGGAGCATTCCTTCTACTCCTAGCCTGGGGTGCAGGTGTGACTTCTCATTTTGAGCAGCAGCCCTACCAAGTGATGGCACTTTACATGTAGCCTCTCGTTTCATCTTCACTGTCATCTTAAAGGCTGTATATTGTTGTTGTTTTGCAAAGGTGCTAAGGCTTCAAAAGCTAAGATAATTTGCCCCATGGTAAAAGTTAAGGTGGGAATCTAGCTCATCCGATTCTGTAATCAGCACAGTGTCATGGGTTTTACCTGATTGCTTTCCTGAAACATATTCGGCATTCACTCAACAGGCCTGTGTTGGACAATCTGGGAGTAGGGGGACACAGAAGGAGGTAATTGCGGACCCCTGCCCTTGGGGGCTCTTAGTCTAGGGTTGCTACAGACAAAGATAAGCTAAGAATGTGATAACGAGGTGGACGGCGAGTGTATAAGAACAAAAATCTGGAGGGATTGATCTGGCTTCAGATGACAAGACAGAAGGTAGGACCAAGGGGAGCTGGGTAATTTTCCCAAAGGAGGAAATTTTTCTGGAAGCTCCGGAGATATGAGATAGGGCAAGTGGTTCCTCTTCTCCCCTTACTCTCTGGGTTTCCCTGCCTCCTCTTGGCCCAGCCCCCGGAAGTGGGTGACCCCTAAGCTGGCAAAGTGTCTGGTTGGCACCAAAATAAACTTGCCTTCCCTCTCTTCCCCTCCCCTTGCCTCTGTCCCCTCTGTCCTGGCTTTAATTAGCAGCCCTAGGGATGAGTCACTTGGCAGCTGGGGAGGGAGGCTATGCAGAGCCCAGTTAAGCTTCGACTCTTGCCCTGAGCCTTACAGGCACCACTGTGTTCATATGTGTGGGTGTGTATTGCTGCATGTCAGGAAGGCTCTGCGTCATTGCTGCTGAGATGAACACAGGGACAACTTTGCATGCTGCTTCGAGGCCATGCATGTCAGGGTGTCTGCACGTAAACATATCTGGTGGTTGCTGCATTTGTCTCTGCGTGTCAGTGTCTGTGTGTGTGAATGTCTGCCTGTAGTGTGTGGCTGTGATAGCAAGTGTTAGGAAATGAGGAGGAGCTTTTGGGCAAACAAACACAAATTTCATAATAATTGCAGTCACTTATCCTGACATAAGTGTTGTTATGTTTTCCCTTATACAAGCTCTGCGCTTGTATCCCCAAATTTCACTTGTCTTAGTTTGGGTACATTGTGTTGCAGGGAACAGAAGCTTGCCTGTGCTAGCTCAGAAATAGAGAGGGGAGGGGTATAATGAGGTTACTTCTCACAAAATTAAGAATAGTAAATGAATGATAGCCATGCTTTTCACCAGCCAAAATCAAGACCAGAAGTCAGGGACAAGATTGCTCTTTGGTAGAATACAATTAAGATTTGAAAAAAGAAAAAAAAAAGATTGCTCTTTGGATCACTTGTGGATCTTTTGGGCCTGTGTCTTGTCTTGATCCCTCATAGCTTGCCTGACCCCTCTCATCTCTTTTTTGGTGATTATTCTCTGTGGCTTCCTCTGCTGCTGTGCACCCTAGCATGGTCGCAAACCTGGAAGCTTTGTGATTTAAGGTCCCTATCATCTAACTGCAGAGATCCTTTCCAGCCTCTGG
Organism: Microtus pennsylvanicus; assembly: GCF_037038515.1. Classification (NCBI taxonomy): domain Eukaryota; kingdom Metazoa; phylum Chordata; class Mammalia; order Rodentia; family Cricetidae; genus Microtus; species Microtus pennsylvanicus. The sequence continues at coordinate 127,191,231 of NC_134601.1, read as the reverse complement.
TAATACAAGACAGCAAGGTGGGTTTCTGTTCTCTTGGAAATGGATGAGGGTAGAGAGGTAAAGTACTTAGATCTTGGTGTTTCTTCTGTACTCAGCAGAGTTCTTATGTGCACCAAAGTCAGGTCAGGAGCTGGGCATGGTGACACACACTTGTAATCCCAACCCTTGGGTGGCAGAGGTAGGTGGATCTCTGAGTTCGAGGCCAGCCTAGTCTACAGAGAGAGTTCCAGCACCACTGGGGCTACACAGAGAAACCTTGTCTCTAAAAGCAAGCAAACAAACAAACAAACAAAAACACACAAACAAACACAAACAAAAATCTGAGCCTGGGGATACTCCATGCAGGCACTTATGATGTTAAGATTGCCCATCCGCCCAGTTTTTGGTTCTTACTTATTTCCAGGTGACCTTTGTTCTCTGTTTTCAAGTTCCATATTCTTATATCAAAACACACTATTTTATCTAAAACCATTTTTCACTTTTTCCTGTGATGTTTGTGTTGAACCCAGGACCTCATGCATGTTAGGCATATGCTCTATTCCTGAGCTATCTTGTTTCTTTATTTTAAGTCAAACACCTTTTAAAGCTGTTTTGTTTTTTGTTTTGAGACAAGAGTCCCACTATGTATTTCTGGCTAGTCTAGAACTCTCTTTGTAGACCAGGGTGGTCTTGAACTGAGGTTGAGAGCACTTCTGAGTGCTGGGATTAAAGGCATGTGCCAGCCCAAAGCACCTTTTAAATGCATGGTGCAAATTACCATTGCTACCAGTTTGTGGCAATTTTCATAGCCTCACAACAACTGGCATAGTGTTACTGATGGTGCAGTTGCTACCAAGCTTGTGGTTGCTTTAGGGATTTTTCTGTTTTATTAGTTCAGTGACTAAATTTATGGTTATTTGTAGTATATAATTACAGAGATACATTATCAATATTACCAGCGTGACGCTTGAACTTACTTTTCCATTAGTACAAACCCTGCAGTTTTTACATTAATTACAGAGGGAATTAATTAATGACCTCTTGGACAAGTTTTCACCTATTAGTAAAGAGTTAGGAACCGGCTGTGCCAGTAATGACTGGTCTCTAGATGTGAGGGCAGTGACCACAGCTCTGGACTTGGCCCTGACCTAGCATCCTCTGGCTGAAACTAGAGTCTTCCTACCACGTCATCTGGGGCCTTCTGGTTCGATTCCAGCATGTAAAGGATGCTGTTGTTCTTCTAATAAATATGACCATCCTATTATTACTGGTAAGTCTGAGTGACAGATTATCCAAGGCTCAGGCAGAGTCCATTTCAACTCCTCTTCCAACTCCTCTTCTTCCTTTGTTTTCTTGTTCCAAATATTAATTATTGCTTTGGTTCTGAAAATATCTGCTGAATTTCAGGTAGTGTTAGGGAAACTTGACACACATTATCTTTAATTTGTGTGGCCATTATGACAGGTGGGAGACATAACTAGAGGAGGTAAAGTGACTTGCCCAAATCATTAATCTATTCATTCATACATTTTTTATGTCATTGGAGGATAATTTATATAGTACCTACTGACACCAGTTGACTGATAGGATGGTGCATAGTAGAGTGATGGGCCTCGTGCTGGACCCCACTGTCTAGTTAGGAAGCATAGGAGTACCCACAATAATAAGAGAAGTGTGTCCCGTGGGAGCATCAGGGAAGTGTGCCTAACCCAGCCTGAGGGTCAGGGAAGATACCCAAGCTGACATCCAAACTGAGACTTGGAGGATGAGTAGACGCTATCTGAGAGAGGTGGGAGCTGTGTGAGACGAAATGGACAGCATGCAGGCCAGGCATGTGCGAGGGCTGCTTAGCACCTGCCTGGGCGAGGGATTCAAGCTTCATGTGCAGTGGGAGTGAACTGTTAGGAGAAAGGGTCTGCAAATAGAAAAGTTTACCTGAGGAGGCCGGTGCTGAGGCCCTGGTCCAGTTGTACCCACTGAATTGCAGTGACTTCAGTGCCCTCTAGTGTCCACTGGCCCATCTTGCAGCTTCCTGGGCTGTGTTCATTGTCTCCCAGCAACATGTATAACCAGGTTGACCTGTGCTAGGTGCTGGGGACACTGGGCTCAGTGGGACACCTATTCTTGAAGATTTCCCAGTTAAGTAGATGAAGCATGAGCAGTATTGTGAGGTGAGCAGGGTGGGAGGACACTAGGGAGGTGATCCACCCTGCCTAAGTGGGACCAGGGCACGTTCCCAGAGGACACTGCTTCTAGCTGACTTTAGAAGAACAAGGAAGTGCTGTTTAGGAGGGGAGGTGATTGTGGGGGCCCAGAGGGAGAGTACTGGTTAAGACAGGCATGGAGCAGCTGCATGTGCCTGAGAATTAGAAGTAATTCTGTCCAGGGGAGGTGCAGGTGGGGACAATGTGGTCCAGATCTCTAATCATAGTACTGAGAATGTGCAGGCGGCAGGAGCTCAAGTTTAAGGCCAGCCTGGGCTACGAGGCAAAACCCCATCCCCCCCCCAAATGGAGGAAGACCCAGATTAGCTGACGGTGAGAGAGAGGGACAAGGTCACTGAAGGATCCACGGGACGTCCCCCACTGCTAGCTCATTTACGAGGTATTTAAAGCGTGGGATCATGGCCAAAGCTGACAAAAGCTGCAAAAGTAATGTTTCCTGTAGAATCCTTCTCATCCTATTCCAGGGGCTTTAGAGATACTCCATCCATGCCTATCCATGAACTACAGACTTCCGAAATAATCCTAGTATAAGCAAGAAACCCCTATCATGGCCTCCAGGGATTTGCAAGATTGAACCCTTTCTGCATCTCTGTCCTCATACGTATCTTTCAATGAAGTTTTCACTCAGCCACGTTGGCCTCTTGGAAGTTCCTGGAAGTGGCATCTTGGGCCCTTTCTTCTGTACAGAATTCTTTCTGCTTCCTGTCTCCACATGAACAGAATGTCTCCTCTCAGTTAGACATAAGCATCCTGAAGACAGGACATACTGTACTTTTAGAACCCAGCACCGTGCCTAGTCCATAGTATGTATCTGTCGAATGAAGTGCTCACCAGTGCCCTGTGGCTGGATTAAACTCCTCACTCTGAATTCGTTCAGCCCCTGGTGAGTCATCATAAATTTATGTAACTTGTGTAGATAGGTCTGAATTACACAAAGGCTCCAGTTCATTAACAGGTGTTTCCCTAGAATTCTTCCTCATCTCTGAAGCAAACGTGCTCTGGCCAAGTCCCCCACCCCCACCCCATGGCCATTGGGAGAAGGGTCAGATGCTCTTACTCCAGCAGCAACTCTTTCATCTTCATGTGCATACTTGGGCTTATGGAATCTTGAGAAGCACCTGGCAGGTAAGCCAGGTGTAGTGGCACGTGCCTATAATTCCGGTACTCAGCGAGCTGAGACAGGAAGATTGGTGTGAGGCTGAGGTCAGTCTGGGCTACATAACGAGTCGCAGGCCAGCCAAAGGCTATGTGGCAAGACCACGTTTCAAAAATGACAAATGAATAAACACCCTTGTGAGGTAAGCAGAGCATGGCAGGGTAGCACATACCTGAAATCCCAGTACTTGGGAGACTGAAGCAGGAGAATTATAAATTTGAGGTAAGCCTGGCGACATACATAGCAAGACTGTTTCAAACAAACAAAATCAAACCTATGGAGTAGGAAATTGTCATTTCTATAAAAGCCGAACTGAGTCTCACGGGATATGCCCAGGTAAATGGTTGCATTGAACTCTACTAGACTCCACAGTGAAGACTCTTGGAATCCCCAGAGAGTAGAACAGGCCTGACTGAGGTCACACATTATCAGCCTTTCAGACTACAATTTCTTGTCCTCAACCCCTGTCAGGCATGAGGAAGAACTGGGCCAGATGTGAAACAGCTGCAGGAGCTGGGAGAGTTGTCCAAGAAAAGTAGACAAAGCAGAGGTTGTGATGAGGGCTTGAGCACCCAGTAATAGGAGATGGGCAGAGAGAGGGGAGGCTTCAGAGGTCCCACAGATGCCAGGTTCGTGGTGGTTCAGAGGGCCTCTCTCTTCCTAGCAGCCTTGGCGTTCTTCAGATGAGCCAGTTGTCCTGGTAGGGAGGCAGGAAGGTTGGCCTGTGGCCTGTCAGCTCCTGTTTCTTCTAGATCACTGAGCACACTGGCGCTCCCCAGGAGCCTTCTGCTCAGAACAGCCAGGAGCCTGGGCTCTGGGGCCATGAAAGGCTAGGATGCTGTAACTGTTACCCCTTTTTTTTTAGAACACACCCATCTTTCAGCCCCCCCAATTCTGTTTCTCCAGTGCTCCCCATGTAGAAAGTAGAGAGTGCCGTGGTGGATAGGCAGGTGCCAGACGCCCAGCTGTGCTCTGTTGTGTTGACTTTGCTGAGATTGTGCTCCTTTCCGGGTTTCTGTGGTTGGACCTGTAGATTCAGGCTGCATAGTCTTGATGGAGGAGCAACCTCTGGATTATAAATGGCGGGTGTACGGTCGTGTTTTTCTCTTTGGGATTTTTTTTTTTATTTTGAGAGTTTACTATAGTCATAAAGAATATTCAGGGCCATATCCTCATATCCGAAACTGGGTGATTTGAATTTTACAGTAAATGTGCTGCAGCGGAGATGTTTGTGAGAAGCCTCTGCTGAAAGATCTCTGTATGCACAAAGTAGGAATGGACCTGAGGTTCCAGGTTCCAGCTTTTGGAATATCCAAATTAAGCCCTAATCTTGGGGTTCTGCCACTACTGCCAAGCTTCGTGTCTCAATTTTCTACAGCGGGTATTCAAATAGACCCCGTGACACAAACTTCTCAGGATGAGACAAGTTGCCTGTGGGGATAACAGCGATGCACAGGGGGGCCCAGACCCAAGTTTGACCATGAGGACTAAGAGAGCTCTCTAAACTGCTTCCTCTTGTGAGGAATTCCCAGCCCCTGGAGAGCAAGGAAGGAGTAAAGTTTCCAATTGCAGCCTGGCCTGCAGCCCAGCTGGCCTGGCCCCTCCTCTTTGACTCCTCCTTTTAGGGAAGGGCTGAGGAAGAAGAGGTGGGAATAGCGACGGGGTGGCACTGGCAGGGAATAGGGAGGGGGCTGCCCCTGGGACTGGTCCAGACTCATGGAACCCCCCTGGAGGAGCAGCAGGTAGGAACCTGGGCCACTTAGCCTGACCCCCCTCCCTTCCTGCTCAGACCTGGCCTGATGATTCAGCCGCCTTCTGGCTTCCTGGTTTCTGGCTCCCTTTTTGTATTCTAGAAGGCCTTTGGTTTAGGAGAGGAAGCCAGCTTGAGTGGGTGAGTCTGTGGGCATCTGAAAGCCAGCTCGCTCAGGACCTTGGAGCATCAAGCAGTAAGTCAGTGGTTCGTGAGAGTTGACCTCCGTGACTGTCCCGATGTTAGCTGCCCACACCCGGCAGCCTGTGTACTTCAGCCACTGACATTCTGATGCCAACATTCCAGCAGCCTGAGGGTGTCTGAGGCTGGCACATAGAGGGTACTTGAGAAATGGCCACTCTGCTGATGATGGCTATTGAGAGCTCAGATGAGACTTCTCACATGGGAAGCTAGAGTCTCTGTAAAGATGTGGGCACCCTCTGACTTGTACCAAGTTAGAGAATGGGCAGCTGGGCTGACTTTTACTGGGGCTCTTGAATGGCCAATACTGACCATCTACCTTTAGGGACTTGTGGAGACAGAGGCTGGCTGACTTGGAGGGGCAGGCTCCACTTTCAGCTTGTCCTGGCTATGGCCACTTGATATGACATCCCCCCCCCAGAAACCACACTGTGTTGGACAAGGCAGGGATAAGGCCCTTAGCCCCCCTACTTACTGTCCCTCCTCTTCCCTCTTGCCATTCTCTGGACTTTAATCACATCTAGCAGGTGCCAGAGGGGCCTTTAGACTGTGCACTGGAGGTGGGGGGTGGGGTGCAGCAGAGGGGTGGACTGTGGGCCCAGCCTTGGGATGTGTGGGGGACAATAATGGCCTTGGAAGCAAAAGACTCCTTGGAACCACCCTGTCCTCTACCTTGCCTGCCCTTTCGCCCCGAGCTCTGAGTCCTATCCTGTCACCAAGACCACTGAGATCCTGTCAGCCTTCTCTGCCCTCAGCGCTCCCCCCCCCACCCCGCTCTGGCACTCTCTGGCTCTCCCTGTGTTCTTTCTGTGTCTTTTGTCTAGCCCTTCCTCTTTCTCCTTTTCTGTCTCTTTCGGTTTCTCTCTGTCTTTTCCTCTGCTCCTTCAGTGCTCCACCCTACCCTAACCTACCCCAGGCCCCTTCTTTGGGGTTCCCCTCCCCTCCCTTCCTCTAAGGGGAGTCCTTGTACTCCCCACACATCTTTTCCTTCTCTTTCACCTCTCTCTGCTTTCCTTCCTACCTTCCCCTGTGCTGTCTGCTGTGAGGAGGGCTCCTTTTCCCTTCCCTGCTGTGGTGTCCCAGCGTCTCTCAGTGACCCAGGTTCCCACGGAGTCACCTGGAACACAGGAGGCCCAAGCCTGGCTCTTGTCTCTACTGCCCCCTGTTGTCATTGTGTTCTGTTTGTGGTTGAGTGCTGTCCTCTCTTTCTTGACTTTGTGGTTTTTTCTTTTTCCTTCCTTCCTTCCCTCCCCCTTTCTTTCCTCCCCCTTCCTCCTTCCCTCTATTCTTTCCTCCTCCTTCCCTCCCTCCCCTCTCCTTCCATGTCTCCTTCCCTCCTTTTCTCCTTCCCTTTCTTTCCTCTTCCTCCTCCCTTTCCTTTTCTTCCCTCTCTCCCTCCTTCCCTGTCTTCCCATTTCCCATCATGTCTTCCTTTCTGTCCTCCCTCCCTCCAACCCCCCTCACTTTCCTCTCCTCTGAGCCTTCCCTTTCTCCATCCCCCACCTACTCTTATCCCCTTGTCCCCATTGCCCTCCCTGCCCCTCCCCTCCTTCCCTGTCTCTTTCTCTGTCTCTCTTTCCCTGTCTCTCACTGTCTCTCAGGTCCACAGCGTCTCACACTCTCCACCAGTATTGCTGTCCTACTCAGGCCCTTGACTCCATGAAGCTAACCCCCTCAGGCAGGCTGGCAGAGAGCAGGTAAGAGCTAGACCTAACTCTCCCCCAATCCTTCCCCTCCCAAACCAATATGCACCATCATTGCCAGACACCCCCAACCCCTGCCCCGTGTCCCTTAGTCCCCAGAGTGACTGTCGAGTGGTTGTCTGAATGTCTGAGGAGAATATCTTGGGAGAGCAGGTCTGGAGACTAAAGAGGACCTTTGGAATCTATTTGTACTTTATTCTTTTTTAAAAAAGAAAGAAAGAAAGAAAGAAAGAAAGAAAGAAAGAAAGAAAGAAAGAAAGAAAGCAATTCATGCCTAGAGGCCAGTCTCCATAGCTGGGAGTGGTTGGTCTTGGAATATGTGACATTTGAAGAATGTTCTGAAGTATGAATAGGAGTTTGCCATTTGAGTAGACTGTGGAAGGATGTTTAGGCAGAGGGAAGGATCTGCCTACATTTTTGGAGAAGAGTATTATTTCCAAGTTAATCTGAAATCCTGTTTTATATCTCTGATTAGAATTCAAGAAGAGGAAGTATTAAGAGAAAGGGAGGCCCCAGCAATGTGGTGCCTTACACCTTGGTCCCAATACTCAGGAGGCAGAGGCAGGCAGATCTCTGTGAGTTCAAAGCCAGTCTGGTCTATACAATGAGTTCAAGACTAGCTGGAACTACACAGTGAGATCCCACCTCAACAAACAAATGAAAGACCTTACATTTAAAAAGAAGTAAGAATGGAATTTATAGATTATATACAATAAATTAATTTAGGAGACCATTACATTTCACAACTTATGAGGTATGTCCATAGGGGTTCTGGAAAAACATAGTTTCCAGCGCCATTTATTTATTGACTGATTGATTATGATGTTGGGAATCGAACTTAAGACCTCACTCACGAGTGCAAGGCAAGCATTGTACCACTGAACTGTAGTCCCAGCTCTCCCAGTGCTTTAATTAGAAAGCAAGGCAGGTTAAATTACACTAACTATTCCACTTAAGACGCTAGAAAAAGAACAACACAAAGAAAACAGAATACATTAATTACTGTAGATGAAGCCAGAAATCAATGAAAAATAAAAGTTTTGATCCTCTGGCAGATATGATTGGGGAAAAAGCAAAGAAAATGTAGTCAAAATAAGATTTTTAAAAAAGGGTTTACCATAAATTATGAAGAGATTTTTAAAAAGTTATAAGAAAATGCTGTGTGTGTTTGTGTGTGTGTGTGTTTATACCAAGAAACATGAAAATGTAATTTCATTGGGTGATTTTCTAGAAACTGTAAATTACTGAAACTACCTATAAAAGGGTAAAAAAAATCCCACTTGGAATAGAATGGAAAAGTGAGAAATAAAATGAAAAAAAAAGTGGTCAATTTTTTTCTCTTGAGGAATAATACCATGTCCAGCTGTTTTTTTTTTTTTTTGTAGGTTCTGGAAGTTCTATTAAATCTGGCAAGGTCAGCTAATAAGAAAAGATAGCCATCTTCCCAGTTCATGACATAAGACTAGGCACCTGGCCATTCAGTGGCATACCTGCAGTCCCCACTACTCAAGAGGCTGAGGCAAGAATGTTGCCTTAGCCTAGGAGTTGGAAGTGATCAGCCTGGGCAATATAGAGAGACCCTTTCTCAAAAACAAAGCAGAACAGGGCTGGAGATAAAGCTAAATGGAAGAACACAAAACTCTGGGTTTTTAATCCTCTCTCCCACACATACACAATTATATGTCAGTGAGCAACTGTTTATCATTTGCTATCTATCAGAACTAGGAATTAGATGCAGGGATTTATGCGTGTTAGATTGAACTGTGTCTCCAGCCAATTTTCCCTTTATCTTACTAAGTTACTTGAGAAATCCTAGAAACCACTAATGTTGTCCAGGCTGCGCTCAGTCTTGTGTTTCTACTGCCTCTACCTCCTGAGTTCTGGGATTTCAGACTTTTGACCCCAAACCTGATGTAACAAATATTGTAATAGAATATTATTAAATAGGATCCATTAGCGTATTAAAAGTAGATCTTTCTTGCGTTGGTGGCTTAGGTTTTTAATTCCAGCACTTGGAATGGAAGATAGAGGCTCAAGGTCAGATTTGACTATGTAACAAGTTTGAACCCAATTTTAGAGAGGGAGGGAGGGAGGGAGGGACAGAGGGAGGGACGGAGGGAGGGAGAGAGAGAGAATATCTTAACAAATAAAGGCTTCCTAGGATTGTAGGGATTGTTCAGTGTTCAACATTAGGAACCCTGGTGGCTGGCTGGATGATCCAGTGGTTAAGAACAGTAACTGCTCCTCCAGAGGACCTGGGTTCAATTGCCCATACCCACATGACAACTCACTAATTTCTGTAACCCACTTCCAAGAGATGCAGTGCCCTCTTCTGGATTCCACAGGCACCAGGCATGCACTTGGTGCACAGACATACATGCAAATAAAACACCCATATACATTAAAATAATGATAGTATAATGACAATAACAAATGATAATGATAAATGTTAGGAACTCTGTTAGTGTAATTTGTTGCAATATTTTTCCTTTATAGGAAAGATGATTTCATTTCTTTATTAATGCTGGAAAATGTTCTGATAAATTTACATTATATTCTCTTGCTAAAATGGAATAATTTGTTACACAGCAAAAGATAGCTAATACATTAAGCTAGGAATTAGTGAAAACTTCCTTAACTTGGTAAAGGTTTGTTTTTATCAGAAATCAGAGATAATCATTAGTTGTAAAAATGAAGCACTTAATACACTTCCATTAAATTGAAGAACAAAGTAAGAATGATTGCTATCACTATTATTTAATAATTTTTGGAAATTTTAAATAATGGGATTTCTTTCATTGAATTTGTTATTTGACAAGTTCATACATGTGTATATTTTTTTCCAATTATAAATAATGAGATTTAAAAAGAAATGAGTAGTGTAAATATTAGAATGACTCATAATTAGCATTATCTGAAGATGATATAATTGTCTAATTAGTCAAAGAGAATAAAATGAAAATTTCTTTCAACTACTAAGAAATTCCAATGTGATAGGTACGTACAGGGCAAATATGTACCCAAAACATTAGCATCTCTAAATAACAGTAGACTCTAAAAGATGTAATAGAAAAATATGCTTTTCACAGTATTAAAAAACAATCTACAAACTCCCTAGAAATTTACATGAAACAGGAAATTGTTTTGGAGAGGGCTATAAATTTTTATTGAAGGTTGTAAGACTTGACTACATCAAGGGTTATCTTCTATTTGAGGAGGAAAATGTTCAGTATGATAAACAATCATATTTTCCCCAATTTGATCAAAATGGTCAATGTACTTGTCATAAAAATTCAGTGATATTTTATTTGGTATTGAGCAATTATATTTTAAAGCTCATTTAAAAGAGTAAATATTCACTAAGAATTTTTTGAAAAAGAGGAATAATGTAGGACATTCACCCATTAAATGTACCCAGATCTTACCAAAGAGTGCATTAATGGACTAGATGACTCAGTAGTTAAGAGCTCTGGCTGCTCTTGCAGAGGGCCTAGTTCAATTGTGAGCACATGGTAGCTCACAACCGTCCATAACTCCAGTTCTAGGGGGTCCAATACCCTCCTCTGACCTTCATAGGCACCAAGCATACATGTGATGTGCAGTACACATAAAATAATAAAATAAATAAATCTAAAAGAAATTTAAAAGACTGCAGTAATTACAAATATTTTATCTTCACAGAAATAGAGGAATATATAAATAAGACAAAGTAGGGAGTTTAGATGCAAACCCACATGTTGAAATGTAAGATCCATTTTTGATGAAAAAGACATTTTAGACCAGTAACACATATGAAAATATGCTTTTAGGATTAACAGAAGAAACTCTGGAATATTTTAAGTATAATATTAAGATACAGAAGGTCTTGCAATTTGAGACTTTAAAACCTAGAAGACAAAGCCTGGTGCAGTGAGTGGTGCATGCCCTTAATTCCAGCACCTGGGAGGCAGAGGCCAGCAGGTGAGTCTCTGTGAGTTCCAGGTCAACCTGGTCTAGATAGTATGTAGGACAGCCAGGGCTACTTAGTGTGACCCTGTCTGGAAACAAACAAACAAACAAAAAACCAAAACAGAATCTAGAAGCTAAGCCAGCTGTGATGGTGCCTGCCAGTAGTCCCAGATACTCAGGAAACTGAAGCATAAGAATTACTTGAAATCAGGAGTTGAAGGCTAGCAGGAGCTACACAGTGAGCTACCTTCTCAAACAACAAAACCCAGAAGCCATAAAATAATGTTTTTCTTCATTAACATTTAAAACTGATGAAAGATACTGTATCCAAAGTTAAGACAGTAGAAAGAAACTACATAGATGTAGATATCAGGTAAAATGCTGTTATCTCTGTCTAAATCTAGGTTGTGTCCTCAAAGTCAATAAGAAAAAGATAACAACCTATTTACAATGGAGAATTAGGTCAGCCAGCCGTGGTAGATTTTTACCTGTAGTCCCACCGTTCAGGAAGCTGAGACAAGAGGAAATGTATGAGTTTGAGACCCACCTGTGCTACCTAGTGAGTTCTGGGATAGCCTACACTGTAGAGTGAGATCCTGTCTCACATAAAGCAAAAGAAAATGTTTAAATAACACCATCTGATGTTTCAACAATGAAATAGATAATAACCGAATAACTATGAATAGGCACTTAACTTACTACTTGTTAATAAACTGTAGGTGAAACCATAACGAAGCACCATTTTTTAAAATGTAAAAATTTAAAAAGATCAGAAGAATTGTGGCAAAACACAACCTCTTGTATACATTGGTTGGAGTACGGATTAATTTTGATTTTTGTTTGTTTGTTTTATGGGACCACTTTGTTAGTTGCCAGGAGAATTTCTCTCTTCCTGTTTGGATTTATAAGGCAAGGTCTCACTATATAGCTCTGACTGTCCTGGAACTAACTATGTAGACCAGGCTGCTTGCAGGTGTCTTTAGAGGCCAGAGGCATTAGATGGAGATCTAGGAGGTTATGAGCTTCAGCCATGGGTACTAGGAGTCAAACTCAGGTCCTCTGCAAGAGCATGCTCTTACAGATGAGCAGTCTCTTTAGCCTCCAATGCCACTCTTGACCAATTCTCATTTATTTATTTATTTATTGATTGATTGATTGATGTGCATTGGGTGTTTTGTTTGCATGTATGTCTGAGTACCACATACATGCCTGGCACCTATAGAAGCCAGAAGAGGGTATCAGATGCCTTGAAACTAGAGTTATAGATGATATGGGTTCTTGGAATTGAACCCGGGTCCTCTGGAAGAGCAGGCAGTGCTTTTAACCACTGAACCATCTGTCCAGCCCTTTGACCACCTCTTAATTAAACGGCTATATAATGTATGCCTCTTTTAAATAAGGACAGGAATTATGACTAACCTTTACCTTTAGCTAGTCTATACACTTGTTAAAGTGATGGAAATAACTTTTATCTACACTTTAAATAAAATATGTATTCTTGGGACTGGAGAGATGAGTCAGTGGTTAAATGCATGTGCTGCTCTTTTGAAATGGAGTATGTCTGGTCCTACTTTCAGGGAGTTCTAGTCTAGCATGGAGAAAAGAAGCGTAGTGTACTATGGAATGGAACTCAATTAGGCTGAGCTGGCTCCCAGAGTAGAGGCATGTAACTCCATCTGGCATCTAGGGAGGCTTCCTATAGGAGGTGACATTTTTAATGAGTTTGGGGAAAAAAACCTCTCTTCCATCTTCCTTTATGAAGAATGACCTTGTCATCTTTTTCACTCTTCCAAACGTGGTGACCTATTGAGGAAAATTAGTTGAGTCAATTTAAGTTCAAGATTTTCCACTCTCTGTGACTTTGGGCAAGTCATTTAGCTTCTCGGCCTCTCTTTCCTCAATCTAGTCATGAGGCTGATGCCTGCTTACCTCGCAAGGCTGTTCTTAGGATTGGAGATGGTCTTGTGAAATTGCAGGTGGCTGTCACTACAGAAGAGGAAAAAGGACTTAGACCTTATTTTCCTCCTAACAAAGTGCATAACCCAATACATGTGTGAAGATGGTTCTGAATCAAAGACTGGCCCTGACCATAACAGGCAGTATTTGGGGAAATACTGTCACTTGAACAAATTACTTCACACATCTTTTGATCCCTTCTTCTCTGTTAAAAAAGACAGAATGCTACCAACGGCATCATGGATTTTATTGACTAAGGAGTGGGTGGTTCCATTCAAATGAATTCATTCAGAGTCCATATCACTAAGTACCTGGAACACGGTGGGTACTCTGTAGAGTCGCTGTTGTTGGTACTTACTTCGGAAGACACTTACAGAGTACTGCCTATGCAAGGTTGCTGTTGTCCTCCATGAATCCCCAGTTAGTTGGTGGAAGACTGTGAAAGGCCTGTGACAAAAAAGAGCACCATGGGGTAGAGGGTAAAGAACAGGATCGCAAGGGAGAGACTCCAGCCCGGCCTGAGGCTGGCACAGGTGAACTCACCCTGAGGTTTGGGTCTTAAAGAATAAGTACGAATTAGCCAGATGGGTGAAGTACTGAAGAGCATTCTAGGCAGAAGGAATAACATATGCAAAAGAACTGGATGTTTTTAGATAGAGCAAGAGAGTGGAGTGTATAGGCTTCAATGAGGCCCACGAACCTCCTGAAATTGGATCAAAATGCTACATGTGCATAACTATGCACATAATTTTGTGAGAAAGATACTTCATAGCTTTTATTAAATGCATAAATGGATTTGTATCCCCTCAGAAAGGTTGAGAGCCAGAATTGTTGGTAACGAAGTATTATGTGAAGGAATCTGAGGTGGGAGTTTACCTGGATTAAATTTGTATTTTGGAACTGTCACATTACCAGTCAGTAGGACAGACGATTGTAGCTGGACAGGGTGGGGCATGCCTATAATCTCAGCACTTAGGAGGTGGAGGCAGGACGATCAGGAGGCCATCTTTGCCTATATGAAAAGTTAAAGTCCAGGCAAGGGATACAGAAAGCCTTGTTTGCAAAAGGTGGATTGTGTGAGGTCTAACTTGGGATTGGGGTCGAAAAATAGAGTCAGGCAGGGCTAGTTACACTTAGTACATTTTATGACTGTGTTGGCACCATTCATTCAGAAGCATTTGAATTTCAAAGTTTGGAATCCACATCCTTTGAGAGTTGTTAATAAGATGACTTCAATTCAACTGTTGGATGATATACACTGTTAGAGATTGTGAAGCTGAGGGATAGGAGGGCAGAAATGATTAGACATTAACAGAATGCCAGAAACCAGTCAGGGTAATAGTATAAGCAACAAGAACCTCCACCAATGGTTATCCATCATCCAAAGTCCCTGATTCATATGTAATTACTAACTTCCAACCTATTCCTTATTCTTAGAGATCCCAAATAACACCAGAGACACTTGATTAAAGAAGGAAGAGGGGGAGAGAGAGGTATATTACTTCTAAGTTGTGAGTCAGACAAAGTTTACCAAAGAAAGTAACATCTAAGATAGTTATTTAAGATCCACAATGATGTCAGGAGCTAAAGATAAGTGATGGAGGATGCTCTGAGGGTCTGCACAGAGTCTGGAGCAAATAGAAATATTAGACGGGGCAGAGGTTAGACATGCCTCAAGCAGTTGTCCGGGGAGTCCGGGCATGCTATATTTTTCAAGGGAGTGGACAGCTGAGGTGCTTTGAGCAGTTCTTGACCAGGAAAGTAACACTATCAAGTTAACATTTTAGAAGGAAGGGAGAGGTTTGGAAAGAGGCTGATGCCACCATCCAAGAGAAGAAAATGACAGTGAGCATAGAGCAGTGGAGATGGACTGAGAAGTGGTTGGGCAAAAGAAAGGACCAGAGTCAGAGGCTTGGTGCATAAGGAAAGATGGAGCAGAAGGTGCACATGATTGAGAGTGTAGTTCTCAGTAAGTTGGAGTCTTCAGGCTCGGTGATGGATTCATTTATTGCATGCCCACTGTTCTGGGCATGAGAAATGGAGTGCTGTCCTGGTGGATTTTACTGTAGATAAGACAAATAATAAACAACAGGATGTGTGTGGTGAAGAGGTACCTTTTGAGGAGTTCAGTCTTTAATGGTGAATTGCTGATCAGAAACTTGAAGGAAGTCAGGCAGCAAGCCATGCACAAATTTAGGAGATGATCCTTTAGCCAGAAGATGCATGTGTTTGAAGAACAGTCGCAAAGACAATGTGATTTGAGGAAGGTTGAATGAGGGGCAAAAGGAGTAGAAGATAAGGTGCCACATGCTGAATGTTAGAGCTATTTAGGAGGTAGAATGAGCAAGTTGTAGTGACTGAAGAACCACACATGTGTGTCCAATCTGCAATCTTTAGGCCACGTTTAGTCAATAATAGCTATGGATTTGGTCTAACACAAATACTTGTACTTATTTAAAAACATTGTGAGACCTTTTGCATTTTTTCTTATGTGATTGCACAATTAAGAATAAACTGTATACAGGTCATCGTGTCAAAATGTCAAAAGGTTGGACTTACCTGGCAAGGTAACTCCAAGGTATGTTTTGGGCACAAGTGACCAGGCGTATGGCAGTAGCTTTCACTGAGGTGGGAAATGCAAGAAGCAAGGCTTGATTTATAAGGTTGTGGGGGAGGTCCCTCTGACATCTGACGGCTGTCCAGTCTGTCCTGTTGCAACTGGCTCACAAGTACTAGGTTTGATGGGCCTCCACCCAGCAGAAAGATCTGTGCTGGATAGAAGCACACCTGCAGTTATGAAATGGAATGACATCACTGAAGGAGACTGAGATGAAAGAGAGTGTGAGAGAAAAACTGGGGAAGAGGTACCGACCTGCAGAATGGGCCCAAGAAGAGGTGGAGGGGTGGACCAGAGAAGGAAAACCAACTGCAAGTGGGCTTGCCAAGGAAGGAAGTGGCCTTGTTAAGAGTGTTAAATCTTGTGGGCAGGAGGAGTTAAGTCCAGGGCAGAAGTGAATGTATTGCTTTAACCATCAGAAGTCCTGGGCAACCTTCCTAAAAAACATTTTCCATGCAGCGATGAGTGCAAGAGGCAGATTGCAGTGGGTTGAAGAACTCGTAGGAGGTACTGAAGTGGAGATGGCCAGTGTAGACAATTTCTCAAGCTTAGCTGTGAAGAAGAAAGAGGGACAGAGGGAGATGTGGAGGCAGGTAGAGGCTTTTGATTCCCAGATGGGAAAGACTTGAGCTTCTAAAAATGGGTACAGGAAGGAGGCAACAAAGAGGGAACAGTTAAGAATGTGGGAGATAGAAGGAATGGTTGTTGTGCATGAGAGAGCAAGGATAGACCCCAGATCTCAGGTGGAAACTGGCCTTAAATAGTATAGGGGACTCCCCTTCCTCTCGGAGAGGGAAAGCACTGATGGTAATGGACATATATGTGTATTGAGATTGGTGAAAGGAATGCTTCAGGGAAGTTGAAAGAAATCAACAAAAACCTCTGACCAAGCACATAATTGCTGGAGCCAGGTAGAAGCAAATAATACTTACGGCTGGGAGTCAGGGAGGACAGCTCTCAGGAAGACAGCATTTGATCAGGAGCATGAAATACAGCATGAATAAAATCAGCAAAGGCATAGAGGAGTGAAAAGGCTGGGCGTGCAGATGTAATAGTGAACTCGCTTGACAACAGTTGGACAGGAGCGAGAATAACAGTGTGGATACACTGGCATTGGCAGCCATAATAACGTTACCATGTGTTTGTTAAGCCCCAAACCTCTCCCGGTAGATGCTTTAGCATTCATGGATTCATTTAATCCGACCATACCCTATAGGGTGGATATTTCCCCGTTTTGCAGATGAGGAAAATGAATCCCAGACTGGTAAAGAAATAGATCCCAGCCCAACAAGCTAGTAGGTGGTGGGGCCAGTATTGAAACTCAGGCCTGTTTGAGTCCATCTGTCCAGAAAAGCCAGCAGAGCCCATATGATGAGGGAGCCTTCAGCGCCAACTTACAGTCTTAGCTTTATCCAGCAGACAATGAGGAGCCAAGAGCCAGTGAGCCAAAGAGATTGGTGCTGAAAGGTGAACTTTAGGGGGGCTAAAAATAAAAGAGAAGGGAGTTGTCAGAAGGAGAAGCAGCAGGAGCCTGTCCTTGGTAAGAGACTGGACTGTCACATTTTCCTCATGACAACCTTAAGAGTTGTGGCATTTTCATCACGTTGTAGAGAAGAGGAATGGAGAACTAAGGCTCGGGGCTTGAGACATGGGTCATGTGATTTCAGTGTGTCTTTGGAACAGTACGTCAGAGGGATCTCCAAGTTGGAGAAGGGTGTGTGCCCGTATGCGTGTGTGTGTATTCAAGCATGTGCTGCTTGTCTGCCGGGTGGACCACAGTGCCTTCCCCTCCTGTCATCTTTCCTTCTCATCTCTTCCTGATCCCTTTCATTCCTGGATTCCATATTTCTTACAGTCTCTGAACTGAGGAGTCTGGGAATGGGATGTTGCCATTTCCTTGTCTGTCCCCAGAAAAGTTGCCTTTCCATTTCTGAAGCATCTGATCCCCTCCCAGCCCTACTGTCTATCCTTTTACTCCATGATACTGTAGCCCCACGTCAGTGACTGTCATATGCAGACCGGCCCCTTAGAAATGAGATGTAGGGGCTGGAGAAATGGCTCAGCGGTTAAGAGCACTGCCTGCTCTTCCAAAGGTCCTGAGTTCAATTCCCAGCAACCACATGGTGGCTCACAACCATCTGTAATGAGATCTGGTGCCCTCTTCTGGTCTGCAGACATACACACAGACAGAATATTGTATACATAATAAATAAATAAATAAATATTTTTTTTAAAAAAAGAAATGAGATGTAGAAGCAATTAACAAGATCCCCATTGCTCTTATTTCTGTTTTGATTGTTTGCTGGGCATTTGGTGTATGTTGTAGATTTTGCAACAGTCCTGGGAGTTGGCAGCATGAGCCCTTTTTTACAGATGAGGTAACAACTCCCAAGAGGGGCAATACAATATCCAAAGGGCACATAACTAGAAGCACATGTAAAACCTGGGTTTAGACCCAGGTCTCCCTTCCCTTCCCTCTCCTCTCCTCCCCTCCCCTCCCCTCTCCTCTCCTCCCCTCCCCTCCCCTCCCCTCCCCTCCCCTCCCCTCCCCTCCCCTCTCCTCTCCTCTCCTCTCCTCTCCTCTCCTCTCCTCTTCTTTCTTCCTTATCTTTCTTTATTTCCTCTTCCTTTTGTGGTTCTGGGAGTGGAATCCAGGGCCGTGATGTGATAGGCAAGCACTCTACCATTGGGCTCTATCCCTGACCCACGAACCCAGGTCTTTTTGCTTCTAACGCTGTGCACTTCCCATGCTGGATTTCTAAGCATCATTCTTGGTTTTGCTGACCTGGAGTCTTAAGGAAATACAAGTCTATCCTATACGGACAAAATGGATTTCTAGCACAAAACCTGGAAGGACTGAGTCTGAGACCTGAAACTCTAAAAACTCCTGATTCGGGTCCTGACTGTATTTTATACCCAGTTGTGTGACCTCAGTCTGCGTATCTAACTTCTCTGAGGTTAAGTTCATTTTTAAACTGCCACTTCTGCAGAATTGTTGCAGGGGTTCGATGAGATGATACATACAGAGTTCTAGCAGAAAACAGGTTGCTGTTATTATTTATAGGAAAATGAAGGTTGGGCACCTGTCAGAATAAAACAATTGTGTTTCTGTACTGTGAAGATGACCCTAAGATTAAGGCTGGGTTGGGGAGGGCTATCCACAAGGGTACCAGCCATAGGCTCCTTGGAGACTGTGTTGGCTGTGGCCCTGGATAATGTGTCACACTGGCTTCCCCATTTGGACCCCATCCTAGCCCAACCTCCCAGTTCTGGCCCTTCATGTATCTCCCCTTCTCTGCAAACTAATGTCTCTGCCTCTCTCTGTCACCCCTGCCTGTGGCCTCTACCCTGCCCTTCCTGGCCCCAGGGAAGAGGAGGAGGAGGAAACTGAGGAAGAGGAAGAGGAAGACGCTCACCAGTTCTGCTGTCCGGCCTCCGAATGCAGTAGTCCCTCCTCTCGGTAACTGAGAGGACAAGGGCCATTTTCTATGCAGAAGCAAAAGCCTTAACCAGCCCCCAACCCCTGCCTCTGTGGATCCCTCATGGGACCCTGTCCCCCTGCTTCAGGAACCAGATGGGCAAGCATCATACTTTCTTCCCTGACCTCCTTCTTGGAATTTCTCCCCACCCCTGCTGTCTCCCTTAGGCTCTAGCCCTTGAATTAAAGAGCTGGAGTCCTAGATTTTACTAAGATGTGGGAGAAGCAGAGCTTGGAGCTTGAAGCTTGGAACCTGGACCCTCTTGCACCCATACCCCCACTTCCCAGGCACCCTGGAGCCTGTTACTACTGGAGAGGTCTCCAAATGACACCCCAAGGACCTACCTCTGTTCTCTGTGAGCACAAACAGAGACGCAGGGTGCCTAGGGCTCCGAGGACCAGACGGGTGCAGGAACCCAGCCTGCCTAGTTCCCCGTCACTCATTCCCTTGCTGTGGCCATAGCTGCCATTTTCTCCACTGCTTGAAGGCCTCACCTCATACCCTCTCCCCAACCCCATCATGCCCATAGTGCTCTGTAAACATGGTCAGGAGGGAAAGGCCTTTCAGCATGTGTGTTGCTATGTATAAAGAAATTTCCATCAATAAAAGCTGATCTCTTCTCTCTGTCTGATGTATGTTCCACCCCACCCCATCTCCCTGTCTCCATTCCCACCAGAACTTTGCCTTCTTTCCTCTCCGGGGCGGGTAATGGGCTGGAAGACAGAGTAGGGTCTGATTTGTGGCACTGTCAACACTTAAAAGTCATTCAATAAATAAATGTGTGAATGCCTCCCAGCATGAACACACCTGTTACTGTCTTCAGGGCACTAGCCAAGGGCATCTTTGAAATGGCTAATCTTGGACATAGCCCTTGACTTCTGACATATATGTATATGTATATGTATATATACATATATATAGTCTCCATCCCATGGAGAAGGTGGTTTGCCTAGGGTCACTAGCGTTCTTCCAGCTCTGATGTTCTGAATCTGAGCTGCTACCACTATTTTAAGAAGCTGTAATTATGACCTTTGAAAATATGACGATTTGGGGACATATTTCATGCAATTCTATGATTTCATGAAATTCTATGATTTTTCTTTCTACAATTTTATGATACTTGGATTCTCCAATCCTATGATCTTAGATTTCATAATTCTAACATTCAAAAATTCTGATGATGTGATTTTAATATTAGGAGTCCTTGTTTCCGATATTGTAACGTTAGGATCTCTGAGAGGAAGCCATTTCTCCAACATGATTTGTAAACATTTCTTTCACTTGGCTGGAAGTGAAGACTCTTCAAAGCAGTGGTTCTCAACCTGTGAGTCACCTAAGAGCATTGGAAAACAGAGATATTTACATTACAATTCCTAATAGTAGCACAATTACAGCTAGGAAATAGCAACGAAAATAATTTCATGGCTGGAGTCCCCACAACATGAGGAGCTCTATTAAAGGGTGGCAGCATAGGAAGGTTGAGGACTACTGCTTTAAAGGGTGCTATGGGGAAAGAAGACAGCGGCCCTTATGGATCTGAGCTCCCCCTTCCACGATGTGTTTATATTAGGAAACGGAAAGGTCAGTGGGGAATGGTAGGATCCAGCAGGGCTTGCTGGAGGATGAAGGCTAAGAATTGGGTCTCAAGTATTGGCAAAGATTTGATTAGATGACAAGAGGTAAGAAGACATTTCAGGGAATAGAATAGGGACCATATGGGGAAAATGCCCACCGGGGTGCTCCAGGGTCAAGTTGAGGAATGGTGAGTAATTGCTGTGTTCAAATGTCTCTCCAGGGTGTGTGAGTCTAGGTGACATGTAACTGGGAGAAGGAGATCATCTATGCTTTGTTTGAGTGGAAATAGAAGGAAGTGGGCAGGGGTACCTGAATGAAGGAAGAGGGTAAGTCAATGACAGATGGTCATCTTGGGAACTGTAAGAGTGGTAACTCCTATTTAGACAACTGAATTGGCTCGATCCAACAGGGTCTGTGCTGTGGGAAGGAGCAGACTTAATATTTGTTCTGAGAAAAATCTACCTCCATGTGTCTGTGCATCTGTGTGTGTGTGTGTGTGTGTGTGTGTGTGTGTGTGTGTGTGAGAGAGAGAGAGAGAGAGAGAGAGAGAGAGAGAGAGAGAGAGAGAGAGACTGCACAGGTCTCACAGTAGTGAGAGTCTGTGTGAGGTTTTACTTTTCTAAGGAATTCTGAACATATAAGGTTTCCGACCAGAAAGTCTCTATGTGTATGCCTAGTGAATGTAATCATAAGGGTGAGATATGGTTGACTTTTAAACATGGCGCTGTTGCTCTTGGGGTAAGTTTATCAGTTTATCAGGCAGATAGTTACACACATACAGACATATGTTACCTGCAGATTTAGGGAACAAGGTGACTGAGCAATGGATGTATGCTAGGTCCTGACCTGGGCATGGTAACTCCCATGAAAGTGAATCACGCCAGACCACTACTCTTGGAAAAGAGACCTGGCGATCAAGAGTGTGCAGTGCGTACTTCAAGAGAGAATTACGTAAGCTGGTGGTAAGGGTCACCAGGAGATGGGTGAGAACGAGACACAAAGGAGACAATACCTGATTTTGTTGGGTTCTGGGCGGGTGAGAGTGAGTCAGAATTGAATTGGCTAGAAGATCTGCCTGCTCAGGGTACACAAAATGAAGATGAGCTCATCTAGGACAGCTAAGTCCAAAGGTGAAATGAAGAAAAGACATTTTGGGCAGGAAAAAATAAAGCAAGTCTGTGTGTGAAAGCCCAGAAAGATGATGGATGAGCTTGCTATAGAGGAATTGCAAGTAGCCTTTTGTTCCCTGTTTGGAACATACAGGCCAGAGTGAGAGGCAGTAGGAAGTGCTGGGGTGGGGGCAGCCTGGATCTTTGTAGCACAAAGTGCACCTTTTGCGTAGGAAATAGGGAAGTTTTCAAGAGAGACTCAACTTTCACTGCCCAGGCTTCACCTGGATCTGGGATTAGATGGTTCTTAAAACTTGTTTGTAAAGTTTGCTCCAGCTCTGTGGATCTCATGTACAAATACATGAGTCATTGTTCTTAAATGGAGGAGCTTTTCCCATCTAACTTCAGGCTTTCCTGCTTTCACAAATACTTAACTGATGTCTAGTCCCTTGTGTGAACTGGAGAGATGGATGGCACAGGGACTCCACAGTGGAAGGACTCACGACAGGAAGAACGTGAGCTCTGTATGCAGACTTACTGTTTTCTGTGTGTGGAGGTAGGAATTGAACCCAAAACCTGGAGATGCTAGGCAAATGCTCTGCTCCTTAGCCATACTGCCTGCCTCGTGTGTTCAGATATGGTTTGAGTCTTGGCTCCACCACTACTTACAGGAGACTTTTTTTACAACTGAGTTCATGTCTCTGTACCTCAGATTTCCATCTATGCTATATCCCCTTCAAGGAGAAAACCCAGAATTTGCACAGTTGCTAGACCTAGTGAAAAGAATAAATAAGTTACGACTAATATGTTTCTAAGGTTACGAATGAGCAGATCCAGGATTACAACCCAGGTCTTTGGGCTCCTGGAATCTGCTTTCCCACTGGTTTACCTGCTCAACCCTCAGGTTAGTAGTTAGCTAATCGGGATGAATTTGGGATTGGATTGGACTGGACAGCAAAAAAATCTTGCAGAAGAGCTTTGAGAAGCAGTCGCCGCTGCTCCTTGGTATCCCTTGCCACTCTGTTAGCGCCAACCTCCTTGCCCAGTCTTTTCTCTCTAGAACCTAAAGCCATTGGCTCCATCTCCATACCCTCACCTCCTTGTTTTCTTGTCTCTCACTTCAAGTCCCTTCTCTTTCCAACCTAAGTTGTCATGGGTATAGTTTTCAGCAACCTTGCTTTCCTCTTGCCCTCATCTTATGGTATCCATAGCAACAGTCTCCATTCATTTCCATGGCAACTGCATTCTGATCCCATTCCCTGCTGAATTCCTGGCTCTGGGCAGTACCAATAAAGAGAAGGAGGGAGAGAAGATATCCCCACAGTAAACAGTAGTAGTATCTGGGAAGGGTCAGTGCCCAATCCTTTGTCGTGGTCAGGCCAGCCTCGAGTCCCTAGAAAGCATCCTATCCTGCTTCTCCGTATCTTAGAGCCTTGACTTACAAAATTCCCTTACTTTCATCTCTCCTAGTTCCTCTTAGGCAAAGCACAGTCCATGAGCTTCCTCTCCTAGGAAGACTTCAAG
Source organism: Microtus pennsylvanicus (assembly GCF_037038515.1). Taxonomy (NCBI): domain Eukaryota; kingdom Metazoa; phylum Chordata; class Mammalia; order Rodentia; family Cricetidae; genus Microtus; species Microtus pennsylvanicus. The sequence goes on along the minus strand of NC_134601.1, from coordinate 127,168,009 downwards.
ACAGCAGGAGGGCCAGCTCAGGCTTTGGGTCTGAATCCGCATCCTGCCATTACTAGCTCTGTGACCTTTGTCAGTTAGTTTCCTTCTTAGAGATGTTTTCTTCCTCTGTAAAACAGGAATCCTAATTCTCCCCTTGTGTTTGCCATGCAGATTAAATAATGTGTGGAAAATGCCTGACACACGGTAGGTGCATAGTTAAGTGCTAGTTTATTTTTATTCTGCTCAGCCACCCCCAAGCAGAAGGAATCTCTCTCCTTTACTCCCCCATCACTTCCTGTATTCCCCAGCCTTGATAACTTTCCACTTTGTTCTGTGGTTATTTGTGTAGCGTGGCTTATTCTCCCCCTCTGCAAAGAATGCTCTCATTTCCCCCTACAGAACAGGCCAGCAGGCAGTGTGTGTTTGTGTCTACATGTATTCATGTCTACTTCCGTGTGCCTATGGATGTGTCTGTGATGTTATACTTATCCGTGTGTGTGTGTGTGTATGTGTGTGTGTTGTGTACGGGGGCAGTTTTCAGGTGATTGGCATGTCACTAAAGTGTTTTAGTGTTTAGGGGCTCTGGCTTGAGGGGTTCCACACCTCCAGATTCTTCAGCAGTATGGATGATAGCAGGAGCAACCCTTCAAGCAATTTTCATTTTTTTGGCCAGTCTCTCCAATGGGAAGCTGCGCTGCCACCCCACGACTCCTGCCACTGTTCCCTTTGTAATCAAAATGGGGCTAGTTCTCAAGAGAGGAATTACCAAGGAGCAGAGAGCCTGGAGCAGCACAGGGCTGGGGGTAGGAGAGGCACTGAAATCTCATTAGAGGGCAGTATCATCTCTGAGTTTGCATTCTGGCCTTCTTAGTAGCTATGTATGACCGTGAGTTACAGTTATATCAACTCTACCTTTCTGCACTATGAAAGGGGCTAACAGTGGCTGTCGCAGGGGGGCAGAGATGGCTGCAGAGCCCTGCATTACCATGAAGGAGGGGGCATGTCTGTAAGGTAACCTGTGTGAAGGAGGAAAGCTGGTGTGGAAGGGCACACCTGAGCTAAATACTGAAGCGTGAGCAGAAGGTAGCCAGGTTTAGGTGTGGTATACAGCTCAGGCCAAGTAAGGAAGATGGAGGTTGTTCTATTGATGATAAGTTAGGTTCCATCCTTTCTGTGTTCATCTCAATCAGATCAAAAACCAAAATCTTTATGATAGGCTCAATGTCCCTTGTATTATTTTGCTTTTTGTTGCTATAATAAAACACAAAGCACAAGCAACTTGGGGAGAACAGGGTTTATTTCCTCGTAGACTTCCAGGCAACAGTTCATTATTGAGTGAAGTCAGAGCAGGACCTCGGGGCAGAAACCTGGAGGCAGGACCTGAAACAGAAACTGGCTTGCTGTCCATGGCTTGCTCTGCCTGCTCTCTTATACACCCCAGGACCACATGCCCAGGGTGGCACCATCCACAGTGGGCTAGGTTCTCCCACATCAGTCATCAACCAAGAAAATGCCCACATATATGCCCACACGCCAGTCTGATAAGGGCAAATCCTCAGCTGAAGCTCCCCGTTTCCAGGTGACTCTTTTCTTGTGTCAAGCTGACAAAAACTAAGTAGTACAATTCTCGCCGCCCGTCTTAGATCTCTCATTACTGTCTTGTTCACTGTGTTCTGGCAATACTGTCTTTTTTGTTGATCTTTAAGCGTGTAGACATGTTGTACTGACTACTCTCTTGCCTAAGACAGTGACACAGCTCACTCCCTCGTCTCCATCAGGGTTCTGCTTCTATGGCATTCCCTCTACCCTGGGCTTTCCTGGACACCACATCTAAAATAACACATTTGACTGGGTTTATGGCTCAGTGGAAAGAGTTTACTGGACCTGCGTAATTCGCTGAGTTCTATCCCTAGCCTGTCTCTGCTGTGTCTTTGTGTCTCTGTCTGTATCGCTCTCTTTCTCTTTTACACACATGCACACATGATTAAAACAACACCTCTTTTTTTTTAGTAGTTTGTTGAGACAGGGTTTCTCTGTGTAATAGTCCTGGATGTCCTGGAACTCGCGCTGTAGACCAGGCTGACCTCGAACTCACAGAGATCCACCTCTGCCTCCCTAGTGCTGGGATTAAAGGCGTGCGTCACCACCACCCAGCAAAACAGCACCTTTTTATACTCTGCTTTATTGTCCATCTTTAACACTTAGCTCTACTTGAAATGATAGAGATTTGCTTCTTCCCTCCTTCCCTCCCTTTCTTCCTCCCTCCCTCCCTCTCTCCCCCTGCCTCCCTCCCTCCCTCCCTTCCTTCCTTCCTTCCTTTTGTCTGTTTTCCTCACTATAATATTACCATCCTGAAGAAATAATTTGATGGCTTTGCTTTTTAATTGATTTCCGGTGCTTAGTGCTGTGCACAACACGTGGAAAGTGCTTGGTTATTGTTTATTGAGTGAATTATAGGGAGCTGTGGCAGGGTTTGATGAGAAAGCAAGATGGGCTAATTTGTATGTTTCAACGTTCTCACTCTCCACAGGTTAGAGAACAGATTTGCAAATAAGACTGGAGTGTGTGGTATAGATTCGAGTGAGAGTCTTATTGGAGCAGCCGCCAAGAGTACTCATTCACTGATTCCCTCATACCAGAAACACCTTCTCTGGTCTAGGCCCCATACCCTTTGCCAGCCAGATAGGAATTTACCAAATTTTCTTCCTATGCTGAAAGTCGTGCACTCTTTGCCAAAGCTAATCTGTGCCAGCAGTCTGTGTCCCGTGCAAAGGTAGGGGCTCTGAGTGAGGTCAAGGTCAGTGGTCATTTCTGGCTAGTGGCAAGATGCAGGTGGCATCTCAGTAGATTCATAACTTGAATCTTAACAGAACTAGCATGTGGGGCATTTCTCAGATTGCACTAGCAGAAATGATGGGGATGGCCTTGGGAGTGGAAGATAGTATATGAGCAGTTTGGGAGGTAAGGGGCTGAGGAACATTTGAGAAAAACAGAATCTGGGCCTGGGTGGATTAGATGAGGGGCAGCTTAATGACTGAGAACGTGAACAGCCGGGCGGTGGTGGTGCATGCCTTTGATCCCCACACATGGGAGGCAGAGGCAGGCGGATCTCTGTGAGTTCGAGACCAGCCTGGGCTACAGAGAATGTGAACTCTGAAATCATGCCGCTTGGATTTGAATCCTGCTTGTATTGTTGGTAGCTATCCCCACCGGGCTTTGTTTTCTATATAAATAAAGACAAATAACAACTTTATAGGATTGTTAGAAGGAACAACCATACTGAGTATGAAGTGGTGAGAACCTAAATACTAAGTATTCTAGAAGCATTCATCGTCTGTTGAACCTTGGAGAGGGCTTCAATGCCAGAGTGATTGGGAATTGGACTACTAACTCATAGACAGTGAAAACTGTGGATGTTTTGTGGATAGAGGAGGTGGTCGAACAAAGCTGGGTTTGAAGTGTGTACTGATAAGGGAGAGGTTTGAGAAGTTGGTGAGTGGGATCCTGCCATCCTGAGAGAGACAGGAGGAGTATCTATGATACTGGGTTGGGTCTGACTAGTGGAGGGTGGCATCAGGGGTCTCCGGGGTTTGAGAGGAAGGAGAACTTGGAGTGGAAAGCAGTCCTTGTTCTGACTAGTACTTGGAAGGGTAGAGGATGACAGTGAGCGAGAGTTCCCACCAGGGCCGAGCCCAGCTCTGCTGCCCTGACCTGAAGCACAGGGAGCTGGCAGGCCCCAGACAGCTCAAGATCTTGTGCTAGTAGGTAACCAGTTCCACCTAGCCAACTTGCCCTAGCCTTGCACCCTGACCTCTGCCAAGAGAGGCTGAGGAGAGGCCCTTTAATCGTTTTACTAGCCAGGAGCTTCTACAGCCTATAATACTTTCCTTAGATTAAAAAAAAAAATCATTCTTTTAGCCCAGCCACACCCATTCTCCCACAACCTCCTCCACCCCTCAGCCTTCCTGGTTCTCCCCACCTCTGTGCTCTTCACCATGCCCTGGAGCTCTGCCGCCACCTGGGTTCCCTGGCAGCCTGGTTGCCATGGCACTGTGGGAGCAGGTCTGGCAGAACAACAGCTCTAGGTAACCCCAGCAGGCAAGACCTGGGACCCAGCTCCAGCCACCTTTCTGCTTGAGAACCCCCTGCCCTCCTCCCCGAGCTGAGCAGAGGAGGACATGAGGAGAAAAAGGAAGCTTCCCCGCAGGGCAGCTCTTTACCTGTGAGGATGCTGAATGGGAGGCACTTCCCACTGTGGCCCAGCCTGTGCCTTCACCCTGCCCTCTCACCAGCAGCAGCAGCAGAAGCAGCAGAAGCAGTAACAGCAGCCGCAGCACCAGCAGCAGCCTGGGAACCCTGGGAACTGGCCAGGCCTGGACTCCAGGCTGCTAAGGGCAGGGGCAGGGCACAGGGGCAGGGCTGGGTGGGGGAGGAGATAACCTGGATGGGCAGGGTACAGGAATCATCAAAGAGGGCTGGAAGGGGGCTATATGTCAAGGAAACTGGTCTGGGGTAGTTCTGGGAAATCACTGCATGGGGTTAGGAGGGGCTAGAGCTGGGGGGAGAAGAGGTCTAGGGAGGGGGCAACTAGGCCATCAGGAGAGGGAAGATTTGAGATTGGAGCTACTAGGGACAGGAGCGGGAGGAGACTAGGTGTAGGGTTGTGACTGGACCAAATTGTGAGGAGTCTGGTTAGGCCTGAGAACAAACTGAGAAAACCCCTTGAAGGAATGGTGTCTCAGAACGAAGTTATGGAGACGGGGCTCTAAAGGAAAGGAACTGAAGGTCTCTTAAATGTTCGGGTCCCTAGGTATCTAAGGAAATGTGAGAAGGTGGGGTTGGGGCAAGATCTAGTGTACTTGCTCAGTTGGGCCTAGCAAGCCTCTCTCCTGTTGCCACATCCTGGCTCATTTTATCTCATCCCCACAGTGTGGAGGGTGATGCCCCAGGCAGTGACCTGAGCACAGCGGTTGATAGTCCTGGGAGCCAACCCCCCTACCGGCTGAGCCAGCTACCCCCCACCAGCAGCCACATGGGAGGCCCCCCTGCTGGGGTGGGCCTTCCTTGGGCTCAGAGGGCACGCCTCCAGCCAGCCAGTGTCGCCCTGAGGAAGCAAGAGGAGGAGGAGATAAAGCGCTCCAAGGCCCTGTCAGACAGCTATGAACTCTCCACAGACCTGCAGGACAAGAAGGTGCAGAAGAGATGCTCCGGTTGAAAATGGGAGTGGGATACAAAGAGAGCTGAAGGAGGGGCGTTGGGGTGTGGTACTTGAGGGTGGTATTCAGGGAGGAACAGTAAGGTTGGGCCTGGAGAAGACTGGCTCCAGGACCTGTCATTCACATTCACTGCACATACATTGAGTCTTCTCTTCACTTAGCAGACATTATTGCGCTCCAATAATGGGGTCCAAAAGATGAATGCGACCTGCATCCAGCCTTCAAAGGCATGCAGTCTAAGTGGGGAGGCACACACATAACTTGGCAATTTCACAGTGTGATGCAATACACTGTCTGGAGGGGCTGGGGTGGGGAGAAAAGGGAGGGAGGGAAGGGAGAACAGTATACAAGATTTCAGAAAAATAGAGCCTGGAAGGGCAGTTATCAACACGTTAATTATGACTATGCCTAGATGTTTGGGCTGCAGGTGAACCCTCCCTCACGCCCTCCTGTCTTTCCTTCCATCCTGCTTTTCTCTTACTCTGATTCTCTTTCTTCTTTCTTCAACGTCCTACTTTTCATTTATTGTTTCCTTTCTTTCATTTTTTTTGGTTTCTCTAAGCTTTTTCTGATTTCAAATAATATACATTTCTTTTTTTTCCCTCTGTGATTACATACACCTTGGGATTATAAGTGAGAAAACACTGGGCACACAGCCTGTCATGACTTCTTCCAGCAGTTAGTTGTGACTTGAGCGGGGTATGGTTGAGGACCAAGGCCATGAGGCTCTGGCAACTTTCTGAACTTGTTCCTCTGACAGGTGGAAATGCTGGAGAGGAAGTATGGGGGCTCCTTCCTGAGCCGCAGGGCTGCCAGGACCATCCAGACAGCTTTTCGCCAGTATCGTATGAATAAGAACTTTGAGCGGCTGCGAAGCTCAGCTTCAGAGAGCCGCATGTCCCGCCGCATCATCTTGTCCAACATGCGGATGCAGTTCTCCTTTGAGGAGTACGAAAAAGCACAGAACCCTGCATACTTCGAGGGCAAGCCTGCCTCACTGGACGAGGGTGCCATGGCTGGTGCCCGGAGCCACCGGCTTGACCGGGGTCTCCCCTATGGAGGCTCCTGTGGTGGGGGCATCGATGGTGGTGGAAGTTCAGTCACCACATCTGGAGAGTTTTCTAATGACATCACAGAGCTCGAGGACTCCTTCTCCAAACAGGTCAGGAGCCCTGAAAGGGGCCTTTCTTCTCCATTCCCAGGCTCTGGCTGCTTCTCCTACTTCTTTATCTATTTTCCAAACTGCAAGAATTTGCACTACTGAGCACTTAATAGCAACAAACAGCAGTGATTTTAATTGAGACTTTGAGAGTGGTGAGAGAGAATTGTTAACATGAGAAAAAATTACAGCTGAGTGTTTACCTGTAATTGAAGCATTGGCAGAACTGAGGCAGGAGGACTAGGAGCACCTATGTTAAAAAAAAAAAAAACAAAACACCAAAAAACCCCTAAGGCAGTAATGTAATTCAGTAGTAGGAGCATTTATCTGGCATGTCCCAGGTCCTGTGTTTCATATCCAGTACTGTTAGGGAAAAAAATTATGCTGCTAAAACAAGCATGTTAGGATATGGGTTCCAATAAGATGGCTCAGCGGGTGAAAGCGCTTGCTGCCAAGCTTGCTGCCCTAAATTTGGTCTCCAGAACCCCTACTGTGGAAGGAGAGAACAGATCGTTTATTTTGATTATTTTTATGTTTGTGTATCTGTCGTGTGTGCCAGGTGTGTACAGTTGCCCAAGGAGGCTAACAAAGAATGTCAGGTTCCCTGGAGCTAGAGTTAAAGACGGTTATGAGGTATCTGGCATGGGTACTGGGAACCAAATTCCAGTCTTCTGCAAGAGCAGGTATATATTCTCAATCACTGAGCCATTTCTCCAGTCCATAAAAACAGATTTATAAAAAGATTTATTTATTTTCCTTTATATGTTTGGGTGTTTTGCCTACGTGTATGTATGTGTACCATGTGCACACCTGATACCTGTCGCATTCAAAAGAGGGTGTCTGATCCCATGAAACTGGAATTATGAATGATAGTGAGCCACCCACCCATGGGTACTGGGAACTGAACTTGGGTCCTGTAAAAGACTAATGAGTGCTCTTAACTGTTGTGCTGCTAGTTTTATATCAACTTGACAGATAGAGTCATTTCAGAAGACGAAACCTTAGTTGAGAAAATGCCCATATCAGATTGGTCAGTGGGACCACCATGGCACCCTCGTCCAGTGAGGCATTTCCTTGATTGATGAGTGGTATTGGAGGGCCCAGCTAACTGTGGGCTGTGCCACCCCTGGGCTGGTGGTCCTGGATACTATAAAAAAGCAGGTTGAGCCAGGAGGTGGTGGCGCACGCCTTTAATCCCAGCACTCAGGAGGCAGAGGCAGGTGGAACTCCGAGTTCGAGGCCAGCCTGGTCTACAGAGTGAGTTCCAGTACAGCCAGGGCTACACAGAGATACCCTGTCTTGAAAAACTAAACCAAACCAAACAAATGAACAAAAGAAAGAAAGAAAGAAAGAAAGAAAGAAAGAAAGAAAGAAAGAAAGAAAGAAAGAAAGAAATCTGAGCCAGTCATGGGGAGCAAGCCAATAAGCAGCACTCCTCCATGGCTTTTACATTAGCTCCTGCCTCGAGTTTCTGGTCTGACTTCCATGGATGATGGACACAATGTAAAATGAAATAAACCCTTTCCTCCACAAGTTGCTTTTGCTCATAGTTTTATCACAGCAATAGAAACCCTAACTAAAATAGAAATTGGTACAAGGTTCATTGGATATTGCTGTGACAAACGTGACCATATTTTCGGGAGGATTGTAGAAGGACTTTGAAACTTTGGGCTAGAAAAGTAACAACAGATGAGCCAGTGCTCTCTCCAGCCCTAAGAAATGATTCTTGAACGTTTTCCTCTCACCTGCACGTATGCACATGTGCATGTACATGTGCACACTCACACACGTGCACACGCACACACTCACACACCTCAAGTGCAATAAAGCAATAAAAATGAGTATATAGAACAAATAAGAAAACAAAAGGTTCCCACTGTTTGAAATTCGATATAATAGCAAATAAAGGGTTTACTGACAGACAGTACCTGCTCGATGCCAAGTACTCTGTATACTTCACAACAGATCTGTGAGGTAGAGGACACTAGGCTGAGACTTGAACTCTGGTCCATGTTTTCCAGGATCTTCCAGTCTGGTAGACAGTAGAAGACATATAGGTGCATGGTCATCTCCTAAAACAGAATGTGTTCAGAACCAGAAGGGATTCTGGGAGGCCCAGAGAAGTTTCTTGGAGAAAACATCATTGTAACTAGGCCTGACAGGACCGAAAAGATGTAGCTAGTTAGAGATGTTGAAGGGGGCATTGTTTGCTCAGGTATTGATTGCATCAGCAAAAACCATGGAGCTAGGAATGGGTATGGCAGTGAGTGGAATGGGAGGTCGTTCTAAGCTGAGGATATTTTAGCATGGCTTCCCGGGAGAAAATCCCAGTTGTGCCAATTCCCAGCTGTATGACCTTCTGAGCAACAAAAAGGAGACAAAGCTTTCTTTTTAGTGCTGTTTTAGAGCTGTGGTGAAAAATGCATCTCAACCAGGTACCACAGGGAAAGCACCTGGCATGTGGTAACTGCTAAGTTAGTTGTTTTTTTTTCTCCTAAAACTGAGGAGGTGCTTGGTTGAAATTGTTGAGTGAATGAAGCTTTATAAAAGAAATCCCTGTGACCTAAACTCTGTTATCTGACCCTATCATTGGCCTATGCATGCTTCTCTGAGGCTAGCGAACAGATGGAGGGATGGAAAGAGGCAGAAGGGAAGAGCTGTATCACCCTCCCATTCATTTCTATGATAATTAAGCACCTTTTCTGTGTCAAGCAGTAGCTGATCTAAAATAGAAACTCAGCTTGCACCTATTCCTCAAGGGGAGAATAGAGAACAGGAGAATACCACCTGATGGAAGATGCAGAAGAACCAGGCCTAATCCTAGCACTCCATGCTGTCTACATCAGGGGTGGGGAAAATGTATTACTTACCTATTTCTGTACAGTGAACTACCCCAAAATTTAGTAACTCTAAAGTGACCTTAGGGGCCAGTGAGTTTTCTGTGCAAACCTGTTGACTAGAATTCAATCCCTGGAGCCTATGTAAGGTAGAAAGAGGAACCAGTGCCACAAAGTTGTCCTCTGACCTTTACATACATGCTGTGGCTTACATGCCCACACCCATATAATATGTGCTTACAGACACAGTGATAATACATTTTTAAACAAATTTTAAAAAACTGACATTAGAACTGAGCTGAATAGAGTCACATTGAATAGCCTATGTTGGCCTCAAACTTGAGGTCCTCCTGGCTTAGCCTCTGGAGTGCTATAATTACAGGTGTGTAACACACACACACACACACACACACGCGCGCGCGGACTGCTATAATTACAGATGTGTACACACACATACACACACACACACCAAGAAACATTTATTATGCAGTTTCTGAGGGCCAGGAAACTGTGAGGGGCGTGGCTTGATGATTTGCTTCCGGGTCTCTCTGGAGGCTGCTCTCAAGCTGTGTAGGACACAGTCTCAGAAGACTGGACTGGGACTGGCAGGGTAACTCCTTTGCTGGCAGTTCCTCTCAGGACTGTTCACAGTGTGGCTTCCCTTGGGCGAGGAGTCTGAAGGAGAACAAGTCAAAGGGAACATGCAAGACAGAATTTGTAATATTCGACAGTCTCCTTATAGAAATACCATACATCTATTGTGAGCCACACAGACCAATTCGGGGGCAGTGTGGTATCTAAGATTATGAATGCCAGGAGAAAGAGGTCATTAGGGGCCAGTTTGGAAGCTAGGTGTACAGGGAGGTAGAGTTACTAGGTGTAGTTCAGATTCTCAAGAGTAAATATTGTGGATTTCTTAAGAGATATTGACACAGAGAGCCCTGGGAGGAAGCTGAGATTTGGGGCTTTCCCTGCATGGGAGTTGAGATGGTATTGACAGAGGTAAGAGTGTGGCTTGAACAGGGGGGAGGTAGTATTTAACTTGGGTTGACATGAGATTGACATACTGAAGTGTCCAAAAAGGCATCTTGTCATTGTTAGTCCTAGCCCTGTGAACTCACAGTGACTTCCGGGGAGTTATTTTGTAAATTATTAAGAACCTATGAGTTTCTTTGCAAAATAAAGGGATGGACAACACACAATGAACACAGCAGTATTTTTGTAGACTTCTTGTCTCATATTGCTCTGTTTGGTCTTTTTTTTTTTGTCTAACTGGTCTTTTGCTTGTATATTATGGTTTCTGATTTTGTGTTTTTATGGGCTTTGATTGGGCATGTGTGTGTTTCTTGTGCTTTTTCTTTGTTTTTTAAAATTATTTTTCTGGTGTGTTTGTTTTTTGGTTTTCTAAAGAGAGAAAGAAGGCATGGAGTTGGGTGGGTAGGGAGGATCTGGGAGGAGTTGGCGAGGGGAAACTGTGATCAGATGTATTGTGTGAAGATAAATTTATTTTCAATAAAAATATACATACATATGAAATAATAATAAGTGGCTGGAGAGGTGGCAGGTTTGATTCCCAGCACCACATGGTCATTCATGGCCCTGTATAACTCCAGTTTCAGGGAATTTGATACCCTTTTCTGGCCTCCACTGACACCAGGCACACATGTGGTATATAGACATACATGCAGGCAAAACACACTTACACACAAAATTAATAAATAAATTTTTTAAAAGTTTAAAATAAAGAGCCTGTGGGCTGGGAAGGGGGGACCCAAGCACTTGTGTTCTTAGCTGACCCACCAGGGAGCTTTCCATGCCTTTCCTTTTCTTCTTCTCTCCTCCGATCCTTGTACCATTCCTCCCTTTATCTTTCCTCCGTTTCCCTCTTCACCTTTCACTGTGTGCAGGTTAAATCTCTGGCTGAATCCATCGATGAGGCCCTGAACTGCCACCCATCAGGGCCTATGTCTGAGGAGCCAGGGTCAACCCAGATGGAAAAGCGGGAACCAAAGGAACATCAAGAGGACAGCTCAGCCACCTCCTTCAGTGACCTTCCCCTCTACTTGGATGACCCAGTTCCTCCTCCATCACCTGAGCGACTGCCCAGCACAGAGCCCCCACCCCAGAGCCGCCCTGAGTTCTGGGCACCAGCTCCCCTCCCACCAGTTCCTCCACCGATGCCACCAGGGACCCGGGAAGATGGTAGCCGTGAGGAAGGCACTCGCAGGGGTCCTGGGTGCTTGGAGTGCCGGGATTTCCGGCTCCGGGCCGCACACCTTCCCCTCCTTACCATTGAGCCTCCCAGTGACAGTTCTGTAGACCTGAGTGACCGCTCAGATCGCGGCTCTGTCCACCGCCAGCTGGTGTATGAGGCTGATGGCTGCAGCCCCCATGGGACCCTGAAGCATAAGGGGCCACCAGGCAGGGCCCCAATCCCACACCGCCACTACCCTGCCCCTGAGGGTCCAGCTCCAGCCCCACCAGGGCCCCTGCCGCCAGCCCCCAATAGTGGCACTGGGCCCAGTGGTGTGGCTGGGGGTCGGAGGTTGGGGAAGTGTGAGGCAGCAGGGGAGAACTCTGACGGTGGAGACAATGAGAGCCTCGAGAGCTCCAGCAACTCCAATGAGACCATCAACTGCAGCTCTGGCTCCTCGTCCCGGGATAGCCTGAGGGAACCTCCAGCCAGTGGCCTGTGCAAGCAGACCTACCAGAGGGAAACAAGGCACAGCTGGGACTCACCAGCCTTCAACAATGATGTGGTACAGAGGCGGCATTACAGAATTGGCCTCAACCTCTTCAATAAGTATGTGCTCTCAGTTCTAGCCTCCTTGCCTCTTCCCATCCTGCCTAGGCACCTTGTTTGAGGACCTAGCTCCAAGCAGTGACCTTGGTTCTGCCAGCCTATCATCTGGTGAAATGGTATTTCTCCCCAGATGCCCAGGGATGAGGACTAGTAGAAGGGTGGCAGAAGGGAACAGTAGCTGTTGCCTGGAAATCTTAGCACTCAGTAGACTTTAGTCAAAGGGGTTGCCATAAGTTAGAAGACAGCCTAGTCTCTGTTGGAAGCACCAGGCCAGCTTAGGCTACAGAGTAAACCCTGTCTCAAAAGACAATTAACCAAACTAAGAAACCAAGGGGGAAAAACAAGGTTACCGAATAGAGAGACACCCCCCCACACACACATGCCCATGTTCGGGTCCTGTGCTTTCAGTATCTGTTTGTATGATCTTGAGCAAGATGGCAAGATGTTTCCCCAAAATGACTTCCAGGTGTTATCATCCCTATATCCCCCTTCCAGAGGGGAGGCCGTCTAGAATATAAAGAACCCCAGACTAAGACCCCTAATCTGCCTGTTCACTCACTGTCTAGCCTTAGGTAACCTGTGGTCCTTTTTTGGGCTTCAGGTTTTCTCATCTTTCTGTAAGTAGGGTTGTGTATTTGGCAGCAGGCTGGAATGACTAACAGTGACTAAGCTCTTTCTGAGTGCCTGGTCCTCTGCCAGGTGCTGAGGAATGGGGGTAAGAGTGTGGCATTTGATTGGAAAATAATTAGAAAACATAATATGTAATTAGACAACATTAGATATAATGGAAGGCATTTGATGTAATACCTCTCATCTTTATACTCTGTTAAACACTGCCACCTATGTTTAATTTTCACAATAACTCAGCAAGGCTGGTAGGAGTGTTCTTATTTTAGAGATAAGGAAGTGAGACCTGGAGAAATAAAAGAGGCTGTCCAAAGCCATGCAGAAGTGATTATTCAGAAACTCCGGGACATCAATGTCCAAACTTCCAATTTTTGGTTTCATGGGAGTCCTAAGACATTCAGGTTCTGCATGTGGGATAATTCCAACCCAGATGTTTTGGTCCCAGTCTCTGTAAACATTGGAGGCACCTCATCAGTAGAAAAAGCCTCAGAGGCTGGGTAGGATGTAGGACGCGGAACAAGTAACCTCGTCACTTCTTCCCTGTCCTGAGGGTTCTGAGAAGCAGTCTTGGTCTAGAGCTCAGGCCTTTTCTCAAGACAGCCTGACGGTTGCTGGGATGATCCTGACGAAAGTAGGCTCTCATTTCGATGCTTCTTTTCCTCCACCTGTGGTATGCCTCCAGTAAAAGAGGAAAGTGGTGTGAGGATGGATGGATACCTTGGAATTTTGAAACTCTGTGAGATGGAAAGTAGTTTACTCTTATGTTGTGATGTTTTTATCTGTACCCGAGAGGAGTTGGACCACATTATAGACCCTTGGCTCTCTGAAGCCTTGCTTAGTTCTAGAAATGGGACCAGGTGCAATTCTAGAGGAACAACTATCTGACCTACCTCTTCTCTTTTTGCAGGAAGCCAGAGAAGGGTATCCAGTATTTGATTGAGCGAGGTTTCCTGTCAGACACTCCTGTGGGGGTGGCTCACTTCATCCTGGAGCGGAAAGGCCTGAGCCGGCAGATGATAGGGGAATTCCTGGGGAACCGGCAGAAGCAGTTCAACAGAGATGTGTTGGAGTGAGGACCCCAACATGGGGCAGGCGGGCTAGGGATTCCTGGAAAAGGAAGGCAGGAGGGAGAAAGGGGGCAGTCTGTCTTTTTTGCTCAGATAAACTTTTTAAAACAAGATGACTAGATTTTCCTGTTTCCATACCCCTCTGCTTCTAAAGGGTCTTCTCTCTCTTGACCCTATTCCTAAAGTCTTCTAAGAGTGGCTCTCCGCAGGGTGTACTCACCTAATAGTTTGCTTTGGGCCTCAGTTTCCCATCACTGAAACGAATAGACTAATAGAAAGCATTCTAAGTGACCATGTGCCTTCAGTTTTCTTACTTCAGCTTCACTCAGTCCAGAGTTTGGAAGCATGTCAGTGGGAGTGCGGGGCTGCTTATGCAAGTAGGTGGGCCAGTGGTTTATGTAGAGAAATGAAGAGTGCCACCACCCACCCTGACTCTTTACTTTTCAGCTGTGTGGTGGACGAGATGGACTTCTCCTCTATGGATCTGGATGATGCACTCAGGAAGTTCCAATCCCATATTCGAGTTCAGGGTGAGGCCCAGAAAGTGGAGCGACTCATTGAAGCTTTCAGGTGTGCCTGCTTCTCACTCCTGAAGCTGCCCTTTTCTTCTTTGGGGCCCTATTTCCACAAGATGCTTCTCTGCATTTTAATTTTCTCCCACTAAACAGAAATGAAGGTCAGGTGTGGAGAGGGAAGAGACAGGAGGATCTCTGAGTTCAAGGCCAGCCTGGTCTACATAGTGAGTTTCAGGACAGCCAGGTCTACATAGAAAAACCCTATCTCAAAGAAGCAAACCAAAACAAAAACTAACCAAATAAGCAAAAATCCAGAAATGATAAATCTCATCTTGAGAGGCATTTGTAAGGTTTGGAGATAGTGAATATAGCTCTGATATATATTAAAGTATCTAGCTCTAGCAATTGAGATACAGGCACATTAATAAGTGCAACATCAGTAGTAAATGGTAACATTCGTGGATCTGGGTGTGTAAATCAGTGATCGAGCATTTGCCTGTTGCATGGCTATGAGTCTTTGGTTTCTGTGCCTGTACTGAAAAAAGGGGGGAGGAGGGGCTACCATTCTATGAGGTAGATTCTTCTATTGGTATTTCTATTTTGTAGATGACAAATCTCAAGTTTAGGGACATTAGAGTAAGTTAACTGAACCAGGCTTTGAACTTGCGTGTTTCTAAAGTCATGGTATCTATACTCAGCTCTAAATGCTTTGAAGATCAAACTGAGCTGGGTCTAAATCTTGCTCCACTGCTTTGGAGCATTTACAGGGGAGACGGAGGAATTGCTGAGAACTCATTTTCCATTATGGGCGAAAGATTTGCTTTGACAGATGATCTGTTTCATCCCAGCTTTACCACTCACTGGCTCTATTGCCTGGCCGAGTTACCTCACCACTCTGAACCTTCATTATATCCTGTGTAAAGCAGGACTGCTTGGGAGTTGGAGGTGTGGTTTAGTGATAGAGCAAATGCTTAGCATGCTCAAGGCCCAAGGTTCAACCTCCATTGCTACATAACCAAAGAAATGGGCACTAGCATTCATGCAGTGGTGTGATCAACTGCATGGGACAATGTACATTAAGTCTCCTGGAAAAGTTCCAAGAAGTTAGTGATTATGGTTTTTCATGATACTATTGGGGAAAATGGAAGAGGACAGACTTCAAGTACTAAGGGAGTGTTTCTTGAAGGAAAGGGATTATGATGGCAACTTGGGCAAATTGTGGGCAGGTGGAGATTGCTGGCACCTGCATCTAGACTTGACCCTTGTTGTCTCACAGCCAGCGGTACTGTGTCTGTAACCCTGCCCTTGTACGCCAGTTCCGGAACCCAGACACCATCTTCATCCTTGCTTTTGCCATCATCCTCCTCAATACCGACATGTACAGCCCCAGCGTCAAGGCTGAACGCAAGATGAAACTGGATGACTTCATTAAGAACCTGAGAGGTGAGCAGAATTTCCCATTTACTTTTCTTGTCCGCCATCAGAGAAAAGAAATTAGGGTGGGGATGGGAGTGCAGTGAGAGATCCCAGATGTCATTGTAAATTAGCCTTTGTCACTTTATCTCATGGCTGGAGGTCCCCAGGCTGTTCACTTAGCAATTCACTCCAACAGTTACTTGCCAGGCTGTGTGGGTAGCTCAGTAGCTGAGTGCTTACCTAGCATGTGCAAGGCTCTGAGTTTGATTTCCAGAACTGCAAAGACAAACCCACTCTCCGAGCAGCTATTTTCTAGGTATTGACTCAGGTTGTAGAATATGACTCTGTCTCAGAAAACAAAGAAATACAGATAGCCTGACTCTTAAACTATTTTATTCACTCACGTCCTTCACCCTTATTAGCGCTCTCCTTGTCTTTCCTACTTACACCCATAAAGACTCATTTAGATACCTTTACCTCCATTAATTTATCCATTCATTCATCCAGTCGGTCAGCCAGTTGACACTTACTGGATGTTTAATGAGTACCTAGTAAAATGAGTACCAAGGACAATGGAGGGGAGTCTGCTATAGGCTCTGTTCTTAGAGCTCTTCCATCGTGAGGGAGAGACTGCCATGTAGTGCCTAGATAACCACGATGAGACAGAAAGTGAACAGTGATGTCAAAGAGGTCAAAAGACAACCAGAATTCAAAGGAAGGAGCTCTTACCTCCTACTGACTTCCCAGAGGAGTTGTATTTTAAGGTGAGCCTTGAAATGACAGACTAAAAATAGAGGAGGGCTTACCTGGCAGAGAAAACAACAAAGGCCCAGACGGAAGAAAATGTGAGGTTGTTTAGAGATCAACTGAGATGGGCTAGATGAACACTTGGGAAGGTCAGGCGGATCCAGTCTCTGAGGTCTTCCAATGCCAGATAAATGATGCCACTTTGATCTGTGCTTTCGGTTTATTGTAACGATGTCAAGCCCTAGCTCTCACCAAAGAGCAGCCTACTAAAATGGCACAGATACTATGATTATTTCAAAAGCAATGAAAGGAGGGAAATAGAGATGGGGAGAGCAAGACAAAGTTGCTGACTGTCATAATTTATGTTGCTGGAGGCTTTAAAGCTGTCTGGCAGCTAAGATAAAAAAAAAACAGTGGGGAGAAGAATGTACTTTTAGCACTTGTGCAAGGAAGAAGTATGGTATTTCCCAAACAAGAAGTCATTTTTTCCTAGCAGAAGCTTTAAAGAGAAGAGTGAAAAGGTTTCACTCAGCACACAGTCAAGAGTGGAGAAAGACAGTGGACTTAGGAAGAGCAAGTTAGATTTGAGGGCACCCAGAGCTGTTTCCCATAATCTTGCCATTATTCATTCAACCATATACATATGCTTACCATGTATACAGTCAGTCTTCCATACCTGTGGGTTCTTCATCCATGAATTCAACCAACTGTAGACGGAGAACATCTAGAAAAAAAACTTGTGTCTGTACTGAACATGTATAAACTTTTTCTTGTCATTATCCCCAAATAATACAGTAAAACCACTGTTTACATAGCATTAACATTGCAGTAAATATTGAAGTAACATACAAATTATTTAAACTAACAAGAGAATGTACATAGGTTATATGAAAATACCACTCCATTTTAACAAGATCAATTAACACCTTACCACTTAGCAACCATACTTGACTGTCCTATTTTATATATGAAACATGAGCATCCTTGGATTTGGGAATTGATGAAAGATCTTGGGACAAATCTCCCATGGATATGGAAGGATGATGTATGTGTGTGTGTGTGTGTGTGTGTGTGTGTGTGTAACCATGTATTTCCTCCAATTATTGAATAAATAAGCAAACAAACAAATGAAAGCAATACATGTCTATTTTAGGAATGTGGGGCATGAGGCTATATTTCAGCAACAGGCTGTACTTAATATTCATGAGGCCCCTCCCTGGGTTTAGTGCTCACCACTGCCAAAATTATTTTCTCCTTACATTTATTTGTTTATTGGTGTATGTGTGTGTGTGTGTGTGTTACATGTGGATATACACATGTCACAGTATTCATGTGGAGGTCAGAGGACAGCTTTTAGGAGTTTGTTCTCTTCTTCCACCATGTGGCTTCTGGGGATGGAACTCAAACCATCAGACTTAGCAGCAGGCATCCCTATCTGCTCAGTCATCTCTCTGGTCCTCATGTAGTTTATTTTATTTTTAATTTTTTGGGGGGGTTTTTAGAGACAAGGTTTCTCTGTGGCTTTGGAGCCTGTCCTGGAACTAGCTCTGTAGACCAGGCTGACCTCGAACTCAAAGAGATCCTCTGCCTTCCGAGTGCTGGGATTAAAGGCATGCGCCACCACCACCTGGCTCCTCATGTAGTTTATTATCTTACTCTTTTTACTTAACTTGCTACAGGGATTGTCTCATATTATTGAAATATTTTGGTAAACATCAAGTTTATAGATAAACTATTATTTAATTAGCTATTTCTCTATTGTTAGAAATTAAGCTGTTTCTGAATTTCTCCACAAATAGCACTTGGTGAACATTCTTTAACATCAATCTCACATATATTTCTGAATGATTCCTTAGGATAGATTCTTTGGAAAAGAATTGATAGGTTTGAATATTTAGGCTCTTGCTATTTTAATTTCTGAAACTGTTATATTAGTGTACACTCCAAATTCCTCAGATTCTTACTAACTCTGAATATTATTTTCAAGTAATATTCCCAGTTAAGAGCGTACTTAATCGTAGCACTTAGGAAGTAGAGGCAGATAGGAGGAGGGTGGGAGTGGGGGATGGCTGGAGTGATGGCTCAGCAGTTAAAAGCACTGACTGCTCTTTCAGAGGACCCGAGTTCAATTCCCAGTACCCACATGGTGGCTTACAACTGTCTGTAACTGTAGTTCCAGGGGATCCAATACCCACCTTTGACCTCTGAAGACAGCAGGCCAACATGGTACACAAGCATGCGTACAGACAAAACACTCATATACATAAAAAACAATAAATAAATCTTAAAACAAAAACCATGGAAGGTAAAAGGTAGTACCTGCTTGTCTTAATTGCAGTGTGTTATAAGTTGTTTAGACAAAATTCCTACCCTGGCTAAAAAAGTAATTGGCTGTTTTGTTTAAAGGCACCTTCCCTGTCCCATTCATAGCTAAAAGACTAAGAATACTCACTGGGTTTTTTTTGTTTGTTCTTTTGTTTTGTTTTTGCTACGGTCCATGCTGGGTGTGGGATATTATGGAGATCCCCCTACTGCCTACCCTCCATATTGATGTGACATACTCCTGTGTTACACTTTCCATGTAGGGGTTGACAATGGTGAAGACATCCCCAGAGACCTCCTGGTAGGCATCTACCAGCGCATCCAAGGTCGTGAACTGCGGACCAATGATGACCACGTGTCCCAGGTGCAGGCTGTGGAGCGCATGATTGTTGGCAAGAAACCGGTGAGTGCCTGGGGAGGGGACAGTGTTGTGTGGTAGGTTATTCCCCCCGCCTCCCCAGGCCCAGGTTGCCCTTACCTGTAAAATGAAGTGGAAGATATTATATTCCTTAGGGATCATGGTACAGATTATGGGAGATTCTCCATGTAAATGCATTTAGTATATTGCAAAGTTCATAGTAGATGCTGTGTAAGTATTTTCTTCTCATCTATGGTTTTGTCTGCCCATCCCAAGTAAGAAGAGTCAAGCTAATATTTTCTAAAAAAAAAAAAAAAAAAAAAAACAGATATTTTGGCCAACAAACATTTATGGATGCCTTATCCTTGATTTTTTTACTGAAATCTAGAGACATAGATATGAATCAGACACAATTTCTGTCTTTAGGGGCACTCAGAGATTAGTGAGGTTCCAAGGCAAAGACACATAATGCTTCTGCCTCGTGGTCTAATTTAGAGGAACAGAAATCAGGGAGAGGCCATTTTAAGGCAAGGGAAGTTAGAAAGACTTCTTGGAAAATAACTTTGGAATTGTGATTTGAAAAAGCTGGACAGGAAAAGCTTTTCAGACAAAGGGTGCTATTGGGACAAAAACAAGGTGGCAGGAAAGCTTAAAGGACTTCGTTGTTTATATTCTTTGTGTCAGGGTGACAGATATGTATCAGGTGTACATTCTGTCTTGTTAAGGTGCCAGAGGCCTAAAACCGCTGGGATGGCCTTGCTGACAACTATTTTTCCACATCTATCCAGGTCCTGTCTCTTCCTCACCGTCGACTGGTTTGCTGTTGCCAGCTCTATGAGGTGCCAGATCCAAACCGTCCCCAGAGACTGGGGCTGCATCAGCGGGAGGTTTTCCTCTTCAATGACCTCCTTGTGGTATGGGCATTGGGCAGAAGGAAATGGGAGGGAGATAGTCAGCACAGCTGTTGGCTCTGGTGCCAACCGTGCAATAGGAGTGTGGTTGGAACGCTGCAGCATGCCATCTGCGCGGTCTCGAGTAAGGCACAGCCCTTCTCTGGACCTCATTTTCTTTCATTTTGCTGTGGTGACAGCCGCACCAGGGCAGACAATGTGAGGATTGCGGGGAAATGATAGACCTATAATCTGGGAGGTAGTAGGAAGTAGAGGGTTGTGAATCTGCGGCCCTGCAGACCTTTCTGTTGTTTTGATGCTGGAAGTGATTAAAACAAGCATGTCACTGGTACAGCGGCACACCACATCTTTTAGTGATGGATTTGTTGGATTCTGTGGATCTGAAGGGATTTTCAGGATTTCCTGGACAAGAACCACTCTTCAAGATGGCTTAGCCCTGACTGCTAGAATCCGTTGTGGGCATTTGGGGGAGAGGGGGTGGGTTTGTTTTTATTTTGTTTTGTTTTTCTAATACAGGGTCTCACTGTACAGCTCTAGCTGTCCTGGAATGCACTATGTAGACCAGGTTAGCCTCACACTCACAGAAATCCACTGGCCTCTGCCTCTGGAATGCTAGGATTAAAGACGGGCACCGCCACACCAGGCTAGAATTTGCCTCCTAATGGGGTTCACCTCCTACTCAAGTTCCTCACTGTTTCTTGGGAACACAATAAGTATTCCCCCTTCTGTTCTGAGACAGTAATCCAGGGATTTGAGAACAGCAACCCTGTTCCTTCCTTGGTCTTCTCTCCTTCACATCAGTGTTTCTCAGTCTTGGCACTGTTAATATTTTGAGGCAGACAATCCTTTTTTTCAGGGGTCTGTCTTGTGCACTGTAGTATTTTTAGCACCACTCTGGGATAGCTACTAGAAGCTAACAGCAAACCTCCAACCAAAAAAAAATGTATTCTCCAGAGAAAAGCAAAAGAGAGAAAGATGGGTGGGAGAGGTAGAGAACATCTTCTTCAGGGAAGAAAAGAAAAGAAGGCAGCGTCTTCTTCTCCAGACGTTGTTCTGTACTCTCTCCAGTTGAGAATTACCACTCTAGACAAAATGCCTCCAACATCCTTTCCAAACCTTAGTTGCTTGCTTCATGAAATAGTGCTGACCCTTATTTCCCAGAGTTGTTGAGAAGATGAACTAAGAACTCAGTGCCTGGCAACACAGTTCAGTAGTAGAGCGCTTGCTTAGCATATGCAAGGATCTCGGTTCCATTCCCAGCCCTACAAAAGAGAAGAGGGTTTAGAGACAATCACATTGTCAAGAGGTGTGCCTGGCCCACACAGGTACTGAGTCACTGTTAGATGCCCTTCATGCACTGACGCCCCTCTGTGTATGGAGCTCTATGCTGGCTATTGAGCACATGGAGAGAAATCAGACTCAGTCCTTGTTCTCAGGGACTCACTAGGACTTAAAATGTGTTTTATAACATGGTGTGGTGATAAACCCCTGTCACCTAAAGCATTTGGGATATGGAGGCAAAAGGAACAGGAAGCTAAGGTCAGACTGGGTTATGTGATGGAGGCCTTATCTCAAACACCGCACCACATCCCTGCCAAAAAGTGTTTGACATCATTGTGCACTGTAACCAACCTAAAATCAAACGCTTGTTTTAAGAGCCATTTGTAGAGGAAGGGGCTATAGTTTTGTGATAGAGTTAATTGTCCGGCTCCAAGTTTCATTCCCAGCATACAAAATAAATGAAATAAAATAGTCACTTGCAAATTGTCTGAGCTTATGTTAGTGTAAAATCCAGAAAGCCTAAAGACTTTGGGTTGGTGAGAGATCTTTAAGTCTGTTCATAGGCTAGGCAGGAGTTGCTGTATGCACTAGCTCTTGATGGTTGGAGGTTGGGGTAGGTGAAAGAACCTGAAAACTAGAGCCCCTGCCCTCTAAGCCATCAGGGAGCAATCACATATTCAGAACTACCATAGAGTCTGACAAGGGAAAAGGTATAGGACCAGAACCTGCACCCTGGAAGCTCAGAAGGTGGAAACAGAAGTCTGTATGAGGTATTGGGACGAGCTTCCTGGAGGGACCAGCATTCATTTAGTTTCTTTAAAAGTTGCTGGTGTTTGTATATGCTCACAATGTCACAAACTTGCGTTTTCTCCCACCTCTCTCTTCCTCAAGTTTCAGTTCTCCCTTGTGGGTATGTGTGCTCATGTGTGCATGTCTGTTACAGGGAATGGGTGCGGAAGGTGCTTACTAGAAATGGGTATCACTTGGAAATTCCCCACCCTAAACCCAGCCTCTTATCTTTTTCCCACCCTTGTTTGCCAAAGGTCACCAAAATTTTCCAGAAGAAGAAGATCTTGGTGACATACAGCTTCCGTCAGTCCTTTCCCCTGGTGGAGATGCACATGCAGCTCTTCCAGAACTCATGTGAGTCCCCTTCTGAACCTGAGCATGCATCCCAGGGTTTATCAGAGCCCATGCTCACCCTTCGTCTACACAAGCTTCCAGCCTTTGAAGTCCTCCTCTACAACTGCTTTAAAGTCTCCAAAGTATCTACTTGTCCAAGGATGGAAGGAAAACTAGAATGGAGTATGATTTGGGTGTGGCCCCTGGAGAACCTGGAATAGCAATGTTTTATATATTCCTTAGTGAGCAGATGTGGAAGCCACCCCATGCTTGAAGTGCTGAACTGAGAACAAGAGCATGCTTGAGTGTCATTCAAGAGAGCGAAGTCATTGTGAGAGGCAGAGGGATAAAGGAAAAGGTTTCTAGAAAGCAGTTTAGAATTATGTTTGCCTTTCCATCCTGGAGTCTGGTATAAGGTTGCCAAGGCTACCAGGAGTTCGGGGACAAAGGGAAAGCACTGAAGATGCTTGAGGCACTTCAGAGTTGGGTGTTACAGAAATAATTGCCACGGTGTACAGGGTGATGTGTAGGGAAGTATTTGAGAGGCAGAGACAAAAAAGTTACTTGAGCCCAGGAATTTGAGACTAGGCAAATAGCACGACTCTGTCTCAGATGGTTGGCAGTAGTAGGGAGTGGGTTGGATCATTTCTCAGTTTCTAGTCTTAGCCACTTTGCTTCAAACCTGACAAAAATACCCAGCTTCTCCTGTCCCCTCCCATTGCCGCAGATTATCAGTTTGGGATCAAGTTACTGTCCGCGGTACCTGGAGGGGAACGAAAAGTCCTCATCATCTTCAATGCTCCTAGCCTCCAAGACAGGTTGCGCTTTACCTCTGACCTGCGGGAGTCCATTGCTGAGGTGCAAGAGATGGAGAAGTACCGTGTGGAATGTGAGTAGCTACAGCATGACTCCTTCTCCCGTCATGATACAGTGCCCCACAGACACCAAGAATCCTGTCTTCTGACAACCGCAGAGTTAAGGGCTAGCTTGCCCAACCTTCCTACCTTCATTCCAGGAACCTCTCACCTTCTGCCTGAATACTTTCAGAGACAAGAAGGTCATTACTTCCTTACCTCAGATTATTATTCCAGCCATTGTGAGTCTATGCCGGGACCTCCACACCCATCCTCTCATCATGAGCCAACTTTTTCTTCTATTGAAGGGAGACTCAGGGCATAAGAGTTAGGACTGTAGCTTCATACTTTATGTCTGCTATTTGTTAGCTGGGCAAACTTGGGTGAGTTCTGCAACCCTCTGAACCCTTTGTTCAGATAACAGGAATAAAGAAATCTTCACAGTTCTTTCCCACCGCTCTTCTAAAGAGACAGGCTCTTACCTCTTCTTCTTCTTTCTCTCTGTAGCTCTCCTTCTCCCTTCCTTTTCCCACTCCCTTCATCTCAACAAAACTCCTACATAAACTCAAAAAAGAAAGAAAAAAAAGAAAAAGAAAAAGAAATCTTCAGTGAGTTTGGCAAAAAGCCAGACACAGTGGTTGCACATCTGTATTCTCAGTACTGGGAAGGCTGAAACAGGAGGATTTCAAGTTCCCAGGCCAGCTGTGGCAATGTATTGAGTCTCTGTCACAATGAGAGGAGAGGGAGAGAAAGTGGAAGAGGGGAAGAGAGGGAGAAGTTGAAGTTGAAGGAGAGGAAGAGAGGAGAGACCAGTGCATTCATGGTGTTCAACAATACCATTCCCTGTCTCCTCTCCTCAATATCAGCTCCCAAACTGAGGTCCAGCTCAATACCCAGGACCTACACCAAGTTATTTTGATCATGGGCTATAGAAAATAATGATTATATCTCATTCTTCTTGATGCCCTTCAAGGTTTCTGTTCTCTAAGCTAAGCAGTCATAGTTAAGTAACATGGCATTGAGGAGAAAGAAGGCAGAGAGAAACAGACCTTGATAGGTCTGCAGCCAGCAAGGCAGAGTATCAGTTCAGTAGAGACCTGGAGCCGCTGGGGAGATGTAAGGCAAGAGATTAGCCATATCAAGATAAGGAGAGGCCCACTAGACCGGAGTTTTCCTGACCTCATTGGAGGTATGGGGGGGGGCAGTAGAGCAAGATAGACCTGCTTTTAGAATGTTCACTTCACCGATTTCAACTGTCTAACCCTGAGCAAACTCTATAACTTGTCAAGTTCTCAGGTTCTCCTGCATAATGTAGACTATGCTCATAATGTAGAATGAGTGGGATCAGGTATGTGCTGTCCCCAGCATTCTGCCTAGCACATAATAAAGGCTTTGATTCCCAGCAGTTTCGTGCCCTTGCTCTTCCGAGAGCTTCTCTGCTATGAAGCAAGGCATTTGAGAACTGCATGAACATTGAAAGGACTGTCTTTCACCATAGGCTAGAAGGGCCTTCCCATCCTTCCTGTGAGCCATCTGTTGCAAAGCTCTTGTTTAAAGGGCAGGGGTGTTTAGGGAGGCCTATCTACAACAGTGTAAAGAAATGACGGACAAGAAGAGGGAGAGGAAACAAGAAGAGGGGGCACTTATAGGGAGGAAAGCAAAAGAAGGGTTCAGTGGCATAGGATGGGCTGGGCACCTAAGGAGCTTTGAAGATAGAGTTGTAGTTTAGAGGGGAAAAGTACTACGGGGATGGGGGTAAGGTAGAAAGCTTGGGGAGCAGAAGGAGGGAGGAAAACCGAGGTGGGCTGCCAGTCAATCAGGTGGGTTCTCAATGTTATTCCTGACCTTTTCCCATTTTCTCCACTGCTACCCAGCGGAGCTGGAGAAGCAGAAAGGTATGATGCGACCTAATGCCTCACAGCCTGGAGGAGCCAAGGACTCAGTGAATGGGACTCTGGCCCGCAGTAGTCTGGAGGACACTTATGGGGCAGGCGATGGGCTCAAGCGGGGTGCACTCAGTAGTTCCCTGCGAGACCTCTCTGATGCAGGTAAGTGTTTTGGGCCCCTTCCCTGGTTGGGGAGATGTGGGACCAGGTGTCCTCTTTGCCTCTTGTCACTGGCCTTCCTCCATCACACACACACACACACACACACACACACACACACACACACACACACACACCCTTCATTCAGAGCCCTGGGCACTATGTCACAGGGGGCCTGGTAGCCAGGTCAGAACAGGTGGGGCCCAGGGTTTCTGCCAGGGAGTATAAAGTGGGGCCACAGACTCTGCACCTCTCCTCTTTTCCCTCTTCTGTCTCTCCTTTACTGCCTCTCCTCCATATTTTCCTCCTCTCTTTCCTCCTTCTCAACCTCTCTTCCTCCCTACCTCCCCCTCTTTAATGGGGGAAAGGGGTAATGGGGTGTCTGTCCCTGGGAGGGACCTAGGCCTGGTGCCCAGCTCTGGAGCCCAGCAGGGTGGGGAGGGAGGGTTGCTGCTCTGACGCTGGGCTCCTTGCTTGTGGGTGCAGGGAAGCGGGGGCGGCGTAACAGCGTGGGATCGCTGGACAGCACCATCGAAGTAAGTGTCAGCTCCTGCCCCACTCATTTTCTGCATGAGCCCTGCCCTGGCCATGGAGCCCCAGAGGAGGAGGGGACCTGTTGCCTACCCCTCTTCCGTGCTGGGTACCATATGGCTGCCTCTCCCAGCCAACCACTTTCTCCATCTGTCCTCACTCTGTCTGTCCTCACTCTGCCTGTCTCTCAGTCTGTCTTCCACTCTCCCATGTCCCTTCTTAACCCCAGGGCCAACTCCAAATAGGGATGCCCTTGGACTTGGGCCTCGAGAAACTTTAACCTCCAAATCCTGCTCTTTGACCCTGAGCGAGTCACTCTGCCTCTCTAGGCCTAACATTTTCTTGGCCTGAGAAATGGTCATGAGAAGGAGGTCCTACTGATTCTTCCTCTGCCCTCTGAGATTCAACTGAGGTAGTGGATGTGTCTGCAGAGCTGGCCACAAATACAGGACTGCTGTTTGGTTTTTGCTGTTACTTTGGGGGTCCTTGTTGCTCCAGCTTCAGGGACAGGGGTGGAGTTTAGGGCTGGGGGTTTAGATATGTAGACTAGCCTGACTTCCCTCCCTCCCCCGTTTCAGGGGTCTGTTATTAGCAGTCCACGCCCTCACCAGAGGATGCCACCTCCGCCCCCACCCCCGCCGCCAGAGGAGTACAAGAGCCAGAGGCCAGTCTCGAACTCCTCATCTTTCCTGGGCTCCCTATTTGGAAGCAAGAGAGGCAAAGGGCCCTTCCAGATGCCACCACCGCCAACAGGCCAGGCCTCTGCCTCGTCTTCATCCGCTTCCTCCACCCACCACCACCATCACCACCACCACCATGGTCACAGCCATGGTGGCATGGGGGTGCTACCTGATGGGCAGTCCAAGCTTCAGGCCCTGCATGCCCAGTATTGCCAAGGACCGGGCCCTGCCCCACCACCCTACCTCCCATCCCAGCAACCCCCTCTGCCTCCACCCCCTCAGCAGCCTCCACCCCTGCCCACACTGGGCTCCATTCCACCACCACCTGCCTCAGCCCCACCTGTGGGGCCACATCGACACTTCCATGCCCATGGCCCAGTTCCAGGACCCCAGCATTATACCTTGGGCCGGCCAGGCAGAGCCCCAAGACGAGGGGCTGGAGGACACCCTCAGTTTGCTCCACATGGCCGCCACCCCTTGCACCAGCCCACATCCCCATTACCCCTGTACAGTCCTGCTCCACAGCACCCGCCTGCCCATAAACAGGGCCCTAAGCACTTCATCTTCAGTCACCACCCACAGATGATGCCAGCAGCAGGTGCAGCTGGGGGCCCTGGGTCCCGGCCACCAGGGGGATCCTACTCCCACCCTCACCACCCCCAGTCACCACTGTCACCACACTCACCCATCCCCCCTCACCCCTCCTACCCGCCCCTGCCCCCACCCTCCCCTCACACCCCACATTCACCCCTCCCACCCACCTCCCCCCATGGCCCACTGCACGCCTCTGGGCCCCCTGGCACGGCTAATCCACCCAGTGCAAACCCCAAGGCCAAGCCAAGCCGGATCAGCACTGTGGTCTGAGGGATAGAATGAGTGTACTGGGGAACAGATAGTCTGGGGAAGTCCACAGGAGAGGGACCTTGCCCCTCTCTTCTTCCTCAGTTTTTTCAAAATATATATACACTCAGCAGTGTCCTTCTTTCCACTTCCTCCATCTCTCCAGCCCCTTCTTCTAACCCCTAGCACTTGTCATGGGGTTTCCTTTCAGATTGGAGGGCCCTTGCCACTTGTAGCCTGAACTTAGGGCACTGCAGTGCTGGCAAGTGGTAAGGGCCTCTCCTTAGTCCTTGTCCTCCCTTTCCTATCTTCCTCTCTTCTCTTTCTGGTCCCTGGAGGCCTAGTTGGTGGTCTCAGACCTCTGGGCAGATGGGAGCATCCTTACAAGCTGGTGGAGAAGGCAGGCTTCTGGAGCCGTGGGGGTGAAGGCTTCCCCAGAGCTCCTCTGGCTGTGTGGGGCTAGGAGAGAGCTCTGTAGAGCTGTGGCCGAACCTCAGGGCCTAG
Organism: Microtus pennsylvanicus; assembly: GCF_037038515.1. NCBI lineage: Eukaryota > Metazoa > Chordata > Mammalia > Rodentia > Cricetidae > Microtus > Microtus pennsylvanicus. Next base: position 127,140,195 of record NC_134601.1, on the reverse strand, counting down.
CCACACACCTCCATGTGTCTTTCTGCCTGCTGGAGAACACAGACTGTCCATGTACTCTGTGGGTGGAACCCCGCTTGTGCTGGCCCCCACCGAGGGCACTGCTTCCCTCTCTTAAGCCAGTCTGTGTGTGCCCTCCTAATAGGCCCCAGCCCAGACCTCTTTGGCTTCAGGAATTTGCCTTGCCCTGCAATGTTCTTATCCTGATCAAAGTCCAGACAGGGTTTTTTGGAGGGGGGGGCTCAGGTCTGGGATGAGAAGGGTACTGCCCTCCCTCACCCATATTGCATGCCCCCCCATTCCTTCTTCTTTTCCCACCTACAACTGAAGACAATGCACTTTACAGATATCACCCACACATATCTCACTGGGGCAGGGCACCCAGCATCAGCCCTGGGGAAAGACTCCCAGAGGACCACCAAGATGTCCTTCCTGAGGCAGAGATTGAAGCCATCAGAGCTGGGGCTGCGAGCCAGAATGCCCAAGCCCCTCTTGTTCATCAAAACTCCACTGCCTCGCCAGCCCCTCTGCAGTCCTGTTTATTTATTATAAATATATTTTTTACAAGTCCCAGCTCCTCTTCTTGCCCTACACATCCAGCAGCTCCTTTCACAGTCCCTGCCTTCCTCTCCCCTGTCAAGTATGGGCTGCAGTACAGACAGACAGATGGACCCTCTATGTCAAAGGGTCCCTGGGGCTTCAGGTTGTGGGAGGGCATTGGTGGGAGGGACTATATGGAGAGGAGCGGAGCGGGGATTCAGGCATTGTCTTTTTCCCTCCTTGTATATAAGAATGTATATTTGATGCCTCATAAAAGACCTTGTGCTCACCTCTGGCTTCTGCTTCCTACTTATGCCCCCTTCCCCACTGTAGAGCCCATGAAGAGAGGTGCTAGTTCGGGGAGGTGATGTGCTAATCATAGTTCAGACAACTGGGCACGCAAAATGCTGCAGTTGGGTGGGGGGGTAGATGAGGGTGGGTTTTCTGTCTGCACGACAGTGGCAGAGGTGTGGACTTTGGCGTTGAACTAGTACACATCCTGAAGTTTTCCCTTAGGCACAAGAGTTTCAGAGAATGATCCAAGTCTTTGTCACTTCAGTTTACAATTTGGGATGACCATACATTGTTATGCTATCGAACTTGGTGGTCACAACCTGTGCCCCAAGTCAGGTTCAGCCACTTGTCTTCATTAAGCCAATTAAAACAGCCAAATTAAAAGTGGAAAGCAGAATGAAAAAGAGATTTATTCGGTGTGACCGTATTACAAAGAGGGACAAAGAGACACCTCCCCACCCCCAACTACCCCCCCCCCCCCCGCGCGCCAAGTCTATCTTCAGGGTCCTGAAGGGAGGTCAAAGTTTTAAATAGGAACATGGATAGGCACAAAACAGTCCAGGTCAAGGTGTGGTTCCAGCCACCATTGGCCCTTCCTTGTCTGGGCTTCAGTCTCTTCCTGTAAGGTGGTTAGAACTGGGGAAAACCTCTTTCCTGGAGACAAGTTCTGGCATGAGATTCCTGGAAAAATTCCCTTTCTTTGAGGCACATTGTTTAAATAATCTGATAGTTAGATTGAGAGACACAAGTGTCTCTTTAATAAAATATTTCGGGTGGAGAGATGGCTCGGAGATTAAAAGCACTTCCTATTCTTGCAAAGGACTGGAGTTTGATTCCCAGCACCCAAATGGTGGCTCATAACTGTCTGTAACTCCACAATTTGGGGGGGGATCCGACACACTCATTTGTTTATATTTATATATGGATACACACATATGCATAAGTGGAAATAAAAATAAACCGGGTGGTGGTGGTACATGCCTTTAATCCCAGCACTCAGGAGGTAGAGGAGGCAGATCTCTGTGAGTTCAAGGCCAGCCTGGTTTTCAGAACCAGAGTTCTAGAACAGGCTTCCAAAGCTACAGAGAAACCCTGTCTTGAAAAACCAAAAAAAAAAGACTCTCTCCCTCTCTCTCTCTCTCTCTCCTCTCTCTCTCTCTCTCTCTCTCTCTCTCTCTCTCTCTCTCTCTCTTCCTCTCTTTCTTTCTTTGGAAAAAGAGTATCTTCATTTCTGCCAGGCTAGTTATAGCTACATGGAATTGTGATAACTGCATGAAGTGATCAATGGCAAGCACCTCGGATGGTGTAGGTATTCAGCAAGTTAGTTCTCTTATCTTCTTTCTATAGTTTGACTATGTGGAAAGCATGTGGCCTCTGTCACTCTTGCTGTGACTGGCCTGGTTTTGCCTTGAAACCCCTGCTACTGACCCTCTATACAATGACTGGCCATATTTTTGTTCTTGATAGCAGGGAGGTGACTTGAGCCAAGAAGACCCAGGTCCAGATACTTTCTATGAGCTCTGCGTATATACTTAGGATATTAACTAACAAATAGCTGTTTTTCCTTTACAGAGGAGACAGGCCACACAGCAAGTCGAGGTGAGGTTTTCTTGTAACCCAAACCCATTTCCACTGGCCCAAGTTGCTTCACTGTAAAATGGAGCCATTTCTAGCACCAGTAGTTAGTTATACCCTGGGTCTCAACCTAGCACAGAAAGAATGGGGCAGTGTAATGGCTCTTAGAGGCAGCAAGGTCCCAGACAACTGAGCTGATAGTTTCGCTGCTTTCCTAGAATGTGCAAAGGTGAGTGGTTTAGGTGAGCCTGTACTTCTTGGATCAGTGCCTTTGTTTTCTTCCTGGTAAAGCATGCTGAAAGGCTACCCAAAGAAACAGCAGCTAAAGCCATATAAGCATTTGGTGCCTCCCTATGAACTGGACGCGAGTGTGAAGAGCCCAGATGTGGAGTCCGCACAGCATGTATTGGTTTCTTCCTCGATTGGTTAAGCTAGACTATCCTTGTTCTCACCCAGTTTTTTTTCCCATTTCAGCTAGAGATTGGCTCTATCTTGGCAAAGTTTAGCCTTTAGCACTTATATACTGACCCATTCACCTGACCCCTCAGAGCCTGGTTTTTGACCTCTAGAATGGAGATAAAAGTCTTGCAGTACAACTGTTAGCTGATGCACATGAAATGCCTACCTCTTGACACACAGTCAGCCAGCTGTTCTCAGCCACCTACAGAAATAAGTGCAAAAGTTAGCAGTTCTTTACAGGATGTCCTAGCCAAGATCTCAGAAGTCTTCCCCTCTCGTTTGCTGCACAAACACATACACACAATTAATTGATGAATGGAATTTTTAAAATTAAAAAAAGTTGCAGAATTCTAAAACAGTAGAATACAGAATAAACCATTCTCATTCCTCAAGGAAGGAATGAAGATATAGAAAGGAGGGACTAAAGCAAGGCTGAAAACCCAGTAGGATGAACATTACATTCTGTAGCTTCATGTCTGGTGTCTCGGTCATGTGGCATCATAATGTAACATCCAAAGAACCTGGAAAGCCCTGCCCCCGTGACCCCTTTCTTGGGCTGGCCTTGTTGGCTGGCTGAAGCTTTCCTTAGCAAATGTTCCCATTACCCAGGCATCTTTAGCTTCCTGGGATCACCACGGACTTTTTAAGGTTACTCTCACAGCTTCACCTGTTGCCCTCTCAAGGGTTGCCTGTTAGGGGTCCTGGCATCTTCTGAAATTTGGATAGAAACCAGGTGATGGCACAGGCATGTAAACGCAGTGCTTTTGTGGGGAGGTGGTGGTGGGAAGGTTAGGAGTTCAAGGGCAACCAGAGTTGCCTCGCAAGTTTGAGATACACTTCAGCCCCTGTCTCAGAAAGCCCTAAACGGAACTAACACAAATTAATCAGCATCATGAGGGTGGCGGCCAACTTCTGCTGTCAACTATGGGGTGAGGGGCTTGTACCATGGCAGGCCCTGTCTTGTAGTGCAAGGATGGCAGAGAGTAGGAAAACATTTCCTTAGCAAGTGTGAGCATTGGTTCCCCAGGGTGTGTGTGTGTGTGTGTGTGTGTGCGTGCGTGCAGGCCAGAGGTTGATGTTCTGTATCTTCCCCAACTTCCCCAATTGCTCTCCATCTTATTTTGGGGATAGGGTCTCTCACTAAACCTACCCATCAGTCCTCAGGGATCCTCCTGTCTCTACTTCAGTGCTGCGATTACTTGGCTTTTTTGCGTGGATGCTGTGGATCAAACTCAGGTCTTCTTGTTTCTGTGGCAAGCACTGTGCCAAATGGCCCATCACCTCAGTACTTCCCCTTAGGACTCTTTCTAATTAAAACATTAATTAAAAACCTTTTACTTATTTGTGTCCTTATTTGTGCTTGTGTGCATGATGTGTGTTTGAGGCAGTGGCACATATGGTGGAGGTCAGAGAACAACTTGTGTGACTTCCCTTTTCCTTCCTCTGTGTGGGTTCTGGGGACCAAACTCTTGTCATGTAGCAAGCGCCCTTACCCACTGTGCTATCTCATCACCCAGCTTTTTAAAATTTTTTTATTTTTTATATTTATTTATTTATTTTGGTGCTTGGTTTTTCGAGATAAGGTTTCTCTGTGTAGCCCTGGCTATCCTGGAACTCACTTTGTAGACCAGGCATTTTTCTATTATTCTAATGCAAACTGCTTCTTTTTAAAGGCTCAAATATCTTTCTCCCTTCTCTTTTCTTCCTCTTTCCTTCAAACCACTACCTTTCCCCTATCTCTCTTCTTTCTCTCTCAATTTCTTTTTTTTTCTTTTCTTTTCTTTCTTTCTTTTTTTTTTTGGCTTTTCGAGACAGGGTTTCTCTGTAGCTTTGGAGCCTGTCCTGGAACTAGCTCTTGTAGACCAGGCTGGCCTTGAACTCACAGAGATCCGCCTGCCTCAGCCTCCCAAGTGCTGGGATTAAAGGTGTGCCACCACCTGCCAGCAGGTAGACCAGAATGGCGTTGAACTCACAGAAAAGGTGTCCATCTCTGAGACACCTTTTCCTTAAAAAGCAAGACATAAAACTGGGTGGTGGTGGCACATCCCTTTAATCCCAACACTTGGGAGGCAGAGGCAGGTAGATCCCTTGAGTTTGTGTCTACAGAGTTCTAGGATAGCCAGGGCTACCCAGAGAAACCCTGTTTTGAAGAAACAAGCAAACTGGCAAAAGATATTAATGATAAATAAAACTTAGTGGTAGGAGCACTTGCCTAGCATACACTAGTCTTAGGATCAATCCCAAATACTATAAAAACAAACCAACCAACCAAATCTATGAACACAAAATGGCCCCGATTTGGCCTGTAGATAGCCTCTAAGGTGACTTTTGTGACCTTTGACATGTGTCCAACTTTCTTTGAGCACCGCCTTTTTTACTGGCACCACTAGATATTCTTAGAGTCTTATAATTTCCCTGCTCCAGCCTCTAAATCAGGTTTTTGTTTTGCTTTGTTTTTTTTTTTTAAGAAAAAACAAAGATTGTTTTCTTGTAAAGAGTTTGGAAATCAGCACCTAGAAAGGGCATGGTAGCTCACAAATTTAATACAAAGTTTGTAGAATGAAGCAGCAGGAATGCTGTGAATTCTAAGACTGCCTAGACCATAGAATAAGACCATCTCATTCTATCCACCTGCCCCCCCCCAAAAAAGAGACAGATTAAGATTTAGGCATCAGGGTTATAGTTATATATGTTCATAATGTCATCATATTTAGAAAGAAATTTCAGCATCTGTTGATGATTTACCAGCTCCATTATTCCATTCATATTTTTTTGTTTAGAATTCTAAATGTTCTCAAATGAGTATGGTGGAACATAATACTTCCAGACCTTGGGAGGTGGAGGCAGGAGTTCAAGGCCAGCCTGGGTTATAAGAAATCCTGTCTCAAAAAACCAAGAGAACAGCCAGGTGGTGGTGGCTCAAGCCTTTAATCCCAGCACTCAGGAGGCTGAGGCAGGTGAGTTTGATTGAGGCCAGCTTGGTCTACAGAGTGAGTTTCAGTACAGCCAGGGCTACACAGAGAAACCCTATCTTGAAAAACAAGGAAGGAAGGAAGGAAGGAAGGAAGGAAGGGAGGGAGGGAGGGAGGGAGGGAGGGAGGGAGGGAGGGAAGGAAAGGAAAAAGACCAAGATAGCAGTGAGCAAACTTTGCTTTTTCTCTAATTTCTCTATATCAGTGTGGTTATGGATTTTCATTTTAATCAATTTAAAGTCACCACTGTCCTAATGTATTTTGAATTTTCATTGTTTTGATTATATTGTTAAGTATCTGTCTCTTTCTTTGAGCATCACCTTTTTTCTGGCATCATAAGATACTCTTAGATATTATTATAATTTCCTAGTTTCTTTGATTATACACATACTGTACACCTATATTTGTCTCTGAGTATGTCTCTCTCTGAAGCTCTCTTTCTCGATCACATATATCTTAAGGCCCTTATAGTAGTTCAGAGTACAATCTGAATGTGGTGGTACACACCTGCAGGTAGTCCCACTCAGAAGACTGAGATAGTTGAGTTGCTTGAGAACACAAGCTCACGAACAGCGTGATCAACATAATAGTACTACTCCATCTAAAAGAAAAAGAGCCAGGCAGTGGTAGTGCACGCCTTTATTTTTATTTTTTTGATTTTTATTTTTTTGATTTTTCGAGACAGGGTTTCTCCGTAGCTTTTTGGTTCCTGTCCTGGAACTAGCTCTTGTAGACCAGGCTGGCCTCGAACTCACAGAGATCCGCCTGCCTCTGCCTCCCGAGTGCTGGGATTAAAGGCGTGCGCCTGGAGACAGAGGCAGGCGGATCCCTGTCTTGAAAAACAAACAAAAAGAAGAAGAAACAGCTGGAGAGAAGGTGCCTCAGTTAAGCACACTGACTGCTCTTGCAGAGAACTCAGATTCGATTCCCACATCCACATGACAATACACAACTGTTTGTAACTCCAGTTCCAGGGAATCCAGTGCCCTCCAAAGACACAAACCTATATTCAGGCAAAACATGTGAATACATAAAATAAAATAATGATAATAGTAAATTTTTAAGAATTTTCCATGGTAGAGAGATAGTAAATGGTTCACAAATCATGGAGAAGAGGGGGATAGAGGTGAGAAGGAAATGGAGTCTACAGGTATTTGGGAGTTGGGCATGGTGGCTCCTGTCACAGTACTTGGGAGTTAGAGGCAGGAGGATCAGGAGTTTATCAAGATCATCCCTGGATATATAGCAAGTGAGACCGCATGTTAAACAAATAAACAAGCAAACAGCCCCAATCAAAGATCAAATAAACAATGACAAAAGATACTGTATACCTATTTTGGAATTTTACAGACCAAAATTAAAAGGAGGCCTAGGGGTTGGTAGTAGAGTTTGGGGCCGAGCACCTGTTTAGTGTGTATGAGACCCTATGTTCAGGGCCCTGGGTTTCATTCCTACCACTAAAGCACAATGGTGTTCTCATGCACTTTATCTACAGAATATATGGGGGTGTTATTGGGAGCCCAGCCAAGACCTCGAGTTATTGCTCTGCACACATTCTACTCCAGCCCTCTCTCCCAGGTGCCTGGGTGAGGCCAAGCCAGCCTTCAGCACAAGGCCAGATCCCTGTTGCTTCCAAATTCTGAAGCCTTCAGTGCCCAGTCTTTGATTGGTCCCCAATAAGACTTGAATCTTGGAAAGGAACTTATTTCCTAAACACTTTTCTGTGTGAGGAACAACATCCGAAACTTTCATAGGTAGAATTTTAGGGGACAAAGATAGTTGTAGGTTTGAATCCTGGCTCTGTCACTTTCTAGTTATGTGACTTGCGCTTGAGTTTCCTTCTCTTCATCTGCAAGACAGAGATAATACTACTTCATAGCACCTGGCCCTTAAAGAAAGGCAGACATCGTTACCGCTAATTTTCCGAAGTAATGAAATTGTTATTTAAGTTCTTTTTATGAACAAGAAAATCAAGAATCAAGAACATGTGGTACTCGGCAGATCTCCGTGAGTGAATACCTTCTGCTCCAGGAAGGCATGCCTTTGTGTTTCCACATGCTCACAAACTTCCTGGTGTGTAGTATGATTTTCACAAATAGGAATTCATGGACACAGTCTCACTGACTTAAAAGAGTGTGCAGTTTCCTTTTGCCCAGTGATATGTCTGGGCTAAGGGCATTAGAGAAGACTGTGGGAAGACTGGGTGGTGCTGAGACCAAAAGCCTGATGTTCTTTACCACTTATTGAGCTCCTCCAGGTAGAAAAGCCAAACTGTCTTTAGCTGAGGAACAGCAAACTCGCCAACCTTAATTTGACTCATGTTTCCCCGGCCTAGTTCCTCTTTATAGTGTCATTATACACTGTATCTTGCTTTATAGCTCAGGTTGGCCTAAAACTCAAAATCCTCCTTATTTAGCCTCCTAGGTGATAGAATTGCTGGCAGAGCCACTTTTTAAAAAAGCTTTTTTTAACCACTTGAATCTTTTTTTTTTTTTTTTGATTTTCAAGACGGTTTCTCTGTAGCTTTGGAGGCTGTCCTGGAACTAGCTCTTCTAGACCAGGCTGGCCTCGAACTCACAGAGATCCGCCTGCCTCTGCCTCTCGAGTGTGGGGATTAAAGGCGTGCGCCACCACCGCCTGGCTAACCACTTGAATCTTTAAAACCTTTTAAATACACTTGTTTATCTTTCTGAGTGTATGTATACCACACATTGAGTTGTGCATGTTGAGGTCAGCAGAAAACTTATGGGAGTTGGTTCTTTCTTTCCATCTTGTGGGCCCTGGGGTATTGAACTCAGGTTGTCAGGCTTGGTGGCAATTGCTTTTACTGAGCCATCTCTCTGCACTGGAATCTTTTTTTAAAATCACATTTATTTATTATTTGTGTGCATTTTGTGTCTGGGCATGTTTGTGCCACACTATGCATATAGAGGTCAGTTCTGTCCTTCTGCCACATGGGGCCTGGGGATCAAAATTGAGTTATTGGGATCAAAATTGAGTTATTAGGCTTGGTAGGAAGTGCCATGACACCATCTCACCAGCCTTGAACCTTAAAAAAAAATGGACTATTTATTTATTATTTTTATTTTACATGTGTGAGTGTTTTGCCTGCCTGCATGTATGTGCACTGTGTGCATGCCTGGTGCCCTCAGAAGCCAGAAGAGGGCACCAGATCTTCCTGAAATTGGAGTTGAGGATGTTTGTGAACTGCCATGTGGGTGCTGAAAATAGAACCCAGATCGCTGCAAGAACAGCAAGTGTTCTCAATTGCTGAGCCATCTCGCCAGCCCCCGCCCATCCTTGAATCTTAATATTACCTTAAATACTTATCCTTACTTGACTTATGAGTAAATTTACCTAAGCAGGGCAAATGATTGGAAAAACATTTGACCAGGAATCTGCAACTTCTGCAACACTGGCAAGTTATTAAATCTTCCTAGAACTTGATTCCTCTTCCACAGAATGGAAACTTGACTTACATCTTTCCCAAGGCTATTGCCGGGTGTGTTGGCTCATGCCTGTAATCACATCTCTTAGGTGGCAGAGGATCTTTCTGAGTTTGAGGCCAGCCATATTTGTATAGTGAGTTTCAGGCCAGCTAGGGCTATGTAGTCAGACCCAGTCTCAAAAACTAAACAAAGCTCGGCGGTGGTGACGCACGCCTTTAATCCCAGCACTCGGGAGGCAGAGGCAGGCGGATCTTTGTGAGTTCGAGACCAGCCTGGTCTACAAGAGCTAGTTCCAGGACAGGCTCCAAAACCACAGAGAAACCCTGTCTCGAAAAACCAAAAAAAAAAAAAAAAAAAAAAACTAAACAAATCCCCAAACAACAAATGAAAAAAATATGAAATGTTAGCTGGGCAGAAGGGTTATTCTTTTTGTTTTGAGACAGGCTCTTGAAGCTCAGGCTGGCCTGGAACTTGATGTGTAGTCCAGGTTGGCCTGAGAAGTCAGTTCTTCTTCCTCAATTTAGGATTGCTGTCAGGAGCCATCACACTTCGACAACAGTGAGATCTTCATTGAGCTTTACTTTGTAATGACGTGCTGATTCTAAGAAACAAAAGATAAAAGTGGGTGGTGGTGGCGCACGCCTTTAATCCCAGTACTTGGGAGGCAGAGGCAGGCAGATCTCAGTTGGAGGCCAGCCTGGTCTACAAAGTGAGTTCCAGAACAGCCAGGGCTGCTACACAGAGAAACCCAGTCTCAAAAAACAAAACAAAAAACAAAAAAAAAAAACAACTACCAAATAACTGGGGGACTGCTATGCACCAGGTACTGTAGGCAGGCATTTTCATCCTCATTTCAGCTTCAGGTAGGGCTAGAAATAGCAGAGCTAGAGAGATGAGAAGGCAGGTCTGTGGGACTGCAGGGTGCGCTTCCCGCTCAGTACCCTACTCCTTCTGCTAGGATGACCAAAGCTTAGTCCTGAAGTAGAATCTACTTAGTTTGTCTCTGTATATAATTAGGAGCAGTTCACTAGAGGAGGAACAACACTCCTCCTCCTCTTCAGACACTTTCAAGCTATGGTAGAGGCTTTATAGTATACAAGAAATGTTGCAGAGAGTGTACATTATTTTCAGTCAATATGAGCTACCAGTTATAAAACGTATTCATTTTTCTTTTGTTTACTCAACATGTATTGCTTACTATACAAGGTACAAAGGGTCTCTGTGCTTAATTAATTCAGTCCGATGTGAGAATATAAATTTAATTAGCATGTGCACAGGTACTCAAACAGTGGACACACAATCTGTGCATATAGGTACAGACCTGATGAATAATTTAGATGATCCCCAAATACAGATATATGTCACCCCCTCCCAAGAACTTTTTTGTTTGTGGTGTTATGATTTGAATCCAGGGCCCTGCATATGCTAGACAAATGTCTACCACTGAGCTGAAGTTCCAAAGTACTGGTTCAATACATAGTTGTCACCAATGAACCTATGGAGAAACAGCTTAGGGAACCTGCACACGGTACATGTACATGTAGCAGGTACCACAATAATTATAACCTCTATGTATGTAAATGTTTGAAAAGCAGTACACTACAGGCTCACAAATTGGCAAATTGGCAAACAGGTGTTTTGCACAGACGTCACTGGTGGGGGATGGATAAAATGCATAAAATATAAAAACGGTTTGGGGAGATGGTTCAGTGGTTAAGAGCCCTTGTTACTCTTGCAGAGGAACTACATTCCATTTCCAGCACCCATGTGGTGGGTCTCAATCATCCATAACTCCAGTTCCAGGGAATTGGATGTCCTCTTCTGACCTCCACTGGTACCAGGCACACATGTGGTGCATATACATGGAATAAACAAAAATGTAAACATCCAGGCCTTTTTTTTTTTTGGTAGCAGTAGTTGCCACGAAAGTATATACACACATACACACTTAGTGTTTATACATTTACAATGCATACAGAACAGCTGAAAGCATTAATTAAAATGCTGATGGCCAATGATGCTGGGGTAGCATAATGTATTTTTACTCTAAGAGGGACCAAAGCGTCTAAAAATCCACATTCTCTAGGGAGTAAGGAGTTTCCTGTTTTCCTTTAAAAACAAAACAACAACAACAAAAAACCCAGAGGTGTAAGTCAGCTAAGTCTTCCCCAAGCAGCGGGCACACAGAATGCGGGGGGGGGGGGGGGGGGAGGGGGGAGAAGGGAGGGGGCGGAGATTCCTAGAAAACGCCGCCTTGCGTGGCGTGGTTCTCACAGAAAGACCTGGGAGAAGAAGCAAAGGACGTTGGGGAGGAGCTGAAAGCCTGCTTGCGAACTAGGGTGTGTGCGTGCGCGTGCGCGAGTGGTTGCGAGCGCGCATGGGCGCGTACCAGTTCGTGGGCCACTATCTATGAATACGAGCTCCTCTTCCGGTTTTTCTAGAGACTGCGCATGCGCATCACTGGCCTTTAAACGTGCACCGCCGGTCCATCCGGTAAAAGGATCCGGCCTACAAATTACGAGTTTGTTCCTCCGCCACCGAGAGGAACTATTTTCTCTCAGTCTGGTAAATACTTTTAACTAACCACCTTCAAATAAGGAGCATATACCACCAGATTTATCTCAGTCACCACATAATGAAAGCTTCTTAGGGTTTATTCTCGCTCAAAGTAGACAAAAGTCGGAGAGACACCTCGCGGAGGGATCCGATTTGTTGTGGTGAGGTGCAGAGGTTGGGGGAGGAGACGCTGACAAACCAAGATGGCGGTGGCGGCGATGAAACCTGCGGCGACCGGGAGTTAACTGTAGTAGCAAAGGCTGCAGTAGTCGGTAGGCAGCGGCAGGGTGTGGAAGAAACGGAACAGGATTAAGGGTCGGTAATAGAAACCTCAGCCTGAGACTTTTGGAGTACGGCACCCGCCCCCCTAGGCCCTGACGGGCGGTGGCCGTCCTGCTTAGGGCCTAGACTCCGAGAAGTGCCTCGGTTTCAGACAGCGGCGGCGCCATGAGTCCTTAAGGGCGGTCTGAGCCCTCCTGATCTCTGGCCCAGCCCTCGGGCCCACCATGGAGCTGGGGTCCGACGATTTCCTACCGCCGCCGGAGTGCCCGGTGTTCGAGCCTAGCTGGGCCGAGTTCCGAGACCCTCTTGGCTACATCGCGAAAATCAGACCCATCGCCGAGAAGTCCGGCATTTGCAAGATCCGCCCACCTGCGGTAAGGCCGGGAGCGATGGTCGCCAGCGGCGAGCTTGTGGGTGGATCCGGGTAGCCCGTGGTGAAGTCCCGAGCGAGGGCAGCAGGTGTGGGAAGATGGATTGACTGGGATCTTGTGGGTGCCTTGCTCATCGTAGAAAGGGTGCTGGAGTTAGGGGTTCTCCCGTTTTGTGGCATGCCAGAGACCTGGGGTCTGAGCCCACTCCCACCCACCCTGCTCTTGAGATGCTAGTGGGCTGGGGAGAGTTTTCGCTGGGAGGCACGGAAAATACATCTGTAGTTTGTGTCCTCTACTTCAAGACTATGCTCAGTAATGACTACTGTGTCATTTTCTTTAAGGCAGGCTGTGTGGTGTAGTGGAAAGATCACACTCTTAAATTCAGGGAGACAGAATTTAAAACTACTTAGAAGGTTAGCATCTGTATGACCTTGGGCATGTAAGGTAATCTCTGAGCCTGTGAAATTATGTACTGGGGAATAATGAGATTAAACTAGGTAACATAGTACACTCTGGTAAGTGGTAATTACCGTGACTCTGGAGGTGCTTGATGTGGTCATTGGTTTGCTCCTGTGTGTGTTGACTCATGTTTACTCACACCCTGTCAGGCCAATTCATCTATGATAATATCCTGGCCTGATGGGTCAGTGAGGAAATCATTCTCACACTGGGTGCTTTTTCTGCCTCCTCAGAGATGGGTTTAGGAATTGGTTCCGTTTTCTAGTTGAAGGCAATGTCAGAACTTGCGCAGGGTCTCTGCAGACTTTCTATGAAGAAATTTAGACCAGTTAGCTTGGTATGTCCCTTCTCAGAAGATTTCTACTCTACCTCTGGCCCAGAATGTTGGTGATCCTATAAGATAAGGCTTTCTTGGGTCCCCAGAAACAGAGCAGAGCTATGGAAATCTCTCTTGGTTCCCAAACGTCAGCAAAAAGGACCATATCTTTGGTACTAGTCCTGACTTGACCAGAAGTTTTCCAAAGGCTAGGACAGGCTGCTGCCTCGCTGACACTGGAGGAGAGATGAAGATCAGTGTTTAGTGGCCACATGGGATTTGGTGGGTTGGATTGAGTTCTCTTGCAGCACTGTGTTTCTGAGGAGGTTATCCAGGATGTGGAGCCTCATTCCCACCTGAGAAGACCACCACAGGTCTCCTTATCTGACCTAATGTTTTTGGTGCCCTTCCATTGGCTGGCTTTAGATGCGTCCTCTAGGGTCTAGGAAGAGTTAGGTAAGCTAATTTTTTCCTTGTTGGAGCCTGGCTACAGTGTCTGAGGATGCTTTTCTCTGGTGAGTTAGTCACAACTGGTAGTAACAGGCCTGGAAGGTCAACAGAAAGGAAAGGTTGGACGCCTGGATCGCATTGAGGAAAATTCTTTGAAGTAGTCTGGAGAGGCACCTCTGACCTAGGGATAGTTGAGATCTGAATTTCCCTTTTTCTCCCTCGGGCTTTTGGGCAGGTTGGCCTTAGATAGGTGCGATTACCCTGCTTTGGGGGACCAGGATGGGAAAGAATGACAAGCCCATGGTGTGTGTATGTAGTAGTCATGTGTGTCCGTGTGTGGCCAGAAAGGACTGTCCTTTGGTAGGTTTCTTTTTTCTGCTCCAATAGCTAGCTTCTTTCCAGTCCAAGAGACCTGACTCTGTTTTTGTTGTTGACGGTTTTGTGTCGTGTCTCCCCCCCCCCCCCCTTAAAACACCTTTAGGCCCTAAAGCACCTGGCTTTCTTCTGTTTGGAAATTGGAGTTTGTCTTAGAGGGGTGGTTTTGGGTTTGAATTTCAGAGCATATGACTGCTACACTTGGTATAGATGGATGGGCCATATGGGAGCTTCATATAGCTTCTTGAATTAGATAGCCATCCTGTTTGTCACCACACTCTAAATGCCTTCATCCTGAGCATTTTGTACTGGTATGGGACTGAAGATGAGAGGTTTGCTGGACCTTCCCCATCTCTCTGTTGTAGCTCCTGCTTTAGGATTTCAGTTCTGCAATCTCCTGTCAGGTGCTTGATGTTGCACTGATTCTTTAGAATTTGGCTGAGCAGGAAAAAGGGATACCTGGAGTTTTGTGTTTGAGCACCTTTCTGTCTGGGTTATCTGTGCTGATGGGAGTGTGGTGGATGGTAAGAGAGTATGGGGAGCTCCACTGGGCTTAAGCTATACCATTATTAGCCTAATTTTTTTTTCTCTCCTGCTTTACTCAGCCTCAGGTGCTCTCTCTCTAATACTGTGGGTTGGGGAAGAACATGTGTACTTGCAAATAAGAATCCTCTGGCTCCTTTTCTAAGAGGGCGAGCATGCATGCAGAAGAGATCAACAGCCTTCTTTTCCCATTCCTTTATCCTCCTTTCATATGTATGCACTTGTGTATGGATGCTGGTAGCTTGGTGTAGTGCAAAGAACCATTGATCAGAGGACATGGATTCTAGTGTTGGTTCTATTGCTAACTAACATGTAGTTTCTTCTCCCCAGTTGTAAAATGAAGACATGGATCTAGGTTATTCTAGGGTCTTTTGTCTTTTTTTTTTTTTTTTTAAACCACTTCCTACACAACAGAGCTCCAGGAAAGAGAGGACTGTCTGGGGAAGTATTGATGAGTCTGTTGGGAAGGGGAGTCTTTAGCTGTCCTTTGGGTAGAACAGAAAAAGCTTCAACTTGGCATGGTAAAGCTTTCCCTGCTTTCATTAATTTTTCTTGGTTTCCTTTCTGTAAATCCTTGCATTCTTTGCCACAACTATTGGGCTTCCCACTTCCAGACTTCCTTCCCTGTCTCTTATACCATGCAAGTATATGAGAGAGAACCCACAGGCAGCCTTTCAAACCTGGTGAGTGAGTAAGAGATGCAGATGCATGTTTCTTTGTCTTTCCTGCAGTGTCTTCTATGACTCTGAGAGAACAGACATTGACAGCCTAAACTATTAGTCCCTGCCAGAACCAGAGCTGAGCTACTCTGTATGGGTATTCACTGATGGGGTCAGACTTAGAGATCAAATGTCTTGTTAGTAAGTCAGGGCCAGAATTCATATGCCCACCTTACAGATAAGAAAACAGACTGAGAAAGAAAGGTAATAAGATTTCATAGCTAGTAACTAGTAGAGCTACATTGTGAACCCAGGTCTTCTGATTTCAGGTCCTGTGTGGTTGCCAGAACTCTGGGTTATATGTCCTGCCTAGGGAAGGGTGGTAATGCGGGTGTATAGAAGGTTTGTGGTTAACTGTTTTGAGCTTTTTATAATTCTCAAAATCCTAACACTTTACTGTTGGGAAAGACTTAGAAGTTTACAAGGGTGTGTACATGAGGCCTTGCATATGGGCTTGAGGGGTCCTTATGCCCTGTTATAAGTCTTGGGGAGAGTTGGAAGTGGATCCATTTATATGTTTGCCAGGTTAATGGATCTGAGGTGTCAAGAAATTTTAAGAAATATTAATGGAGCACTGAGCGGGTTTAGGTTCCCTCTGGTCATACATTAAAGTGGGATAACCCAAGTTCCTTTCCTCTTTCTATTCTAGGATTGGCAGCCACCCTTTGCTGTGGAAGTGGACAACTTCAGATTTACGCCCCGAATCCAGAGGTTGAATGAACTGGAGGTGAGATTTGGAGAGGGTTTAAGTGTGCCCAGGACATAAAAGAGGCTTTGGAGTTCCAGATGTAAGGGCAAAGACAATTCACTTTTTTTTTTTTTAAATTTGGCTTTTTGAGACAATTTCTCTTTGTAGCCCTGGGTGTCCTAGAACTTCTATGTACACCAAGCTGGCCTTGAACTCACAGAAATTTGCCTGCTTCTTGGCCTCCACCCCCCCCCCCCCATGCTGGGATTAAAAGCGTGTGAGACCAAAGGCTGGAGATCTTCCTTTCCCATAAAACTTTTCTACTTATGAATTTTCCCTGTCAATACCTGTCCTACCTACCTGGGTCAACAAAAGGTAGCTGTGTGGCTGGCTGAAACTTCTTCCTTGATCAGCTCAGTGTGGCCTCATATATCTAATTTATCCATGGCTTTGTGCTTCCTACCTTCCTTTTTTGATACTTAGAAGAGTGGATGGTTGTGTTGAAGAGCAAAAACAGCACAAGAACTGGTCTGTGTAGAGGCTGGAATTGTTAGAGACATGGACAGGGGTCAGGCAGGTAGCCTTTTCCCTCCCTTTTGTTCTGTACAGGACGTCTGGGCCCCTAGGACAGGTGGTATTTTTCATTGGAGCTTGAGAATGCCCTGGGATGGTGAGAGTGGGTGTCCTAAAGTTGGTTTCAGGCACGCACGGTCCTGGAGTTTTCCATAGAAGATACAAGTTAGATGCATGTTCCCTTCCCACTCCTCCTCCTCCAGTAATATGTGTCTTTGAGCCTTTTTCAGTATTCTAGTGGAGTATTGGGCCCAGCTGAATACCGCTACCCCCAAATTTACTTTTTTTAAGACCATAATTCTTCAGCATTGGCACTATTAACAATTTGGATCAGATCTATCTATCTATCTATCTATCTATCTATCTATCTATCTATCTATCTATCTATCTATCTATCTATGTCATGGGGTAGTTGTATGTGGATATACATGGAGCATAAAATTGTTCTCCATTGAGAATTACTGCCCTAAACTCAGTCTAGATATTGTTCAAGGCAGAACCAGAGTTAATCTCTTGTGAGTAGTGTGAATTCCTTAGAGAAATAAAATCTGATCAGGTCTTTGGCTGGTATAGCTGTGGACAGGTATTACCTAGCACTGAACAAGTGTAGGTCTTCTAGAGTTTTCCTGCTAGTTAATAAGGGAAGGAGCAGAGGTGAGGCCAAGTTTATAAAGGTAAGGGTTGGGTTCGTATGGATGGTGTTCTTAATCCCATTAGGATTTTCACTGCCAAGGAACTTTAGTTCATTTCTTACCTTGGGTACACCTTAGTTCTTCTCTACCTAGGACTCAGAGGACTGACTAGAAAAGGGCCTCTGTCTCAAGAGATTTGTTTTTGTTTTTTGAGACAGGGTTTCTTTGTAGCATTGGGGCCTGTCCCAGAACCCAGAACTAGCTCTTGTAGACCAGGCTAGCCTCGAACTCTCAGAGATCTGCCTGCCTCTGCCCCCCTCCCCCCCCCAGTGCTGGGATTAAAGGTGTGCGCCACCACTGCTGGGCATTTCTGAAGTTTCTAGAGGGTCTTAACCGTTCTTCTTAATTAAGTCCATATCTCTGGGATAAGTGTACTATTTTCCTTTTCCCATTTTTTGTTTTCAAAACAGTGTCTCAAGTAACCCAGGCAGGCCTCAAATCTGCTATGTAATGGAGTCTGGAGTTTAACTCCTCATCTTCCTGCCTCTGCCTTTCAAGTGCTGGATTATAGGTGTGAGCTACCAAACCTGGCACTTATTTTCTAATAAAAATATATGGGGTGCAGTGAGTGGTGCGCATTTGCTCAATCAGCAAATCAGTGGAGAGAAGGCTAAGCTTAGAGTTACTTGATTACTTATGTATCTTAGTTCTTGTTGTGTGACTTTACTCTTTTCTGGCCCTATTTCTTCATCTGTATAAGACATAATAATACACAAACAACCTTGTCAAGAGAATGAGACAAAGACTATTACGACCTTTTGGAAAAATGAGAAAAAAGTGGGGCCAAGCACTGTCTTGAGCCCAGAGCTCATTTCACTCGAAGTCTACTCTGTTCCCTTTCTCCCCTAAGTTTGAGCCAGAAAATGGGACACTGCAGAGTGTGGGGGGTGGGATGGAGTGTTGGTGGTAATGGATGGGTGGTGGTAGGAGGTGGCTGGTGTTTTTGAGCCATTTCTTCTTTAGGCCCAGACAAGAGTGAAACTGAACTATTTGGACCAGATTGCCAAATTCTGGGAGATCCAGGGCTCATCCTTAAAGATTCCCAATGTAGAACGGCGCATCTTGGACCTCTATAGCCTCAGCAAAGTAAGAACAGGTTTTTCTCTATCTCAATAAACCCTTGCTATGCTAGGACCCCTTCTGGTTTGGATCTTGGGTCTCTGGGCTGTATGGAAGGGGTGGACTGGTAGCACAGCAGAATATTTTCCCACCTCTTACAGCAGTTTGAGATTGGGAGAAGCGAGAGGCTGCAGTTGTCTTTCTTATCTTTCTGTAGGCCTGCTGCTGGATGTTCACATCCATCATGGCCCTTTTTGCTCTTCCTTGCAGATTGTGGTGGAAGAAGGTGGTTATGAAACTATCTGTAAGGATCGTCGGTGGGCTCGTGTGGCCCAGCGCCTCAACTACCCACCTGGCAAAAATATCGGTTCCCTGCTACGCTCTCACTATGAACGCATTGTTTATCCCTATGAAATGTATCAGTCTGGAGCCAACCTTGTGGTAAGGATGCCAGGCTATGGTGGAGTAAAAAAAGTCTTTATCCTCAGGCACATATTGGTACACTTCTTTTTTTGTTGTTGTTTATTTGTTTATATTTGACACAGGGTCTTGGTATGTGGCAGGCTGGCCTAGAAGTCACCACGCAGCTAGCCCACTTACCATGTAGCTCAGACTACACTTAAAACTCCTCCGCTGGGAAGTCCAGAGGTGACTAATAAGTCCTCCTACTTCAGTCCCCCAACTAGATTTCAACTGCCATGCCCTTGCTGTCTTAGAATCTTCTTCTTCTTTTTTTTTAAAAAATTATTTATTTTTATTTTATGTGCATTGGTGTTTTGCCTGCATATATGTCTGTGTGAAGGTGTTGGATCTCCTGGAACTGGAGTTACAGACAGTTATGAACTGCCATGTGGGTGATGGGAATTGAACCCAGGTCTCCTGGAAGAACAGCCAGTGAACCACTGAGCCATCTCTCCAAACCCTTAGATTCTTTTTTATTTTCTTTTGAAGCAGGGTCCTCTTATAGCCCAAGCTGGTCTCAAACTTGTAGGCAAGGATGAGTTTGAACTCTTAATCCCCCTGCTTCCACCTTTCAGGTCACTGAAATTACAGGCATGCACTACCATACTAAGTTTAAGCAATACTGGGGATCAAACTCTGGCTATATCCATGTTATATATAATTTACCAATTGAGTTGTGTCTCCACATCCTTGAACTTTATAAATTACATTTAAAATTATGGTATGTACATACATGCACATGGAGGTCAGAGGATGATTTTCAGGATTTCATTCTCTTCTTCCACCATGTGGGTCCATGGGATTGAACTGAGATTATTCTCAGTCTTGACAGCAGGTACCCACTGATACATCTTGCTTGTCCCTTGGCCTTGAACTCTTGATCCTCTTTTTCTCAGCCACTCAAGTGCTAGGATTACAAATGTATACCACCATATAACTTATATTTTATATATAACATATATCTTAGCTTTTTTTTAAAGATTTATTTTTGTATATGGTTGTGTATACTGTTGTTCTGTCTTCATGCCAGAAGAGGGCACCAGATATTATAGATGGCTGTGCGCCACCATGTGGTTGCTAGGAGTTGAACTCCGGACCTTTGGGAGAGCAACCTCTGAGTCTTCTCTCCAGCCCTAGCCATCTCTCCAGCCCCCATACTAATTAATACTCTTAGTAGGACTGGTTCCATGTACTGGAGACTGGGAAACTAGACCTTACTCTTTCCTAGTGGTACTTTTTTTTTTGCCTTTTTATAGTTTTTATGTTATCTATTGTCAAGTCCTATAGTTAGTTATCTGCTGAACCCCTGAGTTGAGTACAACTGCGGGGGTGGGGTGGGGGGAGCCTTGTCAGTGGCAGGAAGATGATTCAGTGGGTTAAGGTGCTTCCTTCCAAGCCCAGTGACCTGAGTTTGACCTGGAAGGCACATGGTAGAAAGAGAACTGACTCTCTGACCTTCACATACTAACTGTGGCTTGGATGCTACACGTACAAGGGAATGTTTTTTTTTAAAATATTTATTTATTTATTATACAATATTATGTCAGTGTATATGCCTGCAGGCCAGAAGAGGGCACCAGACCTCATTACAGATGGTTGTGAGCCACCATGTGGTTGCTGGGAATTGAACTCAGGACCTTTGGAAGAGCAGACAATGCTCTTAACCTCTGAGCCATCTCTCCAGCCCAAGGGGATGTTAAAAAAGAAAAGGAAAAGGAATTCTGAAAGTATGTAAGGTGTCAGTGATAAAGACCAGTTGAACTGGGGCTATTAGTTTGGTCAGGAGTCTAGGCTACAACTTTGGCCATTGGGTGAAGGTGAAAGGACAATCTTGGGGGTGGGGGGGAAGAAAAAAAAAAGAAAGGACAATCTTGCTTAGGGGACTGAAATTCCATGCTCTGGACCTAACTCTTCACTTATCCCTAGCAGTGTAACACACGCCCGTTTGATAATGAGGAAAAAGACAAGGAATATAAACCCCATAGCATCCCTCTTCGACAGTCTGTACAGCCTTCCAAGTTCAACAGTTATGGACGAAGGGCAAAGAGACTACAGCCTGATGTGAGTACTTTTCTTATTGCCACTTAACAGGGGCTTTTGAGTAGGAAGAATGCTGCTTGCTGACTGAAGCTATGCATTCTTTTGTGCTCTTAAGCATAAAAAGAGTGTACTTTTTGGTTTTTTTTGAGACAGGGTTTCTCTGTAGCTTTGGAACCTGTCCTGAAACTCACTCTGTAGACCAGGCTGGCCTTGAACTGACAGAGATCCTCCACCCGTCTCTCCCTCCCAGGTGCTGGAATTAAAGGTGCATTACTACTACATGGCCTGTACTGTACGTTTTTATATGTCTGCTCTTTGTGCCTGGTTTCTTCCTTTCTTCGAAGTCTTCTTATTTCTATACCCTACCTTCAGGCAGAGAAGATTACGTACTTTTGGGGGGGGTGGCATGAAGGAGACAACAGAGAACAGTATATACATTATGTGTTCATTGAGGAATTTTTTGTTTGGTTGTGAAAGACCCCCAGTGCTGGGGAGACTCTCACTCAAGTCTCAGGATAACACGACCCCCCCAGTAACTCACGAGAGACTGTCCTTGCTGCAATCACACGAGGCTTTATTCGATGAGACAGGAACCAGTGCACTGGGGCCGAGACTCATAACCCACACAGGGGAAGAGTTCGACCCCGAGTGACCTGGAAAAGGGTTTTTTTGTTTGTTTGTTTTCGAGACAGGGTTTCTCCGTAGCTTTTGGTTCCTGTCCTGGAACTAGTTCTTCTAGACCAGGCCAGGCTCGAACTCACAGAGATCCGCCTGCCTCTGTCTCCCGAGTGCTAGGATTAAAGGTGTGCGCCACCACCGCCCGGCTTGGAGAAGGGGTTTTTATAGGTGGGGGGTGGGGTGGGGGGGCACGGGACACGCGGACACAGGACTCCCTGTTTCTCAAGATTACAATCTAACTTTATCTTCAGCTAGTTCCTGAAACACAGTCACTGAACTGGCTAATCCTGGATTTCTGATTCTTCTCTTCCTGCTTAGATTTTCGGCTATTTTCTTCCTGCTGGGGGGGTGGTCTGGATTTATCCAGGTCTTTCAGTTGAGGTTCCCCCCCCCAGGGTTTTCCTGTAGCTTTGGAGCCTGTCCTGGAACTAACTCTTGTAGACCAGGCTGGTCTCGAACTCACAGAGATCCTCCTGCCTCTGCCTCCCAAGTGCTGGGATTAAAGGCGTGCACCACCACCGCCTGGCTCTCACTGAGAAATATTAATTTAGCAGGCTATATTAATCTCAATTTTTTTTTTTTGAGACAGGGTCTTACTTTGTAGCTTTGACCAGCCTAAAACTTGCTGTGTAGACCTGGATGGCCTCAGACTCTCAGAGATCTACCTGTCTCTACCTCCCAGGTGCTGGGTTAAAGGCATGTACCTCCTACATATAGCAATAATGCTACTTTTTATATTTTTTTTGAAAGTTTTTAAATGTTTTTAATTGAAATTGACTTATTTACACAATTTTTCCCTTTCCTTCCTTCATCTTCTCCCAGGTATCTTCCTTCAAACTATGACCCCTCTCAAGTTGATAACCTCTTTTTCTTTGATAATGTTTTTCGTGTATGTTCATGCATATATGCAATAAATATACATATAAATATATGATCTCAAAGCTGGTCACTTTGCATTGGAAAGTCAGATAAAGGGGCTCATCCCTGGGAGAAACTAATTCTTGCAATCAGCATTTGCCTGTAGTTTGTGTGGGCCAGCCATGATAATCTAAGTCTGGGGAGAAAGGAAGTTCTTTACTTCCTCCAACCATTATCACCTGGGACCTTGGCCTTTGATAAATTTAAATGGAGTCTCAATAGTTTACCCTGAGACAATGCCTGGCAGGCTGAGATTACCTGACCCCCACTCAAGAGCAGACCATTCAAAGGAAATTCCTGGCATTCCAAGCATTGTAAATAGAAACACCTGCCAGTACTTCACCAGGACACCCCTAGACAAATGTCAGTCAGGGGTCCTGGACCTCAGAGACCCCTCACCCCCACCTTTACTATTATAAAATCCCAATTCTAATTGAGCTCGGGGCTCTCCAGATATTCTAATACATTGGACATGGGGAGAGACCATGTTTGCAAACTTGGTTAAAATAAAGGCTCTTTGCTTTTACATATGGGACTCGGTCTCCTTTGTTGGCTTTCATGGGGACCCACAGATTTGGGCTTAATATAGTTCTTTGTCTAGGAGTGGAA
The DNA here is from genome assembly GCF_037038515.1 of Microtus pennsylvanicus. Lineage (NCBI taxonomy): Eukaryota > Metazoa > Chordata > Mammalia > Rodentia > Cricetidae > Microtus > Microtus pennsylvanicus. Next base: position 127,117,119 of record NC_134601.1, on the reverse strand, counting down.
CACCATGGAATTCACCCCTCCCCCATGTTAACATGTTCATTGATATTACCATTCTGGTCTTAAGCAGTCTTTTTTGCTTTGTTTGTTTGTTTTGGTTTTTTTTTTTGTGTGTGTGTGTTTTTGGTTTTTCGAGACAGGGTTTCTCTGTGGCTTTGGAGCCTGTCCTGGAACTAGCTCTGTAGACCCGGCTGGTCTCGAACTTACAGAGATCTGCCTGCCTCTGCCTCCCAAGTGCTGGGATTAAAAGCGTGCACTACCACACCTGGTTTATGCAGCCATTTTTAGGAGAGACTTTCACAGCAGATTTTTTATTGTTCTGGCTCTTAGAATCTTTCCATCCCTCCTTCATAATATTCCCTGAGCTGTAGATGCAAGAACTATGATGTAGATTTATCCACTGGGGCTGGGCTCCCCACAGTCCATTGACCTTTCTTCATTATGTCCAGTTGTGGTTTTCTGTGATGGTTTTCATTTGCTGTAAAGAGAGGCTTCCTTGATACCCTTAGGTAGGTAGGTATATTCATTTTTTTTTTATTAAAGAGATGAGCCTTTATTTCTTTCGTAATCCTGCATTCCTTGCACATGAATAGCTTCTTTGAATAACTATTTGAGAAAAGTGGTTCGAGTACCACTCTTCTTCTTCAAATATGTTATCCTTAAGTTATGAGATAGAAATTAATATTTTTATTTTATGGTTGGCAACACTGAGAGTCTGCCTTTAATTCCTTTTCGGTTTTCTTTTAATTTTTTTTTTTAAAGCGCATCAAACACACCTAGACATTATTATATGTCACAAACCTACAGACCCCTCAGTAAACCCTCCTTGGGGTCCGGCCCCAGCAATTTAAAACTGAAGACCTGGACATTTTTTCTTTTTAGAGTTCTATGTGTATGGGTGTTTAGTTGCATGTGTGTTTATGTACCATGTGTGTGCCTGGTGCCTGTTGATTCCAGGAGAGAGTGTTAGATTCCTTGGAGCTGGGGTTGTAGATGGATTGTTAGCTGCTATTTGGATGCTGAGGATTGATCCTGAGTTCTCTGGAGGAGCAGCCAGTGCTCTTCACTGAGTCATCTCTCCAACCCCTAGATTTGTTTTTTAATTATGTGTATACACATGTGTTTTTGTGGAGGCATATGAACATGTGAGTATAATTGCCCACAGAGGCCAGAAGGAAGAGTCTTGATTCTTTGGAGCTGGAGTTACAGGTGATTGTGAGCTGCCTGCATGGGTCTCTAGCTCCTGAAATTTTTATATTGAAAATTTTATATATATACAGTATATCTTGATCATATGTACCTTTCAACCCCCCCCCACTTCTTCTAGGATACTTATCATATCTCCCAACTTCATATCTTCCTTTTACACTTTTTAATTAATTAATTGATGTTTTTTGATCTTCTGAGTTCTTTTGGTTTTTTGAGACAGGGTTTCTGAAGCTTTGGAGCCTGTCCTGGAACTAGCTCTTGTAGACCAGGCTGGCCTCGAACTCACAGAGATCTGCCTGCCTCTGCCTCCCGAGTGCTGGGAGTAAAGGCTTGCACCACCACCGCCCGGCTTGAATTCCGTAAAATTGGTGTTGCTCATTTACACAAGGGTGCGTGGTCATCCACCAGGGCATGAAGAACCTACCAGTTGCCTCTCTCCTTTCCTTGGCAACTGTCAACTACTAATAGCTTCTGAGCTAGAGATGGGACCTCATAAATCCCTAAATTTTTTCATTATTATTATTATTAGATTTGGGGTGTGTGTGTTTGTGCGTATACATATCTGTATATTCCTGCTTTGGCAGACATATACTAAAGGGCAATTTACTGGAGTTGGTTTTACCCTTCTACCACCTGGGTCCCAGAGGTTCAGGCTTGATGGCAAGTAAGCGCCTTAACCTTCTGAGTCATTTTGTTGGCCCTTTAAAATTAAGACTTAGAGCCAGACAGTGACGCACGCTTTTAATCCCAGCACTTACGAGGTAGAGGCAGATGGATTTCTGTGAGTTCGAGGCCAGCCTGGTCTACATAGTGAGTTCCAGGACAGCCAGGACTGTTGCACAGAGAAACCCTGTCTTGAAAAACCAAAAAAACCCAAAACAAACAAACTTAGGACTTATCCCTAGTCTTCAAAGAGTAACTCTGAATTCTTGCTGTGGCCCATCTGTGCATGAGTTCTTGGCACAAACTCTGTGTGTGTGTGTGTGTGTGTGTGTGTGTAGATACAGATATATAGACTATAGATATAGTCTGAACTTTTAGTGTTTGGCAGCCTGTTCCAGATAGTATTCTTTTTTTTTATTTATTTATTATGTATACAGTAGTCTGTCTGCAGGCCAGAAGAGGGCACCAGACCTCATTACAGATGGTTGTGAGCCACCATGTGGTTGCCGGGAATTGAACTCAAGACCTTTGGAAGAGCAGGCAATGCTCTTAACCACTGAGCCATCTCTCCAGCCCCCAGATAGTATTCTTTTTTTTTTTTAAAGATTTATTTATTATGTATACAACATTCTGCCTCCATGTATGCCCACACACCAGAAGAGGGCGCCAGATCTCATTACAGGTGGTTGTGAGCCACTGTGTGGTTGCTGGGAATTGAACTCAGGACCTCTGGAAGAACAGCCAGTGCTCTTAACCACTGAGCCATCTCTCCAGCCCCCAGATAGTATTCTTGATTTATTTTGTTTCCTGCTTTCTTTGTAGCCCGAACCCACAGAGGAAGACATTGAGAAAAATCCAGAACTAAAGAAGCTACAGATATATGGAGCAGGTCCCAAGATGATGGGGCTAGGTCTTATGGCCAAGGATAAGACTCTTCGGAAAAAAGGTAAGGCCTAAGATACTGGGGATGATTTCAGGACTGTTAATGTCTCAGAATTAAAATTGGAACCACTTTTCTCTCTACAGATAAGGAAGGACTTGAGTGTCCCCCCACTGTGGTGGTAAAGGAAGAATTAGGTGGGGATGTGAAGATGGAATCAGCCTCACCCAAGACCTTCCTAGAAGGCAAGGAGGAACTGAGTCATAGTCCCGAGCCCTGCACCAAGATGACCATGAGGCTGCGAAGGAACCACAGCAATGCCCAGTTTGTAAGGACCCAGCCCTGACTTCCTAGAGCTCTGCTTCTCATCCCTTCAGTGAGCATTTCTCCAGCGTGGCACTGGACTAGGTTGCCTTAAGTAGAAAAGTGGGTCTAGAGAGCCCTGTCTGCAGGTAGCTTACTTAAGTGGGGAAAACAAGGCCAGCTAATTTGGAACAAAGAACAAGAGTACACAGCTACTGTCCACAAAGTGCTAGAAGGGTCTAGAGATGACTCTTACTGTCCAGTGTTTCAGGATAAAGGCTAAAATCTTCATTATCGTCATTGTCATGCATGGTCCAGTCCCTGTTGACCTCTAACCTCATTGCCCTGCGCTGCCTACCTCACTTCTCTGCTATAGCTGTTCTGAACTACTTGTAGGTAGGTATATTCATTTTTTTTTTTTTATTAAAGAGATGAGCCTTTATTTCTTTCGTAATCCTGCATTCCTTGCACATATGGTTCCTTCTGCCTCAAGGAATTTCTCTTTGTGCTCTGCTTCAGTGGCCAAACACTAGTTTCCTTTCAAGTTTCAGTTAGCTTCAAATGTCCCCTTCAGGGGGGCTGGAGAGAGGATTCAGAGGTTAAGAGCACTGGCAGGGGTTCTGAGTTCAATTCTCACAGCCATCTATAATGAGATCTGGTGCTCTCTTCTGGGGAATAGGCATACATGCAGACGGAACACTGTATACATAATAAATAAATCTTAAAAAAAAAACTGTCCCCTTCAGAATGAAGTACTCCCTGGAAGTCCTCCCTCACCTCTAAGTAATATGAGTGCTATTTCCTTCTCTAGGTTCCCATAATATTTCTTACTGGCTACTATGACAGTTTTTAGTTTTTATGAACATTCTAGTACTATGTGCCCTTTGAAGGCAATTACCAGCTCTTCCACATCTCTATGCCATAGAATGCAATGCTTATTGAATGAATAAAATGAGAAGATTGAAGACTAATAAGACTGCTCTCGCGGGGTAGTGGTGATGTGAACCTTTAATTGTAGGAGGCAGAGGCAGGCAGATCTCTGAATTCAAGGCCAGCAGTCTATAGAGAGAGCTAGTTGTAAGATAGCCAAGGCTACACAGAGAAACCCTGTCTAGAAAAAAGAAAAAGACTACTTTCTCACCTGTCCTTTTTATTTTTATTTATTTATTTATTTTTTCGAGAGTGCTGGGATTAAAGGCGTGCCCCACCACCGCCCGGCTCTCATCTCTTCTTGTTTGGAGGAAATAGTGCATGCATGCAGACCTGGTATAGGGCTGTGAACAACCAAGCCATCAAACACCTCTGACTTCCAATGGAGAACTCTCTGGAATAGTATATTGTCTGGAGGGGCCTGTGTTTGAAGGCTGGGCAGGGCCTATATTGATATAACTCGTTGCTTCTCTCTGGCAGATTGAGTCATATGTGTGCCGAATGTGTTCCCGAGGAGATGAAGATGATAAACTTTTGCTGTGTGATGGTTGTGATGACAATTACCACATCTTTTGCCTGCTGCCTCCTTTGCCTGAGATCCCGAAAGGTGTCTGGAGGTGTCCAAAATGTGTCATGGCGGTAAGGCCTCTCCAGTCCACGTGAGATACCTTATTTTCCTATGTGTAATCTAAGGGGAGGCTCCTACCTTAGCTATAGTATTATGTTTTGGGACTTTAGAGTGAGACGAGGCTTTGCGGAGCTTTGTGAGAAAGAGGAAGAGAAAATGTAATTTATACTCTTGTCCTGTGGGAGTTACCAGACTACCTATGGGGTGTTATGATTAGATGGACTGTGTGTGATGATGAACTATGTGTCTCAACATTTAAGCAGATGTTAAAACATATTAGAAACCCTGAGTTGGGGCTGGAAAGATGGCTCAGAGGTTAAGAGCACTGCCTGCTCTTCCAGAGGTCCTGAGTTCAATTCCCAGCTCACAAACATCTAGAATGAGATCCGCTGCCCTCTTCTGGCGTCTAGGCACACATGCAGGCAGAACACTATACATAATAAATAATGCTTTAAAGAAAAGTAAAAAGAAACTCTGAGTTGTAGTAGTTGACCAGATAGGAAAGGTGGCTTTTTGTTTGCTTGTTTGGTTTGTCATTTTGTTGATATAGTATCTCACTTTATAGCACAGACTGGCCTCAGACTCAGATCAATTCTCCTTCCTTAGTCTTCCAGAACCTGGGATTATGGGTATGAGCTACCATGCCCAGATCAAGGAAAATTAAGAGTAGTGATTACGGAAGATCTCAAGAATGAGCATTAAATGACAGAATTAACTATCTATAGATAGACCATTTAGCTCAAAGCTAGGGCTTTGATCGTGCTAAGGAAGTACTTTCTACCACTGAGCTCTGTCTCCAGCCTGTGTCCTATTATTTAATTTATGTTTTGAACTCACTTTGTGGCCCAGGCAGGCCTTAAACTTGTAGTCCTCCTTCAGCCTCCCAAGTTAACTGGAATTGTGGGCTTGCACTATCAGTCCTGGCTAGAAAATAAAATAAAATCAATGTCCTTTTGATTCTCAAGTATTTTCTTTTCTCCATCATATATATAATTACCTTTAAGACACTTAAAAAGTCTTGTTCTATACTTTATAAAGACTTTTATACCTCATACCCTTTCTGTAGTAAATGAATTAAAGATACAAAGTTTTCATCAAATAAGTATAATGATTACTTGCTTTCCTTCTGTTAGGGTATTTAGATTTGGCTGTAGAAGAGGTTCATTGGTGTTTCAGATAGGGAAACAGGATTTTGCAGGAACAGAGATATTCAGGAGAGAAAGTGCCTAGGGCTGGTGGGTGTAGTGTAGTAAGGAAGAGACAGAGCAGCAATGAGGGTTAAGTACCCAGGATGTCTGACAGATTCATTTCATGTCATTCCTACCTTCATCCATATTCTCCATGCTCATCTATATTTCCCTCTGGGTTTCTGGAGGTCATACATTGGTGGTCCTGCTTTATTCTAGACAAGACAGGTGTGCACATGCATACATACAAAGGGTGAAAAAGGACTAGGATACTGTACTGGTTCCAGCCTAGACATTGAGGAAGTTTTTCTGAGCAATCTGCATCAAGTCACATTTTTATTGGAGAGATAATATAGCAACAGAAGAGCATGCTGAAATTAGAGCTCATGGTTTACTTTAGATAGTAAAGTCCTAGGAGAAGATCATGAACTGTAGTGATGAGGGAGGACTGTTTACAGGCTAGGAGACTGACACTGAGTTTCTGTGTTTTATTTTCTTTTTTTGGGTGGGGGGAATAGTGGTTGTGTTACTGGGGATCAAAATTAGGTTTTATGCACACTAGGAAAGTAATCTCCCACAGAGCTAAATCCTTAGCCCGCCCGTCCGTCCGTCCGTCCTTCCTTCCTTCCTTCCTTCCTTCCTTCCTTCCTTCCTTCCTTCCTTCCTTCCTTCCTTCCTTCCTTCCTTCCTTCCTATTTTTAGAGAAAAAAAAGGAAAACAATCTTTTTTCATTATACATACCAATCCAAGTTCCTACTCCCTCCCTTCCTTAGTCCTTTTCTTGTTTTATTTGTTTGTTTGAGACAGGATCTCTCTATGCAGACCAGCAGTCCTCATAAAAATCTTCCTGCTTCTGCCTCCCGTGTGCTGGGATCAAAAGCATATACTACCACACCCAGCAACTTTTTTATTGTTCTGGTTTTTTGAGACAGAGTCTTGTTGTGTAGTCCAGGCTGGTTTGTAAAAATCATGTATACCTGGATGGCATCTAACTTAGATCCACCTGTTTGTGTTTCCTGATTGCTGTAAGCACTTGGTTTCTCAAAATCAGTTAAGTAGCCCAGGTCACAATGTCTTTGTCTTGGGTTTTCCAAGTGCTAGAATTAAGATGTGAGCCAGAGTACCTTCAAGTTGGCTTTTGTTTGTTGGAGACAAGATTTTCTTAAGAAGTATCTTGCTACATTTTTCAAACTACTCTTGGGTTTGTGGGCCTCAAGTGATTGATCCTTTTGCCTCGGGGTCTCAGTAGCTAGGATTATAGGCTTATATGACAGTACTTGATTTGGAGTTTGGTTGTTTGTTTCAGTGTTGAAGTGATCCAACCAAGAGTTTCATATTCTGGGCAAGTGTTCTAAAAGTTGTATTTTGAAGGCAGTAAAAATAAGGAGGAAAGGGGCTAAGAGTATAGCTCAATGGTAGAGTGTCAAACCCTAGCACCCAAAAAAGAAACAACAAAAGTAGTATTAGAAGACATTCCCATGGAGATTGAACTCTATGTTAGTCACTTTCCAGTACTTGAGAGAAATAGTTTACTATTTATTTAGTTATGTTTATTTTATATGTATGAGTGTTTTGCCTGTGTGTACCTTGCACCGTGTGCATGCCTGGTACCCACAGAGGTCAGAAGAGGATTGTGAATCCCTTGGAACTGGAGTTGCAGATGGTTGGGAACACTATGTGGGTGTTAGAAACTGAACCTGTATCTTTTGCAGGAGCAGCAAGTACTCTAACTGCTGAACCATCTCTCCAGACCCTGAGAGAACCAGTTTAAAGATTTTGGCTTACAGTTTAGAGATTCAGTCCATCATGGTGGGGAAGTGCTTAGGGTACAACTAACATTATGAGAGCTAGAAAGCAGAGAGAAAGACTGTTGGGCTGGGCAAAGATACTGCCTCCAAGAACCCAACTCCTGACCTACTTCTCTTAAAGTCTGTAGAGCTTTCCAAAATAACACCACTATCTTGGGAGCAATTATTTAATGCATGAACTTTCTGGGGAGGACCCTTCATACCCAAACCCTAACAGGGAGCAGAAGTGTGACAGAAATGCTGTGTGACATGAGTAGATTTGATAAGTTGAGGTGGTAAGAAGGAAAAAGTAGCACTGTAAAGTAAGGTTTGTCTCAGGAGACTTGAAGGCATACCTAGGGCTGGTCTCCTTCCCTGCTCCTATCCCATGTTTTCAGTCCACTTTAGATGATTTTCTCTTTGCCTCTATTTTTATAACTTTTTCTGTCTCCCTTGGGTTTTAGGAGTGTAAGCGGCCCCCTGAAGCCTTTGGCTTTGAGCAGGCTACCCGGGAATATACTCTGCAGAGCTTTGGGGAGATGGCTGACTCCTTTAAAGCTGACTACTTCAACATGCCTGTACATGTAGGTGATGGAGGGCTGGGGCTATTTTCATGGGCATTGGTACTGTATCTCCCCTAAGTTAATGTGACAGAATAAAATGGGCTCTGATTATCTACTATCTTTGTTTACCCAGATGGTACCCACAGAACTTGTAGAGAAAGAGTTCTGGCGGCTGGTGAATAGCATTGAGGAAGATGTGACTGTTGAGTATGGGGCTGACATCCATTCCAAAGAATTTGGCAGCGGTTTCCCTGTCAGTGACAGTAAGCGGCATCTAACTCCAGAGGAAGAGGTGAGTGGGTTATTATTATGGTTGTATATGTCAGTTGTGTGAGCTTGGCCAAGTCATTTAGTTTCTGAAAGACCCGTGTCTTTCAGGGATAATTATACCTGCCTTAAGTAGTTGCTTTGAGATTAGATGAAGTGCTATATATAAAGAACACAGCCTAGCAGGGCAATGGTGGCTTACGCCTTTAATCCCAGCACTTAGGAGGCAGAGGCAGGCGGATCTCTGTGAGTTCAAGACCAGCCTGGTCTACAGAGCTAGTTCCAGGACAGGCTCCAAAGCCACAGAGAAACCCTGTCTCGAAAAAAAACAGAAAAAAAAAAAAAGAACACAGCCTAGGTAGCATCTGAAATGTGTATGTATGAGATGCTTTTTTCCCCCCTGCGAACCCCATTTCCTAATTTGTAATATGGGGTTATACCTACTGTGCAAATTTGTTGTAAGGATTATGTGAGAAGTAGGAAAAGTGACCTAAGAAGTACTGGGTGCTTCCATATCTGTTCAGTAAATAGGATTTATATGCATAGGTAGAATTGAGAGTCCAGGTTTGACTGAGGGAAGAATATGTTTGGGTTCAGGGCTTTGCTTTTGTTTTTGTTGTTTTGGTATTTTCCTTTGTTGGGTTTGTTTTTTTGTTTGTTTGTTTTTGTTTTTGGCTTGTTAGGTTTTAATTTTCTTTTAAAGATTTTATTTATTATGTATACGATGGTCTACCTATATGTCAGAAGAGGGCACCAGATCTCATTACAGATGATTGTGAGCCACCATGTGGTTGCTGGGAATTGAACTCAGGACCTTTGAAAGAGCAGCCAGTGCTCTTGACCTCTGAGCCATCTCTCCAGTACCTGTTTTAATTTAAACTTGAAAAATTGGTGCATAAAAATACTAAAAATATGAATATTAAAATATTGGGGCTGGAGAGGATGCTCAGTAGTTAAGAGCACTTGCTGATTTTTCAGAAAACCCAAATTCCATCCTAGTGCCCACATTGGGCAGCTCACACCTGCCTGTAACTCAAACTCCAGGGATCCAACATTCTTTTCTGGCCTCCATGGGTACTTAGGTGATACATATGCATACACTTACTTAAAAGTAAAAACTAATCTTGCTTGGTTATGGTGGCCACACCTTTAATTCCAGCACTTGGGAGGCAGAATATAAAAGCAAGTAACTTAAAATTTAAGTTCTTGTTGAATGTGATCACTCGCTCTCAGCACTTAAGACTCAGGCATTGTTACTGTGACTTTGGTGTTGGACTGAGCTACAGAGTGAGATCCTGTCTTAAACTAAACAAATGGAGCTGAGGAGGTGGCTTAGTTGGTAAAGTGACTGCTGTGCAAGTGTGAGGACCTGAGTTTGGATCTCCAACAACCGCATAAAATTAGATGAAGTGCTATATATAAAGAACACAGCCTAGGTAGTATCTGAAGTGTGTATGTATGAGATGCTTTGTCACCCTCATGAATCCTAACACCCTCGTGTCCCATGCATGGTGTGCCGGTGAGTACCCAGGAATGTAAGCAAGGGATAGGAATGATACACTGATGACTTTTGTGGTAGTAATTATAGATGTGCCAGCTTGCCTCTAAAACTCTAGTGCTGAGTAACAGTGACTCAGTTTAGCCAAGGGGTAGCCTCTGGAATCAGTGAGAAACCCTGTCTAAAAATTAAAATGAAGAGTGATAGACGAAGGTACCTCTGACCTCCATGTGTATGATCATACATGTGCACCTACAAAAACATACACTCACAATACACTACATGCACACACATAAAGTAAATAAAACAAAAAAAATGCTGGGTTTGGTAATTTAGGCCTATAATCCCAGCTACTCAGGAGATTGAGGCAAGAGGATTACAAACTCAAGGCCTACTGGTGCAGCTTAGTAAAACCCTATCTCAAAATCAGAAGTAGAAAAGAATCAGGATATAGTGGCCGAACATTTGCCCCGACTTTGTGAAGCCCAAGGTTTAATCCTCAGTACTGGAGGGGAAAACTCAGTTCCGTAGCATAATCCTCATCCTTCTGTACAAATACTTGATCTGACAGGAGTATGCTAAGAGTGGTTGGAACCTGAACGTGATGCCTGTATTGGAGCAGTCTGTATTGTGCCACATCAATGCAGATATATCTGGCATGAAGGTACCCTGGCTCTATGTGGGCATGGTCTTCTCAGCCTTTTGCTGGCATATTGAGGATCACTGGAGTTACTCCATTAACTACCTCCACTGGTAAGTGGAGCCATGGTGAGCGGGGAGGCAGTCAGGATGGGCTCTCTACATAACCATGTATATGACTATTCTGTATTGCCTTTAACTTGAGCAGGGGTGAGCCAAAAACCTGGTATGGGGTCCCATCGCTTGCAGCGGAACACTTGGAAGAAGTGATGAAGAAGCTGACACCTGAGCTTTTTGATAGCCAGCCTGATCTTCTTCACCAGCTTGTCACCCTCATGAATCCTAACACCCTCATGTCCCATGGTGTGCCGGTGAGTACCCAGGAATGTAAGCAAGGGATAGGAATGATGATACACTGATGACTTTTGTGGTAGTATCACTGCCTTTTCTTATTCCTGTTCTACCTTGATGGGGCTGTAGGTTTGATTGCTCTGAGGTCCATGGTCATCATGGTTGGTTAAATATACAATGTGATAAAGTTCTCTGGGCCATGTGTTTGGGGGAAGTACCTTAGGGATGCCTCATCATATCTAGGTTCCAGTTAGTGGCAAATGGAAATGAAGGAAGGACAGAGCTAGAAAGTGTTGTTTTTTTTGTCTTTAATTTTATTTGTTTTTATGTGTGTGCCTGCGTATCTCTGTGGAGGCCAGAGAAAAGATGTTAAATCCCCTATAACAGGAGCTGTAGGTAGTTATGAGCCACTATGTGAGTGTTAGGAACCAAACTCAGATTTTCTGCAACAGCAGCAAGTACCCTTATCCACTGAGCCATGTTTCCGAAACAAGAAATAAAGGAAGGAAGGAAAAAAGAGAGAGAAAAAATGCTGGAAAATGGGATTCTTATTCTGCATTGTCAAATACTACCAACAGATTGGAGGTCATGTTTTTATGAAAGAAGGTATTAAATATCAGGACAGTTGCTGAGTGTATGTGCATAAATTATTTTTAATTAATTAATTGTTTTGGGAAATTTGGAGATGGTCTCTTTATATAGCCCTGGTTGTTCCAAAACATTTATAGCCCTGGTTGCCCTTGAACTCACAGATCTACCTACCTCTGCCTCTTGAGTGCTGGAATTAAAGGTGTGTGCTGCCATGCCTGTCCTTTTTTTTTTTTAATATTGTTTTAGTTTATTTTAAAATATGCAATATGTAAGCGTATTTGTATACATATATAAATAAATAAAGTTATGTTACTTGGAGAGAGAATGTTTTCGCCTATAGCCATAAACTATCTGAGGAAAATCCCACTCCTGGGCATGAGAAACCTCCCTTCAGGTTGTTGGTCAGGATAGTCCAAGTGCTCACAAAACAATATTGACTATCATCATTGTCCTGGGCTGCCTGCTAGAGTTTGAAGGTGAGACCCTATTGATTAAGATACTTCGCAGCTCAGAAACAGAGACTGAAGGAATTAAACTAAAATGCTCCAGAAGTCTTCTCCATAACGATTAGCTTTTATAGTCGCTGAGGATACTGTGTGAGTTGCCAAAGGAGAAAATAATTCATAGCCCAGGCAAATTGTAAAATCCACAGACCAAAACAATAACCAGCAAGGCAGCATAACCAAAGGGTAGAGTAGTAGCACATAGAACTAATTGTTGTATACACGATAACTGTAATTATAGTGTTGCCAACATTTTTTCTCCCACTCAAAGCCAGACCGTGTCCCCATTCATCCACCTGTCAATTCATGAACTCTTCTTTAATTTTCATTGTTATATCCTTCACACAGACACCTTACTTATTTTTTTTTTCTGCTTCCCTTCCCAAGGTATTACCTAAGTCTTAGGTATAAGCTATCTGTTAAAGATATCTTGACTGGGATTTAGTACCCCAAAGTCAATTGTTCTCTACTTTTTGACCACTGTGGAATTTTGTCGTCATCTCTGAGTTATGAAGAAACTAATTGATGAAGAATGAGAGATATACTTCCCTGTGAATATACAGATGGATTTTTTTAAATTACGTTGGGAATTCTACTTATTTAGGAAAACATCAGTAGTAGACTCTCTCATAGCTCACTAGCAATGGGCTTCTGGTTAGGCTTACTGTATTGGAAATGAATCTCTCTCATTATGTGGGCCTTAAACCTCATTTTTTTTTTTTTTGAGATAGGAACTTACTATGTAGCCTTAGCCAGCTAGAGCTGCTGTGTAGACTAGGCGGTCCTTGAACTCAGAGAGATCTGCCTGCCTCTGCCTCCTGAGTATCAGGATTAAAGACATGCGCCATCACACTCAGCTTGTCTATTACATTTTTATACTGATAACCTGGGGTAATAGTTAATGTGTTTTACTTATTGAAAGGGTATAAGTTGAACCTAGGGTCCTGGGTCTGTCCTCTTTCTCTGGATAATTCTTTCATCCTGTAAAACTTTCTGCTGGGTAAATAAAATGGCTAAGACCTATTTTATATCAGGAATTTTTAGCATTTAGTAGCCTCGGTCATTGTTTTTGGTGTAGATTTTTGTTTGTTTTGTTTTTTGAGACAGGATTTCTCTGTCTGACAGTCCTGGCTGTTCTGGAACATGCTTTGTTGACCAGACTTACTTGAACTCACTAAGCTCCACAGGCCTCTGCCTCTCAAGTACTGTTGTACAAGTTGTGTGTCACCACTGCCTGACCTTTGATGTAGATTTTTTTTTAATTTATTTATTATGTGTCGGGGTCCAAAGCCCCAACATAAAAACTACTTTTCCCCCTAACTGGACCGATACAGAGGTGCAGGAAATAATGAGACACTGTTCATACAGCAATATGAGAAGGGCATCTCAGGCTTCATTCATTCCTGAAGATCTACCTGTGTTTATTCCTTAAACGTTTTATTCCCCCCAGGTAAACCAAGGTGGAAACTCATTAATATTCTTTTTCCGGGATGTAGGAGTGCCAGTACCAGCACACCGGTAACTTAGTCACCAGCTTGGAATTCACACCTCTTCCCAGGCGATCTACATAATAACAAAGAGAAGGAGCAGTCCATCCTGAGCTTTTTGTTAGGTGGCTATGGGTGTCTGGTAGGATAGCAGCTGCCCCTGGAAGCTAAGCATGGCCAGAGAACCTAGCTGCAAATATCTCATATGAAATATGGGCCTACAATTATGTATATAGTGTTCTGTCTGCAGGCCAGAAGAGGGTACCAGATCTCACTACAATTCCCATGTGGTTGCTGGGAATTGAACTCAGCAGGACCTCTAGAAGAGCAGCCAGTGCCCTTAACCATTGATCCATCTCTTCAGCCCCCTGGTGTAGATCTTAAAGAATTAGTGTATCCTCTATCTTTACTTTAGCTCTAATTCTGTTATTACTCTCCCCCCCCCCCCCCCCCCCCCGCAAGACGGAATAGTTTTTCTGTGTAGCCCTGGCTGTCATGGAATTTGAGCTGTAGACCAGGCTGGCCTCAAACTCAGAGATATGCCTGCTTTTTCCTCCCAAGTGCTGGTGTATTACTAATTTTTTTTAAAAAATATTTTCTATGGTTTATTTAACTTTATTTTATGTGCATTGGTGTGAAGGTGTCAGATCCCCTGCAACTGGATCTTCAGACAGTTGTGAGCTGCCATGTGGGTGCTGGGAATTGAACCCAGATCCTCTGGAAGAGCAGTCAGTACTCTTAACCACTGAGCCATCTCTCCAGCCCCCTAATTTTTATTTCAGACAAACTCATGTAGCCCAAGATAACCTTCACTGCCTAATACTCCTACCTCCCAGGTGCAGGGATTATAGAGATGTGCCACTTTGCTTGGACTCCGTTCTACTATTTGTCCTATTCTTTTCCACCTGCTCTGTGGTAGATAGTTGGTAAATCTCAAATTAATGTGATAGGTTTTGTGGTAGCTATAGTAGGATATGGTAGATAATTGGAAAACCTCAAGTATGTCTTTTTGGTTTTTCAAGACAGGGTTTCTCTGCAGTTTTAGTGCCTGTCCTGGAACTAGCCCTTGTAGACCAGGCTGGCCTCGAACTCACAGAGATCTGCCTGCCTCTGCCTCCCCATTAAAGGTGTGCACCACCACCGCACAACCATCTTCTTGAGGTATCTTAGGACATTTGTAGAGAAGAGCTTTCCCACGTGAATTTTTTTACCTTATTTTCATATATGTTTGAATGATATTTTATAACTTTTAATGACATTTAACCAAGAATCAGAATATCTAGGGAACTAGACATGAAAAGGGGCATTCTACAACAATAGTACAGATATTATTCTTCTACTTGGGGCTTTCCTTTTTCTTCTTTACCTGACCCTACTTAAAGATTCCGGGACTCTTAAGTGGTAAAGAAGGACTGGGGATATAGTTTAGTGTTTGGGTTTATGGTATACATGAAATACCACACCACCAAACAAAATGATTGTGGGCCCTTCATTTCTGCTGATTCACAAGTAGTTATTGTGTCTAACCTTTCCTCAGACTTTTCTTCTTCATCCATAGCATATTCTTTGTCTAAAATATAAAGGAAAACTATAGAGTAAAAGAGGATTCGCTTAAGGATTAGGGCAACTAAGATACAGAGTGGGACAGGAGTCAGAGCTGACCCCTTTTAACCTCTTTTTAAAAAATTATCACAGACATTCAAACATGCACATTATTATTTTTTCTTTTTTTTTCCTTTGGTTTTTCGAGACAGGGTTTCTCTGTAGCTATGGGCTCTGTCCTGGAACTAGCTCTTGTAGACCAGGCTGGTCTCGAACTCACAGAGATCCTCCTGCCTCTGCCTCCTGAGTGCTGGGATTAAAGGTGTGCACCACCACTGCCCAGCTCATGCACATTATTTCAACCTCCACAGTATTTTTCTTGTTCATGGTTTACCAGCTTCTCTGACCAGCTGTTGCTTCACTGCTGTCTCTGACCATCCTGCCCTTCTAGACTGAATAGTTTTCAGTATCTCTAGGCTCTTTGGATTGTCAATATACGTTCCAGTCCAAATTACCTGTGAGCTTCATGTTCCTACTTGGCAGGCTACAGTTTAGTAAGTAAGCTATGTTTAGGTCCTTGTGTCATGTCATGTCGTGTGTATCACATATACCACCCCCCCCACACACTGTGCTCCCTTTGTGAAATGCCATTTCTTTTAAGGAAGCATACCTCCTTTCCAAAAAATGGGAAATAGGTCATATCCTAATCCCTACATCCTAAACATTTGCTATATGTCCATGTTACTTTTTTTATGTAAAGTTTGATGAAGCAGTAAACTGTGTGAATTTTATAATCTCTTATATGTATGATCTAGAACTGTACTGTCCAATTTGATAGCCATTAGTCACCTGTGGCCACTGAGCATTTCAAATATGTCTAGTCCCAGATGAAATCTACCAACTATAAAATGAATGTTGAAATTGAGACTTAGGTTTAAACAAAAAATGTAAAATATTTCACGAATACTTTTATATAACACCTACACGCTTCAATGACAACATTCTGAGTTTGTCACATAACAAAATAAAGTTATTTTACTTGGGTTTTTTTTTTCTTTCTTTTCTGATGTGGCTACTAAAAAATTTACAAGTGACCAGGCTTCACTTGAAATTATGTCCCTATAATCTGAGCTGCTTGACAAGCTGAGTCAGAAGGATCCTAAGTTCAAGGCCTACAACTTGGTAAAATATTTGTCTAGCAAGGCCCTGGATCCAGTCAGAACTTAGTACTAGAAAAGGAAGAACAATTTTTTTCTAAGCACCTTTGAGCCTGGTATATTTCTCTTGGACAGTGCTGTTCAGTATTTTTTTAAAATATTTTTAATGGTTTATTTAACTTTATTTTATGTGCATTGGTGTGAAGGTGTCAGATCCCCTGCAACTGGATCTTCAGACAGTTGTGAGCTGTCATGTGGGTGCTGGGAATTGAACCCGGATCCTCTGGAAGAGTAGTCAGTACTCTTAACCACTGAGCTATCTCTCCAGCCCCTCAAGTATGGTTTTATAACTGCCATTGTCTTTCTTCAAATCAGCTTTATTGCAATATGGTTTTTACATTCTGTAAAATTCATCCATTTTAATTATATAATCTTGATGTCCCTACAGAGATTTGCTGTCGTCACTGCAATCCAATTTTAAAACATTTTGCCACGCCGGGCAATGGTGACGCACACCTTTAATCCCAGCACTTGGGTGGCAGAGGCAGGCAGATCTCTGTGAGTTCGAGACCAGCCTGGTCTACAGAGCTAGTTCCAGGACAGGCTCCAAAGCCACAGAGAAACCTTGTCTCGAAAAAAAAAAAAACAAAAAACATTTTGCCACCCCAGAAAAACCCGTTATACTTATTTACAGTCACTCTCCATTCTAGCCTGTAGGGACTAGGCATCCATTCATTTTATTTTCTTGTTCTATATTTGCCTTTCTTGTTAGTTCATACAAGCAGAATACTGCTTGGTCTTTCATGGGAGGCTTCTCTCAATGTGTTTTCAAGGTTCATCCATGTTGCAGCATGTATCTGAAGTTCATTCTCTTTATGGCTCAATAATATTCACTTCATTCTGAGTTTAAATTTTTGTTGTTGTTATTTATTCATATTTCTCATTTTCAGGCCTGTGAGATGTCTCAGTGGGTCTTACCACCCGGCCTAGAGAGCTGAGTTTGATTCCCAGAGCCCACATGGTAGAAGAAAAGAACCATGTTACTCCTTTTTAATAGCTGTAGAATAGAATAACTACTTCTTGTTTGTTTTGTTGTTGAGATAGCATAGTGTAAGTTGAGATAGTCCAGGCTATCCTTAAATTTGTCAGGTGGCTTCAACTTATGATCTCCTACCTCAGCCTTCCAGATGCTGGGATTGTAGGCATGTTAACTCCACATCTGGATAGAGGTGCCTTGTTTA